>NC_052148.1:179349386-179966660 GCF_902713615.1 Scyliorhinus canicula
GTGATCACGATTTTGTGTGCATTAAGATGTGGGCAGCAGAGCTTTAGATGAGCTGGAGTTTATCACCCAAACGTCATTTATGCCTTTAGGATCTTTATTAATTAATTGAGTGCATGATTTCATGGTTTCATGGTTAGAATCTCTTGTTGGAGATGGTTATTGCTTGGCTCTTGTATGGTGCAAATGTTGCTTGCTATTTATCTGCCTTAGCCTGGTCTTGCTGCATGCAAGTATGGACTCTTCTTTCTCTGAACTGAACATTGTGGAATCTTCAGCAAATATCTGCACTCCTGTCTTTATGATAGATGGTCATTGATAAAGCAGCTGATGAGGGTTAGGCCTTGAGGAGCTCCTGGAGTGATGTACTGGGACTGAGATGATTGGCCTCGAACAATCATGGCCATCTTCTTCCCCTAATTCCCATTGACTTCAATTTTTGCAACTTCACTTTGTACACTGGGCAAATGCAACTTTCATTTTCCAAAAATACTGTCGGCCCCACACTTCCTTAACACATTACAGGAGATAAATTTTCAATTAATAATTCCTCTCACTTAGATATGGATCAAAATGGACATTGATACATTGGAGAGGATTTAAAGAAGGATGGTGAGGGTAAATGCAGAATATTGGGCTTTTAAATTGTGAAATTATATATTGACTGAACAGAACTTGTTTTCAGTGGAGAAGAGGAGATTGAAGAGGAATATACCACAGGGCAATGAGAGGCTAAGTAGGATATATGAAGTATATTTACAGATTACTCGTACTATATATTTTTAAAAAAATAATTTTTATTCAAATTTTTCAACAACAAATTTTCTCCCAACAATAAAATAAACAAGGTATAGAAATAAACAGAAAGAAGGACCCCCCCCCGCCCAATACAAAGCAATAAATTAATAACGATACAAAAAAGAAGACAGTAGCAAACAAACAGTCGCAAAAACAAACCCCCTTAACAGACCCCTAACCCACCCGCCACCCCCTTCCAAAACCCCTCCAACGCCGGACAAGCCCAGAACATGTGCGTGGGGTTCGCCGGGCCTCCAGAACACCTCCCACACCTGCCCTCTTCCCCAAAGAACCGGCTCATCCTGGCCCCAGTTATGTGCGCCCTATGCAGCACCTTCAGCTGAATTAAGCTGAGCCGTGCGCAAGAAGAGGACGAGTTCACCCTCCCCAGGGCATCCGCCCACGTCTCCTCGTCGATCTCCCCTAGCTCCTCCTCCCACTTCGCTTTCCGCTCTTCCACCGAGGCCGCCTCCTCCTCCTCTTGCATCAGCTGATGAATTGCCGAGCACCCTATCCTGCACCCCCCTAGGCGGCTGTAGCGGGAACTCTGCCACCTGCTGCTTAATAAACGCCCTAATCTGCATATACCTGAAAGTATTCCCAGGGGGGGTGACCCCACTTCCCCTCCAACTCCTCTAAAGTCGCAAAATTCCCATCGAGGAAAAGGTCCTCCATCCACCTGATGCCTGCCCTATGCCAACTCAAAAACCCACCATCTATTCTCCCTGGTGAAAACCGGTGATTGCCCCGTATCGGGGCCCACATTGAGGCCTCCACTGCTCCCAAATTTTGAGGGAAGCCACCACTACTGGACTCGTAGAGTACCTTGCCGGAGGGAGTGGGAGTGGGGCCGTCACCAATGCCTCCAAACGCGTACCCACAGAGGGCGCCACCTCCAACCTCTTCCATGCGGCACCCTCCCCCTCCATCACCCACCTACGAATCATTGCCACATTCGCAGCCCAGTAATACCCACACAAGTTGGGCAACGCCAAACTGCCTACCTCCCTGCCTCGCTCCAGGAATACCATCCTCACTCTCGGGGTCTTCCGCGGCCATACGAACCCCAGAATACTCTTATTAACCCTCATAAAAAAGCCTTCAGAATCAATATGGGGAGGCACTGGAAGAGAAACACTAACCTCGGGAGCACCGTCATCTTAACTGACTGGACTCTACCCGCCAAAGAGAGTGGCAGCGCATCCCACCTTCTAAACTCCTCCTCCATTTATTCCACCAGCCTCAAAGTTTAGCCTATGCAGGGCCCCCCAGCTCCTAGCTATCTGGACCCCAAGATATCTAAAGCTCCTCTCCACCCTCTTCAACGGGAGCTCTCCTATCTCCCTCTCCTGGTCCCCCAGGTGCAGCACAAACAGCTCACTCTTCCCCACGTTGAGCTTATAGCCCGAAAAATCCCCAAACTTCCCAAGTATCCTCAACACCTCTGGCATTCCCCCCCGCCGGATCCGCGATGTACAACAGTAAATCATCTGTGTACAGCGACAGCCGGTGCTCCCCCCCCCCCCCCCCCTCCCCCCCGCACAATCTCCCTCCAGTTCTTCGAATCCTTCAGCGCCATGGCCAAGGGCTCAATCGCTAACGCGAAGAGCAGGGGAGACAAGGGGCACCCCTGCCTCGTCCCCTGGGACAGCCGAAAGTCCTCCAACCTCCTCCCATTCATAACCTCACTCGCTACCGGGGAACTATACAGCAGCCTCACCCAGCTAATGAATCCCTCACCAAACCCAAACCTCCTCAGCACTTCCCACAGGTAGCTCCACTCCACCCTGTCAAAAACTATCTCCGCATCCATCGATGCTACTATTTCCGCCTCCCCATCCGCCGATGCCATCATCATGACATTACGAAGCCACTGCACATTGACATTCAGCTGCCTCCCCTTCATAAACCCCGTTTGGTCCTCATGGATAACCATCGGGACCACATCTTCCACCCTCCTGGACAGTATCTTAGCCAACAACTTTGCGTCCACGTTGAGGAGCGAGATCGGCCTGTAAGACCCACACTGGAGGGGGTCCTTATCCCGCTTCAGGATCAGTGAGATTATTGCTCTAGACATCGTCGGGGGCAAAGTCCCCCTCCCTCGCCTCATTCAGGGTCACTAGCAGCAAGCCCAGAATGTCTGAGAACTTCTTATAAACCCTGTTTGCATGCTCCTCAGCGCCTCCATCAGCTCCTCCAACTCGATTGGGGCCCCCAGACCCTCTACCGCTCTTCCTCCACTCTTGGGAACTCCCAACCTATCCAGAAAGCGGCCCATCCCACCCACCTCCTTAGGGGGCACCGACCGGTACAGTCCCTCTTAAAAGGATCTGAACACCCCATTAATGACCCTACCACTCCGCACCAGGTTCCCTCCTGCATCTGTGACTCCCCCTATCTCTCTCGCTGCCTCCCGCTTCCGGAACTGGTGGGCCAGCATCCGACTTGACTTATCCCCGTATTCATATACCGCCCCCTGCGCCCTCCTCCACTGCGCCTCCGCCTTCCGGGTGGTCAGTATATCGAACTCCGCTTGGAGACTGCAAGGCTTCCTCAAAAGCCCCTCTTCTGGGACATCCGCATACCTCCTGTCCACCCTTACCATTTCTAGCACCAACCTCTCCCTCTCAACCCTCTCCGCCCTCTCCCTGTGCGCCCGAATAGATATCAGCTCCCCTCTAACCACCGCCTTCAGCGCTTCCCGGACCACCCCAACTTGCACCTCCCCATTGTCATTAGCTTCCAAATACCCTTCTATACCCCTACAGACCCACCCACATACTTCCTCCTCTGCCAGAAGCCCCACATCTAACCTCCACAGCAGGCGCTGATCATTCCCCTCCCCCAGCTCCAGGTCCACCGAATGCAGAGCGTGGTCAGATATGACTATCGCCGAATACTCCGCCCCACCACTCTAGGGATTAGCGCCCTGCTGAGAACAAAAAAGTCAATCCAGGAATAAGCCTTGTGGACATGGGAGAAAAAGGAAAACTCCCTATCCCCCGGCCTCAA
Source organism: Scyliorhinus canicula (assembly GCF_902713615.1). Taxonomy (NCBI): domain Eukaryota; kingdom Metazoa; phylum Chordata; class Chondrichthyes; order Carcharhiniformes; family Scyliorhinidae; genus Scyliorhinus; species Scyliorhinus canicula. The sequence continues at coordinate 179,353,197 of NC_052148.1, forward strand.
AAACCTCCAAGGGTCTACCCCTCCCATCTGATCCATGAACCCCCTCAGCACTGAAGCCGCCGCCGGCCTCTTTGCCCGTCCTTGACCTTGAACGATCCAGAGCAGGATCCAACACAATATGTTTTTTTTAAAATTTAGATTACCCAATTATTTTTTCCAATTAAGGGGCAATTTAGCGTGGCCAATCCACCTACTCTGCACATTTTTGGGTTGTGGGGGCGAAACCCACGCAGACATGGGGAGAATGTGCAAACTCCGCACAGACAGTAACCCAGAGCCGGCATCAAACCTGGGACCTCAGCGCCGTGAGGCAGCTGTGCTAACCACTAGGCCACTGTGCTGCCTTGACCCAACACAGTATTAAAATCCCCTCCCAAGATCAAGCCCCCCGTCTCCAGGTCCGGGATCCGGCTCAACATTCGCCGCATGAAGCCCGCATCATCCCAGTTGGGGGCGTACACATTAACCAGAACCACCCGCTCCCCTTGAAGCCTGCCACTCACCATTATGTATCTGCCTCCACTGTCCGCCACCACACTCGACGCCACAAACGGAAAGCTCTTGCCAACTCTCGATTCTTCGTATTTAGCCCTGAGTGAAACACCTGCCCTACCCAGCCTCTTCTCAGCCTCACCTGATCCGCCACCTTAAGGTGCGTCTCCTGGAGCATAGCCACGTCCGCTCCCAGCCCCTTCAAATGCGCCAAGACCCGGGACCTCTTCACCGGTCCATTCAGCCCCCTCACGCTCCATGTGACCAGCCGAGTCTGGGGGGTCTTCCCCCTCCCTCTGCGCCGGACAGTCATAGCTCCCCCTCGGCTCACCACGTGCCCGCAGACCCCCCTCCCAACCTCCCCCATCACCAGCAGTTCCCCTTCGGCCCCTGCAGCAGCAACCCGATACCCCCCCCCCATTTCCCGCCCCCCCCCTAGCTGCGTAACCCCTTCCATCGTACTTCCGTAAGTCAGCTGACTCCTGACCCCGGCTGCTCCCACCCTCCCAACAAACCCCCCCCCACCCCCCGATGCAACACAACCACCATTCCCCCCTCCCAGTGCCGGCCCCGCCCACTGCTCCTCCAGCGCCGGAAGAAAACCCGCACTTCCATCCCACACCCCGCCCCCCGACCCAACACGTGGGAAAAAGACGGGCACATGACCCAGCGGGACCGCATACAGCTCCCCAGCCCTCCACCAGTGAAGAAACGTAAAAGCACCCAAATAAATAAATAACAGCCCCAAAAAGCGAAAAAGCAGAAAAGCAAAAAGGCATCATCAAACACAACCAATAAAAATGAAAGGATACCAAGGAGGACAAAGCCTCCGGACTATGTACATCGTTCCCCAGCCCCCCAGTCCTCAGTTCGAGTCCAGCTTCTCTGCCTGGACAAAGGCCCAGGCCTCCTCCGGAGAATCAAAGTAGAGCTGGCGATCCTTGTAAGTGACCCAGAGGCGGGACGGCTGTAGCAGGCCATACTTCACTGTGAAGCACTCCCTTCGCCCGATTGAAACCAGCCCTTCTCTTCGCCACCTCCGTGCTCCAGTCCTGATAGATTCTGATCTCTGCATTCTCCCACTTGCTGCTCCTTTCCTTCTTCGCCCATCTCAGCACACACTCACTGTCAACGAAGCGGTACAAACGGACCAGCACCACCCTAGGCGGCTCGTTCGGCCTAGGCTTCCTCAACAGCACTCGATGGGCTAGCCACTTCTTGTGGAGCACCTTGTGCGACTCCGCCTTCACTGCCAGGCCCAGGAGTTCGTCCTCGCTCTCCGAGGCCTTTTGCCGTAGCTCTCGGATCTCTGCACCCTGAGCCGTCTGAGTCGCCATGAGCTTGTCCAGCGAGGCCTTAAACAGTTCCAGGATCTCAGCCTTCAGCTCTCTAAAGCAGCGCTGAAGCTGCTCCTGCTGCTCCTGCGTCCACTGCTGCCACGCTGCAGGTTCCCCACCCGCTGCCATCTTGTTTTTCCTGCCTCGCACCTTTCTCTACTCCAAAGCCGATTTTTTGACCGCTCTGCTCCTGGTCCAGTCCATCCACCGGCAGATAAGCACATTGGATGTGTTCCCACATGGAGAAAATTCCAACCAGCACCGCTACGGGCCAAAAATAGCGGGAGGTACCGAACGTGTGGCTTAGCTCCGCATCACCGCAACCGGATGTCCTCGTACTATATTTTTATTTGACAACTAAAGCCTAGCAATACTCAACTAATAGGATTAGAGATAAATAAAAATGACTTTGAGCAAACTCCCAGCATGGTAGCATTGTGGATAGCACAATTGCTTCACAGCTCCAGTGTCCCAGGTTCGATTCGCGGCTTGGGTCACTGTCTGTGCGGAGTCTGCACATCCTCCCCGTGTGTGCGTGGGTTTCCTCCGGGTGCTCCGGTTTCCTCCCACAGTCCAAAGATGTGCAGGTTAGGTGGATTGGCCATGCTAAATTGCCCGTAGTGTCCAAAATTGCCCTTAGTGTTGGGTGGGGTTACTGGGTTATGGGGATAGGGTGGAGGTGTGGACTTGGGTAGGATGCTCTTTCCAAGAGCCGGTGCAGACTCGACGGGCCGAATGGCCTCCTTCTGCACTGTAAATTCTATGATCAATTGATGTTATTGGAGATTTATTTTTTAAAGCAGTTGAATATATATTTTAAAAGAAAAGTTGGTTTTTATATTCAATTATTCTGTTGTAAAATATGAAATGCTTTAAAATACAGTACAATTAATGTTTTAATTTGTAGTTGAAGTTAAGATTTTTAGAAATACTTATCAGTAATGATTAAAATGCTGTCTCATACATGTTATTTGTGACTGTTCTAATTTGGAAAAACACTGAATATGAATTGTTCATCATTCAGCTTGTCAGCTGCTGAAGTTTGAAATAATTCATCCTCAAGTAAAGGTGTACTTCTTATCAACTGATTGGGTACGCAAAGTTTGCAGGAAGCTGTGAAAAAAGGGCACTCGGTGAAAGAGATACAGGCCAGATCATCTGTACCGCTATAAATGGTTTTTAAAAAGTGTAATGCATTTATTAGGCGCAAATGTCTCAAAAAGGGCAGGAATGGCAGGTTTACAAGGTTATCAAACAGTATAGAGAGGGAGATTAAAAAAAGGGGGTTGTGATATATGTTGAGGGATGAAATGTTAGAAGGATCTTCAAATGAGGCCACATGGGTTGAACTAGGGAACAAAAATAGAGGCAGTAATTGGACATTTTGACTGCTCTAATATAAACTGCAGTAAAATCAATATTAAACGGAAAAAGCACAATTCTAAAAGTTCTTTTGAATGCATTTTGTTAGTGTGTAGAAAGCCCAACAAGAGAAGGGACTGTTCTAGATTTAGTTTCAGATATATGTCTGGACAGGAGGAAGAGGCACTCACTATAGGAGAGCAGTTTAGTGGTCATGATCATAGAATCTTGACAGTGCAGAAGGAGACCATTCTGCCCATCAAGTCTGCACCTTCCCTATCTAGGCCTACTCTCCCGCCCTATTCCCGTAACACCACCTAACCTGCACATATTTGGGCACTTAAGGGCAATTTATATTTATCTTTATTGTCACAAGTAGGCTTACATTAACACTGCAATGAAGTTACTGTGAAAATCCCCTAGTCGCCACATTCTGGTGTCTGTTTGGGTACACAAAGGGGGAATTCAGAGTTTCCAATTCACCTAACAGCACGTCTTTCGGGACTTGTGGGAGGAAACCGGAGCACGCGGAAGAAACCCACGCAGACACGGGGAGAACATGCAGAGTCCGCACTGACAGTGACACAAGCTGGAATTGAACCGGGAAATCTGGAGCTGTGAAGCAACAGTGCTAGCCACTGTGCTACCATGTCGCCCACCATTTGGCATAGCTAATCCACCTAACCTGCACATCTTTGGACTGTGGGAGAAAACCGGAGCATCCAGAGGAAACCCAATGCAGATACAGGGAGAACATGTAAAGTGCACAAAGTCACCCAAGGCTGGAATTGTGAGGCAGCAGTGCTAACCACAGTGCCATCGTATTGCCATAATTTAATTGGATTTAGTGCAGTCGTGGGAAGAGACAAAGGTTGATCAGGAGTAATGGTTCTAAAATGGTGGAATTCCATTTTTACAAAGTTGAGATGTAGGGCCGATTCTCCGGCCTAGTTACGCTCTTGCTCCAGCGAAACGAGGCTGGTGAATAGCGGGAGTGGCCAAAAAACAGCAACCGCGCCATAGCATGGCGAGAAACAAATTATCACCACTTAAGCCCAAATTCCATACAATTAACGGGAGCCACCCCTTATCCAATGGCCTCCCGCGATTCATTGGCCTCCCCAACATCTGGTCACGCTGTCACTGATAAGAACTCCTTTGTAAAAATGTGAGCCTGGTGGAAGGTCTTCTATGGGGAGCCGAGGAGGGGAGTAGCCACCTTTGCTCACCGACAAAGAGCCCGGGGGCACAGGGCTTGCCAACCCAGTACTCGGCAGGGTGTGGGGACCATCGGCTGCGGGGGGGGGGGGCGGGATCACCCGGGAGCCAACTGCATGCGGCCCCATCATCCCATCCCGGCATTGTGTGTTTCCGTTCCGGGGGCAACCCTTGTGCCTGCTCGTCTGTCCCACCGACCACTCCTAACCCGTAACAATTGCCAAGGCCTCTCCATGGGGCTGAAGGCTATTTCCAATAGTGAATTGGCAATCACACAACCCAAGTGGATGTGGGAGTCCATCCCAATCAGACCATGATGGCTAGACACTGTGCCTGAACACTGCGGGAGGCAAGACCACACATGCAGCATCCAAACACCCAGGCGATAGCACACAGCTCCGGCGAGATGCCCACAGCTGGAGGGTGGTGAGTGCCACGGGGAGGGGACCAGGTCCAGGTGATGTTATGAGCGGGTGTCCGAGGTACAGGCGTCCGGGTGAGGGGGGGCCCGCTGCAGCAGGAGTACATGGGCTGGGTGTTCCAGGGTTGGGGGTGGGGATCTCAATGGGGAAATGGATGGTCCCGGGTGGGAGCCACACTGTTGTCAGCCTAACACACTCTCCCAATGCCTCACAAATATTGAATGTGATGGCAGGGATTTTGGACCCAGCAGAATTTGCCCTCTTAGTCCTGCTGCTAGACCGGGCAACCAGATGCTTGAGACGGCAGCAGCAGCAGCAATGCAGTGTCCCAACTGCCGGACCCTGTCCCACACCCTGAGGAACCTGCTGCCCATCAGGCCAGGGAGGGACCCAGATGGGGAGTCCCACGAAGGCCCAGGTTGTACAGGCATTGCTGGTTGTTTGAACAGATGACGGACAGCTCGTGTCGCAGGAGGCTCTGCCTCAACAAGGAGATGGTGCGGTACCTGTGCCATGTCCTCGCGGACTTGGCACCACATGATGGAGGAGGACACCCACTCCCGGTTGCCGTCAAGGTCAGCCCTGATCTATTTGCCTCTGGATCCTTCCAGGGCTCGAGCAGGGACCTGTGTGGCATCTCGCAGGCAACAGCCCACAGGTGCATCCGACCGGTCACTGATGCTCTGTTTCCTCGAGCAGAAAACGACATCAACATTGACATGGACCAAGGTCAGCAAGGTGCCCAGGCAGCAGGTTTCTCCACTATTGCCGAGATGCCCCTGGTCCAGGGGGTAGTGGATGGTACGCGTATTGGCCTGCGCTCACCAAGCCTTCTGGGAGTGCCCTACGTTAACAGACACGTTAACTCCCTGAATTTACAGCCTGTGTGCGACCACCACATAAAGATCATGTACATGTGTGCACGCTTCCTGTGGAGAGTCCACGACAGCTACATCCTGGGGCAGTCGGTCATTCCCGGCCTCTTGAAAGACCACCCCAGGATGGATGGTTATCTTTTGGGGTATATGGGGTACCCACTGAGGACCTGGCTAATGATGCCAGTGCGGAGGCTGGAGACCCGGTACAACGAGGCCACACGTGCTGTGATTGAGCGATGCCTCAGACTCCTCTAAGATGCGATTCCAATGCCTCAACCGCTTTGGTGTTGCACTCCAGTACACCCCCAAGAGTGTTGCCCATTTTGTGATGGTCTACTGTGTCCTCCACAAGCTCGCACATCAGCGGGGCGATGAGATGGAGGTTGGTGATGAGCATGTGGCCAACTCCAAGGAGGACGAGGATGATGAGGCTGCGTCGGACCAGCAGGGGTTGGAGGACAATCCCAGGGAGGAACCGGAGGACCAGCCAGAGGCTGCAGGACTGGTAACAGCGGCAAGGGTCCGGCAACCCTGGAGGGCCAGGGAAGCCCTCGTACTCATCCAATTCACATAGGACATGGCCTGGTCCATCATCGCTACCGTACCCACCCCTCACCCCCATTTCCCACTCTCCCAGAGTCTGCGTCACATCACGCCAGGGTGCTGGGACTGTGTCAACACTGTCAGCGGGCCACTGTCAAGGGCAGGAGGTGACTATAGCTAACCTGCAGAGAGCTGAGCGCCAGTGCTCCTCAATCTATGCCATACTCTGACCCCTGCCTGTCTGCTGAGTGCTCGCTCACAGCCATCACCTCCACGCGGTGTACCCGGTTTGGGGTGTGTGAGTGGGGGGGGAAAGTGGAGGGAGAGATATCTGGAGAGATGTGCCAAGGGTTCGGAGGTTGACCTGCATTGTGGAGGAAAATGACAGAAGCATCATACTGGATCTCCTCAAGGGTGTTTAATGTGTCATACAATTCCCAACTCTACCGATGGTGCCATCCCTCTCGATGTGCTTGATCCTCCTTGCTTTAATGCTGCGTCTAGGTGTCTCCCCAGGATGCACATCAGAGGTGGAGGCAGCCAGCTGCTTACCTCTTCCCTTGGCCTTTGTGGCCCTGGCAGGCGTTATCTGGAGGCTCCTAGGGCGGAGGGCCCCGGCACACTTGGCGGCACATGCACAGCTGTGCTGCCCTGTCCCATGTGCTGACTGAGACACGGCTTCCTCAGAGGGGTGGAGCTCGGGGGAGATGGTGGCCACTGTTGCCACTCCATGGGACGGGTCTGGGTTGGCACCCAGCACCCCCCTCTCGGTTGGTGCCAGTAAGGCCCTGGGGTTCACCTTGGGACAGGGAGGCAGCTGGTTTGAGCACCGGCTGCCCCTGCGTCATCTGGCTGTGCAAACTCTGACCGCTCCCCGATGCATGCACCATCGTGCCCTCAGTGATTTTCCTCCGTGACCATGCCATGCTCTGCAGTGCCTCAGCCATACCCACCTGCGACTGGGACAAACTCCGCAGTGCCTCGGCCACTTTCATTTGAGAGCGGGACATGTCCCGCCGAACCTCATCAAGGTCAGCCTGGTACTGGGTAATATCCCCCAGTGAGTCGGACATTCTGCTGAGACCCTCAGCTATGGCCGTCATGGGCTGCATGATGCCTTGGACACCGTCACTAATGGTGCAGGCGCGTGCATCAGGCTATCCGCTGCGGTCGCCACCCTAGCCATGTTGACCCCAGTGCCATGCATTGCCGGCGGAATCGCCTGCGCTTGTAGCTTCTGGGAGTCTTCCAATTGGCTGTGGATCTGCTGTAGTCTCACTGACATCTCCCTCTGAATTTCCTGACTGCACCTAACATCTCCATCAGTTCCGGGAAAACCTCTTCCACAGGCTCAGCATCAGGCTGGGACCCAGATGGGTCCTGGGATCTAGCAGACCTCTGACTGCTGTCTCACCTGGAGGTTGCTGCCTCCACTTGATGTACATCAGCAGCAGTGCGGTGCTCACCAGATTGTGCCCCAGAAGCCTGACCACTAATGTTTCCTACTGAGGTACTGGTGGAGGGTGGGGATGACAGCTGCGACACTTCAGAGTTCCCCTCCGATGTGGGAGCTGGAGAGGGGGCCACCAATGGGCCGGTGCCGTCAGCTGTAGGACCTACGGGAGAATTGATATGTGGTCAGTGGGGAGGGATGGGTCAGTCAGTAAGGCAATAAATACCTATGTTTGACAGGTCCTCGGGATGGAACCCGGTTGTTCCTCACCTCTGCAGCTTCCACCAACCTCTTAGTGAGTGACTGCCCTGTCTTCGGCCACCGGAGTCACCCCGAGGGCCCGCTCCTCGAAGGAGATGAGGATTCTTAACTCTGGCACGCCTCCACCAGTCTGGGCCATCTCCCAACGATTATTAGAGAGCTTTTACTGAGGAGAGACCGAGGGCATTGTTAGCCACATGCGTGGTTTGGCCGGGGGGGGGGGGGGGGGGTGGAGTGGAGAAAGGGTTGGGGTTTGAAGGGGGTTGTGAAGGGGGGGGGTTTAAGGGAGAGGAGAAGTGAAGGGAGGGTTGGGGGCCATATGGAGAGTTGGGGGAGGGGACAGGATGCTCGCATGGGGGTGGAACGGTTTTGGAGGGAGGGAGGCACGTTGGTGTCTACTCACTCGTGCTGCCCAGTGTAGGACGTTGATCTTCTTGCAGCACTGGAGGCCAGTCTTCCTGGTCACACTCCCCGAGCTTACAGCCGCCACCACCTCGTCCCAGGCAGCACTGGCTGCCTGGACCCTTGGGGGAACAGGACATCTTTCCTGGCCTCCACTGTATCTAGGAGCCTCCCCATGTCTGCATCGCGAAATCATGGGACCAGTCTCCTCAGCATCATTGTTGAGAGCTGACTAGTGTCGCTTGACCTTGTTAGAGGGGGGCTGGCAAACGCCGTGCAGGAGAATTGGCTGGCGAACCTTCATTAACGGCAAAAAACCCTTGGGGCTTCATTAAATGGACCACTTAAGGTTGAATAGTCGCTGGGCCGAGCCCTGGAAGCTCGTGGTTGTTCCCGCTTGCTCCAACACTTAGAAATCTTTCCGGAGAATCGCGCCTGTGATTTAACAAAATGGGCTGGAACCAACAACTTGAAGGGAAATTTGAATCAGCAGAGGGAGATACGAGAAGTGATGGAAGGATCGGACTGAATATGTTCCCACGAAGAAAAAAGGGATGGTCTACCAAATCTGTGCTGCATTAGATGTTGAGAATGCTGGGCAAGGTCAGGAGAAAAAAAAAGCATGGTTGGTATTTTATGAGCAGAGCCTAGGAGCAGCTATTGGGGCTGGAAGGATGTGGTGCCGGTGCTTCTCACCTGATCCTCGGTTGCACTGTTATCTCACCAGTATGTGCAGGTCATGACCATTCCGGGACTGCAGGTGGGCATTTAGGTGGTTTATCGGGTGTCAGCTGATGCCAATGGATGTCCTGGCGCTATCTTTAAAGGGCTGTCCCTAATGGAACACAGCCAAAGCCTTCCACGTTGAAAGGTTATCGACCCGAAATGTTAACTCTTTTTTTTCCCCCTCCGCATATGCTGCCTGACCTGCTGAGTATTCCCAGCATTTTCTGATTTTATTTCAGATTTGCAGAATCTGCAGTATTTAGCTTTTGACCTGAAAGAACAACAGCCCGTAATGCTATGAAAGGTTGAGATAGTTGAGCTGGCACACGGATCTTCCCTCCCACCAGCTCAGTATGATCCAATCAGTGTGGATATTTTTGCTTATTGTTAGGTTTCCTTCATAAAGGAAAAGGACCAAAAATGTCTGACACACAAAATATGCAATTGTACAGCAACATAAATCAGAAGATGATTTGCTGTTACAGAATTTGAGTATTGCTGAAAGGGAGACATGCAGTTGAAAATTTTGATCTGTGCTTATCAGGATGGATGCAAAAATACCAACTTCAAAGGAAACATGAATTTATACTGCATGAGAATAGGGTACTGATTGGTTGGCCACTCAGCTCTGATTGGTTGATGCATTGCCATGGAGAATGCACAAGGCAACTCTTGCTCCCATGTTGTTAGTACGGTTATAACACTGCAAATTGTGAACATTGAGTGAAGGGGTATGCTATTTTATACATTTCCGACACATGGTCTATGTACCTAGAATTGCACTGGCTCTTTTATGCAAAACTCAGAAAATAATGCCCAACGTTAGATGTGATTTTGCGATTGGGCATCACTTGAAGAAAAACCCGGAGTATGTTCAGAATTACATTAACAACCAGCCAGACCAGCATTGTAACTCACCTTATTCTTGTAACAAGCTACATTTATTCATGCGCAGGGCCTGTGCCTTGCAAACAGAAAGAACATGTCCAGGCGTTGTGCCTTTTAAAATAAAAAAAAAAGCATGAGGGCAATAGTTCCCTTGGTCTCCATGGCAAGGCCTCAACCAATCATCTAGCTGGCCAACCAATCAACAGCCCATTCTCATGCAGTATAAATTGTTTTCTTTTGAAAATGATATTCTTGCATCTATCCTGGTGAGCATAAGACAAAAAAACTTCAATGGCATGCTCTCTTTTCAGCAATACACAAATCAAAACTATGAACAATAAAACAGTCACAATGGAAAAATACCACTTGGGGCTGACCTCGGGAAGGAGGGAGTCATTTTTCATAGAATCTAAGGTGAAACACCTTTAATATATAAATTCATAAGTTTGATTTATATGAGCATGCCACAATTAATGACTCTCTCTGAATAAAATTTGGAAGGTCCAATTTATCATTTGGATAATGAGCAGTTGTGTAAATTTGGGGAATTCTGGGATACCAACGAAGCGGAGGGCAGTCTGGAACACTGACAAAGGTAGTTGTCTCATAAATTTGACCTGTAATGTGCAACAGCCTGTGGCTGTTCGTAAAAATCCTGTCTTCTAATTGTCTCCAGCTACTCTATGGTGATGCTACCTAACATGCAAAAAAAAAATGATCAAGCTATACTGAAGGTGCAGTAATTGAATAGTATAGCTAGAGGCTAAATTAGGAATTTAAGATCAAGGTGTGTTGTCTATGGACAAGCTTTTAATTCCATCCTAATTGCACATGATACTTACGAATACACGTATGATTATTTTAAACGTTGACTGAGGTCAATAGCCAAAGCCATTGAAACTGAAGCCTTTTAACTTGACTCTCATTTTACAACCAGGTTTTGCAATATCTGTATTTAGCTTTGGCTATGCTTTTCTTCACTCACGAAGAGTACAAGTCACTTCTATTTTTTTTTAAAAGATTTCGTGTTTATCTAACAAAAAAGTGCCATACTAGGTTTCTACAGTGGTTGGATGGCTGCATTTGATACAGCTGATGAAGGGACAAAAGAAAATTCTAAACTGTTTTGAATCCTTTTGTCATTATGCAGCAGATTGTACTCCTGAACTTTTCTCTGACATTTGCAGGTACGTGGGAGTAAGGGAGAAGTGCTATATGTTCTGGATGCCAGTAATCCACGGCATTCAAACTGGTTGCGCTTTGTCCATCAGGCACCAACACAAGAACAGAAAAATCTGGCTGCAATTCAGGTGTGTATGACGCTATCACAGAGGTTTTCAGACATGGTTCATAGTTCAGCAGTTGTGTCTCTTTTTCATTGCATGCCAACCTGTGTTGGCATAGTGCCTGCTCCCTACTTTGTAGATCGGCAGTAATGTTCATAAATTAGCTTTTAGTTCTAATAATTAGTTGCTATGTACATCTGGGAACTGTAGTAATTACATTCTTCATCTAAAATGTTAAGGTTTCAATAAAAATAATATAATACTGTATTTAAACTGTAGTGTAGTCAATATTCTGATGCTTTTAGTCCTAATTTAAAATTCCATATCAGCTTCTTTATGCCAGTGTCAAATTAGATGGGATATAAATGTCGAACAGCATTGCACTGTCAATAATCTCTGTTGAAGTAATGATTACATAATTTTTATGTTGATGTCAACTGAATTATTTTATCCAGAATAACAGCCTGCTTTTAACATACCTATGTGATTAGTTTCCTCTCACCACATTCTCAGCCATGTGTGGGTTTAAAAAAAAACCCTAGTGCGTTATAGCATACAATCGAATGGTGCAAACAGCTTTTAAATGTTCAAAGCTTAAGCCAAGGTCAAGCTTCTGCAGAACTGGCAGGGATTTGGTTCACTTCTCTCCAGGCTGCCAAAGGTCATTCATGTATTCCCTTCATTGACTTGAGATTTGACACGCCACTCTTTCTCTTGCGCCGATAGGATTACTTTCTTTCCCTTATCTAGACCACCAAGGATGAATTACTTATACTTTTTCTTCAAAAGAGAAATTGAATGCATATTCTGCCATTAGATCCTTTAAGCCATTTAACTCACTCCTCCCACTATATTTCTACCTGGCCTTTTGCCGCTGCGAATAGAGGAAATACTGTAGGTATTGGCCATTGGAAATTTAATGTCTCAAAATTTAACTTGGTGATGATGCATAGTCAGAGTGGGGGATCTTGATGTTCTGTGAATGGATGTGCCAATGATGTGATGGCATTCCATTCTGAATGCGTGAGTATACATTTCCCTTCGGGTTGTCTGCCATCATTTCTTTGTTCCATCACTGGTTTATTTATGAATATTTCAGAGGCCACATATACGCATGCAATGGAACAACTTGGGTCACGTAATGCTTTGTTTGCTTTGGCCTGCATCTATGTAGGCATGCAAGTACACTTTCCCACTAATGCAGCTTCTCTTCATGCACAAGGAACAGGAAGTCGCAAGGAGTCACGATTATGCTTACTGATGTGTAGGTAATGTATCTGATAACAGCTTAAACAAATCTAGAGTTAAAATTGCAATTCATTTCGGGAATTTTTTGTGTGACCAAGGAGTTAAGTTGCTATCAGATAGCACAATGACAGTTGTTAAATTTGTGAGTGCAATTCTCTGCATGTGTACTAATCTATTTGGCCTCTTACCAATGTGACACATTGATGGTCTTTGCTACCTCCAATAAGAAAAGCCCTGCATACAAGCCAGAGTAATGAAATATTAAAGATTAATGGCACACGAGGTATTTAGTTTGAAGTTGAAAGACTGCATTTTTAAAAAATATATATTTTTACTGAAATATAGTCTGTCAGCTCTGACAAAAGAGCATATTTGGACTATCTGTACTCCACAGATGAGTTAAAAATTGGTTGGGGAAAAAAAAGCAGAGGCCTGTTTGGATAAGCAGCTTAATAAATTAACATTTTGGTGAGCAATTCAAAGATGACAGCTTGCATTTACATTATGGTGTTCTGAAAATCAATTATTTATTTCAAAGCAATGAAAATAACTAGCAAAATTTTACGTAAAAATCCCTATAAGATTAAAACAAATGAATTGATGACAGTGCTTGCTGGTCAGTTCGACACACCAATTTATTTTTTTTAAGGCCACAATTCAATTTTGACCTTTTGAAGGTCCTGCTACAATTTCTGCCGAAGGAATGCTTGAGATTTATTGCAGAGGAACTATTAAAGAGGATACATTTCTACATCCTCCACCTTTTACTTTTTTATGAGGAAATCATTAGACTCCCAGGATCATCAATCCTAGTTGTGTAAGCCTGATGTTGAATCTATCTTTCCTCGCATGCATATTGTACTGCTATGCTGAGTAATTTGTTGTGGTGACAAATTCATGTTAGTAAGTTCATAAAGTAATATGAATCAAAAACTTAAGCTACAAAGGGAAGTGTTTCATTTAACGGTGCTTCAACTGATCGGAGATTATGGTACTTTTTTTCACTTCATTGAGGATAAAGAGATTGAAGTTATTTCATTTTGGGTACAAAATCTTTTACCATTGAAGTGGTTTCTCCGTCTACATAGTTATGCTTAAGATACGTGTTGGTTGTGTTTGAGTTTTCTGATTAAGACTTTCTTTCAGTGATTTTTCTCTCATCCTCCTTCAATGAAAGTAGTGACTTGTGATGGTGTGGATATTCACAGCTACCAGGTCCTCACCAATACTTTGTGCTCATTATTCATGCGAGAACATTGACAATGTGTTGGCAGAGTATGATGTGGGGGAATACCAGTCAAAACATTCAAGATATTACCTGATGTTTGCTTGTGAATTTTTCAGCAGGGGTTACTGGATGATGGCCAGGAGTTGGAACTCTGACTGATTTATTGTTTGCTCTTATTACCCTGCGTTGTCAAGGGCATTCAGTCCCAAGAATGACTGAGATTAACTAATTCAGCCCGGAGTAGGAATTAAAATTGGAACATTCCTTGCAATTATATTTCTGTGCCACACCATTTGAGGTGCTTTCCAAATGGAGCCTTTTTTCAAATGTCGGCCGTTTCAAAACGCAGCTTGTATTACATGCAACATCCTTGGTCATTTCAAAAACATTTTTTAAAACCATTTTGTCTTGAAAGATTAGACAAAGTGGCCTTCAGTTTTCTCACTTTGTTGTCCTTGTAATTTATTTTCTCACACTGAAACTTGTAAAAACATTTTTATTTTTAATGATATACAGCGTCGCGAGCTAAGTAGCTGGTTAGTCAGGGTGCACAACCCTGTTAGTGCCTGTAAGTGTGTGAGAGAGACGGCTCATAGAAGCTTATCTGATTGTTACTCCTCTTGGTCTCTGTCTGGTACCTTTTGTTAATGACCTGACTAATATCGAAAATTCACTTTCAGTTGTTGTTCCAGTACCCTGCTATGCCCTGGCACAGTGCATTGGTGTACAATTTTGGCAATCCTTATTTTTAGTAAGAATGTACTTCTCGAGCTTTGCTTCTTGCGTAAGTAGAGGCAAGATGATGCAAAAAACATGTTAGACCATAAGACATAGGAGCAGAATTAGGCCACTCGGCCCATCGAGTCTGCTCCGCCATTCAATCATGGCTGATATTTTTCTCATTCCCATTCTCCTGCCCTCTCCCCTTAACCCCTGATCCCCTTATTAATCAAGAACCTATCTATCTCTGTCTTAAAGACACTCAGTGATTTGGCCTCCACATTCTTCTGCGGCAAATAGTTCCACAGATTCACCACCCTCTGGCTGAAGAAATTCCTCCTCATCTCTGTTTTAGGAGCGTCCCTTTAGTCTGAGATTGTGTCCTCTGCTTCTAGTTTTTTCTAAAAGTGGAAACAGTCTCTCCACGTCCACTCTATCCAGGCCTTGCAGTATCCTGTAAGTTTCAATAAGATCCCCCTCATCCTTCTACACTCCAACGAGTACAAACCCAGAGTCCTCAACCGCCCCTCATATGATAAGCTCTTCATTCCAAGGATCATTCTTGATAATCTCCTTTGGACCCTTTCCAAGGCCAGCACATCCTTCCTTAGATACGCGGCCCAAAGCTGCTCACGATACTCCAAATGGGGTCTGACCAGAGTTTAAATAGCCTCAGAAGGACACCCCTGGTCTTGTATGCTAACATTGCATTTGCATTCCTAACTCCCGACTGATGTTGTTGTATTCTAAAATAAGAATAGGGCAGCATGGTGGCGCAGTGATTAACCTGGTGCCTCATGGCACCGAGGTCCCAGGTTTGATCCCAGCTCTGGGTCACTGTCTGTGTGGAGTTTGCACATTCTCCCTGTGCTTGCGTGGGTTTCGCCCCCACAACCCAAAGATGCGCAGGGTAGGTGAATTGGCCATGCTAAATTGCCCTTTGATTGGAAAAAAAAATGAATTGGGCACTCTAAATTTATAAAAATAAATAAAATTAGAATACAATTTAAGCACAAGATCATTAATATTAATTATGTATTTGAATATATTAAAATGCAGTGATTGTTCTAATGATCTGGTTATTTTAGGAAAAGTTGACGAGCCTTTTATCTCTTGCACAGATATTTGCTATCAACTCCTGATCACAGCAGCAGGGAGGCAATGTTGCCTGTATTGTGAAATATAAAATGGCCCCTTGGAGATATCTGCATTCTACAACTGTCAGTACAGTTCCTGTTATCATAATAACAAATAAAAACTGGAGTAACGCTCCAATTCTTTTGGGGTATGTTAGAAAGAACAAAATCTTCTCCATACAGGAGTCCACGTGTAATCTATTCCAGTCAACAAACCTTTGATAACAGTGTCCGTGGGTGATCCATCGATCTCGCTTATGGAGAACAAGCAGTCCTTTTGCATGTTGGAACTACCTAACTCTTTTAATGGTTGGGTTGAATTCCAAAAAGATACTAAGGTATTTTTTCTGGTGTAGATTAATGCTGTTGATGTGTTTGACTGTATTTCTCTGCTTGTGAAAGTTGAAAGAGAAGACAAAGTGAAGAGCTGAGACCAATGAGGAGAGTGTGGGGATTTGGGTAAAGAAGGGGTACACAGGAGATGTGTAGTTCGTAAGAATAGGAATGTTCTGTCAGTGACGGAAGTGGTAACTGGCTACAGAAGCTTGCATGGAAAATATAAATGGAACAGATGTAAATAGGCTTGTCACTGCTACTGCGGATATGTGAGGTCTGTTTTAAGGAAAAGGATTACATTCCATCCTAACTTATTTTCTTCATTAATTGGGTTTTGTTGGACCTCAAAGAATAAGTTGTGATGGAGAGATGGGGCTACACTGAGATTACAGGAAAAGGCCTGTTAGGCAAACAAAAGATAATGGGTTAGATTTTTCTTTTGTTAGGCTTTGCCAAATATATCATTGACAGCAGCAGTAGTAAAGCCACACTTAACTGTTTTATTTTCTTCTTGTCAAAGAAATATAACATTATTAGCAGAGACCTGTAAAACATTTGCAAAGAAATTAGTATCTTCATTGCAGCAGTTCTTAAATCCCTCTTTACTGTCCCATACCTCTGACACATCCCATTCCTTTCATTCTTCTCATAGCCTCCCCATCTCTTTCTTCATCCCACCCCTCCTTCCTATGTCATCCCAGCTCCTCTCACATGCCACCCCCCCCCATCCCCCCACCTCCCATGCCATCGTAGCAGCTCCCTCCACCACCACTCCAGTTTTCAACTGCTCAGTAAGCTTGGGCAAGGACAGTGAGAACCAGGGCCTGTAAGAGAGGTAGGGGAACAGTGGGGTCTGGTGGCCAGTAACTGAGGCCGGGGGTGGCAGAGACTGGGGCCTATAAACTGGCTGAGGGCCAATAGCTGAGGCCAGGGCACAGGAAGAGCTGGATCCCAGTAAATAAGGACGGGGAACAGCGAGAGCCAACAGCTGGTGACCAATATGCTTAGCTCCGTGCTCCAAATCGAACCATCAATTGATCAGAAAAGACAAATAGGCAGAAACTGTATTCCAGGTGTGGATTATAAGTAAGTGTGTGGCTGGATGAATTCACCATCTTTTTGATAACTGTCTTGCAAAATTAAGTAGGTATGAGTTTTATTTTGTTTTCATAATTATATGAACTCTTTGGGCCATTCTGAACCACGTTGGGCGGGATTCTCCACTGTCGGGATTCTTGATTGCTTCGGCAGCCCGGGGATTTCCCGGCAGCGTGGGACTGCCTACAATGGAAACCACAATGGTGAGACGGAGAATCCAGGGGGCGCACCAATCTGGTATGGTGGGACAGAGAATCCCGCCCATTGACTTTTTGTGCAGCTAAGTGGATTATTAAGATATAATACCAAAAACTGGAGAGTTCTTTGGGAGCAAAGAGATTATTAAAACAAGCAAAGCATACTTTGTCCAGTTTTAAGGGAAAGTCAGAGGACACTTTTATTTTTAATTTGTACTCTGGCTCTAATCCTTGCTCCCAGCAACCAGCTATTAGTGTTCCGATAAAGGATGTTAAAACACTAATGGCAGAAGGTACATTGATGCTGGTGTTATGCCAAAAGTATAATTTCTCTTTAAAGTAACTTGACAGGAATTGGCAGCAAGTATATTTAATCCTTATTTCTACAATGTTGATGCGTCGAATGGTTGTTTTTGACTGACGCAGACGTGATGGGCCGAAGAGCCTTTTCTGTAGTCTAGACGTCTATGACTAGGACGTTATGACCAAAATTGTTTGATTCCAACAAAATGCACTTCAAATTATTTCTTTTAAGAATGTATTTATTCTAAAAGTAAGTGTGTATTTATTCTAAAAGTAAGTGTATCATGGCTGGTTACAGAAAATAAGCTACGTCATCAAGAATATTTCAATATTTACTTATTTTACATGAATGTAAGATAGAATAGTGTGTTTTAAAAGTTATTTTAATAGGTTGTGGTTGCAGCATAAGAGCTCATTTGTCTTGGTGCTGGGACAAAAAACAGTTCACAAGCAGCTAAGAGTTACATGGTGAGATAGCCAGCTGTTATTTTACTATTGCTGCCTGATGTGGAGCTATTCAAGTTTGTTTGGCTAGTCTGTCACGTCGTCTGAAAACAGTCAGCCTCATGTCATTTTAGAATTATTTCTGTTCCAGCGATCTCAACAAACTGTTACAATGGCCAAAGAGACTGATGACTTTTTAAAAAAATTAATTCCCCTAACATCCAACAAAATAACCAAAGAACACGATCTTGTGTTTTAAGTTGTTTACCATTGCAAACAATCTTAAATCAACATAAATCATACAATACTTAGCAGGCAAGTAATACCTTGAACTAAAGAAAAGACACTTTTGCATTAACTAACTAATGCAATCAAGATATATCTTGCAACACTGTTGGCTATGCACCACACTGATGACAGATGTTTAGTATTACAAGAACATGTTCAGTGTTACTCCCTGCTCCCCAGCAAACTCACCTCTCCCTGCTGTGCTAGGTCACAACTTCCAGCGTCCTTTGAAACTTGTTTCACTCAGCCTGACACTTTTTTCGAGCTGACTTCCATCATCAAGGCCCACCTTGGTGACTCCCTGTTCCCTAAATCTCCAAAAGTCCTGTCTGATCCGTTCCCTTCCTTTCGAACAGAAAACCAACTCTTCCAAGTGGCTTGCTTACCCATAGCTGTCAGTACTTTCTTCGTCCACACAGAATTAGTTGCTTTCTCTGTCTTTCTCACTCACTCTCTCCAGTCTCACAAGGCAGTTATCCTTTTCTGTGATGATGTGGAGATGCTGGCGTTGGACTGAGGTGAGCACAGTATGGAGCTTTACAACACCAGGTTAAAATCCAACAGGTTTGTTTCGATTCACTAGCTTTCGGAGCACTGCTCCTTCCTCAGGTGAATGAAGAGGTGGGTTCCAGAAACATATATACAGACAAAGTCAAAGATACAATACGATACTTTGAATGTGAGCGTTTTCCAAGGCAGCCTTCAGGGCGCGTGACAATGCAGAATCACCGAGCAGAAACTTATAGCCGAGTTTTGCACACATGAGCCTCAACCGGGACCTTGGATTCATGTCACATTACATTCATCGCCCACCATCTGGCCTGGGCTTGCAAAATCCTACCAACTGTCCTGGTATGAGACAATTCACACCTCTTTAACCTGTGATTATCCCTCTCTCCAGTTGCTCTGTCTGGACCTGTAGACTTAATTACCTGCAAAGACTGTCATTCAAAGTATAGTATTGCCTCTTTGACTTTGTCTATATATATATATATATATATATATATATATGTTTCTGGAACATACCTCTTCATTCACCTGAGGAAGGAGCTGTGCTCCGAAGGCTAGTGATTTGAAACAAGCCTGTTGGACTTTAACCTGGTGTTGTCAGACTTCTTACTGTGCCCTTTTCTGTAAGTTATTATTTGATGGTATGCAAATTATCACTTGATTTCAGGAACAATTTCACCCTTATGGTAACTGGCCCCATAGGTTTCTATAAACTGGGGTGTTTCTGGAATTCCCACTGTTCCTTGGTCAATGGAGATGTGTTAAAACATAAGCATCTTATAAGGTCCAGTGTTTCTAACAAAACCAATCAATAGACAAACCTGAGATTTTTTAATGTTTTGTTTACTTGATTGGTCAATTACATTTTTGCTTTTGAGGAAAGGATGTGGAGTGGGAATCACATGGGCATGTGAAACATTGTGGACCATTTGAAAATAGTGCAGAGTTTAAACAGACTGCAGTTTTGCTCGATCCAGGTTCTTAACTTGCAGTGTGGGAATTACAAATTTATAGAGGAGATACAAACGCTCGGCTGAAGGGGGAATAAGGTCTAAGTGTTATGATCTGAAGTTCTTTCAATCTCCATTCCTTTAAAATTGGAAAATAAAATGAGGCAGTAACTCTTAGCTGGAATAAAATGTGCCGTTGGGGTGCATTGCTTGATGGGCCATCTGGTGCAGTTTATTGTTTTTAAAAAAGCATTTGTTCCTGCAATTCCAATAGACTTTGTTGTTGACGTTTTCCGTAGGTTATAACTACAAACTGAGCCCATTGTGATTTCGTGGCTGAGTTTCAAACAGTCGAAAAGCACTTATTTCAGCAGGGAGATGAGTTCACATTCAACAGGTTGACAGATTTAAGAGGCTATTAAAGGATCAGAAACTTTTGCTATGGTTACTGACTAGTAGTTTGCTTTTATAAACGATTGATAAGTTGAGATTTAAAAATGTTGAATGGATTTCATGAATTAGACACTTCATGCAGAAAAAGAAACTGAGTCAAAGCTTTATTAGATTGTTAAAAGTTAATGTTTAAAAAAAATCTTCACATGACACTGAAGAGCTGGCCATGGTGGGTGAGTGGCAATGGAGATGACATGGGATATGAGATGCTGGAGGTTGTATTGGGGTGCGGTTTAAGGGGACATGGAGGGAAAATGGGTAACATGGGGGATGGGTGAGCACCACAGGGTCTGATGAAACTGGACTGAAGTGTCAGGGAACCAAAGTGAGCCTTCTAATGAGTGTGCCTTGGCACTCACCCCCATCCATGGCTGCCTCCAGTGGCAGTGCCGAATTCTATCACATCCCTACCGACTGAAAACTGTGGGTGCACAGAGGCCCTATATTTGAAGGTTGGTGGGATTTCCTGAATTGAGCTATCTACCTTGGTAACAAAAATCCAACCCAATGCATTTGGTTGTCAAAGTAAATCTGTCCTTTGGAAGCCTAGGCAAATTGCAAAAGGAATATGAGTGTTCCCTGTATATTTTAATTATTAGTCCCGATTATGCATTTAATGTGGCATGTTATTACATTCACATCACATAGAAACATCAATATTTTCTAGCACAGAAAGCGATCATGAGACACCTGGTGCCTGTTCGAGCCAAACAAAATGAGCTGCCCAGCCTAATCGCACTTTCCAACATTTTGTTCATAGTTTTGCAAGTTACAGCACTTGAGGTGTGCATCCAGGCATCTTTTAAATGAGTTGAGGGTTACTGCCTCTATTGTCCTTTTAAACAGTGAGTTCCACTCACTACGACCCTCTGGGTGAAAGGATTTGTCTTCAGCTCCCCTCTAATTTTCTGCTAATCGCTTTATACCTATGTCCCCTAGTCAGTGACCTCTCTGCTAAAGTAAATAGGTCCTTCCCTTCCACTCTATCCAGCCACCTCTCAATTTTGTATATATCAAACTTCTCATCTGTTGCAAGGAGAAAAACCTCAGCCTATCCAATCTTTCTTTCTTATTGCAATTTCTCAGTCCTGGCAATATCTTTGTAAATCCCCGCCCAGCAAGGCAGGTTTCACTGAGGGCAGTGATATCAGTTTGAAGTCTTGATGGCTCACGTTTTACAATTACAGTTCCTCTTCTCTCTGAATGGTCACTCTTGAGATTATCTATTAATGTTCTAACCTACCAAGTTGAAAAATAATTTATTTTCTTTGACAACAAAGGTGATAATCCCACAAGGTTGTGTTTCCCCAGCCTGTGGTATTATCATAACTATCAGTATTGCAAGGGTTAATGTAGTGTCAAGAGTAGCTACTAGAGGGAGCTACAGTTACAACTATATAAGGCAGTGATTTTAGACCTTAGAGCAGGGTGTGCAGGATTTAGCTAGCGAAGGTCAGAAGAGCAGATAGTACAAATGAGAGTAGATAATAGTTCACACCAGTAGTGAGATTAGTTGTACATGAGTATAGTGTAGATGCTGTTAGTCAACTGTGTATTCTTAACAAGTACGTGTCGAATCCAAGTTAGTGTAAATAAATTAGTTGCTTTGTTTAAGTTAAAGCTATTTTGTGCTCTTTGTGAACACAACACCAACCATCCTGAAATAAGCAATACAAAGAACACCAAGTGGCACCTGGAGTCTATTTCTTGTAAGAAACAAGTTAGATTAGGAATGAATATCATCAGGAGATTGAAGAAGCAACACAGGAGCTACAACTCAGAAAAAATCTATGAGGAAGACTAATCGGAAGATGGAAGGTCTCAAGAAGCCTGACCACTTCAAGACACACGATAAACTATGCCAGAACTGGGTCGTCTTTAAGCAAGAGATTGAAGTTTTCACTTCTGCCTCCGCGCTTGAAAATGACCAGGAAAGTGCAGAAATTGAAGTGAAAGTTCCCTTCAACAATGTGTTTATTTGATTTGGGGTTTGGCAGGAGGATGGTATTGTTGTTATTGATATGGGGATTGACATTACATTCAGTACTGATTATTGTTTATAATTGGGTGTAAATTTGGGAGAAAATGTGGAAAAGAAGGAGAATAAAAATATATTTTTAAAAAACAATGTGTTTTTTGGAAGGCTGTTTTCTGCTCAAGCTTTCCTCCAGTTTTCATTAGTGTTCTGGAGTTAAATATTCAAATTATGCCACAGAGTTTTGTGGAACCATATGGTGAGTTGTGGGGGGGGGGGGGGGGATTTTGAAGATTTCTATGGATAGGGAGGTCCAAGTTGCCACTGATCAGAGCTATTTCTCTGTATGATGCTGCACTCTGTTGAATGGAGGAGGGGAGCGATATTTGAGAGGATGGCTAGCCACCACTGGGTGGATTTGGCGTTGGTGGGAGCTTCTACACCACTTTATTTTCAGCACCCCCTTCACCAGGATCCAGCCATGGCAAAAAACAAACTCTCTTACCTTCCCGTTTTTCATTATTTTTTTCCTTCATCCTCCTCCTATATTAGAAGTAATAGGAAGTAAATGAAAATAAAGTGAGGTACCTTGGTTGTTTTTGTCGTCCAACCGTTTTTTCACTGATCACTTGAAAATTGCTGAGGGTCTCGGCATTATTTTCCTTCACAACGGTCAGACTGCCTTGGGGGTTTCTGAAAACATCAACCAAATTCTCATTCTGCTATCCCATTTTTCTTCATCCTCAGAAAATGAGGCTCACGAAGACCTCTAAATTGCTTTTGTCCTTCAACTTTTTTCCAATATTCCATATTACCGATGTTTTTTCTTTTTTTTTTTATTCACAAATAGTCTACCTTTTGAATTAAACCGATTTTGGCCATACTGCCATGTCCTCCAGTTAGGTTTCTTCCCTTTTGGCAAAATTACCAATATTTGTAACTCCATTGGCATTTCAGAATCCACTTGTTGTACCTGTGCAGTTGTTTGTCTCCACAACTCTGCAAGTGATCAGATAATTCAGATATTTCGTCGAGTACATTTTCTGATCAATGTCCATTATTCAATACTTCATGGCTTTTAAATTAAAATCATAGAATCCCCAGAGTGCAGATTAAGTGGTGCACAAAGTCCCATTCGGCCCATCGAGTTACACCGATACTCTGAAAGAGCACCCTACCTAGGTCCACTCCCTGCCCTATCCTCGTTACCCCATGACCCCACCTAATCTTTTGGACATTAAGGGGTAATTTAGCAGGGCCAGCCCACCTAACCTGCATATCATTGGACTTTGGGGGGGGGGAGAAAGCCCTACACCCGGAGGAAACCTACACAGAGACTGGGAGAATGTGCAAACTCAACACAAGTCACCCAAGGTTGGAATTGAACCCGGGTCCCTGGTGCCATGAGGCAGCAGTGCTAACCACTGTGGCACTGTACCACCAGATTTGTCGGCCTGTATTTTGCATTCCGACACCGGGCATGCGTCCCAACATCACCAGAAAAGTGTGCAGTATTGAGGGAAATGGCAAAGTCTGATTAATGCCCGCCAAAAATTAAGTGCCAACTAAAGCAGTTAAAAAGCCTGTTGACTGAGATTTATCGTTGCCGGTGCAGTCATGAGCTTGTTGAACCTTCAAAATATTAAATGCCAATAATGCCACCCGTGACATAGCCCCAGTGACATGCTGCATCTTTCTCTCTCCCTCTTTTTCTCCCCCCACCTCCCCAAACGAAAATCTTGCTGGTAACAGCATTGGAGGTGGCATGCTGACTCTGCTGTCCTGGCCACCTTGATGACCTTTCCGGTTGTGCTCTGGCCATTGGAGTGGGCTTTGCCTGGGAGGCTGCATCCAGCATCATGGATTAGTACTCCTCAGTCCTCACGGCATGATTGGATGCAGTGGTCACTGGGAGAAGGATGGAAGAGCTGGTGCCCACGTCCGGAGTGCCATGAGAGGTGCCCATAGAGATGTTGGGCAGCTCATCTGCCGATACGAGGTATGTCTGTACCTTCCTGCTCACAGGCGGACACTGAGCTGAGGTATGTCTGTACCTTTCTTCTCACAGACGGACACTTAGCTGAGAGACAATGTGCCTCATTCATCTCTCACACTGCTACTGACCTCCTGAGCTCTGGGAACCCTGGACTCTGTTTCTGGAGCTGTCTCTCTGAGAGTCACCACTTTCTAAATGGAGGAAGCTGTGCGTTCAGTGCTCAGAATTAATGCACAGCTCATGCTCTGCATGGTCTCTATGTCAGAGTCTATGCAGACCCTCATGGATCTCTGTTTGATCTCCTTGCACATCCCGCTGGGTATACAGTATCTGCTGCCTGATTGACTCCATAGGCTCGTCATCTGGGTCGGACCCGGTATGGTCCTGGTCTCCAGCAGTCCTCTGAATCCTGACACCTTAAGGCCTCTCTGCCTCTGCCAGCTCCTCATGTGCGTGTGCTATGCCCTCACCACTGTGCATTACCGTGGAGCTGAGGACTGAATGCTCAATGTTGTGCTGGTATCTAATTATGAGAGAGGGTGTGACTCTGGTGCAGGTGCCAGTGTCTTTTTATCAGAGGTTAAAGGGAGATCTTCAAAGTCACTGGAGAGTGGTGCTGACGGCGCATCTGTGACAGAAAGGCAACATATCGATACATAATCATCACACAGTCACGTGCATGTTAGGTGGGCTGATGAGACAATGAAGAATAGCAGCATGGTGCTATCTGCATTGAAGCCTCAATGGACACTCCTGCTGCAATATTTCCTTTCCAAATGAGAGGACCACAAAATATTTGCACACCCCGCCACACTCAAATGCTTAACTTCATTCGAGTCCCTGACAGGCGGAGTGAGATCTGCGGTGCCATTCCATCTCCAATGCATCTGTCTTGTAGCTGGTCAGGCCTTGCAGATTGGGTACCCACCACCTGTTCTTCAGCACCTTGCCACATTATGGTTTCTCTGAAAGGGAAGAATAGAATTTATCGTTAGCGCTCCCTCTTTCTGAAACACCATTCCAACTTACCCCCCACCCCCACACACTCACCTGCCTTGGGCCAGGTTGCTGGACTTGTCAAGAGTGACATTCCTCACCCTCCAAAGTGCTCAGGCTGCGTTTTCAGACATCCAAGCATCGACAGCGCAGGTTTCAATGCCAGTTGACCCACATACTTATCTCTTGAGTGTCATGAGGAACAGTCATCCGACTACACTTCTCTACACAGTTGCTGACCGCATAAGATTGTTGACCAAGTGTGAAATTCAGGCCGCAGTGTTTCTCCATTATTGTTTAAAAAATATGACCGAGATGAGCTGTGGATATTGTCCAATTTGGTTTAACGCAGTGAATTCTGTGTTTTTAACAGTCTCTGTATAGGTGTGATTTTGAACCATTGCATACTGGTGACCAATCACGGACGTTGTTGCAAAGTGGGAAGGTGGTGCAATAGTTCAGTTGGATAATTGGTCAATCAGACAGACTTTGATTCGCAAATGACAATCTCGCTTAGTTGCTGTTATGTTGGGACAGCGAAACAATGACGAAGCAAAATTCTTTCCTAGACAACTTCAAAAAACCACGTTCGGAGCACAGTTCACAGATTAAGTTTGCAGAATGCAGAAAGCCTGGAGTACTTAGTCACTTGAAACACTCAGGGGGCGATTCTCCGCACTCACGACGGTGCGGAGAATAGCGGGGGTCGTAGACTTTTACGGCCACGCTGGTCTGACGCCCTCCCGCTATTCTCCCCCCCCCCCCCACGCCCGCCTCCCGGCTGTGCCAAGGGTGCCATGGGCCCGCGATTGGTGCCCACCGATCGCGGGCAGCGGGTACTTACCCCGCGCACTCTTTGTCCTTCCGCCACCCCGCTGTATCCATTCGCGGGGCGGCTGTGGGGCATCCCGGCCCGCGCATGCGTGGGTTTCGCGCAAATGCACGATGACGTCATCCGCGCATGCGCGGGTTGGAGGCTTCCAATCCGCGCATGCGTGGCTGACGTCATGTGACACGTCAGCCGTCGCAAACTCTGGCAAGCGGGCTTAATGAAATTCGTTAAGCCCGCGATGCCGGAGTTCACGGCCGCGGCATGCTAGTCCCGACCGGGGACCAGAATCGGTTCCCGGTCGGGGGGGGGGGGCGGAGGCTGGCGTCAAACCCGCCCGTTTTTGACGCCAGCCTCACGATTTCTCCCGGTTTCGGAGAATCACGCCCTCATTATGTCGAGTCATTTATTAAATTTGTCCTGCATTTTGGGGCCCCCCTGGTACCGCATTTCCTTTATGGTAAATCTGCCACTGGTAGCCACTGAACTGGAGTTGATCTCCAAGGGTTTGAGATTATCCTCATCTATGAGTGACATTTGTTTTTCACCAGGTTTGGTGTGACGACTTGCATGTACAGGTGCACAGTGCTCAGCTGTTGAGAAGACCAGAGCTACTGCAGAAGTTTAAGAAGAACCGTATTGGTTTGCACCACAGCAGACGGCTGAATACTGCCTTCTCATGACCAGCACACAAGCGGATTCATGAACTCTTGTAACTAATGCCATTGAAATGATGACAAAGCACCCTTTGTGGGCCTCCCAGTCATTGGAGAAAAACTTTTTAAAAAGTGGTTTTCATTGAACTACCATCATTGAAATTACAAAGTACATCTGAATACTGAAATGAGATAAACACATTTTGAGTATTATAGTCATTAAAATACAAGGCGCTGAAGTTCAGAGACTTCACTGGCTGCCAAAAGTATAAAATAATTTTGTTGCCGGAGTGTGTGGTCTGGATAACTACGTCTGAGTTTGTATATACAATGAGGTCATCAGGACGTAGGAACCTCTGATTATTGTGACAAAACTGTGCTTGACGACCAGTCAGGATTATTCTACTGCTTCTGTTGATTTTATTGAATTTTGGAAAGGTATATTCTAGATTTTTTTTTCCTCTCCTTTCAGGATTCCCTAGGGAATATGCATCATTTCCCATCTAATAGGCGAAACAGGCTACCAACTTGTTCTGCTCCAGAAAGCTATTTGGACTGTTCTTGTATTGAATGAATGACTACCATGCAATTCTGAAAGCAGAACAGGCAACAAAAACTCAGCAGATCTGTGGGAAGAGAACATATCGAATCCTCCTATGACTCTTCGGATATATACATAAAGAATTCAGAGCATAGACAATGATGCCAACTTTCTTAGACTTATTGAGCAATCCAGCATTACTACTTCCATACCACTCTCAATGACACCACTTCTGCTGTGTTCTCCAGCTTCTTGTTTTATAGCATGTCATGGATGAGATGGACATTTCTCTAGAGAAATGTAAGCAGTTGTATTGGTCCTGTTGTTGCTCTATAATGTTGCTGAATCACAAGCCTTCCCTTGTACCGATCAAATGACCACACAAACAGTTAATTAGTTCAAAAGATGGTTTATTTACATACACAAGAGTTATCTCGACATGCAACCACAATATCTACTACGAGTTAAACTACCTATTCTACTAACTACCTATTAAACTACCTATAAGGGGCCTCACGGTAGCATGGTGGTTAGCATCAATGCTTCACAGCTCCAGGGTCCCAGGTTCGATTCCCGGCTGGGTCACTGTCTGTGTGGAGTCTGCACGTCCTCCCCGTGTGTGCGTGGGTTTCCTCCGGGTGCTCCGGTTTCCTCCCACAGTCCAAAGATGTGCGGGTTAGGTGGATTGGCCATGCTAAATTGCCCATAGTGTAAGGTTAATGGGGGGATTGTTGGGTTACGGGTATACGGGTTACGTGGGTTTAAGTGGGGTGATCATTGTTCGGCACAACATCGAGGGCCGAAGGGCCTGTTCTGTGCTGTACTGTTCTATGTTCTATGTTCTATGTTCTAAGTTTAACTTAACTTAACTTCAGGGCGACCAGCACTGTGCAAATGGATAAGGCCATTATCTGGATTTCACTTGGCTGGTTCGAGGAAAGTGGCTGTGTCTCTGCTGGGCTCACCCGTCAGGTAGCGTTCGTTGGTCTTGAACTTGGCTGGCTGTTCTTGCTACGATTGGGTTGGCACAGGTCGGATCCAAATGAGACAGAACACATGGCTGTGCTCTCTTTTATCCCTCTGGGATTTTGCGCTCTTTGGGGTGGTCCTTAACCTTGGACCCAATAGTTCGACAGGGCTCTGATCACTGTCTTTGATTTCAGCCAATAATGGTGTCTTGGCTAGGTGGGTCCTTAGCGGTCATTGACCTTGGCAATTATGCTTTCTGAGTAAGGGGAGTGGCACTGATCAGTCTGTGGCTGTACCGGTTGCTTGGTTGGAGTTCTATTGTCCTGGAACAATGGGCCATTAAAATGCGAACGAAGTGGGGATTTCGATCAGGTTAGCTGCGTTTGAGATACACATAGGCTCTGTATCTTCTGAATCCTAGGTTGGCCATAATTCCCATGGTCCTTTGCAGGTGGCCATCTCAGATGGCTACACTTTAACAAAACTTTGCACCTTGACTCTCAATCCATTCCCCTACCGAGTTTTAAAACATTTTTAAAAATAAATTTAGTGTATCCAATAAAAAATTTTTTTCCAATTAAGGAGCAATGTAGTATGTCCAATCCACCTACCCTGCACATCTTTGGGTTGTGGGGGCGAAACCCACGCAAACACGGGGAGAATGTGCAAACTCCACACGGACAGTGACCCAGAGCCAGGATCGAACCTGGGACCTCGGCGCCGTAACCCTACCAACTGAGTTGGATGGTACTGAATATACTGCCTGATCCTGAATTAAGCTTCAAACCTCACCACCTATTCTATTGTGAAACTGCTTACTTCAGCTTTGGCTGTTTGGACCACCATTACCTCAAATTTATAATGGTCTCCTTGCTGGATTCCCCAGCTCTATTCTACAAGCAATCTAACTTATTCAACTCACTGAATATATACAACGGTTCATTCTGCGCAAAAGCCAGACTATTCCCTGTCCACAATGACCTCCATTGGTTTCAACTTCCGAACCCTGATTTTTGTGTTATAGTCCACACCTGTAAATCGCTCTTGTTTTTTTTCTTTGCAACCTTCTCCAGTTCTACATCCAACGTCCGTTCTTCCAGTTGACTTGTGCTCTCTCACTGTCCCTAACCTGACATTGGTGACAGCACCTTCAGCCACCACCCTTTCATGTTGCCACAGCCTTTCGTATGATGTCAACAAATTTAGTTCATAGAGAGCCTTTAATGTGGAATGATATCCCAAGGTGCTTCACTGGAGTGTAATTGAACAAAATCTGACACTGACCCACATGATGTATTGGGGCAGATGACCAAAAGCTGGAGAAAGGAGGTAACTTTTAAGCAGTAACCTAAAGGTGGAAAGAGAGGCAGAGAGGTGAAACGGTTTTGGAGGAAAGTTCAGAACTTGGGACCTTGGGCAGTTGATGGTATTGCTGCCAAAAGTGAAAAGATTAAAATTTATTATGTTGAAAGGCTGGACTTGGAGCAGCACAGATAAATCTGAGGGACGTAGGGCTGGATGGTATTTCAGAGGTGGGCAGGAATGTGTTCATGGAAGGATTTAGAAACAAGGATAAAAATTGTTAATTTGAGGCACTGCTTAAATGTGAGCCAGTGCAGATCAGCGAGCATCTGAGAGTGAAATACTGGGAAAGTTGGGCACAGGCAGCCGAGTTTTGGATGATTTCAACTTCCAAAGGCCTGCATCCTCAAACTGTGAGAAAAAGTTACTGTAGAAATAAATCTCCATAGAAAAGAAGTTGTAGTCTTGTCACCAATCAACGTTTTGTACACCATTCTACTCTAGTATTTAGTCTACAGTGCAGCAATTCCTTAGCTAATGTTGTAGTTGCATTCCTGAAAAGTGCAACTTTAAGTAAAAGGGCATTTTCCCATTACAACTAAAGTAAAGGTTCTGTAATGTAAAGAACCTTTCCTGCCAGGAAAAAAAAACCGTGTGTAAATATCGTGCATTACCAAATTACTGTATTTGTGTACAAAACAACGTTTATAATAAAGGAAATTTGCAAACTTTTTCTGTGTACAATTCCTGCTTGCTGCCTATCCTCCCCAGCTATCTGGCTCACAGCTGATTGCACTCCTCGATGATCTTACTGGCTAACCCTTCAGGTTGATCCTCCCGTTCACAGTTTCCCTTTCTTGAACTCTTGTGAACAAGGGCTTGGAAGCTGAGTGGCAAAGAGCAGGAAGCAACCTATGGAGTGAGAGGAGCTTCAGGTTGCAGGATTGTAGAGGTAAGCTGGAGAGATGGGGAGCAGGACGGCTGGCAATCAGGAGGGTTGGTGGCGTCTGGGAGAGTCAACCAGCAAGATGGTCAGCAGCAATAGAGAGGGCCACAGGAGAGGCAGTTCCAAAGTTGTACTGATTGGATTACACAACTTTGCATCACACCCAGCGTGAAATGATGTTAATATAAATCCGCAGCGCTAAAACAAGTACCCAGCCCCTTTAATAACATGATGTTGAATCACGGCAACTTAAAGCAAGGACTTGCTGCATTCTGAATTTTAAATGAGTGCAAATAAACATTGCAGACTTGCAATAGTACAGTTATTTAAACCAAAATTCCAATTACCCAACCCCAATTGGGAATGACACATACTGGGATGGGAAGGGACGAGAGAAGAAGTAAGGCTTGATGTTGCCAATATATATCAAAAATATTTAAGTTTTCTATATACACCCAAAAGTTTTTATGACATTACTGACAACTAGAAGTTCTGGAATACTACTTGGCCTGTGTTTTTTGTTATACTGTAGATATGGAGTGAATGAAACTGGGCTAAAACACAAGCCCATATAACATGCACTGGAATGTGATTGCTGACTGTGGGCCAGCTAAAAAATGATGCACTGGCTTGTGTTGACATCGAGCTGTTTCTGCAGCATTTAATGCCATGGATCAATGAGGGGAGACTGCTGTCTCAAGGATCTTTAATCACATTCCTCTCGTGCTTATACACAGACGTGGATAAAGCGAAAGCTTGAGTGTCATTTAGCAGATCAGTTTCTTAGGAATAACTGGATTTTCCAGAGGTTTACTTTGAATTTGCCTCGGCTTATTTGATTTCAAAACCATGAGTTGATTAACATTACAAAGGACAAATGTTGAAATCTCATGACAGTTTATGCAAATCTCTTCAGCTATCACATAATTAAAAATCGTTAACCAACCTCTGCATTGTGAAAATGCTCATAAAAAATTACTGGCTGGATGAAAGTCCAGTAATAGTTTAATTAACTTTGCTGGATGTTAATCAGATAAACATTGAGATTTATGGCAACATTTGGAAGATTTCATTAGACAAACATTGTTTTGTTTCTTGGCATTTTATGCAGCATCCTCCTTGGATACACTTTGCTCAAAGCTGGAGCTGCTGTGAACCACTGTTACAGGGACAGCTGCTCCCATATGTGTGACTGTTTGAAGTTCATTTTGGGAATTGTTTTAGGAGAGAGGATAAGGATTCCTTTTATATATCCTAATAACAAATGTGTTTTTCTTTTGCAACATGCTGGAATGTTTTGGCTGAGTTTGAAATCAAACAGCAAAGTCGAGGGTGCACCAGTGAGTGGGTTTACTTGTGGAATGTTTTAAAAAAAACAAGTTGTGAAGATTGCACTATTTTAAGGAATCCACATTCAAATAGCTCTCTCTCTATACCATTTTACTTCAATAATGTTGCTCGTTTTTCGATCCCAACAGCATCGCCAATACTGTTGGTAATATAACAACCAGTTAGTTAGTTCAAAAGATGGTTTATTTACATACACAAGAGTTACCTCAACATGCAACCACAATATCTACTGTGAGTTAAACTACACCTACCAGCTATACTAACCTATACCTAACTTCAGGGCGACTGGCACTGTGCAAATGGGTTAGGCTTTTATCTGGATTTCATTTGGCTGCTTCGAAGAAAGTGGCTGTGTCTCTGCTGGGCTCACCCGTCAGGTAGCGATCGTTGGTCTTGAACTTAGCTGGCTGTTCCTGCTACAGTTGGCTTGGCACAGGTCGGATCCAAAAGAGACAGAACACATGGCTGTTCTCTCTTTTATCCCTCTGAGATTTTGCGCTATATGGGCCGGTCCTTAACCATAGACCCAATAGTCGACAGGGCTCTGATCACCGTCTTCGATTTCGGCCAATAAAAGGGGCGGGTGCCTTGGTGACTGGGCGGGTCCTTAGCGGTCGTTGACCTTGGCAGTTGGGCTTTCTGAGTAAAGGGAGTGGCGCCGATCAGTCTGTGGCTGTACCAATTGCTTGATTGGAGTTCTATTGTCCTGGGTAAATGGGCCATTGAAATGCAGACAGGCGGGGGTTTCGATCAGGCTTGGTTACCTGTGTTTTAAATACACATAGGCTCTTTATCTGTCTGAGTCCTAGGCTGGCCATAATTCCCATGGTCCTTTGCAGGCTTAGATGGCTACAATATTTTTCTCATTTATGCCTCCTCTCACAGGCAGTCTTAGCATACTCATCAATTCTCTAATTTCTTTCAACTTTCCAGTTTTGATCTCCTCTTTTTTTATTTTTGAAGAAGGTGACACTTTGGGTACAGTTCCACTTGTCCCAGCAGCCCTCCATGGGTTGATATCAATCTGACCACACCTTAGAAAAGGCAGAGGTGCTCTCCCAGCTTTCTTGGGGGTGATGAGCTTGGATCCAGCCACAGAAGAAATGTGCTGGCACTATACAAATTTGTACAAAGCATTAGAAGGTGTGCCAAAGAATGTCCATGCTATTGATGTGTGTGGATGAATTCCCAACTAGCTGGTGTGGTGCCATTTCCCATAATAGCCCCACTGTGTGGTTTACCCTGGAGAACAGGGTCACCTCCAGAGAGGCTGTAACCAGGCCCTCTCAACAGGAATTCATGTCTGCACACTTTGCAGCTTTTTTTTGAAGCAAAAATGACTGCCAGGCCGATTCAAGACTTCACCATGGAGAGATTAGTGCGCAGAATAGATCGGGACTTTGAAGAAGTCAGTCAGCTTCTGCAGCTTTACTTAACCACAGAAAGTGCTGAAGCTCATCTCCATGGGACTGCCAGTGGAATCTTGTGAGCAGGTTTTACTCAGGATTTCAGCGATCCCTTTTTTCACCACTCCTCCTTCCAAAATGCACAATGGTGCTGGCAAGCCATCTGAGACAGACAGTATGAGTATGAGCCAAGGTGGGGCCTCATTGGCCTGAGCTCTAGAAGTCACCAACTAGGTGCATCTCCAAAGCCCTGCTATGAAGACCAGCCTATCACCAGTAGTAGAGTTAGTAAATCTTATTTGAAGAAAAGCTCTTATCTTTGGGCATGGTGTGGTTATGCAGGATTGTCATTAATCATGTTTACAGGGTGTGTCCTGTGTCCCTCAGCAAACAATCTGTCTCAGGATGAATGTATAATGGAAGACATGGAAGGTGTGGAGTAAACTGAGGGTTCTTGGTTTTTGCATTGAATGAATTTTCCTGACTTTTTCTCAATTTAGAGTACCCAATTCATTTTTTCAAATTAAGCGGCAATTTAGCGTGGCCAATCCACCTACCCTGCACATCTTTGGGTTGTGGGGGTGAAACCCACGCAGACACTGGGAGACTGTGCAAACTCCACATGGACAGTGACCCAGGGCTGGGATCAAACCTGGGACCTCTGTGCTGTGAGGCAGCAGTGCTAACCACTGCGCCACCATGCTGCCCTTGAAACTCCCTGACCTTTGTCAATGTGTCTCATTTATATTTCTGTCTGTCTTTGCAGCCAATTTGTCTGTCTGTTTCTCTCTACTTTTTTTGCACCACTTGCCCCCACCTCACCAATATTCTTCCTATGGTTCTTATCTTTATGACTCCTTTTACTTTCTCTTTGGCGTTTGCTAATTCTGAGAATAGGTACTGGGATAACAGAACACCAATGTGAGGCTCAAGGAGTTAAACATTCTGCCAAGTACATTTGAGCAGGCCTGCTTGCTGTCTCCTGCACTACATTCCATCTGAAATATGTTGTAAGATTATTTGAAAAAATATTGATAGCACAGTTAGTAAGATTGTTTTGAAAAATATTGATAACACAGTTTGTAAGTGTCTGAAAATGTCATTAACAGTTACTGTCCTTGTTCCATGTTTTGGAACTTCTATCCTGGAGAAGCACAATTCAGACCAACTGCTTTTCCAATATCAAGCAATATTTTGTCATCCTAACATTGCCCTGACAAATTTAACATGGAATTGTCTATTAACAGCGCCACCTAAAGTCATAACTAGTATTGCAGGTGCATGTCGATATTTTTACCGTAAAAAATTTCAATATTTAAAAAAAAAATTAGAGAACCCAATAATTTATTTTTCCCAATTAAGGGACAATTTAGCGTGGCCAATCCATCTAACCTACATATCTTTGGGTTGTGGGGGGTGAAACCCATGCTTACACGGGGAGAATGTGCAAACTCCACACAGACAGTGACCTGGGCCGGGATTCGAACCTGGGTCCTGAGCGCTGTAGGCTGCAGTGCTAACCACTGTGCCACGTGCCGCCCTAATTTCAATGTATGTTGAGATGTGATCGTGTAGTTAGTGCCTTTTTATATATTATGGGGTGTGTGAAATTTGTACATCTTTTGCATTCCTGTTGTTCAGGTTTATGGGAACAATTAAAGTTTGTTGCAATCGTCCTTCACCTTTTCAAATCTTCTGTTTATAATGTACATAACAGGGCTTCTTTGTGAGGTTTTGTACACTGGGACCTTGCTGTAATGCAGTTTAGCATGAACCGGGTCCATCAAGGATCATGAACATTTCATGTAAAGTTACCATTTCAGAACCTAAATGCTCAACAAATGATTTCGAACCAACTATTATAATTTTTTCCTTTAAAAAGCAGTTGTACAGTTACATGGGCAGTGTGGGTATAGAGGGATATGGGCCAAATGCAGGCAAGAGGGGCTAGCTAAGTGATTAGAAAATGGGCGGCATGGACAAGCTGGACTAAAGAGCCTGTTTCCATGCTGTAAACATCTATGACTCTATGACTCTATAACTAATAAATGCAAGTTTTCTGTATACCAGTTAAAATTTCACTGATACCCACAAAACAATCATTGCAAAATGGTGTATACTGATTCATGAAAGAGCAAATCATACACTATCACCAAGAAGCTCAAACCCATTGCCCAGATAAAAAAGGTGCTAGGCAAGCAAATCCATGTGGTATAGGTATACCCACAGTGCCGTTAGGATGGGTGTTCTAAGATTCTGACCCCGTAACGGTGAAGCAACAATGATTATAGTTCCAAATCAGGTGGTGGTGTTTCCCATCATCTACTGCCCTTGTCCTTCAAAGCTGTAGAAGCCATGGGTTTGGAAAGTGCCGTTGGAGTACTCTTGGTGAGGTGCTGCAGTGCACCATGTAGGTGGTACACACTGCTGCCATGGTGTGCAAGTGGTGAAGGGAGTGAATGTTTCATGTGGGGATGGGGGGCCAATCAAGAGGGATGCTTTGTCCTGTGTGGTGTCAAGCTTCTAGATT
Source organism: Scyliorhinus canicula (assembly GCF_902713615.1). NCBI lineage: Eukaryota > Metazoa > Chordata > Chondrichthyes > Carcharhiniformes > Scyliorhinidae > Scyliorhinus > Scyliorhinus canicula. Next base: position 179,388,872 of record NC_052148.1, read on the forward strand.
ATCCACGCAAGTGGAGAGTATTCCATCACATTCCTGACTTGTGCCCTGCAGATGATGGACAGGTTTTGGGGAGTCACGAGGTGAGTTACTCACCACAGATTTTCCAGCTTCTGATCTGCTCATGTAGTTGCAATTTCTATGTGGCTAATCCAGTGCAGTTTGTGGTCAATGGTAGCCCCTAGACTGTTGGTAATAAGGTGTCAGCAATGGTAATACCATTGAATGCCAAGGGGAGATGTGTAGATTCTCTCTTTTTGTGGATGGTCATTGTCTAGCTCTTGTGTGGTTTGAATATAACTTGCCCCTTATCAGCTCAAGCCTGGATGTTATCTTGCTCTTGCTGCATTTGGACACAGACTGCTTTAGTGTTTGAGGAGTTGCATATGATACTGAAGATTGTGCAATCATCAGCGAGTATCCCTGCTTATAATATTATGCTAGAGGGAAGGTTATTGATGAAACAGCTGAAGATGGTTGGCAGCATGGTCAATTACATCTTCCATCACTTTGATCGAGAATAGACTGAAGAGATGGTAATTAATCGGGTTGGTTTTGCCCTGCTTTTGATGGATAGGATGTAACTGAGCAACTTTTCACATTGTCGGGTAAATGCCAGTGTTGTAGCTGTACTGGAACCCCTTGGTTAGGGGTATGGCTAGTTCTGGAGCAGAGGTCTTCAGAAATATTGCCGGAATGTTGTCAGGGCACATGGTCTTTACAGTATCCAGTATCTTTAGCCTTTTCTTCATATCACGTGAAGTGAATGGAATTGGCTGAAAACTGAGGTGATGCTCAGGCCTCCAGAGGAATCTGTGATGGATCATCCACTTGGCACTTCTGGCTGAAGGTGGTTGCAAATATTTCAGCCCCATCTTTACTCTGATATTCTGGAGTCATCCATCATTGAGTATGGTGATATTTGTGGTGTCTGCTCCAGTTCGTTGTTTATTTGTGCACCACCATTCATGCCTGGATGTGGTAGGAGTAGTTATTTCCACTGTTTGGCATGCGAGTAGGTATCAACCTGGTGAAGCCCATTTTTAGGTATACCTGATGTTGCTCCCGGTATGTCTTCTTGCAATCTTCATTGAAGCAGGGTTGATCCAGTGACTTGGTGTTAATGGTAGCGTGGGGGATTTTACGAAAATGACAATGTATTGAACGACAAGTCTCTTCATCTGCAACAAAACAGCCATGAACTACAACATAACTGGGAAGGCACTAGCAACAAGAAACCACGTTTTCTGGTTAAATTTGGACATTTTGTTAAAGATATTGTTGTTAGTCCCTTGCTGCAAAAAAACTGGTCTGAATAAACTAATTCCAATTGTCATCAGAAAATTCACCGAGTGCTGCTTCCATCATCTAAACCCCAAATCACTACTATGCTGTTAGGCCTGGATGACATAATTGTCAATGACTGCTTCCATCAATGTCAAAAATTCAACTCCATGACCAAAATATTATATCGGCCTTCAAAACTAACTACAGAAGAGAATTGATCAAGAGAATGGTGGACAGTAAGGATGATGTGACAACTCACCTGAAGAAAATCAACAGGAAAAAAAGGAATTTACATGTGTTCCTATATTTATCTGGTTATCAATACAACGGTCAATATGGTCGTCTTCTTTAATCCTAATTATGTTTGCTCGAGAGTTGCCAGGTATCTCTCGATACCGCCACAAGGTTCAAACCCGAATACTGATCAAAGAACCAATGCACCAGTTAGTTAGTTCAAAGTCAATACTATTTATTTACACACACAGTAATATCTACTCATTCACAAAATACCACAAACTAAACCTCTAACGCTAACGCCTATACTTAACTTTGGGTGTCCACTCAGTCAGAGGAACAATGGCCGTTGTTCCGATCTGAGGCTGTTGGGTACGAAGAGGTAACAGGAGAACAGCTAAAGTCGTACGTCTAATGGTGAGCGTTGACCTTGGACTTTCTTGCTTCTGGTGCAGCTGGTGGATGGGTCTCGCCGCTTTGAGAGCTGAGTCCAAGAGAGCGATTCTCTCTCAGGGGCGCCTTCTTATACCCAAAGGGGCTTCGCGCGCTTTTGGGCGGGCCTTGAACTTGGCCCCAATTAATTGGGCCGTATCTTGATCACTCGTATTTGGTGGCCGTTGGCCTTGCTTTGTTTGCGTCTTTCTGGCGCTGGGATGTCTGTAATAGTATCAGTTACTTGAGTGTCATTCCTTTGTTCCCGGAGATGGGTCATCAATATGCTAATTGCCTTACAGTTTCAGTCTCGTCTGGGAGTTGCCTTCTCAATACACATACAGGCTCTGTGCCTGCTTGCTTTCCTAACTTCTCCATATTTCCCTACAGTCATTGCGATCATCCATTTTGTATTCTGGAAGTGGTCATTCCAGATGGCTACACATGTGCGGCCATGCCTGGCAGGAAGTGAGAATTGACTATATCAAAAACTCCTGGGGAACACTGGGTGCAGTATTTGAGATAGAAATCAACAGTAATGACATGGAAGATATGAAAACTTTGCTGAAGAATATATACTTGTAAGTGAATACAGCATTGTGGACCACAATGGATTCTAGCCCACAAACTAAAAGAAATGCAATGTCCACACTTGGAACCCAGTTCGACACTGAGCACGCCAGTGCATGGCTGAGTGCTACGACCGAGACAATTGTAAATAATCAAATACAGCCCAGTGTAACAGATTTAAACCTCGGCATTCAGCAGCCAAAAGATTACGACAATGACGCTGAGACCCAGCCACTGCTATCAACCTGACAGAGTCATCCACGACCCAGAGGAATTGCTGAGATGGTTGGAAACTAATGAAGCATCAATGGCTGCAAGTGTGATACAGCTTCAGAGCATCCTGCAACTAGCAAAAGCAGATGCGAGAAGTAATTTTGATCAGATGACAGTTATTGATTTCTTCAACATGCATCCATTTGTTCAATAATGGTCGATTGTATGTAGTATTAGCATTTCTGTTCCCAGAAGAAATAAAACATAATTTTAAAATCAATTGTCTCATTTTGTTTGCTTTATTATTCTGGCTACTGACTTGTCGCTTCGAAACAACGTCATTATAATGTAGTCTTGCCAACGATACGTTCTCCATTATCGTGGGGTTCCTGTGTGCATCAGTAGTGCAGTAGTCTAAAGTGGAACAGGTTCCCTCTTTTACCTTGGGACTATAGGTCCTCTTGCAGTTGTACTGCATCCATTCCATCATAAAGAGGGATGCAGTTTTAAAGTCTGGTCATTTATTTACTGGTGTGCCAGCTTTCTACTGAATGTTTGCTAATAACAAATGTACAGCTATTCCCTAAAGCTGTCATCTTTCCACCAAACCAGGACATCCACAGTCACTACAGATGGTTAGAACTTAAAAAAATATTGACCATTACTCCTCCTGTTAAAATTGCTTGATCACCACTTCTTCTCTTGATAGCGCAGGAGGGACTACAAGCTTATTCTGTGGAAAATCTCGAGTTCAAACCCATAGGATTGTCAGCGGAGTACAATATGCCTCCCACAAGTCCCGAAAGATGTGCTTGTTGGGTGAATTGGACATTCTGAATTTTCCCTCCGTGTAAGCAGGCGCCATAGTGTGGTGATGAGAGGATTTTCACAGTAACCTCATTGCAGTGTTAATGTAAGCCTGCTTGTGACTGATTGTAAAGATTATTATTATTATAATGAAAATAAAAATAGTTTATTAAATTTAGTTGCTTCTACTGGCACTCTTGTTTTTTTCCTAGTTGAAAAATGTTTGTTTCAGGAGCACGATTTTTAGTTCCTTCTGCATTGTGGTAATATACATTTCACATTCTTGTTACTTTTACATCATTTATTACTTAATTAATTTTTCCTGCTTTTAAAACCGTTTGGAAGTGATGAAAATAGCAATTCTATGGGGTTAATTTCCAAAAGGGGCAGAACCCAGCAGCCATGTTTTAATGGCCTTTCATTGTTCCGTCTGGCATGAAGAAAGGTATTGTGATCCACATAAGACAATTACAGAGCCCTCTGATTTCATATATGTGTCTTAATTGTCCTTATTAAATAAATATATCAATCTGGAAGTAAAACCAGTCATGTAAGTTTCACTGCTTCCAGTGATGTTAGTTCATGCAAAAGAAAATTCCACTGAGTGGCTTGTGGTTTAGATTCAGTCACCATGCTTTTGAATGTAGCCTTCATCATATCATAGAATTTACAGTGCAGAAGGAGGCCATTTGGCCCATCGCATCTGCACCGGCTCTTGGAAAGAGCACCCTACCCAAGGTCACACCTCCACCTTATCCACATAACCCGTGGGTTTCCTCCGGGTGCTCCGGTTTCCTCCCACAGTCCAAAGATGTGCTGGTTAGGTGGATTGGCCATGCTAAATTGCCCGTAGTGTCCTAAAATGTAAGGTTAAGGGGGAGGGGGGGGGGGGGGGTTGTTGGGTTACGGGTATAGGGTGGATACGTGGGTTTGAGTAGGGTGATCATGGCTCGGCACAACATCGAGGGCCGAAGGGCCTGTTCTGTGCTGTACTGTTCTATGTTCTAACCCAGTAACCCCACCCAACACTAAGGGCAATTTTGGACACTAAGGGCAATTTAGCATGGCCAATCCACCTAACCTGCACATCTTTGGACTGTGGGAGGAAACCGGAGCACCCGGAGGAAACCCACGCACACACTGGGAGGATGTGCAGACTCCGCACAGACAGTGACTCAAGCCAGGAATCGAACCTGGTACCCTGGAGCTGTGAAGCAATTGTGCTAACCACCATGCTACCGTGCTGCCCCATTGAACATTAGATTGAACATTACAAATGGATTTATACTATTAGACCTTTGGATATCCTGTTAGTTTTAAAAATAGATTGGCAAATAAGTCTGAAAAGTGAACTATATAGAAAAAGTTTGATACTCACGCAATGTGTTTCAGATTATTAACTTCTACCTGGGGGGGGGGGGGGGGGTGACTGAAGAAAGGGAATGCTGTATATATGAAATAAATATTTGCAGCACGTAGAACAGTGGTTAGCACTGTTGCTTCACAGCGCCAGGGTTCGATTCCCGGCTTGGGTCACTGTCTATGTGGAGTATGCACCTTCTCCCCCATGTCTCTGTGTGTTTCTTCTGGGTGCACCAGTTTCCTCCCACAACCTGCTTTCAGGTGATTTGGACATTCTGAATTCTCCCTCAGTGTACCCGAACAGGCGCCGGAATGTGGCAACTAGGGGAAAGACCTGCTTTCAGGTGATTTGGACATTCTGAATTCTCCCTCAGTGTACCCGAACAGGCGCCGGAGTGTGGCAACTGGGGGATTTTCACAGTAAAATTCATTGAAGTGTTAATGTAAGCCAACCTGTGACAATAATAAAGATTATGATTATGCATAACACTTTCTGGTTAGCCACTGAAATGCCCTATATGTTTTGGGGGGGGGGGGAAATAAACGTCCAAGCTTTTGCAATATTGGATGAAGACACTGGTTTGCCTGCTGTAGGTCACTGAAGAGTCCCATTGCACTGCCATAAAAATAATCCCCTTGGGCAGCATCACCTCAAGAGTATTTGTTCCATTGTTCAGCTGCTTAAGTTTGTGAACACTGTCTTATTACTGGAATGTTTGATTCCATTTTTTAAAGTACTTCGTAACTCTTTTCTATTAGACCTAACCATTCTCTGCATAAAATTCTTAATTTGAACAACTGTTGCTCAAAATTCAGTGCAGACATGATCCATTCCTGAATATTAAATTTATCAAGCTTTTGTGTTTTGCATGTTATGGTTTCAAATTATTATGGACAAAATCAGAACCATGGATATGGTCCAAATGTGCAAGTTACAATTCATCACCTGACAATGCTGTAATGCTGTTTTCTCTCTATACGAACCTCGGATTTGAGCCCTATTAATACGAAGCTCTTAGTCCCTGGGAAATGCAGTAGCTCTGAAAATAACAATGCAACATATTTCCCCTTTATTTTTAGGAAGGAGAAAATATCTTCTATTTGGCTGTGGATGACATTGAAACAGACAACGAGTTACTAATTGGTTACCTAGATAGTGAGATGGAAGAAATCGAGGAAGATGAGGAGGAGGAAGTAGTCACCAAAGATGAAGAAAGTTCCAAAGATATACAGCCATCTGGTGAAAAAGGTATTTGGCATGTGCTACATTACTGAAATCAACATCAATATGTCCTGAATGTATCAAGATAAGCTCCTGAGTTCGATAATTTTTGGTCTTACACAATTTACTTTTGCATAATTAGAAACATAGAAAATAGGAGCAGGAGGAGGCCATTCGAGCCTGCTCTGCCATTCATTATGATCATGAATGATCATCCAACTCAATAGCCTAATCCCGCTTCTCCCCCCCCCCCATATCTTTTGATCCCTCTGCACTAAATGCTGTATCTACCTGCTTCTTGAAAACATGCAATGTTTTGGCCTCCACTATGGGCGACATGGTAGCATAGTGGTTAGCACTGTTTCTTCATAGCTCCAGGATCCCAGGTTCGACTCCTTGGGTTACTGTGTTTGCATGGGTTTCCTCCGGATGCCCCAGTTTCCTCCCGCAGTCCAAAGATGTGCAGGTTAGGTGGATTGGCTATACTAAATTGTCCTTGGTGTCCAAAAAGGTTAGGTGGGGTTACTGGGTTACGGGTTTAGGGTAGATGTCTGGGCTTAAGTAGAGTACTCTTTCCAAGGGCTGGTACAGACCCGATGGGCCAAATGGCCTCCTGCACACTAAATTCTATGATTTTATTAACTACTTCCTGTGGTAATGAATTCCACAGGCTGACCACTCTTTGGGTGAAGAAATTTCTCCTCGTCTCTATCCTAAATGGCTTACCCGTATCCTCAGACTGTGACCCCTGGTTCTGGACACACCCACCATCGGGACATCCTTCTTGCATCTACCCTGTCTGGACCTGTTAGAATTTTATAGGTTTCTATGTGATCCCCCTCACTCTTCTGAACTACAGCGAATACAATTCTAACCAATTCAATCTCTCCTCAAATGTACGTCCCGCCATCTCGGTAATCAGTCTGGTAAACAGTCCCTGCAATCCCTCTAGAGCAAGAACATCTTTCCTCGGGTAAGGAGACCAAAACTGCACACTATCCCAGGTGTGGCTTTATCCAAGCCCTGTATAATTGCAGCAAGACATCCCTGCTCTGTACTCAAATCCTCTCGCTATGAAGGCCAACATAGCATTTGCCACCTTTACTGCCTGCTCTTTGGACATGCTTCCCATCAGTGACTGGTATACGAGGCCACCCAGGTTTCATTGCTTATTCCTCTCCTAATTTATGGCCATTCGGATAATAGTCTGCCTTCTCGTTTTTGCAACCAAAATGGATAACCTCACGTTTCTCCAAATTATACTGCATCTGCCATTCACTCAAGTTGTCCAAATCACACTGAAGGATCTCTGCATCCTCCTCACAGCTCACTCTCCCACACAGCCTGGTATCATTTGCAAATTTGGAGATATTAGATTTTGTTCCCTCATCTAAATCATTAATATATATTGTGAATAGCTGGGGTTCTGGGATCCCTGCGGTACCATTGTTCTGCATTGCAAGCCAGCTATTCAGCCCAATGTGCTAAACCAGCTCCTTACATACCACATCTACTAGCTGCCCCTCGTCAACTCTACTAGTTACATCCTCAAAGAATTTCAGTAGATTTGTCAAGGACTCTGTCTGACCCTGCCACTATTTTCTAAGTGCTCTGCTATTCAATGTTTGATAATAGATTCTAGAATTGTCCCCACTACTGAAGTCAGGCTTACTGGTCTGTAATTCCCTGTTTTCTTTCTATTTCCTTTTTTAAATAGAGGATTTACCCTCCAATCTGCAGGAACTGTTCCAGAATCTCTACAGAATCCTGGAAGATGACCAATGCATCCACTATTTCTAGAGCCACTTCTCCTCTGGCACGTAGATTATCAGGCCCTGGGGATTTATCAGCCTTCAGTCCCACCAATTTTCCCAACACCAGTTCTCCTTAAGTTCCTCCCTCTCATTAAACTATTTGTTGCCCAACATTTCTGGTATCTGATTTGTGTCCTCATTTGTGAAGACAGAACCAAAGTATGTGTTTAGTTGTTCAGCCATTTCTTTGTCCTCCATTATACATTCCCCTGTTTCTGACTCTGAGACATTTGTGTTATTGCTAGAAAATCAGTGATATTAATTAGTTTGCTCCATGAAGCACATTGCGTAAAAGATGGAGAAGATAGTATCAAGTTTTGGTGTGTTGCACTCTCCTGCTTTGATGCATATAACCAGGTAGACCATTCCTGAGGCAATTGTCCATGGTGATTCCAGCGGCACTGTAGTTACTCTGAATAAGTCATTTACAAATGTGATAACTCCTACACTTTGTTTTGAGAATAATGTCTCGCTGTTTTGCTCCAGGGGGTGAAGGGCTGCAAGCCGGCCAATGAGTTGAAAGGAGGATAAGGTTCTGCTCAACCACTTTTGTGTGGTCGGCCTCTAACTCAATTGTAAATTACACAGTGAGGCTAAAATGTGGCTCTGTAACACGAGCATTTGCCTCTGCAAACAGACATGTCGCTAGTTGCATTGGATCTCCCAAACGTGTGTGCACACGCATACACACTCGAACAGGAACGAGGGAGTGAACTATGAGTATCATCAGCCAGCAGTATATCATTGTTTTCTTATAGAAAGTGAAGTTGTAGGGTCTTAAGTCCAAAATGCAGGTCTGTTACAAGATTGGGAAAGATGAGCAAAACCACAAGTTGGTAATATGACCGTTTGGATTTTAAAACATTGAAAAGTAATGGAGAAAGGAAAGACTGAACGATCTAAGGAATTCCAGTTTGAAACTAGAAGTTTGAACTTGTGTTTATGTTAGAAGTTCACAGTGAGAGGAAGTCTTGATTTCAGTACAGTGGGTTTGTGGACAGAAGGAAGATCGCATAGAACTAGAAATTGAGACCAAGGCAGAAACAAAAATGCAAAATAGCCGGATTAATTAGAGTGGATAGTTATGATGCGAGAATGCTATATATTGTTTTAATGATGATAGCTCTCGCTGCCTTTATTGCTTTGTCAATCATGTATTAATTCTTTCAAGGTTGTAACTTGAATACAGATATCATTCTGGACTTTATTGTACAGTACTGAAATATAGCATAAATATGGACATATTGGTAGTGGCACAGAACTTAACCATTTGCTTTATATCTTCATAGAAATATTGAATGATAAAGAAGGCTATGCTTGCCCCCAGTGTGAGAGCAGTTTTCAAAGCCAGGACATCTTGGCTGAGCACCTGCAGTCTCTGCACCAAAAGCCAAGTGAAGAAAAGGAATTCAAGTGTAGGAATTGTGGCAAGAAGTTCCCTGTTAAACAGGCCTTGCAGAGACAGTAAGTATCACATGAATTGTGGCCTCCATGAAATTCCAAGAGTTTCAAATAGACCAAAGATATTATCAATAATAATAATCGCTTATTATCACAAGTAGGCTCAATGACGTTACTGTGAAAAGCCCCTGGTCGCCACATTCCGGCGCCTGTTTGGGGAGGCCGGTACGGGAATTTAACCCGCGCTGCTGGCCTTGTTCTGCATTACAAGCCAGCTGTTTAGCCCACTGTGCTAAACAATAACTGATGATAAAATGTTTCATAAGTCTGGGGGACCGTCCTTGAGGAACTGGGATCTCACCAAAATGGTGTATCAGAGGCACTATCTCCCATCTTACACTGTTGTATCACCATGCGTGTGTGCGTCAGAGTATCTGTTAGTCCATTAAAAGGCCCTTTATGTCATCGGGGACATTCAGTTGCTTTGGGGCAGTCATCCTCAACTCGACTTTCCCACTTCTCCTTTTCAACTACCTAAACATATTGAACAGGGTGAAATGAATGGGCTACATGTGACTTTATTTACACACACCGTATCAAGACATCCCATCAAACCCTGATGTCTCTAACTTATTTTGGCCAATTCACATTCCAGGTATGGGAAGCTTCCATTTCCTGTGACAGTCAATTTAATTGCCCTAACTACCCTACTGGCTGATCAAACCCTCTCCATTTTCCTTTCTCCAGTTTCTGGCACTGTCCCATGATTACATTAACACTAACTAGCATCAGTTCTTCCTCTTGGCTTTGTCCAACTATAATTCTCGCGGTAGACTCCCATGTTTCAGTCTTTGAGCTGGTAATCCGCCTCTTGATGTCCGTGAAGTTATGAGTCATAGAAGAAAACTCTGTACTAAGGTGGTCCATCTAAGTCTGGTCATTATCCTTTCTGACCTAGACCCATGGCCCTGCAGGGAGACAGGAGTCCATGTAATATTTATGCTGTCACAGTTTTTCACTGGTTTATATGTTATGACTTTGTGCACATTAGGTTTTATCCTCCCCAGAATTAAATCAATAAACTGAGGGACTCAAATTGTCCACAATTGAGTATGGCGCTTGTCAGTTGGATTCCAAGGCATTACCATAATTTAGATCACGGGCATGTCTCTCATTTGGTATTCAAATGGTTACATCCATTTTCCAAAGTGTTTTTTAATCTGCTTCTTTCCCCAGTGTTTATGCTACAAATGGATTAATGTAATTAGTGTATTTTGGCACCTGCTCCAGCCTCTTAGAACCATGTGATCCTAATAACAGAAGACCCATACATGGCAAAATCTGATGTTCTCATCAATCTCCCAGTCAGCTTAATTTGAAGGCACCCCAGTTGTTTAGTGTGCAACCGAATGGGACTGCCATTAAATACATTGGCATTATATTAGCCCATTGAGTGGGGTTCAGAAGCATCAACTTAATAAAATTTCAGCAGCAGTGATTGCAGTTTTAGAATGACAAGAGAAGGCTTTAGTCCACTTGGCGAACTGGTCCGTCATGACCAGGGCATAAGTGTGATTCCCTAGACATGGGACAAATTAAGTCAAATGGGACCAATTAAGTCCCTCAAGTGGTGGGGCACTCTGGAAGAGAGCCTAGTTCATGTTAGGGGAAGAGATTGTTTTGCAGGCAGCCCAGACATTGTGAGACTGTGGAGTTCATCCTACCTTGTGACCTTGGGAGCTTCTGTCAAGTTGCCTCAGCTGTATAAAGGTTGCCAATCAGATGCAAATGGAAAAGCAATAACAGTCCCTCCCTAACTGTCGACAGAAAACGGGCTACCAGGAAGGCATCAGCTGACTTCTGGAACATCAGTACTTGGGATTGGTATCAGAGATACAGCCCAACGTGCTGTCTGAGGCACTTGGCGTGAGCTGTGGCAAAGCCTGCCTTGTTTATGTCACAACATTACCGTGGCATATGGTGAATACAGCCATTGCAGAGTCACCAGGTCAGTAGAAGAGGCAGGGGTGTGCCTGATGACTGGGTATTTAGTCATCTAGAAATTCAGAAGACACTTGACAGGGTGCCTGGTCAGCCCTGGCGTTGCCTACATTGGATAGTTTCCTACTTGTGAGTGGAGACTTTGCCAATGAAACAAGGCTGACTGAGGTATTTCAAAGGTGTCCATATTAATTTGAACTACAGACCTTGGCTGAGAGGTTTACCATAGGTGCTCTTATTATGTAAGAACAAAGAAAAGTACAGCACAGGAACGTTCCCTTGGACCCTCCAAGCCTGCACCGATCATACTGCCCATTCAACATAAAACCCTTGATACTCCTGGAGCCCGTATCCCTTTATTTCCAGCCTCTTCGTGTATTTGTCAAGACACCCCTTAAATGTTACTATCATACCTGCTTCGAGGCAGCAAGTTCCAGGAACCCACTACTCTCGGTGTAAAAAATCTCCTCCATACTTTGCCTTAAACCTATGTCCCCTAGTAATTGACTCTTCCACCCTGGCCAAAAGCCACTCACTATCTATTCTGTCCATGCTCCTCATTATTTTGTAGATTTCTATCAGGTCACCCCTCAACCTCTGTCATTCCAGAGAGAACAAAACTAGTTTATCCAATCTCTCCTCATAGCTAATGTCCTCCATACCAGGCAACATCCTAGTGAACATCTTCTGTACCCTCCCCAAAGCCTCCACATTCTTCTGGTAGACTGGTGACCAGAATTGAATTATAGGGGAAGAGACAGTGTTTATTAATGGAATAGAGTCCAATGTTCACACCCTCATCAGTGGTTTCTGTAACCGCAGTTATGAGTGCAGCGATCTCAATGTACTGTGATGATTGATGTTGTATTGCATGTTCTGGCAACACAAATCCAATGTGGGATGAACCATGCACTTGTTATGAGGGTCTATTGCTATACATCTCTTGAGCATCAATGATGGGTTCCTTCTGAATGGGGTACAATTCAAAGTTCAATAGGAGCAATGGACGTTTGAGGATTTCCCTCACTTGCAGTGTGGTATTTATGTCTCACTCTAGCAACATCAGGGTCCATTTGCTGATCTGTTTTGAGGAGACTAATGTGTCCCCTTGTTTCATGAATATGTTTAGCAGTGAATGGGGAGACTGTATAATCAGGTGTTGCTAGATAGTAATGTACGTAAATGAACACACAACCAAAAAGGTCACAAATAGGTCACGCTTACTTGGAATATAAGCCTTCTCAGGGCCTCCCATGTATCCATGTTGCATAAGCAATCCGTCGTAAGCTGTCTGCTCATTCCTGATTGAGAATGGCGGTGATACTCTGGCCAGTCATACCTATCTCCAAGGTGGAAGTGTCGAGTCCAAACTCGAGTAAGTAGGAAAGTTGCCTGGATGACACCGTTTTAGTGTAGCTGCTATGACACAATGGAAATCTATTTGGGGAGAGGTTTGGCTCCCCCCCGAGGACTCTGCAGGCCGCCCTCAGAGCTAGGTCCTGCTGGTATGGACCTGGTCTAATCCACACAGGCGGGCTGGCCGAAAACGGGCGGTCGCTCGGCCCATCGGGGACCGGAGAATTGCCGGGGGGGCACTGCCAATGGCCCCCGACCGGCGCAGTGCGATTCCCACCCCCACCAAAAAACCAGCGCCAGAGAATTCGGCAGCCAGTGGCGGGGCGGGATTCACGCTGCACCCCCCGGCGATTCTCCGACCCGGCGGGTGGGTCGGAGAATCCCACCCGGTGTTTCCCCCATAACCGGGACCAGGCCCATGTTACAGAGTAAGCTTTCAGTAATTGATGGCTAACCATCGTTATAGGCCAAATAGGTGAATTGTTTGTGCAAGTGCCTGGCCTAATAATATCCGTTGAAGGAGAGTTTGAATTGTATTCCTGACAAAAGGGGCACATAAGCTCTTGAGGGATAGGGTAATATTTGGCTAGTGTTTGAGGAGGAACATTTATGGATTCCTCCTGTCATTTGTCCACAATCATGCTTAGTTGTGGTGAGCAACAGGTGGTGATTATGCATTGATCCCATCACTCGTATTATTGTGGCTTGGAAGAATATAGGGTGACTGTTTCTCAATTGCAAACCCCAATGTATATCTGAGATATCGGCAGCACCCATTTTCCTACCAGCTGAGGAAATCGACCACAGCTTAGAATCAATTATAACTCTGTATTCAATTAATACGTCAGTTCTGAAAATCCCCCTTCCATCTGGGGAGGTCATATAAAGAGGCATCAGATCAGACCCCTCACTTAGAGTTGAGAAGCTTGCTTTGGCTAAATTCGTCACGTTTCCATTGAAGCTTGAATGGTAAGTGATCCTCTCCCACCACAGCACTTCAAGTAGGCTTCATAAGATTGCGTCCCAGTCCTATTGGCACTTGAGATCATCAGGATGATCAGTCGGTCTGACCTTTGGACTGTATTGGGCTGAGTGTGGCTAGTTGTGGGTGCATGACAGTCACTAGGCAGGTAACCCATTCTGCCGCAGTTATAACAGGAAACTCCTTGTCCTCCAGTGAAGTACTCTGCTTCAGAATGAATCAGAGGTCTGGAATTGTTGGCAGTCGTCACTCCGTGGTTGCCACCCCTAACTTCCTATTTTACACTGTAGTCACTGCAGTGGGCTGTGAATCCTGAAAGGTAGCTGTCCCTCTTTCCTTCGTCTTATACCTTGCGCTTTTCCACTCTGGCTCTTGTTAACTATGTCTCCATCATTGCCCTCGCAGGAAGCTGGAACAGTGTCTCCCATGGTTACAGCAGTCACAATTGGTCCATTGTCTTCTCAGTCTTCCCTGCAGTTTATAATTTTTTAGGTAGCACAGACTGACCTTTCCATTGCGGTTTACTCACCACTTCTCTGAGAGCCCCCAGCATCTGCAAATCTCTTGTTAGACACACATTCTCCTCCTCCTGCTGTTTCGACTGACTTTTTGTGTCAGTTGCAAATGTGTCACAGGTCAGGTTAGAGACATGTTATTGCCACAACAAAGTGGGTCGACGTGGTTGCACAGCTCCAAATCTTGAACCCACTGGCTCAGTCGCTCTGTCTCGAACTTCTTAGGTTTATAAATTCTTGGATCCATTGGTTTAATTGTTTGACTTTCTGTTCTTTGAGTAGCAGTCTCTTTGATGTGCTGATTCTGGTGAATAATCTTGTCATCTCAGTGCAACAGTGAGCGCTGTAAGCCAGAAGTTTTATTGCTGTCTCTGTCTTTAACTATTCTGGCCTATCCAATCTTAAATGATTTGTCCACCCCTCCCCCTGCAAGAACTCCACTGGTGAGTTGCGGACAATGGAGAAATCCATTGACCTCTGGCTAGATTCTCCCGTCGCCGGAGGATGCGGCCAGAGAATCGCTCCCCACATCTTCACAAAGGAAGACATGAACAATTTACCAGAAGTTCAGAGAAACGCAAGCTTCAGTGAGGAGCTGAAGGAAATTAGCATCAGTAAAGAAATGGTTTTGGAGAAATTAACGGACTTGAAGGCAGATAAATCTTCAGGGCCTGGTGATCGTCATCCCAGAGTACTTAAGTAATTGGCCCTAGAAATAGTAGATTCATTGGTTTGAAGACCCCGCCTTCTCAACCTTGCCCCTCGCCTGAGATGTGGTGAACATCAGATTAAATCACCACCAGTCAGCTCTCCCCCCTCAAAGGGGGAAGCAGCCTATGGTCATCTGGGACTAAGGCGACTTTACCTTACCTTGGATCTATTGGTGGTCATTTTCCAAAAATCTTTGAACTCTGGAATGGTTCCAACAGATTGGAGGGCTGCTAATATAACCCCACTATTCAAAAGGGAGGTAGAGAGAAAACAGGAAACTATAGACCAGTGAATCTGACGTTGGTAGCAGGGAAGTTGTTCGAGTCCAATATCAAGAATTTCATAGCACAGCATTTGGAAAATAGTGGTATAATCAGGCAAAGTCAGCATGGGGAAAAGTCAAAAGGGAAATCATGCTTGGAAAATTTACTAGAATTCGTTGAAGATGTAACTACAGTAGTAGAGTAGTCCAGGGCGAATTGGTGGATGTGGTTTACTTAGACTTTCAGAAGGCTTTCGACAAGGTCTGACATAGCAGATTACTATGTAAAGTTAAAGCGCATGGGACTGCGGGTAGTGTCTTGAGATGGGTAGAAAGCTGGTTAGCAGACAGGAAGCAAAAAAGTGAAATAAATGGATGTTTTTCCGATTGGCAGGCAATGACTAGTGGGGTACCACAGGGATCTCTGCTGGGACCCCAACTGTTCACATTATATGGTTATGATTTGGATGAGGGAACTAAATATACTATCTCCAAATTTGCAGACGATACAAAGTTGGGTGGGAGGGTGAGCTGTGAGGAGGATGCAGAGATGCTGCAGCGGGATTTGCACAGGCTGAGTGAGTGGGCACATGCATGGCAGATGCAGTATAACGTGGATAAATGTGAAGTTATCCACTTTGGTAGCAAAAATAGAAAGGCACAATATTATTTGAATAGGTATAAATTGAGAGAGATGGATACTCAAGTGGGACCTTGGTGTCCATGTGCATCCTCGTTCTACTGGGAAGGCCAACATTTATTGCCCATCCCTAATTGCCCTTGAGCAGATGATGGTGAGTTACCTACAACTGAGTGCCTTGCTAGACCATTTTAAAAGTTAGTTAAGAGTCAACCATATTGTTGACCAAACAAGATAAATAAGAAAGGCGGATTTCCTTTCCTAATGGACACGAGTGAACCGGATGTTTCTTTTTGCGACAGCCTGATTGCTTCATTATTCATTACTTAAATTGAACTCCTCGAGTTGCTGTGGTTGTCTTTGCACTCATTTATTTCTGAAGCTTATGGAATACTACTCTAGTAATATTACTGTGGTGATATGCCTGTGAATAGTATTGTACATAGTTAGTCATACAACCTCCAACCAGCTGGTGGCGCCAGAGATCAGTCACATCACGTGGGACACGCATCAGTTGGTAGTAAGGCGTACAACAGGACAGTCGCACATAGGGTAGTTTCAGGAGAGTTTACGGAACTCAAGTAGTAACCTAGTCTGTATAGTATGCCTTCCAGAGAGAATATTCATCAATAACTCATTATTCTGGTTAAGTCACCAGCAGTTCTGTGTGCGTCATTGCAACTGCAAGGTCACAGAACACAACAATTACCACTATTCTACTGTTAATCATTTATAACAAGACTGTTTGCCTCCATATTAATAGTCATTCTATTTTTAACTGACGTCTGTGGGTTTATCGGGTCTTGTAATATTCTTATCATGTTACAACTGGGTGAGAAGGAACCAATTGGTTCTCCTTTAATTCTGTCCCTGGTTGGTCACAACAAAGATTTTAAAATTTGTTTTCTCTATATGTACCTTTTCAAATCAAAATGCATTGATTTCTTAATAAGGAAACAAACACCCAGGTTTTCTCGAGTCAAAAGAAAGAGTAAGTTTATTAGTTACTAAACCCGAGGAAAAAAATAATGAAGGCACGACAAACGCGGAGGCACAGTCACGCACATTAGAAGTAAGAAAGGTAAAGTCCAATGAAAGTTTAAAGAATATATGATCAAGTCCTTTGTTTGATTTGAGGATTATTTTGTTGAATGTTGTGGCTTTTTGAATTTAGGTGGTTTCCTGTAGAATTTTGGAGTTGACTTTGTTCAGGTCAGCACACTCGAAGATACACTTCTGGCTTCCAGAGTCAGAGAGATCTTTACTGCTCTTTTTCAATAATGATTGAGATGACTGTCATGTTTCTTTCTCTCCCTGCTTGTCTTTCTGCTCCCCCACCCTGCTTGTCCTTTCCCCTCCCAATCCCACACTTGTCTTCTTACTCCCCCCTCCCCCACTTGTCCTTTCTCCTCTTGCTTGTTCTTTCTCCTCTTGTTTGGCAGAACAGATCTTTAAAACTGTCTTCTCTATATTCCTGGGAGGGAATTCAGTTAGCATGTCTTGCATTCATTGCTGTAGACCAAGTAATCCCATTGTTTGATCTTTTCACCTCTGAAATCTTTGACACATTTAAAGATATTAATCAACAGGAGATGAGGGTTATTTTGTCCTCCACAGGATGCGCATCAAGAAGTTCTGACAAGTATTAAAATTAGCCCAGCATTTTGCATGCTATGCTTTCCTTTCAAGGTGTCCTTGTTTGAAGTGGAGCTGGACACCCCTCGGTGTGAAATTCCATGTAACAGGTCTGCAGTGTAAATCTCAGTGGAATAATGAATTTGTCGCATCAGGTGACTCGCCACAGCTATTTTTTGACCAGCATCTTTTGTATATTTTGTTTTAAACCAGTCTTCTTTAAACAGTTCAATATGTCTGTGGTTAGCTGGTGAAGTTGTAGCTAGCTCTTATTCAGTGTTACAATCCCGAGTGATAATACTGAACAAGCCAGGTCCCAAAGTGAAATCTGGTTTGACAGATGAGCAATATTACAGCAGACAAAAAGGTTGGAAAGATGTCAAACCAAATACAGGAAAAGGATGCAGATCATACTTTGCCTTTACTTTGGCAATATCTTTGCAGGCACAAACAAATTCAGACAGATAAACAATTACAATAATTATCTTATTAACATTCAGTCTAAGTATGAGGTACATGTGGATTAACAGACACAGCACACTCCACAGCTTACCGAGACATTTGCCACATTGTCAACCAGCCAGTGTCACTGAAACATTGCCTTTCTCACAAGGGTTTCTAATCTTCACCTTTGAAGATTTTGCCTTGGGATTCTCTTCAAAGATCGCTCCCACTTGGAGGTTGATCAATGTGAAGACAGCCAAAGTTTCAATCTTGTCTTTCAAGATTCCTTTCCCCTGGATCTCCGATGATACTCGAGCTTCACCTTCCAAGCACAATTTAAGATCATTGACCTTGCCAAATGGAACACCACCACTTCACATCCCTGCAGGAAGGATCCAAGCTTAGGTTGCCTCATTGGGGCTTCTCTCAAGCCCACTTGACTTCAAGTCTGCTCACTGCAGCTCTCTTTAATATAGCTCTTTTCTTTTCGATCAACTTTACTTATGGGGATCTCTTTTCTGAACTGTGTCATTATCTCTGCCAGGGACTTTCTTCTGCAGCATCTCTCTGGTTTGGGACCTTTCCCCATGGCCACCTGCCATGTCCTGGCTCCTGGGAAACACTGAACCCAATGGCACTCTGGTTCAGATTATCTGACGATAGCAACTTGGCGTCAACAGTTATGAATGAACGATTATGTTTGTTAACACAACAACTATTTACAGGGTGATGCAGATTCAATTTTTTAGTCATGGCTCTCGGATCTAACCGAGCAAAGGCCTTGTACTCTGCTGAGTTATTCTTCGTGCTAATTACCAATTGGACATGGAGGTCACATGACCCTTCAGAAGATCATCCCTTCAAGGATCTGCTACTACATCCCTTTCCCTCTAAGTTCCTTATTACACAGAATGATAGTGAATGTATACAGTTCCTCATAAGTTACAACAATAGTACTGATGCTTCAATCTCCTCTATTTCAGTCAGAACAATACTCTCGCCTGTCACAGGCTGATTAGACATTTCTTATGCTGTCGACGAATCATGGTGTAACATTGGCTTTTGGGACGATTCTCGTTCACACACATGGTTTCCACAAAATCCTGTCTTGTACGCTCACTTTGTAAGATAACAGTATTGTCTTGGCCACAAAAGTTCTTGGAATTCAGCTTGTCTACTTTGAAATTTCCCACATGAACTGGGTCATCTATTTTAAATCATCTTGCATCTTCAATTGAATCATGGTTCCTCTTGAAAATGAAATGAAAATCGCTTATTGTCATGAGTAGGCTTCAAATGAAGTTACTATGAAAAGCCCCTAGTCGCCACATTCCGGCGCCTGTTCGGGGAGGCTGTTACGGGAATCGAACCGTGCTGCTGGCCTGCTTGGTCTGCTTTCAAAGCCAGTGATTTAGCCCTGTGCTAAACAGCCCCTGTTGTAAATGAAAATTGCTTATTGTCACGATGGCCCCAATGGCTGTTAGCGGAGAAAGAAGAAGCTACAGATGGAGTTTGAGTTAGTGTCACAGGGAAGGCGGTGAGCCAACTTCGTCGTTCAAGAGGGACATTTTATGAGCATGAGGGAAGACGAGCTGAGGCAACAGGTGGCCTCATGGGAGATAGTCCAAGTTGGGGGAAGGATAAGTTTCTGTGCCGGAGAAGGTCAACAAAGTGTTTGCGAACTTTTACATGGGGCTATACAAGTCTGAGCCTCCGGAGGAAGACTTGACTGTGGTACAGTTTCTGGATGGGTTGGTTTTCCTGGGGGTGGGAAGGGAAAGAAGGCAGAAGCTGAAGGGACAATTTGGGTTGGAGGAAATTCTGAAATGGAAGTTCAATGCAACTGGGCACTGGGCCCGGATGGTTCACGACTGTGTTGGGACCACACCTATCAAAAGAATTTCCAATTGAGGGGTGTTTTAGTGTGGCTTATCCACCTACTCTGCACAGCATTGGGTTGTGGGGGTGAGACCCACGCAGACACTGGGAGAATGTGTAAACTCCACATGGGCAGTGACCCTGGGCCGGGATCGAACCCGGATCCTTGGTGGTGTGAGGCATCAGTGCTAAACACTGCGCCACGATGCGGCCCATGTTACGACTGCACCTGTTTGACATGTTTAATGATTCTCTGTCCCTGGAGGTGTTACCAGCCACACTGCTGCAGGCATCAATCTCCCTGTTCTTGAAAAAGGATACAAATCCCAGGGAGTGGGTCATAGAGGCCTATCTCTGTTGAATGCAGATGCAAATTTGCTGGCTAAGGTGCTGGCAACCTGTTTTGAGGCGTGCCTACCTGCCGGGGGTAATTTCTGAGGATCAGATGGGTTTTTTAATGGCTGGCTGTTGTCGGCCAACATTAGGAGATTGAGCGTGGTCCTGTCGCGCCCATCGGGGGGTCAGTCAAAGCTAATAATCTCTATGGACGTGGAAAAAGCGTTCGACCGGGTGGAGTGGGGTTACCTATTTGAGGTTTTTGGACGATTTGGCTTTGGGCCCAATTTCATTTAGTGATTTGACTTTTGTACAGGGGCACCCACTACAAGCATCTACACCAATGCACTGAATTTGGAATATTTTCAGTTGTATAGGGTACAAGGCAGGGATGTTCACTTCCCCGTTACTGTGTGCTTTGGCGACTGATCCCTTGGCCATTGCACTTACATCATCGGCCGGGTGGAAAAGTATAGAGAGGGGAGGTAAGGAGCGCAGGGTGATGGAGGATAGGCTTGCTGAGCCGAAGGAGTTAGTGGCCAAGTTTCAACTCGCGAGAGGCAATAATTTTGGGTATTTACAGGTGTGAAACTTTATTTGTAAGGAGCTCTCTTCGTTTCCTGAGATGTTGGTGCCTTCACTTTTGGACAAGGTGTTTGTTGTCTCTTGACGAGATAGGAGAATGGAAGATATCAGATATATATGAATCATAGAATCATAGAATTTACAGTGCAGAAGGAGGTCATATGGCTCATCAAATCTGCACTGGCTACGAGTTGATAGGAGGTATGCGGAGACTCCAGAGGCAGAGCTTTTAAGGGAACGCCAGAGACTACAGCGGAATTTGGTTTGTTAACCACCGGGAGGGCAGTGGAACAGCTCAGAAAGGTGAAGGGGGCGATTTACGAGCATGGGGAGAAAGCCTGCAGGATGCTTGCACAGCAGCTCAAAAAGGGAGGCAACTAGAGAAATATGGAAAGTTATTGATGGGGATGGGAACTTAGTTGGGGACTGGGCGGGGGTGAGCAAGACCTTTCGGGTTTTTATAGCAGGTTGCACAGGTCGGAACCCCCTGTGGGGCCGGAGGGGATGAGGCACTTTTTGGATGGCTGACTTTCCCGAAGGTGGATGGGGAGCTGGTAGAAGGGCTTGGGGTCCCGATTGAGCTGGAGGAGGTAGTGGAGGGTCTGATGGCCATGCAGTCGAGCGAGGCCCCAGGACCGAATGGGTACCCAGCCAAGTTCTATAAAAAAGTTCTCTGGCATATTGGGGCCGGTGCTGATGAACGTCTTTAACAAGGCTATGGAAAGAGGGGCTCTGCCCCAGATGATGTCACAGGCCATGATCTCACTCATTCTGAAAAGGGACAAGGACCCGCAGCGATGTGGGTCTTACAGGCCGATTTTCTTGCTGAACGCAGATGCCAAACTTCTGGCCAAAATTCTGTCCTCCAGAACTGAGGACTGTATACCGAATGTTATGGTGGAGGGTCAGACTGGATTCGTTGAGGGCAGGCAGCTGGTGACCAATATAAGAAGGCTGCTAAACGTGATCATGATGCCCCCGGAAGGTAGGGATGTTAAGGTGGTGCTCGCGATGGACGCGGAAAAAGGTGTTGACTGGGTCGAGTGGGATTACTTATGGGAGATGCTGGAGCGGGTCGGGTTTGGAAAGGGCTTTGTTGACTGTGTTAGGTTGCTGTAATGGGCTCTGGTTGCTAGTGTACGGACAAACAGGATGACTTTGGACTATTTCAGGCTGCACCGGGGGATGAGATGTTTGCGCTGGCGATAGAGCCGCTGGCAATTGAGGGGCCTCAAGGGGCTGGAAGGGGTTGGTCCGGGTGGGGGGGTGGAGCACAGAGACCTGCTGTATGCGGATGACGTACTACTGTATGTCTCAGACCCAATGGAGGGGATGGAAAAAATTATGGGAATTTTAGGGGAATTCGGCAGGTTTTCGGGGTATAAGCAGACCAAGGCAGGCCAGCAGCACTGTTCAATTCCCGTAACAGCCTCCCCGAACAGGCACCGGAATGTGGCGACTAGAGGCTTTTCACAGTGACCTCATTTGAAGCCTACTTGTGACAAGCGATTTTCATTTCATTCATTTTCACCGGTCCAGTGGTGGTGGAGGCTCTGAGAGTCTGGATGCAGTAGAGGAAATGTGGGAGCAGAGGGGGCATCGGTCTGGGCCCCAATCTGCGATAATTACCGGTTTACCCCGGGGAGGATGGACAGGGGGTTGCGAATTTGGCGGAGAGCGGGGATTGAGAGGATGGGGACTTGTTCCTAGAAGGAAGCTTCCCGAGTATGAGGGTGCTGGAGGAGAAGTTTGCATTGGTGGGTGGAATTGAATTCCGATACTTACAGGTACGGGACTTTTTGTGGAAGCAGGTATCAACCTTCCCACTCCTACCGCTAAGGGGGATTCAGGATAGGGTGGTCTCTAGAGGATGGATAGGA
This sequence comes from Scyliorhinus canicula, assembly GCF_902713615.1. NCBI lineage: Eukaryota > Metazoa > Chordata > Chondrichthyes > Carcharhiniformes > Scyliorhinidae > Scyliorhinus > Scyliorhinus canicula. Next base: position 179,411,436 of record NC_052148.1, read on the forward strand.
GAGGGGAGCGTCTCAGACATGTATATAGAACTTGTGGGTTCGGAGGAGACGCAGACCGAGGAGCTGAAGCAAAAGTGGGAGGAGGAGCTTGGGGGGGGAGATAGAGGAGGGCCTCTGGGCGGACGCGTTGGATAGGGTCAACGCGACCGCAACATATGCCAGGCTCAGCCTGATCCAATTTAAGGTCTTTCACCGGGCTCACATGACAGTGGCTCGGTTGAGCAGATTCTTTGGGGTGGAGGATAGGTGTGTGAAGTGTGCAGTGGGAAGCGACGTCGAACCATATCCATATGTTCTGGGCATGTCTAAACTGAGGGGATTTTGCCAGGGGTTTGCCGACGCCATGTCCATGGTATTAAACACGAGGGTGGCAATGAGTCCAGAGGTGGCGATTTTTGGGGTGTCGCAGGATCCGGGAATCAAGGAGGAGAAAGAGGCTGAAATTCTGGCCTTTGCTTCCCTGGTAGCCCGGAGGCGCATATTACTAGCATGGAGGGACTCGAAGCCCCCAAAATTGGAGACCTGGCTTTCAGATATGGCTGGCTTCCTCTGCCTAGAGAAAATTAAGTTCGCCATGAGAGGGTCTCTGTTAGGGTTCGCCCGGAGGTGACAACCATTTGTCGACTTCCTTGCAGAGAATTAATCGTTAGCAGAAAGGGGTGGAGGGGGTTAGGTTGGCGTAGATTAGGGGGATAAGTAATGGTAGGACCTGTGGGAGAGGGAGGTGGTTATTTCATAGAATTTACAGTGCAGAAGGAGGCCATTCAGCCCATCGAGTCTGCACCGGCTCTTGGAAAGAGCACCCTACCCAAGGTCAACAACTCCACCCTGTCCCCATAACCCCACCCAACACTAAGGGCAATTTTGGACTCTAAGGGCAATTTATCATGGCCAATCCACCTAACCTGCACATCTTTGGACTGTGGGAGGAAACCGGAGCACCCGGAGGAAACCCACACACACGGGGAGGATGTGCAGACTCTGCACAGACAGTGACCCCAATCCACCTAACCTGCACATCTTTGGACTGTGGGAGGAAACCGGAGCACCCGGAGGAAACCCACACACACGGGGAGGATGTGCAGACTCTGCACAGACAGTGACCCCAATCCACCTAACCTGCACATCTTTGGACTGTGGGAGGAAACCGGAGCACCCGGAGGAAACCCACACACACGGGGAGGATGTGCAGACTCTGCACAGACAGTGACCCAAGCGGGAATCGAACTTGGGACCCTGGAGTTGTGAAGCGAACGTGCTATTCACAATGCTACCATGCTGCCCAAAAATGAGTCCCACTTCAGAGAACTAGTGGGTGAAAAATCGACAAGGATGGTATTTGCACTATGTTTATATTTTCCTTGTTATGTACATAGAACATAGAACAATACAGCACAGAACAGGCCCTTCGGCCCTCAATGTTGTGCCGAGCCATGATCACCCTACTCAAACCCACGTATCCACCCTATACCCGCAACCCAACACCCCCCCCCCCCCCCTTAACCTTACTTTTATTAGGACACTACGGGCAATTTAGCATAGCCAATCCACCTAACCCGCACATCTTTGGACTGTGGGAGGAAACCGGAGCACCTGGAGGAAACCCACGCACACAGGGGGAGGACGTGCAGACTCCACACAGACAGTGACCCAGCCGGGAATCGAACCTGGGACCCTGGAGCTGTGAAGCATTTATGCTAACCACCATGTACATTGTTGATTTTGTTGCTGTTACAATGCCAAATAAATGCCTCAATAAAATGTTTATTATATAAAAGAAAAATCTGCACTTGCCCTTGGAAAGAGCACCCTACTTAATCCCACGACTCCACCCTTTCCCCATAACCCTATCTAACTTTTTGGACACTAAGGGACAATTTATCACAGCCAATCCAACTAACCTGCACATCTTTGGACTGTGAGAAGAAACCGGAGCACCCGGAGTAAATCCACACAGACACAGGGAGAACGCGCAAACTCCACACAGTCACCCGAAGCCGGAATTGAACTCTAGTCCCTGGAGCTGTGATGCAACAGTGCTAACGACTATGCCACCGTGTGCCCTAATGGGCAGATGGTAACAATAGAGAAGGCACTGGAGAAAGTAAAGGGGAAATGGGAAGATGAGTTGGCTTTGGTTTTGTATGGGGGTATGTGGGCTGAGGCTCTGCATAAGGTTAACTACATCTCCCCGTGATCGAGGTTATGTTTAATACAGTTAAAGTGGTGCATAAGGCACTCTTGACCAGGGCACATATGAGTGGGTTCTTCCTGGGTGTAGAGGATAGATGTGAGCGTTGTTCAAGAGGACCGGTGAAACAGTCGCACATGTTTTGGTCTTGTCCTAAGCTAGTTACGTACTGGGTTTCCTTCTTTGAAACATGGGAGTAGAGTGGATCCATGCCCAATGGTGCGATCTTTGGAGTGTCGATCTACCGGGGCTGCAAGAGGAGAGGAAGGTTGATGTCTTGACCTTCGCTTCTTTAATAGCCCGGAGGTGAGTCTTGATTGGATGGAGGGCATTGGCGCCGCCTAAGGGGACTAGGGGATTTGTTAGAATTCCTGCATTTGGAAAAAATTAAGTGTGCCATTCGGGGATCAGAGGATGGATTTTACTCTAGATGAATGCCGTTCATGACCTTCTTTAAGAAGTTGGTTGTTGTCAGCAGTTAGAGAGCGGTGGTTACGTAGGGGTTGGGGAGGAGGGGCTGGGGTGGAGTGGGTTCTGGGTTATTCCGGGTTGGGTTTGGCTGTATTGGGATATTTTTAAAGAAGTTGTATAAATTTGCTATGTATGCTATAATTGAAATTTGTTTCTGAATAAAAATATTAACGATCTCTTGGGGAAGAATGACCATAATATTATAAAGTTCCTTATTAGCATGGAGAGTGATGTAGTAAAATTCAAAATGGGGCCGTGGATCTAAATAAAGTGAACTATGAGGGTATGATGTGCAAATTGGCAAGGATAGATTGAGGAACGTTAGTAAAGGGGTGAATGATGGCTAGACAATGGTTTGTATTTAAAGAAAGTATGCATGAATTACAACAATTACTCATTCCTGTCTGGCAATGAGGTAGTTGAGACTATCACTGTCTTTGTTACTGAATGACCCATTCAAGTTGGGAAATACACTTAGATTGCCTTGGGTGCTGCTTGTCCCCGGGTTATCTGTACAAGTGACCTTATGGGAACAAAATCTCCCATTGACTTTGCTTAAGTGTATTACCCTCCACGGGACCTATGGGATAGGAATGCTTGTCTTCCCCATGCTCCTTGTGGAGTACGAGCTTCCCTGCTAGGGGCGGAGTAATATATGTATATATTATTTGTATATAATTGCCTTCTTTAAAGATGTGTATATTTTTGAACTTTCTTTATTTTCTGAGCCAATTAGATTAATCATATGTATCACAGTGATCATTGCTTTATGCTTGAAACCAGAATGTTAATGTTGCTGCACCATTTCATTACGGGAGGCTGTGAGAACAGTGTATGGCAAGAGACCTGGGTTGTCTCTTTTCAGGAAGGCTCACCACATCTTGTTCCAATCAAGCTCTTGACAGGCCGGCAGCGGGCCTATTCTCGAGTCAAGGACACTGGGGATGGGTGGGGGCGAAGAGGGATCCGGCGGAAGTCTAGAGTTGCATTGAATTACAACACTACTGGGGAGGCGGTGGTTAGTGCTGGTATGACACCCAACCAAGACCTAGGGGTAGCGCTGGATCCCAGGCCGGAGGTGAGTGATGGCAGGAGGGGCATTGTGAGGTGTGCCTTGCAGGGAAGTGTCATTGGCTGCAAAGAAAGAAGGGGTAGTTGTCACTGGGTACCCCCCTCCCATCCTGATGCCAGTCCCCATGATCAAAGACCCCTAGGATCCCACAATAACACCCCCACTGGTTGATTAAATGCATGTCCCGCCATCAAACTCACCACAGGGAGAACACAAGATTCTGCCCTCAGTTGCTTTAGCTCTAGCTGAGGAATATTGAGTTAAACGTAGCTCACCCAGTGAAATTAGTTGACAATGCAGGCCAAGAATGAATGACTCAGCAGGGCACCTCGCACAATATTTTCCCTTTGTGGCAGCAGGGGGCTCAGTTGTCTATAATTGCGTGCGTGTATGTTTGTGTAACTGTGTGTTTGTGTTTGCGCGTTTGTGTTCTCTTTACTTAAACCTTTCATGATGCTATCTTTGTGTTCCACTCTGGTAGTAAGTTTTAGTAAATTTGGTTAAATAAAAGAATATTAGATTTAATAACGTTTTGGGAATTGATCAGCTTTGGCAAATTGCTGCAGTATTGCTGTAGAAAGGATACATTTCAAGGAACATTGATGTTGGAGGGTGTGGATGTTGAGGTTAGTGAATGAGGTGCGAATAGAGGGGACTGCATGGTCCTGTTGAGTTTCTTGAACTGCACTTACCCAGGGAAAAACAAAGTGTATCCAGAGTGGAGTTGTTCCAAATAACAACTTTAGGTAATATTGGTCCTGAAATGATATCACAAAATAGAATCATACAAGCATTTTCAGTTTATTTTAAATTCCTCTAGCCACTCTTTCTGGACTTGTTTACCTCACATAATGGAGAGAGGACTTTCAGATGAAATACAAACAATATTTGTGTGATTGTTTGTGTGTGGTATAATGTTGAAGCAAATTCCACTTGTATAAATAATTTCTTTCAGAGATTTGTAAATTGTGTGGTTAAGGTGAATGTTGATGCAAGATTTGGCTACTGTATTGTTTTGAATTGGTTTTATATTAAATGCTCTTGTGTGCTTAAGTGGCATATCTTTGCTTTGATCATTTTGTTCTATTAAGTTTTCGTATATGTTTATTTACTTGTAGTGTTCTACAGTGTACTGAAAATGTTCTTGCCGGCGACACTGCTCGAAGCCATCAGTGTTCTGTTTGTAACATCTCCTTCAGCTCTGAGTCAAGGTTTTGTATTGAACCACATTTGCCTGTTTTGTAACCCGTTTGACCTTTTTGTTTTATTACGACGTCTTGATTTCCAACCTTGGCTGTTTGCATGCAAATTAAAACCCAAATACGAAAGTAACACTGCCTTGCTTCTTCCCTACTCTGGTTGGGCAAAGCATGATGGAAGTCAGAGACTCTGCTTTGTAGCATGTATTAACCTGGTCTGCATGCAATAGAAAGATGCTACGTTCTTATCACATTGTGGTTCTTACCAACTCTCTACCACAGTTTTGAGCAGCATAAGGAAGCCTGCAAAGGCGATGCCAGGTTTGTTTGCAAGGCTGATAGCTGTGGGAAAAGATTCAAGAGCAAAGATGCCTTAAAGAAGCATAAGGAGAATGTACACACAGGTAAGAACACTGATAAAAGGAGAGAATGATCTAAACTCTCTGACTTGAGGAAACATTGACAGATTAGAGTATATACAAAGATGTGTAGCTTGATTTGAGATTTTTGCTTATCCTTATAAAGCAGTACATTATAATTACTTGATAATAGTTTATGTTCAAGTATTAAATTTAACAACATAGTTTTTTTTATTTGTGATTCAAACTCCTAAGCACTGCTGGATGTAGAGAAGTATGTTCTCCATCCTGGGATGTTTTTGTTGCATTAGAAGCACTGGCGCTAACGGATTTGCTCTGTTTATTTTCAGGGTAAGTTTCAGAGTAGTGGCAGTGCTATGACAAATGTATGTGTACACAAGGCAGCCTCCTGCTGACTACCACCTGCCACCCTCCCCCCCCAGCTGATGAATGAGTGTTCCTCCATGTGAAAGAAACACTGAGGGTGAAAAGGGCACAATCTGAACTCTGCGTGGCAGACTTCAATGTCCATCAGTAAGAGTGGTTCATTGCACCACTGCAGAATGAGTTGGCTGGTTCCTAGCAGCCAAATTGGTTCTGCAGCAGGCAGCGAGGGAACCAGTGAGGGAAAAATTGACTTGATCTTCAACCATACCAATTCACCTGTCTTAGATAAATCTGTCTATGGCCGTATTGATAAGAGTGACTACAGCATAGTCCTGGAGACAGAACCTCATCTTCAGACTGTGCTGTGTGACACTTTCACTGTATTAAATGAGAGAGATTCAGAATAAATCTAGCAGCTTAATACTGGGCATCCATGATACATTGTGGGTCATCAGCTCGAAAGAATTACATTTTGCCATTATCTATCATCTCATTTCCTGTTGCAAGACTTGGACTACATTAAGGTCTGGGCTGATAAGTGTCAAGTAACATTCAAGCCCCTAACATTCACGCCACACAAGAGCCAGGCAGTGACAGCTTCCAACAATAGAAAGTCTAACTATCTGGCGCTGGAGGGTGTGCAGAAGAGATTCACTAGGTTAATCCTAGAGCTGAAGGGGTTGGATTACGAGGAGAGGTTGAGTAGACTGGGACTGTACTCATTGGAATTTAGATGGATGAGGGGGGATCTTACAGAAACATATAAAATTATGAAGGGAATAGATAGGATAGATGCGGGCAGGTTGTTTCCACTGACGGGTAAAAGCAGAACTTGGGGGCATAGCCTCAAAATAAGGGGAAGTAGATTTAGGACTGAGTTGAGAAGGAACCTCTTCACCCAAAGGGTTGTGAATCTATGGAATTCCTTGCCCAGCGAAGCAGTCGAGGCTCCTTCATTAAATGTTTTTAAGATAAGGATAGAGAGTTTTTTGAAGAAAAAAGGGATTAAGGGTTATGGTGTTCGGGCCGGAAAGTGGAGCTGAGTCCACAAAAGATCAGCCATGATCTCTATGAATGGCGGAGCAGGCCCGAGGGGCCAGATGGTCTACTCCTGCTCGTAGTTCTTATGTTCTTTTGTTCTTATGACATTCGATTATCACATCCCCCACTTCTGGTTTACCACTGACTTGCAAGTTAACTGGATTGGCCACACAAACGCTGTGGCTATAAGAACAAGTAAGATGGAAATTCTATGATAAGTGGCTCACCTCCTCATCAAAGCCTAAACACCATCTACAAGACACAAATGTGATGGAATACTCTTCACTTGCCTGAATGATTGCAGCTCTAAAAACTCATTAAGCTTGATTTTAAAATCCAGGAAGAACAACCATTTTATTAGTACCCACTCTACCACTGGGATACCACGTCCAAAATGTGTACCATCTGCAAGCTGCAATGTGGCAAATCACCAAGGCTTCTTCGACAGCGCCAATCAAACTCATGACCTCTGCCACCTATAAGGAGAAGAGCACGAAGTACTTGGTAACGGCAGCATCTGCAGGTTTCCCTCCAAGTCACACCTGGAAATCTATCACTGTTGCTTTACCATTGATGGAATCCTGGAACTACCCATATAACAGTACTGTTAACTACTGTTACTGTACCCCTTGACCACACAGACTGCATCAGGTCAAGTTAGTGGGCGGGATTCTCTGGTTCCCCAGCCAAGTGTTTCTCAGTGATGTGCCATTTGCTGGTGGTGGGATTCTATCTTCCCACCACTTATCCATGTGATTTCCCATGTAACCACTCAATGCTGCAGGGAACCCCGCTGGTGCGCATGCGCTGCTGGCGGGAAAAATGAATTGCAAAGACCGGAGAATTCTGGCCAGTATCTCACCACCACGTTCTCAGGGATAAGAAATAAATGGTGGCCTTTCTGGCAATGTTTACATCCTGTGAATAAATATAAAAATGATTAGCAGTTTTCCCGTGGGACATTGGAAATTTTCATGTCTTTTCCAAGTTTTCAAAGAAGTCTAAAGGCATGAAATTCTACAAAGACAGGACAGGAATGGGAGTTTTGTGACTTTTGCAGAATTTCAATCTTTTGCAATGTTTTTTCCAGAATCCACTTTCCCCTCTTTATAATCTTTGTTTGCTTTGTATGTCCAGAATCCAGTTCAGGGTTTCTCCTCCTGATCCTGCCTATTGCTGCTATTAATTGGCTGTTTTGGAGACTCAGATCAACAACCATCATTGGCCGAGGAGCCTGTCAATCAGGGTGGTCTGCAGTTTAAATTGGCTGCTTTGGACGCTGCCAACACAGCAGCAGTAATTGGCCCAGTGGTGTGCGCCAGATTCCTCAGTCCTTCTTGCTTATCTCATGTGTGGAAAGATGTGTTTGTTGGTATCAGTTGCAGATGTTTGTTGTGAAGGCAGAGGATTTGATGGACACTTTTTCCCCCAGAGCTGGAGCGAGGTAAATAAGGTAAGGTAGAGCAGGAACAAGCACTTGGCGGAGGAGACAATGTCTAAAATGATACTGAATATCTATAGTTGGAACATGGAAAGTCATGGAATTTTATTTAAGGTGCAGGAACGACATTCCGTTAGTGCATCTGTTTGAACTTGCAACTTGGGGGCTGGTTTAGCACAGGGCTAAATCGCTGGCTTTGAAAGCAGACCAAGGCAGGCCAGCAGCACGGTTGAATCCCCGTAGCAGCCTCCCCGAACAGGCACCGGAATGCGATGACTAGGGGCTTTTCACAGTAACTTCATTTGAAGCCTACTTGTGACAATAAGCGAGTTTTCATTTCATTTTTCAACTTGATAGCACATCTTTTTCTTTTTGTTAATGGGGCGAAACCTTGAAGGCTGTGCCAGCATTTATTGTCCATCCCTAATTGCCCTATCAGGGGTCAGTTAAGAGGCTATCACATTGCTGTGGATCTGGAGTCACATGTAGGCCAGACTACGCAAGGATGGCAGATTTCCTTCCCTACAGGACATTAGTAAACCAGATGGCTTTTTCCGACAATTGGCAATGGTTTCATGAGAACTTATAATTTCAGATTTTTCTTGAACTCAAAATTCACCATCTGCAGTGGTGGGATTTGAACCTGGGTTCCCAGAACATGACTCTGGGTCTCTGGTTTACTAGTCCAATGACAATACCACTATGCCACTGCCTCCCTTTTTAAATCTTGTGTATGTGCCATTGCTTTCAAGCAATGTTTGGGACTTTCACGTTCGGTGGTACAGAACTTTAGTATTGCTGAAGCTTTTTGCCTTGCACTCATAAGGACAATCCCAAGAATGTTTGGTAGTTAACTATCAGTTGCCATCAACTTGTGCATTCTCCATGGCGATGCCTCTACCAACCAACCAGCACCCCTTTTCACCAGTATAAAATTGTTGTTTCCTGACATTGGGACTCTTGCGATCATCCTGATGATTGGAAGACAAAAAGCTTTGACAAAATGTAATTTTTCAGCAATACTTTCAAGTCTGTTTATGTGAATCTTGCTCAATATTTAGGGAATGTCTGTACAGAGTTTGTGTTCAGTTTCAATGTTGTGCTTACTGTGCTCCACAGCAATTAAATGATTGGTGCTATTGAAATACTTTACTTAATTGCTACTTAAAAATTGTAGATCCTGGTGGCATTTCAAGAGATGTCAAGTTTTGTTATGAGCTGCTCTTGCCACACGGGACAATGTTAGCTATGTTTCTAATCAAAGAACCATTTCAGTGTCTGAATGAATAATAAGTCGTCTTTGTCCATTGCACATTTTTCACAGCTACTTATCCCAAGAAGGAAGTTGTAAAGTTGTAAAATGAAAAGTTGAATCTTGCAAACAGAAACCACTCCACAATTTAAAGTTTTTTTCCTAATTGAGTGTAAAACTAAAATGATAAGTCCGTTCAGGGCTATAGTTGCGGGGCGGGGGGGGGGGGGGGGGGGGGGGGGGGTGGGGGGGGGGGTGTTGTGGTGTGTTTTCGAAGTGTAAAACATCATCTAGCCTGATAACTCTGGAGGGAAACTCAGTGGAAGGAGTGAAAGCCATGCTGTGGTAGGTCTCATCACCAAGTGTGTTGGGCCAAGGATAGTGTTTCATACAAAAATAATAGTAAATGTCTCCTTCACACATCCTCGACGCAATCAGTTTCACAGGCAATAACTTGGAAGAACGTCACTTTTCCCTCGGTGGTTCCCCAAAGACTAGTTAGGTATCATGTATTGGTCAAACAGAGCAATCAAAATTACCTCAAAGGGCCGCCTTCCGCATGCCGCAGTCAGGTTTTAGTACAGCATTTTGACTCTTATTAGACTTGAACCTGGATTGTTTTAAGTATGTGAAATAGAAGCCTATCCGAAAAGAAATCCTGTTGGATATGAGAAATGTCTTTAGGGATTCTGGTAAATGATGGAAGACATAACTAAAAATCTTAAAAGGTTATCGAATATATCCCAAGTAGCAATTTCAAAAAGTATTTTTTTTAAAGCATGCCTTGTATAAATCCGAGTACTGGAAGACATTAAAGTTATTACTGTCTGGACCAGAGTACCAAAAGTAACACTAAACAGGGCCTCATTAGAAGTGTGGGCTTCCGTTTGTTTTGGTGTGCTCTGTGAAACTGGATCATGTCAAAGTAATCTGGATTGTATCTCTGCGCGTTTTTAAAAGATGCCAGTGACTGTTACGAAAGAAGATACTGGCTGGATGGAAATGGAACTACAATGCAGTAACCCAGTCCGAGGTTTCAGATGATGCTGCAAACCCCAAGGGAAGTTGACTTATTGCCGGGAATCCTTTGCCACCCATCCAGTTTTGAAATTTCTTCTTAATTTCTGCTGCCTGATCGTGTAACGTGATCCAGGCCCTATCAGAATCTTGAGTTGGTGAACAAGATGATGCAAGACTTTGAACAGGAATCAAATCTATGGGGAGTATTTTTAGTCTATAAAGTATTCCACCCAGCTTTGTCTGGTTTTCGAAAAAAGTAGAAATAGGTATCAAGTAGAAAATACTGGTAACAGTTTGCATCTTCCTTCCATCTTGGAATCTCTACGATTAATAGAATATTGAGGGAAATGTGCCCCCTGTGATAAATGGTACTTTGGATCAGTCTAATAAAATAATCCAGATTTGTGTGAATCTGATGCATTTTACTAGTTGGGTGTTTTATGTATATTAACAGCTTCTGAAGGTTGATGGCCCAGGATTAGTTTTTAATCTAGTCTGCACTGCTGTTCCTCATAACAGTGAGGAGAGCCACCCTCTTCTGAGCATGTCACCTGAACCAGGAAGAAGACATGAAAGCCAGGATTTTTGTGGGCCAGTCAGTTGGTAATTGTTTGCAAAATGGTTTGTAACCTTCTGAACTCGTGAGTCGCATTCTATAAATACAAGCATTTCTTTTTTGAAATGGCAACGTAGCCTTGGCCCAACTATCTGATCTTCCTGGCACCCAACTGCATTTACCTGGGGTAATCTAATTAATATACAGGCAGGAACCCTGCAGCTCAGCAACTCGACACCACCAATTAAGCAGGCCAGAAGGTTTTCCAAGCTGTATGGAAAGAGTGAGTGCGAGCACAGGGAGAGCAAAAAGGGCATCAGGATTGGGGTGTCTGCTGGAGTCAAGTCCCAAAGTTTCTTGGACACTTCTGGTTATGTTGTCAGAGATGAGGGCAAGAGGGAAAGGTTGCATGGAACCCATTACCAGATACCCTAAAAAGGCATGGTGCTGGCTGTATGAAAGGAAGTAGTGCAGGCACTACATTACAATGTTACAGTACCAAAATGGTGTTAATGATTTCAGAACAGCCAAGGAAAGTGAAGGTGTTAATTTCCACACACAACATGAAATAATACTGGAAGGACAGTACAGCTCCATATCATGGTTGTTCACAATGGAAGTGAAGAAATTAATAAAATGGAACAATACACCGAAAAAATAACACGAAAAATAACACGGAAAATAACACGAAAAAATAACACGGAAAATAACACGAAAAAAAAACACAAAGAAAGCAGCACGGTAGCATGGTGGTTAGCATAAATGCTTCACAGCTCCAGGGTCCCTGGTTCGGTTCCCGGCTGGGTCACTGTCTGTGTGGAGTCTGCATGTCCTCCCCGTGTGTGCGTGGGTTTCCTCCGGGTGCTCCAGTTTCCTCCCACAGTCCAAAGATGTGCGGGTTAGGTGGATTGGCCATGCTAAATTGCCCGTAGTGTTATTAAAAGTAAGGTTAAGGTTAAGGGGGGGGGGGGGGTCGTTGGGTTATGGGTATAGGGTGGATACGTGGGTTTGAGTAGGGTGATCATTGCTCCGCACAACATTGAGGGCCGAACGGCCTGTTCTGTGCTGTACTGTTCTATGTTCTATAACCCTCCTAAAGCTACAGGTTCTTCTACTGTTCCTTATCTCACTTCCTGAAAACAAGGGTGGTAATTCTTGAGTGAAAGTGAAGAGAATGAAGCACCCTGCGCTCATTAGCATGAGCAGAATGGAATGAGATTCAGGTGCATTTGTTTTTGTGAAGGAACAGGACACCACAATCAACAGCAAAATGGGTAAACATATGCCAGCACTTCGCCTTTGGGTAGGGTTGGGAAATAAACTCTACAACTTGGCATCTGTGTTTGTCCGGGGGACTTTGGAAGAGAGTATTGAGTATTTTTAAAAGTTCTTCCAGTGGATGGAGGCGCAGCTCATTCAGAAGATGAATGGATGACCTGATGAATGAGCTGTGCTCTGAAAGCTAGTGACTCAAAACATATCTGTTGGACTTTAACCTGGTGTTATGGCTAGTCTAGTTCAGTTTCTGGTCAATGGTGTGGTTAGCTCAGTTCAATTTCTGGTCAATGGTAACCTTCAGAATGTTGATCGTGGGGGATTCAGCAATGGTAATGCAATTGAATGTCAAGAGGTGATGGTTAGATTCTTTCTTGTTGGAGATGGGTGGCACGGCAGCACAATTGTTAACACTGTTGCTTCACAGCGCCAGGGACCCTAGTTCGATTCCCAGTTTGGGTCACTGTCTGTGTGGCGTCTGCACGTTGTCCCCTTGTCGACTCGATGTGGGTTTCCTCCGGGTGCTCCAGTTTCCTCCCCAATGTCACAAAGTGCTTGTTAGGTAAATTGGACATTCTGAATTCTCCCTCTGTGCACACAAACAGGTGCTGTAGTGTGGCGACTAAGGGCTTTTCACAGTAACTTCATTGCAGTGTTAATGTAAACCTACTTGTGACACTAGTAAAGATTATTATGTTATTGTCTGGCACTTGCATGGCGTGAATATAACTTGGCACTTATCAGCCTATGCATGAACATTGTCCAGGCCTTGCTGTATATGGACACGGAATGCTTCAGTATCTGAGGAGTCACAAATGGTGCTGAATATTGAGCAATTATCAGCAAACATCCCCACTTAAGATGGAAGGAAGGTAATTGATGAAGCGGTGGTTGGGCCGAGGAAGCTATCCTGAGGAACATTTGCAGGGATGTCCTGGGACTGAAATTATTATTCTTGAACAACCACAACAATCGTACTTGGTGCTAGGTATGACTCCAACCAGTGCAGCGATTTGTGCCCCCAGCCCCCTCCGATTCCCATTGACTCCAGTTTTGGCTCCATGGCATCACACTCTGCCAAATGCCTTCTTGATGTCAATGGCAGTCACTCTCACCTGCCCTCTTGAGTTCAATTTTTTTTAAATCCATGCTTGGAGCAAGGTTGTAATGAGGTCAGGAGCTGAGAGCCCCTTGGTGGACCCAAACTGAGCGTCCATGAGCTGGTTATTGGTACTTGATATCATTGTCGATGACCCCTTGTATGAATTCGCAGTTATTAATTATTTTCAAGGTCTTCTATCATTATTCTGTTTCTGAATCACCAATGGGACGGAAACTTTTAGAATAATAAAACTTTCATCCAATAGATTTTGGCCCTTCACCGTAGAAGGACTTTGATAAGTAAGCTGGCAGCTCCAGATTGCCCAGTCCTGCATTTGGTTCTTGGACTTTACCGTGGCATATTACTCATTCAAGGACCAGCCGATGTACAACTACTGAGTGAACCAGATGAATTCCTCATGGGGTGAATCAGAGAATGTCCTGGAAGGGGACATGTATTAGCTGCTTCTTTCCTGGGGGAAGGTGTCAGAAGGGCTGCACTAGGTTGAGGCTCATTATTCTAGGGCAGGCTGATTCACAGGCAGTGGAACTGGTCTTCTCTTCTGTTTTGCAGATAATGGATAGGTTGAAGGAGTCTGCACTCCATATATCACAGTGTGCAGGAGGGTGCGAGAAAATGTGGTTTACTAGCAGTCCAGCAAATTGCTTTAAGGCCACATAGAGGCAGCCATGATTTTCCTAAAACAGCCTAGCTCAAGGATGCAGGCCTGATTATTCAACCTGTTGCAGGCCATTGAGCCAGTTGCAGTGTCCCCTCTACTGCTGAAATGGAGGCAAATTTCACCATGAATATCAATACTGAAGTGTCCACTCTCCCTAAAGGAGCCAACCTGATGATACTTCCAGTGGGGAGCATTTCTGTTAAATCTGCGTTTGAATGGAAATTGCACACTGAGACTTTGAGGTTTTTCTTCTTGAAAAAGCATGGAGTGGGTGATGTAACATAATGTAATTCATCACAGACTGAGGGATTTATTTTGGGCAGGGAATTGGATAGGAATTAACCATTCTTTATATAAAGTTGTTCTATCCATAGAACATAGAACATAGAACATAGAACAGTACAGCACAGAACAGGCCCTTCGGCCCTCGATGTTGTGCCGAGCAATGATCACCCTACTTAAACCCACGTAACCCGTAACCCAACAATCCCCCCATTAACCTTACACTATGGGCAATTTAGCATGGCCAATCCACCTAACCCGCACACCTTTGGACTGTGGGAGGAAACCGGAGCACCCGGAGGAAACCCACGCACACACGGGGAGGACGTGCAGACTCCACACAGATAGTGACCCAGCCGGGAATCGAACCTGGAACCCTGGAGCTGTGAAGCATTGATGCTAACCACCATGCTACCGTGAGGCCCCTTCACGGTAATAGCGTGATACTAGCGATTAGAAATAACATTGAGTAAGTTTAAAATTCTGTTATTATCAAGATGTTTTCAGTAATTCCTATTTGGGGTAGCAAGGGAGGGAAATTAATGTAAGTAAGACAAGATCCTTATTGCTCCTACCTGCTGTGGCAAATGCAGGATTTTAGATATATTAGATTATAAACGTTTGGCAATTTAAGAGTTAAAAGCCTGGGGTAAGTGTGTTTGACTGCAATAGTCATGTTTTTAAAATGAATCTTGTTTTGCAAGACCAGAAAGCTTTTAGGAGCCAGAGGTGAAATTGACCTGAGTAAAAATGACCTGGGCTGATGCGCTATTGTTTGACTAGGGGGAATCCCTTTGGAGTTAATTTATTTTCAGCTTGGGAAGAAGGTGTTCGGGAATTTTGAGGAAGCATTTTTGGGTTGAGTTCTGATCTGACTACCTTTTAGACCACGAGTAAAGTCTTTTGCTGTCACAGTAGGATACCTTTTTTAAAAAAAAGAGTAATAAAAGTAGAGCAGACATGTCTGTGGACAAGGAGAAAGCTGAAACAAACCAGTTGAAATAGCTTTTTGAATACATCCAGCCAGAGTCTACAGGGGTTCGAACAAGAGCCAAATCTGTTCTGGAAAGCAAATAATTAATTTGTGACATTCGGATGTGGGAAGGATTGAGAGCTGTTAAATTTTTCTCTTTCATTTTGTTTAACTGGGAATAGAGTTAGTAACTAAGGACATTGTATATACTGTAGTGAGTAGTATTGTTTCAGGGGTTCTTGTAAGCTATTTTCTGGTGTGATATAGGAGTTCAATATTGTGTTAATAATAAAATTTTGATTTAAAATTCCAAATTTCTATTTCTTCATGCAACTCCTGGAGTGAAGAATTCTTTCTGCACAGTCTTACAAAATAAACAAAGATATTGGGATTTCGGTCCAGTATCCTAGCCGCTGTTGGGGCATATATGTTCCAGCACAGCTGAGTACGAGCAGGTCCAATAGCAAGCTCAACACAGAAAATTACTTTTCCTCCTCAATTTTGTTCTCCTGTTTTTGTCACTTTTTGTATGGCTTTACTTTATTGAGAAGTGTAGCCTTACTTTCTTGAACCAAGAAACAGATTTGGCTGAAAATGTTACATAGCTGTGCCGCCACCTTCATTGAATTAACTTCTGAAAGAAGTTCCAGAGGCATCTGCTCAGAATGTTTAGAAAACAAAGCTATAGGAAATGACTTTAAAATTGGAGCAATCTCAGTCTGTGATGGGAGAAGGCAGATAAAGTTACGTGGGAAACATTGGTGTAAGGCTACAGAGGAAAGGGTCCCAGTTCACAAATGGGAAATTCAGATTAGTTTGGAAAAGACTGATTTTGAATTATCACATTTCTGATATGAATTTCAGTAAGATTACTACTCTCTCTACTCTCTCACTCACTCTCTCTCGCTCTCTCTCTCGCTCTCTCTCGCTCTCTCTCTCTCTCAACCTCTCTTGCTCTCTCTCTCGCTCTCTCGCTCTCGCTCACTCGCTCTCACTTGCTCTTTCGCTCTCACTCGCAATCTCTCTCAATCTCTTGCTCTCTCGCGCTTGCAATCTCTCTCAATCTCTCTCTCAAACTCTCTATCTCTCTCAACCTCAACCCCTTTCTATTCACTGTCTCAGCACCTATTTTTCATATTGAAAAAGTTCTCAGATACTTGATCAGTTCACTTTATCAGAAAGATTAATGCACTGATTTTATATTATAACAAGATCAATTTCAATCACTCAGTAATTTCAGATGTGAAAAAGAATTGTATATATTAGGGCTAAAATTAGTTTTGCCATTAGCAAAACATTTGTTGATCAGCTCGGAGCCCATTTTGTGCTACGAACCTAGCCCAATTTTACTCTTACTGAGATTGTCAGATCATGCTTAAAACATGAATGCAAATGTAAAACAATCTGGATGTGGAAATTTGAAATAAAAATAGTTGGTGTAAAGTTGCTGATCTGCAATATTAAATATGTCCACAAAATGCTGTTTGACCAGCTGGATATTTTCAGTTTTTATTCGTGCTCAAAGCCTACATAAGTGAGAAGCATTTTTACATGATTTCTCAAGATTTTTTACCCTTTAGTTTCCTTCAGCTTTATAACTTGGATTAGTTGAATAGGTGAGCCAAATATCTCATTGCCTTTAAGAATATCATCATCCTTCAATTCACTATATTATTGGAGCTACTTCTTAATGTCAAGGCTTTTTTTTCCTATTGGCATGGAACAATTACTAAGGTTGTTAGTAAGTTTCAGCTAGCCATAATGATAGGTGGCACAGTGATTAGCACTGCTGCCTCACAGTTCCAGGGACCTGGGTTCTATTCCAGCCTCAGCTGACTGTGTGGAGTTTGCACTTTCTCCCCATGTCTGTGTGGATTCCCTTCGGGTGCTATGGTTTCCTCCCACAGTCGAAAGATGTGCAGGTTGGTGGATTGGCCATGCTAAATTGCCCCTTAGTGTCCAAAAGGTTAGTTTGTCGCACAACATCGTGGGCTTAAGGGCCTGTACTGTGCTGTACTATTCTATGTTCTATTCTATGGGTTAACGGGGATAGGGTGGAGGCGTGGTCTTAAGTATGGTGTTCTTTCTAAGGGCCGCTGCAAATTCAATGGACCGAATGGCCTCCTTCTGCACTGTAAATTCTATGATAACTCTCCTTTCCATACAATGGGCAGAATCTTGGGCCCTTCCACATGTTGGGGTTGGTGATGGGGATGCATGTAATCAAATGGTTAGGTGGGTTCGTATTTAACTTCCTGCCTCCACCCGATTAAGTACATGGTGGGAAGGGCATGTGGATGATCTCCCACCCACCACCAATTGAAGCCTTTAAGTGAGCAATGCATCCTCAGCTGTATTTTGCTACTGTTGTTATTAATCCACCAGTGGGCGGAGGAGCTTGCCCTATGGCATGTATGATGAGCAAACGCACCAACACCGACTCCTGGGAGCAGGTCCCTCATTCAAAGGAACTAGTTGAGGGATGAGGCATAGGGAAGTGGGTGGGGCCACAGAAAGCTACCCCACATTTTCCACCGACTTCTCTGCTGCTCCCATCTCCCAAACTGCCTCTCACCATTACTCATCTGTGGTATAGGTCCTGGGCTTAAGATAGCTGTTATTCCAGCTGCGTCCCTGGTGTCGATTCCGTTCAGTTGAGCTGTTGGCCTCTGACTAACCAGTAGTCTTGGCAAGTCGGAATTTCTCCACTGATGTCCTGATCCCAGGGAAGGCCAGCGGTGGCCTGGCAGGACCTTCTCGGAAGGACATGACACTGCTCTGGCCAGCTTTCCAGTTTGTACCCGTAGAGATTCTGCCCAAAATTGCTGGTGCTTGTGGCATTGAAGTTTTCAACCATGACAAAAAAATCATTTTGGAAGATAACAAATAGCAGTAACCAATTGAGAAAAACACATACATCTGCATTCACTGTTGTTTATTTTTTTCCAATATATCCACTGAAAGGTTAAAATACACATGAATGTGGCACGCAAATGAGCACTGTTGCCTCACAGTGCCAAACCCGGATTCGATTCCTGGCTTGGGCCGCTGCCTGTGAGGAGTCTCCCTGTGCCAGCGTGGGTTTCCCTCCGGGTGCTCCGGTTTCCTCCCACAAGTCCTGAAAGACGTGCTTTTCAGGTGAATTGGACATTCTGAATCCTCCCTCTGTGTACCCGAACAGGTGCCGGAATGTGGCGATGAGGGACTTTTTGCAGTAACTTCATTGCAGAGTTAATGTAAGCCTACTTGTGACAATAATAAAGATTATAAAATTAGTATTATTATTTAGATTTTGCCCAATGACTATTCTTCAATTTTATTTTCTGAACAAAACTGCAGGTATTCATTTCTAGCTGCCCAATTATTCCTATGAGGCGAAAGTCACTATCAATTTTAGAGATAACTTTGATGTACATGGTTCTTTACATTTTTTAATTGTAGGATCTAACTAGCCTACCTTATTCGTCTCGTTTTCAATCAGGGCAGTGCAACTTCACTCACTTCAACTTATGCCAACTTAACCTGATGAGCAGGTACAGCCATGTAAATACCCTAGGAAATGTTGCAGAGGCTTGTTAATTTTGACAATTGGATTTGGAGTTAACTGCTATTCATTGCAAACTCAATACGCAAGATATGTGTATATTTTAAAAACTTTAACTTAGTTCCTTTTTCAAGCATGTAACCTTGGAAATAAACTGAAAAACTTGTGGCATTGATATGATGAATATCCAGAATGGTGTATTTAGGGCAGCATGGTGGCACACTGTTTAGCACTGCTGCCTCACAGTGCCGGAAGCTGGGTTTAATTCTGGCCTTGGGTGACTGTGTGGAGGTTTTACTTTCTCTCCAGGTGCTCCGGTTTCCTCCCACAGTCCAAAGCTTTGCAGGTTAGATAGAGTTACTGGTATAGGGCAGAGGAGTGGGCCTAGATACAGTGCTCTTTCTGAGGATTGGTGCAGACTCGATGGGCCAAATGAACTCCTTCTGAAGTATCGATTGGGATTCTATAATTTAGCTGTTAAGTGTTTTAACTGAGTTAACAGCAGCTACATATTTATTTTATCCTAGTTTGTTTTAATTGATTTGGTGAAAAAAATAATAATTTTGGACCTGGTGAGGTTAACGTAACGCCTGCCCTTTTAAATACCACTGCCCAAGCAAAATGTGGGGGGGGGGGTCCTGTATCTATCAAGTTTCACTAATTTTCACCTATACAGGTGCTAATGGCTGTTAGTGACTTATGAAAAATAGATATATTTAAGTTCTAATCTGCTTTAGTCATTATTTATTGATGCAGTTGTTTGTGTTGATTTTCTTGAGGGAGCTCACGGGTGAGACCTTCCGGATGCTCACACCGGCGGGATCCTCCTGCCATGCCGATGGCGCATCCAAGGTGGCATGAGGTGGATTCGATGGGAAATCCTATTGACAGTGCTGGCACCAGAGGATCCTGCCGCTGGCCAATGGCGGACTGCTGTGCACTGTCATGATATGCAAACATGCAACCAATGAACACTCAGAATAGGACACAACCAATGGACAGTCAGGACACATGGGTGGCATCACCACAAGGGGGCATGACATAAACACTATAAAAGGGATGAGGCACTCACACCCTGCCTCTTTCCACAAACAGACATCTAGAGAGTTAGACAGGGTTGATCAGCAGCATCACACCCCAGCACATGGCTGAGAACAAGCTGGTACAGTTAGACTGAGATACTGCAGCTAGATTAGCAGAGATTAGAACTCATTTGAGAACTGTGTTGATAGTTCAATGAACACGTTGAACTCATTTCAGAGTCCGGAGCATCCTTTAGTTAAGACTGCATCAAGTAACAGCCTGTGTTATCCGAAGCAGCATAACACAACATGCACCGCCTTGAAACATTCCGCGATCAGGCCAGAGAATCTCGGCCTGTCTTGTGTCTGTTTTTAAAAAAATCAGGGTATGCACATAATCCTTGTTAATCTAGTGATGGTAGAGGGGTGGGGTGGGGAAAAGGGTGAGTGAAGAGCAGGAAGGACATATTGGCTAGCAATACTGTTTAAAATATATATTTGATTCCTGCTTTGCCCAGTTGTGGTGGTGTCTATGCAATCCTAAATGGTTGAAGTTACATACGATCTCTGGTAATCTATTGAGGAAATTATTTCTATGATTCATAGGATTTAGTACTCAGATTAGTACTCAGATTGCAACTTTGGTGGTCTATTGATTGAGGACGGTGTACATCTGTTCTCCAGTAATTGGAGGTTGGGATGAGCAGAGGAGGGATGTGTGGGAGTAACTGTTCATCCATTCTGGTCTCTAGTGGCCTTACAATGACAATTGGCCACCTAGTCTCTATGATGGCTATATGCCTGAAACCCTGCCAGTTTAAGGGAAAACCTGCCTTACTTGGTCTGGGCCTAATGCAATTTATAGTTTGGTGTTAGATGTAGAGGGTATGAATTTTAATAACTTAAATCTGAATTATTCAGAATACTCGTTTCTAATACTGAATGGAAATTAACATTAACCATACCTTAGGGTTTCAGGGAAAAAAAGTTGATTAGGTCAAAAATTTATGACTCAATGACCTCAGAGAAACAAAGTAATAAAGTACAGATAAATTAACAGGAAAAGAGGTGGTGGTCTTCTAAATGTGAAAATGGAATTGAGAAAAAATGTTTGACACATTTCTGTTATTTTCCACGATTAGAAACCTTGTTCTAAAAAAACGACAAATATTTTTTCAGTGTGCATTTAAATAGTTTGCAGTTTCCTCTGGTGCTCCTCATTATCTGCGTGAAGAATTAACTGGCCTTTCACAAAGGAAAAGAAAGCCTCAAAGAAATGACGGCCAGTCTGTCTGGTCCTGGCTTCATGGACCTAATTGAAATGCTTTTGATTCCTGTCAACACAGAGTTCACTGCAAATCCTGAATAAACACTGTTACCCTTCTGGTATTGTTTCTTAATGTTTAACAAGGATCTGAATTTTAAGAAATAATACAATAGTCAGGAGCTTCCTTGTTTTTATCAATTGATGCAATTTAAAATGGCAAAGCCCAGCGCTTCCAGTAATTGCTTTAAGCTAGGTGTAAAATAAATAGGAGAGTACGAAACACATGCTCATTAGTTCTTGAACTGGAAGCAGGTCTTGGTACTTAGCTACACGTTCCTTCACTCCTTGAACCAGCTAAGAACAGGAAGTGAAATACATCTGGTGACTGACCTTCAACCTACAATGTAATATTTAGGTATAGCCAGGGTGTCATGATTAATGGCAGTAGCAGGACAAAGTTGATCTAATGGATGGGTATTATTATTTGAATGAAGATTGAAAAATATATTGGATATTAATAGACTGCTAATTAAATCACATCATATATCATGAATGACCTTGGAGTGGCTCTCTTATGTATTTCTTATGATTGGTTGGTTGTGGCATTTAATAATTGCATCTGGCAAATGACTTACAGTAGTAGAGCAAGTAAGTATGTGTAAACTGAGAAAAACAAGCTGCATAGAAGCAGCTTGTTCATATTACCGTCTTTCTGACAGATTATTTGCCTCTAGTTGCTAATTTTTAGATGATTTTTATCATATTGATATTGGATTAATATATTTAATGTTTTTGCTGACTGAGCTACAGTATTCCAGAACCAACTGTGTTTAATTTAGAAGTTAGGTAGTTTACTGACATTTTTGTGGTCCAGAGATTCTGTAATAAATTGTAAGCTACACTATACGCTATATTCTTGATGTTTCACTTTCATTAGTACTGCTGTTTACCTGATAATTGAATTCTGGTGGCTTAATGAACCAAGAAAATACATCAATTACCTAAGTGAATCAGTGTTTTTTTTACATCGCATAATCTCATCTCAACAATTCAACTGGTTGAATCTAAGAGCCCCCTTGTCATCAAATCTGTGAGCAACAGTACAGGGATCTACTAGTCTGAAAAGAAGATTTTGTTGTTTCCATCTATTTCTCTTTTTCCTCTTCATATTCTCCACCTCTTCAGCAATGCGCCTAATTACTGAAAATGGACAGAGGTAATATTTTTGTCCCTGTTTGTTGGTCTGTTTCTGTTTGTCAACAGTATATCCTCAAAAACTAATGGACAGATTTCAGTGGAACTTGGTATGCAGCTAATGTATGGCCCAATGAAGAATTGATTGTATTTGGCAATGATGCGAATCCTACAATTTATTTGAACAAATCCGTCAACATTGGGAGATTTTTAGAATGTTGTGGGTAGTTCGATTTAGAATGTTGTAGATTGCCGCAGCTACTGTGGTGGAATTTGTCACAGTTACAAAAAAGTGAGCAGAGTTTTCTGAGTAGCTTGGTGGATGTGGATTAGCTTGAAGCCTCCTCGGTGAGCTGGAAGCTCTTTATAAAGTGATTTATTTTTTCAGCTTTGTAGTTATCGCGCATCAACCAGGCAGGAAAGAGCTGTGTAATTGTAATAAGGTTAATACAGTGTGATGGATGTATGTTCTCCACTGAGCACCCTCTTCACTCATGATTTATTCGATTAGGGGACTCAATAGAAAGATCTGTTCTGTAAAAATGTATAATTCTGTGATCTATTACTTAGAGTTGAAGTGACCTCTGTAAACAATTTCAGGGTTCATTGTGACTACTGATCATTTCAGTAGTGAACATACTTTGTTTCCTTTAAAGGCTACAAGATCCTCTATCACTGGATAGATTATTTATTTGATTTAGAATTTCCTATATTTTCAATCGTATAGTTTCCGTTTTTTTATGAACATTTTATTGAGGTATTTATGGTTTTACAACAACAAAATAAACCATGTACATGAAAATATAAGCATAGTGCAAAAGCCGTCTTCCTCCCTTACAGGTCCCACCTTTACTAACCCCCTACTCTAAACTAAGCTAACCCCGCCCCTCCCCCTCTGCTGACGATTAAATTTTCTGTGAAGAAGGCGATGAACGGCTGCCATCTCCGGGTGAACCCTAACATTGACCCTCTCAAGGTGAACTTGATTTTCTCCAAACAGAGAAAGCTAGCCATGTCAATTAGCCAGGTCTCCGTCTTCAGGGGCTTTGGGTCCCTCCAAGCTAATAGTATCCGTCTCCGGGCTACCAGGGAAGCAAAGGCCAGAACGTCTGTCTCTTTCTCCTCCTGGATTCCCGGGTCTTCCGACACTCCGAAAATCACCACCTCTGGACTCGGTGCATGTGGTAGTCGGTACTAGAGGTATTATGGTGCCTAGGTTGATGCTGTAAGATCATTGGTGTGGGAGGTACCTGAGACAGTAAGATCATTGGTGAAGCCTGCCTGCTGGTTCCGTTCAGTAAGGTGGAGTATAAGAGTTTGTGTCTCCCTAGCTGCTGCATTCTGTACCTGCGCTGCTGGGGGAAACATCTAGCCCAATAAAGCCTTCAATTGTACTCCAATCTCGCTTCGATAGTTATTGATCATGCATCAGTGCACCCTTGTTTTTAACACCTTGGACATGACATCCGCAAACCCCTGCCAGAATCCCCTAAGCTTCGGGCATGCCCAGAACATATGGACATGGTTCGCTGACCCTACCGGACACGTTGCACACCTATCTTTTACCCCAAAGAACCTGCTCATCCGGGCCACTGTCATGTGGGCCTGGTGAACGACCTCACATTGTATCAGGCTGAGCCTGGCACATGTTGTGTTTGCGTTGACTCTACTCAACGCATCTGCCCATAGACCATCCTCTATCTCTCTTCCTAACTCCTCTTCCCATTTGTGTTTCAGCTCCTCGGTCTGCGTTTCCTCTGACCCCATAAGCTCCTTACAAATGTCCAAAACTCTCCCTTCTCCCACCCACATTCCGGAAACTACCATGTCCTGAATCCCCCTTGGCGGTAATAGGGGGAAGGTTAAGAACTGCCTGCGTAGGAAGTCCTGCACCTGCAGGTACATAAACTAATTTCCCCATGCCAATCCAAATTTCTCTTCCAGCTCCGTCAGGTGAGAAAAGCTCCCCTCCGTAAACATATCTCCCATCCTCTCAATCCCTGCTCTCAGCCATCTCCAGAACCCTCCAGCCTTCCCGGGGCAAACCGGTGATTATTACAGATTGGAGACCACACCAAAGCTCCCTTCGCTCATGCCTCCCCCAGACCTTCAGGGCCGCCACCACCACGGGGCTGGTGGCATACCATGCAGGTGGGAATGGCAGAGGCACAGTTACCAACGCCCCCAAACTGGTGCCCTTGCATGATGCCGCCTCCGCACGCTCCCAAACCGACCCTCCCCCCACCACCCATTTCCTGATCATGGCTATATTAGCCGCCCAATAATAATCACTAAAGTGCGGCAGCGCCAGCCCCGACTCTGCTCCAGAATCCCCTTTTTTACTCTCGGGGTCCTACACGCCCATACAAAGCCAATGATCACCTTATTGACCCGTTTAAAGGAGGACCGCGGAATAAAGATGGGGAGACACTGGAACACGACAGGAATCTCAGGAGGACCTTCATTTTCACGTAGTTTCCGTTTTTAAAGGAAGTGGCAATTCCTATTGCTGAATTAAATGTGCCATCTATTCGAAGATTCCTTGCTATATCTATCTAAATAAACTAAAGACCGTGGTAACCTATATTGATAATGGTGACAGTCCAAAAAGGGTTAATATTTTTCTACTTTTGTCGCAATTATAGAGGGGTTCTGTCAATTCTATATAATGTTGACATGAGTGTTGTGGGATCATTTCAGACAAATATGACTGAGAAATCTCACTGCTGCTTTTTTTAAAATCAAGTTTTATTGATGTGTTTGTTTGGAATGGAACTGACAATTTTCAACATAAATACTGGCAGCTGTGCTCTTTCAAGTGCCGCATGCTTTGCAGATAATTCTGATTGACTTTGTAGAAAGATAGCAACTCATTCCTCAAGGATGAGATCGAGGTGTATCTGGATGCTCAAAACATGCTTCTACTCATGAAGGATTCTAGAGCTAGAGGGCAGAGCTTAAAAATAAGGGATCTCCCCTTTAAGATGACGTTGAGGAGAAATTTCTTCTGTCAGAGGCTTGTTGTTATGTTTTTGCCGGTTTGCTATTGTAGAAATCCAGGGGACATGATCTGGAAGGTTAACTTTGTTTATTTATTACTCAAAGGAAAAACCATGACTGTGGCGTACAACAATAGAGCCCCCAGGTCCATGTTTGGGCCGACATTTCAAGGGCCGAGTTAATGTGTCCCAGCAGGGTGGGCCTCCCTCTGCTCATTACTCCACAGGGAGATCTATTATTGATCCCCCGTGGCCCTCATGGGGGTTGTCACATTTCTCCCCCCCCCCCCCCCCCCCCCCCCCCTTGCTCCCATGATGATGGGGCCTTCTCCATCACTTTGCATGTCATCATGTGTCTACCAGCAGTGGGGCCGGGCTGGGGTCATTCTAGAGTTAGAACATAGAACAGTACAGCACAGAACAGGCCCTTCGGCCCTCGATGTTGTGCCGAGCCATGATCACCCTACTCAAACCCACGTATCCACCCTATACCCGTAACCCAATAACCCCCCCTTAACCTTGGGGGATTGTCTCTTCTGCAGTGAGCATCGAAGGGCCATTGCTGGGGGTTCCTTCTCAATGACAATTTCTGGCTTGGTAGTGTCACCTCTGCTTCCATTTCAAAGCCCGAGTCCTTGTTGTCTTGCTGACTGACCGGGTCCAGGATGGGTTGCGTCCCCTTCTGTAGTTTGGCATGAAGGACGTTGGGTCCAGGATGGGTTGCGTACCCTGTCTGTAGGTTGGCATGATGGACGTTGAGGGTACTGTTTTTCCAGGGGCGGTTTCCTCAGTAGAAGGTTCCCTGCTTCTCAGGTGGTCCACGTGCTTTCTTAAGGTCTTCTCTCTGGTTTTAGCTGTATATGATATGGGCCCCATTTTCTCTATTGCAATCCGGGATCCCAGGGGAGCTCTGAAGTTACGGGCATGGACTATGTCTCCTGGTCTAAAGGCCCTATCTGGTCTCTGACGGTCGTGGTTTCTCTTCTGGGCCTCTTGCTTCGTCTCTACTTTCTCGCTTAAGTTGGGTGACATAAGCTGAGTCTGGTTCGGTGGTGCCGACCCTTTAATAGCTCAACTGGTGCCACTCCTGTCGTTGTACGTTACATTGTCCGATAATTACACGCTAGTTTTGTCTCGAGCGAGTCTGTGGTTTGTTTTTTATGCTGCTGTTGAATGTTTGAATATTTGGACCGCCATTCAATTAGACCATTTGAGGATGTGTGATATGGTGCCATACAGATGTGCTTCATTCCATTAGTCTTCATAAATACCTAGAATTTGCCACTGGTGAATGGGGTCACATTGTCCATTGTGAGGAACTCCGGTATTCCGTAGGGGCGAAATGACTGTCTGAGTCTCTCTATGGTGGTGCTGTAAGTCGTGGATGCCGTCCGATGCACATCCATCCATTTGGCATGAGCGTTGATTAAAATTAAAAATATAGGACCCATGAATGCTCCAGCGAAGTCTGTGTGCACCCATACCCAGGGTCTCCATGGTCATTCCCATGGGTGCAGCAAGGCCAATGGTGGGATCTTCTGATTCTCTTGGCAGGGTGAGTACTGTCTTACTATATTCTCAATGCCCATGCCAAGTCCGGGCCAGATGTAGCACCTTGCGAGCATCTTAATTTTTGAGACTCCTTTGTGGCTGCTATGTAACTCTTGTAGTATCGGGCACTGACCTGAACTTGGGATGATCACTCAGGATATGGAGCTTGGAGGATGTCTTACAGCAATTCTCATATATTATCATGTATTATCACAGGATAATGCCATTTTCCACATTCATCTTGTGTTTTGTGAGGAAGGGTTTTAAGTATTTTTTTTCATAGAATTTACAGTGCAGAAGGAGGCCACTCGGCCCATCGAGTCTGCACCGGCTCTTGGAAAGAGCACCCTACCCAAGCCCACACCTCCACCCTATCCCCATAACCCAGCAACCCCACCCAACACTAAGGGCAATTTTGGACACTAAGGGCAATTTAGCATGGCCAATCCACCTAACCCGCACATCTTTGTACTGTGGGAGGAAACCAGAGCACCCGGAGGAGACCCACGCACACACGGGGAGAACGTGCAGACTCCGCACAGACAGCGACCCAAGCCAGGAATCGAACCTGGGACCCTGGAGCTGTGAAGCAATTGTGCTAACCGCGCTGCCCTCATGGGGTACTCATGGGGTGTCCTTGTACTCTGACACTTAACATGATGTGGCGAAGCTTTGCCTGTCTCGTTTCCTTTTGGGTCCATGTCTGGATCGAGAGTCGTAATGTCTTTGTCCATTGCTGGCGGTGGGGGAGAACCAGGCTCGTGGGTAGCAGTAGGCGCTGCAAGGCATCTGTTCCTAGTCGGATGTTCAAAAGTGTACTTGAAGTTGCCTATAATAATGCTGAGCATTGGATCTGTTACAAGGCGATGGCAGGAATTTCCTTGTCCTGAGGCCTAATAGAGAGTTGTGGTCCATGATGGTCAGGTGTTGTCCATAAACGTATTGGTGAAAATTCTTTAACGCAAATATCACAGCCAATCCCTCTTCTTCAATCTGTGTGTATCTCCTCTCCACGTCTGCCCGGGTCCTGGGTAACATATGCGATTGGCCGCTGGATGCCATCATCCCATCGGTGAGATAGTAGCTCTTCTACTCCGTGAGGAGAGATGGTGCACGTTAATGTGAGTGGCCTTGAGGGGTCGTTATGTGCCAACATGTTTGATGAAAGCTGTTGCTTCCTTACCTTTGTGAAAGCATTGTCTTGTGACGTTTGCTATGACCATTCCTGATTCGTTTTTAACAGTACGTTCAGGGGTGCCAGCAAAGTGAATAGATTAGCTACAAATTTCCCATTAAAATTTGCGACTGCGGAATGACTTCAGTTCCACTGTGTTTCTTGGTATCCGAGTTCCTTTTTGTGGCCTTTACCTTGTCTTCTACGGGTGTAAGCCATCCTTGTCAACACAGTACACGAGGTACATTACCTCGCTTACCTGAAACATACATTTCTCCTTTTAAGGTGGATGCCTGCTTCGGAGAATTGCTGTAAGACATCCTCCAAGCTCCAAGTTTTACAGGTGTTCCTTCTTAGTGGCTCCTGAGATTAATACATCGTACAGGCAAATTGTCACTCTGCACAATCCTTGAAGGATGTTTTGCATCACACTTTGGAAAATAGCCCACGCCAATGATAGTCTGAAAAATAGGTGAGTATATTCGATAAACCCCTTGTGGGTATTAATGGTGATGTATTTTCCAGATGCTGCATAAAGCTACAGCTGTAGGCATGCATGGATTATATCTAGTTTTGTGAATGTATATGCCAGTTTTGCATGTGAAGCAAGGGATACCGGCTTAAGCGGGGAGGCTCTGTTGACGTTCCTTTTATAGTCACCGCAAAGGCAGACCGACTTGTCGAGCTTCAATACTGAGACCACTGGTGCAGCCCATTCTGCGAATTGTACTGGGCGTATGATGAGGTTCTCCAGTTAATCCAATTCGGGCTTATTGGCGAGTAATGCATAGGGGATCAACCGTGCTCTGAAGTACTTGGGTAGAGCCTCCAGGTCTACATAAATCTTCGCCATAGTGCCTCTAATTTTTCTGAAGCCTTCCTGGAAGATTTCAGGATACTTCCCAATGACTTCATATAAGTTGCTGGTGCCCATCTTAAAATCTGTTGCTAAACAGGTGGATATTTGCAGCCAATCTCTTCCCAGAAGGCTGGGTCCTCGTCCTTGTACTGCTTTAAGGGGAGTCGGACTGTCTGCTTCCCATGGGTGACTGGGGTCATGGTGTTTCCTATGATGCATAATGGCTCCCCTGTGTATGTGGCCAATCTGGCCTTGGTATCCCGCAGATTCAGGGGCAAAATATAATAAAAGACTATAATTAAAATGCCCACATGGCGTCGACTGAAAGTCTGTTCCCCTACAATTGAAATGGCTGTTCTGTGTCTACTTCCATATCCAGGGGGTGACCGTTGACTGGAGTTTGATACCGATTGGGGCCAATTTGGGGGCAGTGATGCAATTTAATTGCATTAACTCTTCCTGGTCAGGCTGGTTGACTTGCAAAGCCTTGGCCTGAGGTGGCTTTGTTTTCTGGCATAGTTGGTATGCATTTCACCGATTCTGGCAGCCTTGCCTTGGGCATGGCCTATGACCAAGTGCAGGAACTTTGCGATTGTCTTGTGGCCATCGGCCTCCCTCCTTATCTTTCGAGTCTGATTGTTGGCATTGGGCGGGTCATGTGAGCATTTTCCATGGGAAAACCAGTTTTCCTGTATGGGGGTCGTCCAATAATCACGACGCTGTGATTCATGGAACTCTGGACTTCCTGGGCTACTTTCCCAGCATTCTCGCCAGACTGTGCCACATCTATGGCTCTTTTAAGGTCCAGGGTAGGTTCTGCCAGCAGTTTCCTCTGGATTGTGACATTATTTATTCTGCATACTAGTCGGTCCCGCAGCATCTCTGAGAGGGAATGTCCATTCTTTGTGTTCCGCCAGTTTCCGAAGCTCTGTCAGAATTCCATTACAAATTCTCCAGGGTTCTTCTGGCCATGTTGAATTTATAAATGGCAATATCACAAGGGTCAGAACAACCATCAGTTCATTAAAGGGTTTCGAATCCGGGGCTGCCGGATAAGTCAGGCTTTTAATGATGCCGAACGTTGGGGCTCTGCAAGTGGTCAGGAGAATCACCTTCCGTCAATCTTGGCCTTCTGTGCCTTTTGCCCCAAAGAAAAATCACATTCATTTGGCATACAGGACCAATCTTCCACGCCTGCATCATATGGCTTTAGTTGTCAAATAGCGGCATTTTTGGATTTTCTCTGTCTTTTCTTACCAGAATCGACTTATGACAAGGCTGTCCAGAATTTTGTTCTTGCTCCTCATCGCCTATGTAGTAATCCAGGAGACCTGGTCTGGAAGGTTAACTTTGTTTATTTATAACACAAAGAAAAAAGCCATCACCGTAGCAGACAACAATGGAGTCCCAGCCCAGCGCTAGCATATTAGCCAGTCCAGGTTCATGCCGACATTTAAAGGGCTCAGTTAATGGGTCTCCCAGCTGGGTGGGCATCTGCCCATTACCAGGGAAACTCGTAGTCCACAAGCCCCATGGGGCGATCTATTACAAATCCCCCGTGGTCCTTGTAGGGGTTATCACAGTTACATAAACCTTCGTATAACCTGCCCTGGTGTTTTGGGAATTTTAAAAAGTCTGTTTTTCTTGAAAAATAACTTAGTTTCTAGTTTTGAAATGGTCCGGTTTGAATATTGTAGACCTGGGAGGTGTGGGGAGGGGGTTTGGTGGGGCAGAGAGGAGAATCTATAGTTTGGAATACTGCTTGATGTATCTTTTGGGAAAGAAAGATGGGCAAGAACACTCCTTTAGAGACATGGATAGGGATGAGTGCCTGGATTGTTTTTGACCTAAGAAAGGGGTAGGGTTAACTCTTGACTTGTGTTTCCCTATGCTCCAATTCTCCAATATTATTGGGATGTGCTATTGATTTCCATTTTTACCTCTTCCAGACAGCTTTTTCATTGGTATGTTTAAAAATGCTGTGTTGAAATATATATAAAGAGGAGTTTCAGACATGCACTGGACCCAGGTAAAACTGTAGATGTCCAGTGTCTATCAAGTGACCTCTGAACATTCAATGCATGTGTTTTGGGGATTTACCTGTGCTTCCTTTGAGTCATCTGGTGATTGTGAACATGCAACATGAATGCACGTCATTTTTGTCTTCAAGTTTTAAAATATAATTCTGTTTATTTTCTGACTGCAGGAAACTCTCGGAAGAGACTGATGTGCTCTGTGTGCAATAAAAAGTGTTCTTCGGCTGCAACCCTACAGGAACATCGAAAGGTCAGGCAGACAAGAGACCACCTTCCGGTCTTCGCAGCATGCCGTGTTTGTGTTAGATCCCTAATGTGAGCTGTTTACTGGGGCCTTAGCTGTGTTACGTCACCCTGGGCTAGGGCACGGTCAATTGCAGGTCCCCTTGACTCGGAGCCGCAACACAATCGAATTAACAAATAATTCTTTAAAAAACACTTAAGGCCTTTGGCCCTTGGCTGCCCATTGATTACAGTCACAAGGTTTGTAAATTTAAACACAATTACTTTTTATTTATAACAAGAATTATAATTAAATATGCAGCAAATTCAACTAGTTAACCATTGCCTAATTCCTAATCCCCCATTTTAACTTGCCCCCATGCTCTACATACATATGTGGAGATGCCGGCGTTGGACTGGGGTGAGCACAGTAAGAAGTCTTACAACACCAGGTTAAAGTCCAACAGGTTTGATTCAAACACGAGCTTTCGGAGCGCAGCTCTTTCCTCCTGAGGAAGCTCTCCGGAGGCTGCGCTCCGAAAGCTCGTGTTTGAATCAAACCTGTTGGACTTTAACCTGATGTTGTAAGATTTCTTACTGTACATACATACACATGCACACAGATGACAGACAAACACAGAGGGGAGGAATTGAGGTGTTAAAAACATGATAAGTAAAGATAAAATATAAGAGTCTTTGTTTCAAATCGTTCTTTCTAGCACACTCCTTCAAACCAGGCCTTCAGGTCACGATTACTGCTTTCCAGTCTGTAATGGTTTTCACTGTAGACTCATTCAGGTCATCGCAGTTTTGGAAATACAGCAACTTACAGCCTTTCTAGAGAGAAAAGATCCTTTCCCTGAGTGTCCACAAACCCACATCTGCTTTCCATGAATCCCTGGAAATCATCCCACTCAGGCAAGATCTAATCACCATCTGTTACTGGACAGAATACGGCCTTTTAGCCAATTCATTGGCCACCAGACAACCAATCAAACTGAGTCCCACCCCATCTATCAGGTGCCATAAAGTCTGATTTCAGTTGCTCAAAAGCTAGCACAGTGGTCTCTTTTGTAACATTTTAATTCCTTTCTTACCCTGCTCGACTTAAAGGTTTATGTCCATGATGCATCCATGGATCAAAATGATAATGGCAGAAAAAAAGGGGAAATAAGGGAATCAGCAGGAAGGATCCTTACAGCTGTTAGGTACTTCCATTGGGTGAATTAGCATCACTTGATCAATTCATCAAACTTTTGAATATGAATTGAACTCGTCACTCCTTTCACTGATGTCTCGGCATGAAAGTGATGTAAATGTAGAGATTGACATGCTGCGTTTTGATTTCCATTCTTGTGAATTGCACACGAGCCATATAGATTCAACTACATGTTAACTGACTGTGTTTTTCAGTCTAGAAACGTCATTAATGAAAAATGAACATATACTATGGGTGCAAGAGCCTTGTTTTGGACTTTTTTGTTGGCCACATCAAGGCCGCACTTACCTCACCTACTATTATAAGCTTGTTAGATCAGGAAGAGATTGGGGTACCATTTTTAAATTTTGCCCTGATCTCTTCAACCCCCTCCCCCGCCTCCTCACCACGGCCCCCCTCCAAATACCCCAAACTTATCTGTTCGGCAGTCCTCAAATCCCCCCCCCCCCCCCCCCCCCGGCCTACCGCATACCGCACCCCTAGGCACAATGGCAATCTGGCACCTGGACATTGCCATTCTGGCAGTGCCAGGGTGCCTGGGTGGAAGTGCCAGGCTGCCAGTGCCAACATGCCTGGGTAGCAGCGGTCGTGCCAGGGTACCACTGTATCCAGAGCCCAACCACTCGGGTGCCTCTGATGGTTTGGAAGATCTTTCCAGGTGCTGTTGAGCCTGGTCCACGTTCGTAGCGACCAGTGCTAAATGGCACCATGCCCAGGTCTCCCAGGCACAGGCATTCGTTCCTGGCCCTTAGGAGAATCCAGCACCGACATATTTCAGTGAGCCTAACTGCTCACTTAAATATGTAAATCTTGATCATGCCCAGCAAGGGCGAGATCCGGAGATCTCGCGAGGCATTCAAAGGTCACACATCTCACGAGAGGCCTCGTCGCGGCTGGTTTACCAGTGTCGTTGTGTCACTGAGGCAGGTGCAATGAGGCCATTCGAGCGTGCCCCTTTTTCAAACTTATGAGCTGAGCTACCTTTGGGTATCAGTAAAGGTTATAACCATTGTCTAGGTTTCATATTGCAAGGCAAACAGTCCATTGACTGTAGAAATTTTGAGTAGTTCCCTACATCGAATTCCTTGATTGCAAGGCATACACACAAAAAGCTAAAGGCAGTATTGGCATTAAGGTTACACGTTTGTCAGCCATTCAGATTGCACTATTTTAAAATAGTATGATTTAATGATAAAGTAAACTGTTGACCATGTGCAACAGGCAAAATTGAACATTTGAACAATGACTGCAAGTATAATGTGTTCCGGTCTCCTCAGGGTCATGTGTTGCGTCTTCATGTGACTGAACAGGCTGATGCTAGACCTGTAGATATTTGGGAACATGGGGTAGGATGTTCGACGAGGTAGTGGGATCCAGATTTCAGGATTTGCTTCTTTTTGTCCTCTTCTCTGCTGCCATTTGGTCGCATCATTAAGAAATTGCTATTTTGAACAATTGGGAGTGAGCTCCTCCCAGTCAGTAATGCACACTTAACATAGAACATAGAACAGTACAGCACAGAACAGGCCCTTCGGCCCTCGATGTTGTGCCGAGCAATGATCACCCTACTCAAACCCACATATCTACCCTATACCCGTAACCCAACAACCCCCCCCCCCCACCCCTTAACCTTACTTTTTAGGACACTACGGGCAATTTAGCATGGCCAATCCACCTAACCCACACATCTTTGGACTGTGGGAGGAAACCGGAGCACTCGGAGGAAACCCACGCACACACGGGGACGACGTGCAGACTCCGCACAGTGACCCAGCCGGGAACCGAACCTGGGACCCTGGAGCTGTGAAGCATTTATGCTAACCACCATGCTACCGTGCTGCCCACCTAAGTCACTTAAGTCAATTTTTGGGGCTTGGGGAGTTTTCTCACTAACAAATCCCACGTTTAGGATGTTTTTCTGCATTCCTTCTGGAACTAAAGGCGCCAGCAGGACCGGCTCCTCCGAGATTGGGGCATTGTTTTTTCAAAGGCTGCCCAGACTTCAAAGCGAGGTTGAGTCTCCCCCACGCGCCTCCCACCCACGCAGAGGCTGGCACTGTGCCGTTGTCAGGGGAAGTGCCAGGGCACTGCCCTGTCCTGTCCCTGACCACCTGGTAGCCCCCAGGGCCTCCAAGCCAACCTGGGATGGCCATCAGGTCTGGTTTCCGTTTCTGGAGGCCAGCACTAATTCGCACCCATGTGAGGCCTCGCCATGGGGCTGGTGGGTCCCGGGAGCTTGGCGACTACAGCCTCGAACGGGCTGTGCCTATTTAAATTAGCCTAATGATTCAGTTAAATATGCTGATCTGGATTACACCCTTGCTGGCCGTGGTCCAGATCTTGTCTGGCATAGCGGGTCAGCTGCATCGCGCACGGCTCAGCGCCCGGCGTGAAACCCATTTTTGGCCTCTCCCGCTATGCACCCGGTGTAATGGGATCAGTGCTGGGCGCAATGCAGT
This sequence comes from Scyliorhinus canicula, assembly GCF_902713615.1. Classification (NCBI taxonomy): domain Eukaryota; kingdom Metazoa; phylum Chordata; class Chondrichthyes; order Carcharhiniformes; family Scyliorhinidae; genus Scyliorhinus; species Scyliorhinus canicula. Next base: position 179,446,285 of record NC_052148.1, read on the forward strand.
GGGAAAATTGTGCCCGTGGTTGTGAAGATGTGGAAGTGAGGAACATATTTCAGAATCTCACTTTTAACATATACGGGAGGTGGAATGTTTGGCTGACAAAAGTGTGGGTTGGCATGACTTTTGTTTTGGCAACATTCGAGCAGAGACAGAGTCTCTTGAATGCAGAATTGAAGAGATTGAGAGTGGCTGACACTGCAGTCATCTACAAAATGTAGACCACTGTTATTGGGGCTGGTTTAGCACACTGGGCTAAATCGCTGGCTTTTAAAGCAGACCAAGGCAGGCCAGTTCAATTCCCGTACCAGCCTCCCCGAACAGAATGTGGCGACTAGGGGCTTTTCACAGTAACTTCATTGAAGCCTACTCGTGACAATAAGCAATTTTCATTTATTTCATTTCATTTCATTTCTATAGAGATCAGCTTAATTTTCACATGGAGAAAGCAAGGTTAAAGAGTTTCCCCTCTAGACAGTATGTAATACTGACACCAGAGGGCATTTAATCTTCGAGCTGAATAGCCATAGCCTGATGGTATGGGGACTATCATGCAACCTTACTTGACACCCAAATGCAGGATTGGTAGTTCCTTTGACAGGTCTAAAGCCAGGCTGTGTCTCTGGGAGAACAGCCATAGAAAATAGTTGATTCAGGGAAACGCCTGTCAGGATTTTTTCTGACATGGAGAAGAGGGAAATATCTTGATCATTTTCAGAGTATCATTCATCTCCCTCCTCAAAAATAGTTACAATTGTTGCATTCCTGAAGTGTGGTTTGGTGGGGATGAGGTGCCGCGGGGGGGGGGGGTGCAAGAGAGCAGAAGATGTGGGTGAGCATGGCTGAACATTCTTCCTCCTCCCTAATTTTCAAGTGTCTCAGATCTGAAATGTATCAGAATTTAATCCAAAGGGCCAAGGCCAACACAGGCTGACCGTGGCCTTCATGTTTTTGTGAGGTAGAACATAGAACACTACAGCGCAGTACGGGCCCTTCGGCCCTCGATGTTGCGCCGACCTGTGAAACCATCTGAAGCCTATCTGACCTACACTATTCCATTTTCATCCATATGTCTATCCAGTGACCACTTAAATGCCCTTAAAGTTGGCGAGTCTACTACTATTGCAGGCAGGGCGTTCCACACCCCTACTACTCTCTGAGTAAAGAAACTGCCTCTGACATCTGTCCTATATCTATCACCCCTCAATTTAAAGCTATGTCCCCTCGTGTTGGTCATCACCATCCGAGGAAAAAGACTCTCACTGTCCACCCTATCTAACCCTCTGACTATCTTATATGTCTCTATTAAGTCACCTCTCAGCCTTCTCCTCTCTAACGAATTCCCTGAGCCTTTCCTCGTAAGACCTTCCCTCCATACCAGGCAATATCCTAGTAAATCTCCTCTGAACCCTTTCCAAAGCTTCCACATCCTTCCTATAATGTGGTGACCAAAACTGCACGCAGTACTCCAGGTGCGGCCGCACCAGAGTTATGTACAGCTGCAGCATGACCTTGTGGTTCCGAAACTCAATCCCCCTGCTTATAAAGGCTAGCACACCATATGCCTTCTTAACAGCCCTATTAACCTGGGTGGCAACTTTCAGGGATTTATGTACCTGGATGCCGAGATCTCTCTGTTCATCTACACTACCAAGAATCTTGCCATTAGCCCAGTACTCTGCATTCCTGTTACTCCTTCCAAAGTGAACCACCTCACACTTTTCCACATTAAACTCCATCTGCCACCTCTCAGCCCAGCTCTGCAGCTTATCTATGTCCCTCTGTATCCTATAACATCCTTCAGCACTATCCACAACTCCACCGACCTTCGTGTCATCTGCAAATTTACTAACCCATCCTTCTACACCCTCTTCCAGGTCATTTATAAAAATGACAAACAGCAGTGGCCCCAAAACAGATCCTTGCGGTACACCACTAGTAACTGAACTCCAGGATGAACATTTGCCATCAACCACCACCCTCTGTCTTCTTTCAGCTAGCCAATTACTGATCCAAACCGCTAAATCACCTTCAATTCCATACTTCCTTATTTTCTGCAATAGCCTACCGTGGGGAACCTTATCAAACGCCTTACTGAAATCCATATACACTACATCAACAGCTTTACCCTGATCCACCTGTTTGGTCACCTTCTCAAAAAACTCAATAAGGTTTGTGAGACATGACCTACCCTTCACAAAACCGTGTTGAGTATCGCTAATCAACTTGTTCTTTTCAAGATGATTATAAACCCTATCTCTTATAACCTTTTCCAACATTTTACCCACAACCGAAGTAAGGCTCACAGGTCTATAATTACCAGGGTTGTCTCTACTCCCCTTCTTGAACAAGGGGACAACATTTGCTATCCTCCAGTCTTCCGGCACTATTCCTGTCGACAAAGACGACATAAAGATCAAGGACAAAGGCTCTGCAATCTCCTCCCTGGCTTCCCAGAGAATCCTAGGATAAATCCCATCTGGCCCAGGGGACTTATCTATTTTGACATTTTCTAAAATTGCTAACACCTCCTCCTTTTGAACCTCAATTCCATCTAGCCTGGTCGACTGAACCTGAGTGTTCTCCTCGACAACATTGTCTTTCTCCAGTGTAAACACTGATGAAAAATATCCATTTAATGCTTCCCCTATCTCCTCTGATTCCACACACAACTTTCCACTACTATCCTTGATTGGCCCTAATCTTACTCTAGTCATTCTTTTGTTCCTGATATACCTATAGAAAGCCTTAGGGTTTTCCTTGATCCTATCTGCCAACGACTTTTTGTGTCCTCTCCTCGCTCTTCTTAACTCTCCCTTTAGGTCCTTCCTGGCTAACTTGTAACTCTCAAGTGCCCTAACTGAGCCTTCATGTCTCATCCTAACATAAGCCTTCTTCTTCCTCTTGACAAGTGCTTCAACTTCCTTAGTAAACCACGGTTCCCTTGCTCAACAACTTCCTCCCTGCCTGACAGGTACATACTTATCAAGGACACGCAGTAGCTGTTCCTTGAAAAAGCTCCACATTTCGATTTTACCCATCCCCTGCAGTTTCCTTCCCCATCCTATACATCCTAAATCTTGCCGAATAGCATCATAATTGCCTTTCCCCCAGCTATAATTCTTGCCTTGCGGTATATACCTATCCCTGCCCATTGCTAAAGTAAACATAACCGAGTTGTGATCACTATCACCAAAGTGCTCACCTACATCTAAATCTAACACCTGGCCGGGTTCATTACCCAGTACCAAATCCAATGTGGCCTCGCCCCTTGTTGGCCTGTCTACATACTGTGTCAGAAAACCCTCCTGCACACACTGCACAAAAACTGACCCATCTATAGTACTCGAACTATAGTATTTCCAGTCAATATTTGGAAAGTTAAAGTCCCCCATAACAACTGCCCTGTTACTCTCGCTCCTTTCAAGAATCATCTTTGCAATCCTTTCCTCTACATCTCTGGAACTATTCGGAGGTCTATAGACAACTCCCAACAGGGTGACCTCTCCTCTACTGTTCCTAACCTCGGCCCATACTGCCTCAGTAGACGAGTCCTCAAACGTCCTTTCCACCGCCGTAATACTTTCCTTGATTAACAATGCCACAACCCCCCCCTCTTTTACCATCTTCTCTGTTCTTACAGAAACATCTAAATCCTGGAACCTGCAACAACCATTCCTGTCCCTGCTCTACCCATGTCTCCGAAATCGCCACAACATCGAGATCCCAGGTACCAACCCATGCTGCAAGCTCACCCACCTTATTCTGGATGCTCCTGGCGTTGAAGTAGACACACTTCAAACCAGCGTCCTGCTTGCCAGTGCCCTCTTTCGAACTTTTAACCCTATCCCTGACCTTACTACTCTCAACATCCTGTACACTGGGACTACAATTTAGGTTCTCATCCCCTGCTGAATTAGTTTAAACCCCCTCGAAGAGCACTAGCAAATCTCCCCCCCAGATATTGGTACCCCTCTGGTTCAGGTGAAGATCATCCTGTTTGTAGAGGTCCCACCTATCCCAGAATGAGCCCCAATTATCCAGGAAACCAAAACCCTCCCTCCTGCACCATCCCTGTAGCCACGTGTTCAACTCCTCTCCTTATTTCTCACTTCGCTAGCACGTGGTATGGGTAACAACCCAGAGATAACAACTCTGTTTGTTCTAGCTCTCAGCTTCCACCCTAGCTCCCTGAATTTCTGTCTCAAATCCCCATCTCTCTTCCTACCTATGTCGTAGGTACTCCTGATCCACATTCAGATAAGTTTTAAAAACTTAGCTTTGTGTTTTCTTTTCTAGTGATCGCTTCAAGGACTACTGGATATGTTGCAATGAAAATAATTAACCCGTTGCTTGTGCAGTATTATGGGGCATAGAAAGCAGGTAGTGTGATTTAGGGGTGGGGTGTGGAGATGCAAATAGGTGGTCTTTAGTGATGGCATGGATGAGTGACATCCAGTTTGCAAATAAACTGACTTAATCCAGGGAGATGGATGGAATTTAGTCTCCCGCAAAAGAGAAGGTTCAAGGATTTGCAACTTACATCAGCCAGAAATGGCAAATAGATGTTCCATTTTGACCAACTCCTGAGGTCCTCAGCACCAAAGATACCAGTCTTCAGCCAATTCCATTCACTGTATGTCATATTAAGAAACGGCATAGTACTGAAGACTTGTGGTCCAGAAATAGGAATGCCAGGCAAAGCTGTTCCAGTATACCCACACCATTGGGATCTACCTGGAAATCTGGAAAATTGGCCAGCGTCCTGTCCACAAAAAGCAGGAAAAATCCAATCCAACCAATTAGTGCCCCATCAGTAGAGTGAGGAAGGTATGGTTGACAATGTCACCAGGCAGCAGTTGCGCAGCACTAACCTGCTCACTTACACCAAGTTGCGTTCCGTCAGGGCCACTCAGCTCTTGACCTCATACGGCTTGGTCAAAGCGTGGACGAAAGAGTCAATTTCCAAAAGTGAGGTGGGAATGACATCCCTTGATATCAAGGCAGTATTTGACTGAGTGTGGCATCAAGGAGCCTGAATGAAATACAAAGCAATAGGCATCAGGGAGAAAACTCCACTGTTTGGAATCGTATCTAGTACAAAGAAAGATGGTTGTGATCGGTGGAGGTAGCAGGACGTCACTGCAGGGGCTCCTCAGGTGGGACTGTACTATGCCAAACTATCATCTGCATAATCAATGATACTTCCCTCCATTATACAGTTAGAAATAGGGATGTTCCATGATGATTGCACAATGTTCAGTACAATTAGAAAGTCCTCAGATACTGAAGGAGTCCATGACATGCAGCAAGAACTGGGCAACATTCCAGTTAGGGCTGACAAATGGCAAATAATATTCACGTCACACAATTGTCAGGCAATGCCTTTCTCCAACAAGAGAAAATCAAACCATTCCTCTTCACATGCCATCTCCTCTTGGCATTCAATGGCGTTACCATCATTGAATTCCCCACTATCAATATCCTAGGGTTGTGATGGAATACCCTCCACTTGTCTGGATGAGTGCAGCTCCAAAAGCACTCAATCTTGACACCAGTCGGCACAAAGCAACCAATTTTATCAGCACCCATTTATCACTTTAAAGATTCACTTACTCAACCACTGATGCACAGTGACCGCAGTGTTAACATCTACCATGTGCACTGCAGCAACTCACCGTAACTCCTTCCATAGCATCTTCCGAACTTGTGACCTCCACCACCTAAAGAGACAAGGGGATTAGATGCATGGGAAAACCACCACCTGCAAGCTCACCTCCAAACCACTCACCATCCTAACTTGTAACTATATCACTGTTTTTTCATTGTCACTGGGCCAAAACCCTGAAGTTTTCTTCCTAACAGCACTGTGGATGGACCTGTACCAGTTAGACTTCAGTGGTTTCGAAGGCAACTCACCAACACCTTCACCAGGGTAATTTGGGATTGACAATAAGTGCTGGACTTGCCATTGGCACCTGCATCCATGGAAGAATTAAAGATAGTCAGCAGCTATGGAATGGGAGTTTGGAGTGGGGACCAAAAAACAATGGCTTTATTCTCGCCAACATTTAATTGAAGGAAATTTCTTCTCATCAAGTGGATATCGGTCAGATAAGTAGTCTGATAATTTAATAACAGTAGAGGAGTTGAGTGAGGTGGTGGTGATGATGTAGAGCTGGGTTTTGACTGCGTATATGTGTAAACTGATGCTGTGGCTTCAGAAAAATGTGACCGAGGGGCAGCATGTTGATGAGAAATAGCAGTGGGTCAAGGATAGATTCTTGGCAAGCACCAACAGTAACAGTGTGAGACCAAGAAGAGAAGCCACTGCAACTGGTTCTCTGGCTGCGGTCAAAAATAATAGAACCAGGTGAGAGCAGTGCCACCCATCTGGGTACGATGCAGAGAGGCACTGAGAGAGGATGGTGCTAAATATGTCAAAGTCTGAACATGGGTCACGAAGGACAAGGAGGAAAGTTTACATTTTTCACAATCACATAAGATGACGTTTGTGACCTTGATAAGAACCATTTTGGTACTGTGGCAGGGAAAGGCTCCTGATTGGGAGGATTCAACATGCGTTCTGGGAAGATGGGAACTGAGTTGTAAGGCAACAATACATTCAAGCACCTTGGAGTGGAAAGAGAGGTTGAAAATGGGACATTAGTTTGCAAGGATAATGGGGGTCAAGGGTTGCTTTTTTGAGGAGGTGGCTGATGATGATGGGAGATTTAAAGGAAAGAGGGACAATAGCTGAAGAGAGAGAACCGTTTACAATATGTCAAAAATGGGGTGAGGAGGGAAGTTTTGGTGGTCAGTTCAATAGGATCAAGGGAACAAGGAGTTGGGTCTTGAGAGCAAGGTGAGCTCACAAACGTGCATGATGGGGGATAGGTGAGAATCTCGAAAGCTGAAAGTTCAGGCCTTTGGCAGGGGGAGCATTTAAGGAAGTTTGACCTGCTGGACTAGTGGACGGGATGGATGAGGCAGAGGCAGAGATCTGAAATAGAAACAGAAGATGCTGGAAAAACGCAGCAGTTTGGCAGCACCTGTGGAGAGACACAAAGTTAATGTTTTGAGCTCTAGATGAATAACCTCCTTGAACGAGTCATATCGGAGTTGAAATGTGAACTCTTTCTCCACAGATGCTGTCAGACCTGTTGAGTTTCTCCAGAACTTTGTTTTTATTTGTATCTTATTGCAGTGTCAAGCTCTTGCCACTGTGTGTCACTGCAGAGCACTTGGTTTGCAGCCGGCAGCCATATTAGTGTAAGTGAAACAGGTGTCGTCCAGGTGAAGAGCATCTCATTGAAATTGTTTAACTTTGAGCTTAGCTTACCAATTAGAAACACAATTAAAACTTTGAAACTTGCCAGTACAGCCACCATTTCCATTTAAGTTCCAGGCTTGCAGAGTTTGTGACAGGCAGGTTATTACAATCTTGACATTAAAAACTCCTATCACAGTACCACCTACGAGTATATCACGTACTACCAGCAGTATGGTGGGCCTGTGTAGGGGTAGGGTAACCATGAATATTTCACATGAAGCACATGGCCTGTGTACAGAACTTAATATAATATATATATATATATCATATGGTATTCTATTCCACCATTTAAAACATTTTTGAAATACAATGGGCACAGTATAATTATTTAAATATACCATGCTATGGCAAAAATGGCAAAGGTTTAAAAATTGAAATGACAGATTTTGAAAAATCAGTGCCTAGTTAAAATCACAGTAACTGTTTCTAAGGCTAAATGCTCTATTATGAATGTTGACGTCAAATATGCTTTAGAAAGTCACTCTAAGTATCCAGGATTTAAAACAAGTTGATGTACAAGCTTTAGTTTTGAAACACCAGTTTTAAATAAGCAAATGCAAAAAACATCCAGAACTTTTACGAGCTGATTGGGATGTTCACTCATGGGATTGGGATCTTCACTCAACCAGTGCAAAAAGCAGCAAAGAATCATCTGACACGAAAAGGAACTGAATATTTAACAAATGTCAGTATTATAATAACTGTTTGTATGCAAGTGATCTGAAGTAATTTCATGAACAAATGATTTGATGGATCCCAGAGAGGATCTGTGCATGGAGATGGAATATTCTAAGGGCGCGATTCTCCGCAAATGCGGAGAGTCGTAAAGGCTGCCGTGAAACCGGCCGTGTTTCACGGCAGCCTCCGCGCCCCCTCCCGGGACCCGATTCACCCCCCCGGTCGGGGCTAGCATCGCAGCCCCGGGAAGAACGGCAGCGCGGGCTTAGCGAACGTTGGCTAAGACCGGCCGCCAAGACTCACGGCGGATGACGCAAACCCGCGCATGCGCGGTCCGTCATGCTCCTCAGCTGCCCCGCGGACTGATCCTGCGGGGCGGCAGTGGGACAAAGAGTGCGCGGGAATCGGACCCGCTGCCCGCGATCGGTGCCCACCGATCGCGGGCCCATGCCACCCTTGGCACGGCCGTGGTGCAGACGTGCCAATCAGTGGCATGGTTGTGCAGAACGGCACTTTGCGGCCGTTTTCACGAACTGTGATAGCAGGTGTGTTTAAATTCGTGAAAACGGCCGTAAAGGCCTGGGAAATCGGCCCATCGGATAGGGAAGAATCGCTGCTCGCCGTAAAAAAACGGCGAGCAGCAATTCGTGTCGTGGGGTGGCCGTGGGGGGGGGGTGGAGAATAGCGGGAGGTCGGGAAAAATGTCGGGAAGGCCCTCCCGCTATTCTCTGACCCGTCGTGGGGGGCGGAGAATCGTGCCCTAAATATTTGTAATCCACTTCAAACAATACCAGAAAGTTCCTTCAAATCTATTAACCTTCTCCAGTCACCATGGGATTAGTGATATTGATATATTCATTCTGAAGGACCTTCATTAATTATTCATGACTAACTGTAGGTGACCAATAATATAGATATATTCTATATAGATATATTCTGTATTCTGTGCCACAGAAAGACTTATACATACTAATTGTTATTGCTGTTTAAATTGGCACTGAACCTGACATGTGGTGTTCTGCATTATAAGTGAACGAATGCCTGGGATGTTTAAGTGGTTGAATTTGTGTTGCACTCAAGTAGTCAGTTCAAGGTGTTGAAATATCCTTTCCAAATATTCACTGTTTGATGGTAGAATATTAAACTAAAACAAGTGCATCACAGCAAGTTAATCAATGGACTTGAAGATGCAGTAATCCTTGAAAATAGTGTATGTGGTTTCTGAACATCTAAACACAGACTGAATTACTCCCTCAAAGTTAGCTATTTAATATTATATCGACATTTTTAAATTTTCTTATTGTTAAACAACAAAGACAAATTACAACAGTTAATAGCGATCATAGAGTTGAAAGAAGATGGTATCATATATTATATTGCAGTGGTATAGCACTAACAACTTTTATTCCAAGTGAAAGAGGGTTTGTACGATGGACAATTCATGGATATGGTCTTATATGGCTCATCATTTTATTGATTTGTGATATTGTAGCACTGCCACCAATGCATTTATTTATCTTGTGTTGACTAGGGTGAGTAATGTTAGTATTGAGCAATGGAGCATTTCCATTTCAAATATCCGCTACCGCACAATGAATTCCAGCATCAGGTGTGGGATGGTCAGATGTAGACTAAAATTCTTTTGATCTGCCCAATATTCGCCACCTTCTTCACCAGACCAGTCTTTAAGCCGAATGCCTAACGTTAGCACCGGCGTCGCTATCTTTATATCTTCAGCACTTGTGGTACCATTTTGTTTTTGGTCCTTTATACCTTCGAAGAAACCCACCAACATTTCAATTTGTCAAATCCAGAATCTTTTATTGCGTCTTGTGTGGTAAGACAGCAATCTGATACAGAGCATGTTATCATGGAGTCTGCTAACTACACCTCTGGAATCTGGTGTCTAGCACAGACCATTCACCTGCATGTCTGATTACCCTCTCAATCTTCTTCTGAAGGTGGCCGGATGTGTCTCCCCTTATATGGGAGGCACTGGTCACATAGCGATGAGGACTGTCAGAGGACACAGCAGGGTTTAGATCGTTTGGAGACTTGGGTGGAGAGATGGCAGATGGAGATTAATCTGGACAAATGTGAGGTAATGCATTTTGGAAGGTCTAATACAGGTAGGGAATATACAGTGAATGGTAGAACCCTTAAGAGTATTGACAGTCAGAGAGATCTAGGTGTACAGGTCCACAGGTCACTGAAGGTGGCAACGCAGATGGAGAATGTAATCAAGAAGGCATATGGCATGCTTGCCTTCATTGGGGCATTGAGTATAAAAATTGGCAAGTCATGTTCCAGCTGTATAGAACCTTAGTTAGGCCACACTTGGAGTATAATGTTCAATTCTGGAAGGATGTGGAGGCTTTCGAGAGGACGCAGAAGAGATACCAGAATGTTGCCTGGTATGGAGGGCATTAGCTATGAGAAGCGGTTGAATAAACTCTGTTTGTTCTCACTGGAACATCGGAGGTTGAGGGGCGACTTGATAGAGGTTTTCAAAATTATGAGGGGCATAGACAGAGTGGATAGTCAGAGGCTTTTTCCCAGGGTAGAGGGGTCAATTACTAGGGGGCATAGCTTTAAGGGGTAAGGTTTAGAGGAGATGTACGAGGCAAGTTTTTTTAAAAGAGGGTAGTGGGTGCCTGGAACTCGCTGCCAGAGGGGGTGGTGGAAGCAGGGACGATAGTGACATTTAAGGGGCATCTTGATAAATACATGAATAGGATGGGAATAGAGGGATACAGACCCCGAAAGTGTAGAAGGTTTTAGTTTAGACGGGCAGCATGGTCGGAACAGGCTTGAAGGGCCTATTCCTGTGCTAACCACCGTGCAACCCTAAAAGGGATTGGCGCCAAACCATTTGCGATGTTCCGGCCCACGCTAGCAGTGGGATCAGGGTTCGTGCCAGTGGGAGGATGCAAACGAGTTTTAATGACCCATCTGCATCCATTTAGTGGGCCGGGCACCATCTTCTCCAGGTCCTCATGATTCTATGGTCCTTTGGTCTAGGAATCATGTGGGTCAGAATTACTACTAGTATTTCCCAGCCTGGCCCTGATGTGGTGGACCATGTGGGGTCTCCCCCACAGATAGGGTCCCCTCCCACAGAGACCCCTAGATTGGGGGACCCTTCCCAGAGTCCCCCTAGATAGAGGGACCCCTTTCGCGACCCCTAGATAGGAGAGACCCTCCCACAGAGACCCTTAGATAAGGCCCCCCACTCACACAGACCCCCTAATACGGAAACCCCCCAAAGAGAACCCAAGAAAAGAGACATGTGACTGGAAGCTGGCGAGCAGCCCAGATAGAGGCAGTGAAAAAAAAAATCACTATTATAAATCTCACTTGGGCAAAAACCTGCATGCTCAGACTGAGGAAGCATCACATCTCAATTTGTGGAAAGAAAAAGCAGTGACCTGTGATTAAACCTCAGATCTTTGAGCTGCAAGTCATTCATTCATTCCCCTCAGTGAATTGTGATTGGTAGCTTCCACACACACACACAGCTGTGAGCCCTGCTTCATATCTTCCCTCATGGTTCAGCATCTTTGAAGTGCTCTGACCACAATGCGAACAAACATCTACCACCTCAAAGAGAGTTAAGTGCTTTCAATTTCCAGCTGAGCACTTCAAAATCACTCCGCTAGCAGCTCCACAGTCGAGGCCATGGAGTACTGCCAATCTACCTCCAGAATGAAATTGATCAACCGTTGCTTGGCCACCTCTTCTCCCCTGTCTCTATGAGCCCTAGATGCTATTATTTCTCCTCTGATCACTGCCTTCAGTGCCTTCCAGAATGAAAAGGGTGAGAACTCCTTTTCTGGTTGCAGCTTTTATTGAACAATATTGCTATCCCCATGAAGTAAACGGTAAGTGGGAGTCTGAAGAGTTCATAAGAAAGACGCTTATTCATCATAACAGCAGGAGTTACACAGGACAAATCCTCACTCCTTTGTGAGCTGCGGCAGCAGCTGACCTGTTATACTAGAGCTGGTTAACTCACAACCAATCTTTATAACACCCCCTCCCTCGCACTTGTGTCGAAGCACGGATGATTCACCTGCCCTACCCGGCTTTCCTTGACCGTTATTTGGTCCTCCTGGAAGAACATAACGTCGACCCTCGGGCTTTTAGATAGGCGAAGACTCTGGATCATTTCACTGGGCTGTTAAGTCCCCTGACGTTCCAAGTGACTGTCCTGATGGAGGGGGTTTCTGTCCCCATTCTCCTATGGGTTCAGCCATATTTCTCTCGTGGTCATGCCCGAGTTCGGCACGGATGACCAGCATTCTACCCTTACTCCTCACCCCCTTATGTTACCCAAGGCACCCTCCCCCCAACCCGTCCGATTGTTTGGCCTCCCCTTTCCTCCATCATTCCCCCCCCCCCCCCCCCCCCCCCCGTTCTCCCCCTTTTCCTATCTGCTCCTTTCCCTTGCCCTTCGAACCTTCCCTCCCCCACACTTGCTGGCCTAACTCCCCACCAAGTGCTCCCTCCCTCTTGGGTACTCCTTCATTAACCCCCCGCCCTCCCCTCCCGCTTTACTGCCATTCACCAGCTAATCCACTCGTGTGGTGCACCCCCCGGATGAGGGCGAACGGGAACCCTATGGTCCCAACAAGTATGAACACCCCCCCCACCCCCCGCTTCCTTGACCCCAGCCTTTGCCCTCCGTCCCCTGTCTGGGACTCCGGTGCCAGTCCCCTCCTCCCCTCGTTGACCTGACCCCACTATGTGCGGAGCCTTGCTGCTTGGTTCTCCCCCTCATTTTTTCTCGAGCCCTGTGCGCGAGTCCACAGCAACTATACCTGTGTGTTTTCCTGGTCCACCATCACTGAGAGAACCCTAGCTAAGTTGCCCACTCACCGGGTGGGAGGGGGTGGCGCATCGGGTAGAAATCCGAAACGCCCTAACTGATATGGGCGAGTGGGGCCCAAAAATGAGACCGTGCAGGATGCCACATGCAATCCGAAATCAAACCTTCGAGAAAGATGCAAATGTAGAAAAACAGAGAACAAACTTTCTCATATACAGTGTGCAACATTGTACAAATTATACAACATTACAACCCCCGCACCCCCCCTCCATCGTTTATTTAGGTCCGTAGTTTTGTGCATTCCCAATTATTTCTTCCCCAGACCATTCCTCTGCACAAAATTGTTTGCTTCTTCTGGTGTATTAAAGAAGTGGTCCCTGTCTTTCTATATGACCCAAAGTCTTGCCGGGAAGAGCATGCCGAAACGCACTGTGTTTCTATAGACCATGCTTCGGTCCCATTGTTCAATATCCTCATAAATCCGGATGGTGTGTCCTTCCCACTTATACGATTGCGTGTTCTCGCCCAGCTCAGGACCTGCTCCTTATCCTGGTATCTGTGCAGTTTTGCGACGATTCCCCATGGTGGTTCCCCCAATTTCCGTATTTGGCAGAGCGACGTGTGCGCCCAGTCTATCTCTGGGGGTTTGGTGAAGCCCTCCTCCTGACCAGTTTTCTGAGCATCTTTGAAACTAACGCCATTGAGTTCCTACCTTCTGTGCCCTCAGGTAGTCCGCCGATCTGGAAATTTTGATGCCTAGACCTATTCTCCTGGCCGTTTACTTTCCCCTTCAGCATCCTTTGGGTTGCGGTCAGCCTTGTTATCTCGGCCTTGAGCGAGGCGATCCGCTCGTGCTGCTCGGTGGTTCTCCAAGTTCCGAATCATCGCTCTTTGGGCCTCCAATTGTCACACCACCTTATCCATCATTCCTCTTATGGAGGCCAGCGTGGTCTCAATTGACATAGAACATATAGTGCAGAAGGAGGCCATTCGGCCCATCGAGTCTGCACCGACGCACTTAAGCCCTCACCTACCCTATCCCTGTAACCCAATAACCCCTCCTAACTTTTTTTGGACACTAAGGGCAATTTAGCATGGCCAATCCACCTAACCTGCACGTCTTTGGACTGTGGCAAGAACCCGGAAAAAACCCACGCAGGCACTGGGAGAATGTGCAGACTCCGCACAGACAGTGACCCAGCAGGGAATCGAACCTGGGACCCAGGCGCTGTGAAGCCACAGTGCTATCCACTTGTACTATCATGCTGCCTCGGAATTTGTTGCCCTTATTGCTGACTTGAGGTCCTCCTTTACCGCCTCCCTATGCTTTCGGAGTTCATTTAATATGACCTCCATCACCTCCATTGATGACTAGTTCGACGTTGGCGACTCTGTTGGGTTCGCCATGCTCAAGTTCACCTCATCATGTGGGTCTCCCACCCCAAGGTTAGGGTTTTTCTTACTTTGCTCTTACTTGTATTGCGGTTTGCCTGCTGGATCGCTGGCATCCCAAATCTGTTGGGTTATTGATTGTTTAGTTTGGCATTTTGCTAGTTTGGTGCCAGTTCCTTGGGTCAGAAAAGTCCAAAAAGAAGTTTGCAGGCGAGAGCCATCTTTCATGTGACCGCTCAGCTCATGACTGCAATATGAAGTCTGCATGTGCTAGTCTTGTGTGAAGGGAATCCATTGAATTAAAGTGTAGACGTAATATGGTGAAGTTCATATTGTAGATGTTTCTTGTCACTGATAAAGTCGGTTGTTCTAATGAGGGTATTGGATGCCAGTTGGGCAGTGGAGGGACGATGGAACAATCGGTAGTTTGTGTATATGTTAGTGTGTGTGGGCTTACGATCGACTTGATGTATTGGTAGGTCACTGAGACTTGATGAAAACATCAAAAAATGTAATTGTAAATTGTTCCACATCCATTGCAAGATTTATACTCTAATTTTGATTGATAAAATGTTATATAAACTATGAAGTTCTCTCCTATCATGTTGCCATATGACAAGTGTCAGTAGATCAAAGCCGGACGATTAGCTGATTGAAGTGCTGCTCATACAAGTAATTCCATAAAGATGTTAGCGACAATTGTTGATGATGAAGACCCCCATAGAAGCACCGTTTGTTTGTTTGAAATAGTAACCTTAACGTTGGAATGATGTTGAGTTTAGGCAGATCAATAGAAGATTGAAAATGTAATCAGGTGGCAATGCAATTCCGTTCAACAAGAGTTGACTTCTTCCAAATGTTATCTGATGACAACGTAAGCTTCTGTGATGGGTAGGTTTGTGGGAGAAAGCAGGGAGCAGATTAAGTGTTGGCATTAGATCATTGGATGGCTGAAGTGCCAGTCACGGTAGATAGACATCAGATTTTCCTTTTTTGTTCAGAATTGTTGCGACCAGGTGAGAAGGGTGAACTGACTCCTCTCTATTCAACCTCCTCGGTTAGTCACAACAAAGATTTAAGTTCCTTTTTTTAATGAGGATTCCAAATCATAATGTGTTTAACTGTTTAAGCTGAGCAAAAGGAACCAATCAAACAAGGTCTTCTGAAGTCAATGAGCAAATTTATTAATCACTAAACCCAAGAAAAATGTTAATGCAATGTCAAGCATTCAGTGTTTATGCAGTCATGTGGGCACACCGATCACACACCCACTCAGACGCAAACACCATAAAAAAAATGACTCAAGTGTCCTTTCATTGTCCTTGAGGCATAGATTTTAAATGCTGCGTGTTTCCTTCGGTGAAGTCAGATGTAGAAAATGTTACAATGATTACAAGATCTCGGTTCGCTGGTAGGTTTCTGGTAGAGTTAGCTTCTTAAACCGGGAGGCACTCTTATTCCAAAAGAGAGAGCGTGGGAGATAGGGCAGGCCTCAGCATGTTTCCACCGCTGCAGGCTTTCTTGACATCACTTGTGCCACTTGCGATCTCTGTCAAATGGCTGGGCAGTCCTGCCTTGAAATACTTCACCCATTTGTGCATTTACAAGAGATTTTTTTTGTGGGCCTGTGGCATCCATTATTTCAGTATCCAGTATTTTTCCTTTTTTATTTTTAGAAATATTTTTATTCAAGGCTTTTTACATAAATACACAAAAATATTAGAAGATCAAAACATCAACGGGGCAGCGCGGTAGCATGGTGGTTAGCATCAATGCTTCACAGCTCCAGGGTCCCAGGTTCGATTCCCGGCTGGGTCACTGTCTGTGCGGAGTCTGCACGTCCTCCCCGTGTGTGCATGGGTTTCCTCCGGGTGCTCCGGTTTCCTCCCACAGTCCAAAGATGTGCAGGTTAGGTGGATTGGCCATGCTAAATTGCCCGTAGTGTCCAAAAAAATAAGGTTAAAGGGGGTTGTTGGGTTGCTGGTATAGGATGGATACGTGGGCTTGAGTGGGGTGATCATTGCTCGGCACAACATTGAGGGCCGAAGGGCCTGTTCTGTGCTGTACTGTTCTAATTCAACATGAGCAAAAAAAAAACACATCCCCAACCTCCCCCGATACCAACACCCCACCGCACCCCATTTCCTAATTTTGACTCCCTTATCACTGCCTCCTCACCCTCCCACCGACCCCAGCCTCCCAATCCCCCTCCCTGCTGACCCTTCAATCCTTGAAGAAATCAATGATTGGTTTCCACCTCCAGGTGAACCCCTCCTCTGACCCCTGCAAAGTGAACGTGACCTCCTCTAACCGCAGGAATTCTGACAGGTCACTCGCCCATAGCTCTGCCTACGGCTGCTCGGAGTCCCTCCTATTCCCCGCTGGGTCACTGTCTGTGCAGTCTGTACGTTCTCCCCGTGTCTGCGTGGGTTTCCTCCGGGTGCTCCGGTTTCCTCCCACAGTCCATAGACGTGCAGGTTAGGCGGATTGGCCATGATAAATTGCCCTTAGTGACCAAAAAGGTTAGGAGGGGTTATGGGGATAGGGTGGAAGTGAGGGCTTAAGTGGGTGGGTGCAGACTCGATGGGCCAAATGGCCTCCTGCACTGTATGTTTTATGATCTATGATCTATGTTCTATGTACCCATGTCCTAGCCTGTACCCGTTACGTTGAAACTACCACTGGACTCGAGAAGTGTCTGACCAGCGAGAATGGAAGAGGCGCCAACAACAGCGCCCTCAAACGTGTCCACCTAAATGATGCCACCTCCATCCACCCCCACACCGATCTCTCCTCCACCGCCCATTTCCTCAACATTGTTGCAATATTTGCCGCCCAATAATTTATTAAATTAGGCAACGCCAGCACCCCCTTCCCACTCCCTCCTTTCACCCCCTCTCCAGGAACACCTACCTCACCCACGGGGTCTTACCCGCTCACACAAACCTTGAAATTATCCCACTAACCTTCCTGAAAAAGGCCTTGGGAACAAAAATAGGGAGGTTCTGGAGCAGAAACAAGAACCTGGGCAACACTGTCATTTTCACCATCTGCACGTGCCCAGCCCTTACCATTCCCTTAATGCTGAAAGCACCATTGCCAATGACTCGATTGACAAGGTGAAAAGCAATGGGGAGAGTGGGCGCCTCTGTCTTGTCCCACGATGTAAACCAAAGTACTCCAAACTCTCCCTGTTCGTTCGACAATCGCCACTAGCGCCCTATACAACAGCCGAACCCACGCCATAAACCCCTTCACAAATCTCACCTTATTCTACCTTATCACCCCTGGCACACAGTCCTCTATTTGCGATTCCCCCTCACACCCCTGCCCTATCCCTTGCCTCATTGCACATCCTCACTAGCAATGGCCCCAGCTTCCCACCAAACTTCTTATAAAGCTCTACTGGGAACCCATCCGGCCCCAGGGCCTTCCCTGTCTGCATCGCCCGCACGTCATCCATCACCGCCCTCAGCCCAATCGGGGCCCCAATCCCTGCACCCTCCCCTTTACCTTGGTGAACACCAACCTGTCCGGGAACCACCTCATCCCCTCCTCCCCGGCCTGAGGCTCTGACTTGTACAGCCTCCTATTGAAGGCCTCAAATTCACTCATACACTGCTCTTGCCCTCTGCAACTGCACAATTGCCTTCCCTGTGGACACTAACCCAAACTTCATATGGAGCATCTGCCCCACCTTTAATATCCCTTCCTCCAGTGCCACCGAGCACCTCCGATCAGCATCTCATCCACCAGTCTTGCTCTCTCCTCTCGCTCCACCCTCTCCCTATAGAATCATAGAACAGTTTCAGTACAGAAGGACGCAATTTGGCCAATTTTGTCCATGCCAGCCCTAGGACATCCTGGTGCGCTTTCTAATCCCGCCTTCCTGCACCTTGTCCATAGCCCTGTAGCTTAGAGCACTTAAGGTGCAGATCCAGGTCTCTTTTAAAAGAGTTTAGGGTCTCTGCCTCCACCACCAACTTGGGCAACAAATTCCAGCCTCCCACTACACTCTGCATAATTTCTTCATGTCCCTTCTACACCTTCTGCCACATGTCTTGAATCTATGTCGCCTGGTTCTAGAATTCCTCACCAAGGGAAACAATTTTATCCTGTCCACCCGCTATCTTCACCTCATAATTGTGTACACCTCAATTAAGTCTTCCCTCAGCCTTTGTTTCAAGGAAAATAACCCTAACCTATCTAATCTCTCCTCGTAGACCCACTTTTCTAGCCCTGGCAACATTCTTGTAAACCTCCTCTGCACTCTCGCCAGAGCACTGACGTTCCTACTGTAATGTGGCGACCCGAATTGCACACAATATTTCAGTTGTGGCCTCACCAGTGTTTTATACAATTCTAACATTATATCCTTACTTTTATATTCTATACCTCTGCCAGAGAAGGAGAACATTCCATGTGCTTTATTAACAACCTTGTCTGCTTGGAATTGCTGCCTTTAGTGACCTGTGTACCAGGACGCCAAGATCTCTCACTTCATCAACCCCTCTTAGTATATTCTCAACTGTTTGACCACCTATGCTTTGAGAACAAAATAAAATTTCCCTCGAACTACCGCCTTAAGTGCCTCCTACAGCGTGGTGGCCATGACTTCCCTGGGTCATTCAAGTCCACATAATCCCGAATGGCAGCCCTCACACACTCACACACACCCCCCCACCCCATCTGCCAACAGCGCCACATCCAACCTTCACTGCAACCATTGCGCCTCCTGTGCACTCGCAAATCCATCCAATGCGGTGCGTGGTGGAAATCGCAATCGCCGAGTACTCCCGAGTCGGCCACCCTCAGCAGCGCCTTGTCCATAACAAAAAAGTAGATCTGGGAATACACCCGATGCACATGTGAAAAGTATGAGAACTCCTTCGCCCTCGGCCTCCCAAGCTTCTACGGGTCCCCCCCCCCAAAGGCTCCATGAACCCCCTCAACTCTAGCCACCGCTGACACCTTTGTTGACTTAGGACTTGACCGGGCCAACCACAGATCTAGGACCGTATTAAAATCGGCCCCATAATCAGCCTATGCATGTCCAGGTCTGGGGTCCTCTCTTAACGCCCACCTCATAAGTCCACGTTGTCTCAATTCGAGGCATAAACATTCCACTGGCATCCCTTCAGCTTCCCACTGACATCACATATCTACCCCTGGATCGGCCACAATGCTCAGCAACTCAAAGTCACTCTCTTCTTAACAAATGCCGCCACCTCCCTCGTCTTCAAGTCCAACATCTGCCCCACCCACCCCTTCTCAGCCTTGTCTGATCCCCCAACTTCACGTGCGTGTGCTGCAAGAACTCATAGTCCGCCTTCAGGCTCCTCAGGTGCATGAAAACACACGACCGTTTAACTGGCCCATTCGGCCTTGACCCCAGCCTGGTCAAGGGCTCCCCGCCCCCATCCCCTGCTGATCAGCACCCTCCAGGCATGCCCCCAGATGTCTGCCACCATCTCTCCCTTCCCAACTACACCACACCATCCACAACCATGTCAGCAACCTTCCACAGTCAAACAAAGAACCAACCCAATCCTCCTCCCCCATGCCGTCCTCCTGACAACTTCCCTCATCCTTCCATTTCACACCCCCCCCCCCCCCCATTTCCTCCCAACCCCCAACAAACACAGAAGATCGAAAGGCACACTCACCATCATCTTCCCCTCATCCTTCCCTTCCCCCCCCCCCCACCATTTCCTCCCAACCCCCAACAAACACAGAAGATCGAAAGGCACACTCACCATCATCGCTCCTGTGACGAAATCTGCCCCAATCCACCCACCCACTATGGCCCACAATTTACATAGAACTCCTCTCCAAAGTTCAATGTCCTCACACTCCTCTCAGTCCATGGTCCCTCGTAAAGTCCATCTGGCGAGTCAAAATAAAATTCCTGTTTTTGATACGTCACCCACAAGCGAGCAGGATATTAAACCCTGAACTTCACCCCCTTATTGTTGAGGGTGGCCGTTATACAATTCTATCTGGCCCTCTGTTTGGTTGTTCTGCACTCGGGTCTTGGTAAATCCAGAGCCCACTCCACTCCCAGGGGAAATTCTTGGTCTGCCTCGCCCACCCCAAGATCTCCTCTTACCCAGAAACCGATGCAGCCTCACCACTTATCGCCCTCAGTGGCTTTCTCACCTGTGGGCTCCTCCTCAGTGACTTTGTGTGCCCGGTCCACCTCAAGGGGCTGATCAAAGCCCCCTTCCTCATCTGCTTCTCCAAAATGCTCACCACAAACTTGGAGGCCTCCACACCTTCGCTGTCTTCAGACATCCCACGGTCCTTAGATTTTGCCTCCTGGAGCAGTTCTTGAGGTCTTCCAATTTCTCAGCCTTTTCTGGCTGCTGACTACCATCCCCATCTCCACCTCCAGAAAGGTCAGCCGATCCTCGTGCTCCATCACCGACTACTCCACCTTTTGGATAGCCAGGCCCTGAGCCTCCTGCCTCTGTTCCACCTGCTCAATCGCCGCCCTAAGTGGCTCAACCACCTTGGCGAAATTCTCTAAGGCCTCTTTCCTCTGCTGCTGGAATTTGCCATTTAGAAACTCCACAAGCTGCTCTGTCAACCACTGGGGGACAGCACTGACCCCCTTGCCCTCCGCCATGTTCACCTGTGTTGCACCACAAAAACGTTCCTGCTCCAGCTGCTGTCTCTTTCCCGTGGCACTCCTCATCTGCTGATCCATACACCAACCTTACCAAAGGAGTATTACCTTCACTGGGCACTCATACACCTTTTACCCTCAAACACCCTAATGTTTGGGTGGGGAAGGACAAAAAAAATCCATCTCGAGCAGGAGCCACCAACTGTGCGACCACTCACTCCATGGCTGCCACCGGAAATCACAGTTCTTTCGTTTTTAATGTCTCTCCGTCGTTCAGAGTTTCGATGATTGATTGTCTGGGTTATAGAAAATATCTTTCTCTTCACACTCCCCTGATGGGGATTTATTTATTTCTCATCATCTTGGAAGGAGGCCTTGTATTTTTATGCAGTCTGCTCTGTATCAGTTCAAATTTTTAATTTTCAGTCAATTGAAAGTAGAAAAATAATGTGCAGGATTTAGTGCACCACCTGCCACATGTTCCATAGTGGTAGAAGGCGGCCCATAATTGGCCAGCGGTGAGATCGTCTGCCCCTGCTGTTGTCAGTGGGGTTTCCTGTTGAATGTGCCCCATACTGCCGAGAAACCCATTTGGGGGGGGGGGGCGGGGCAAAGGTAGGACTTGAAAATCTTGCTGGCATGAATAAGCAGAAGGTTCCGGTCTATGTTTCAAAAAGATAAAGGGGCATGGCCTCATGATTTTGAAATCTTGCCTTTCTCCTGTTTCTCTTGGGAGGCTAGAATTCTCCGCATGGTTTGGTTAATGTCTACAATTAGAATCATAGAATTACTACAGTGCAGAATGAGGCCATTGGACCCAGCGAGTCTTCATCGACCCGCTGAAAGAGCACCCTACCAAGGCGCCCCCCCCGCCCCCACACGCACACCGTATCCCTGTAACCCCATAACCCCACCCAACCTTTTGGACGCCTAGGGTCTATTTAGCATGGCCAAACCACACCATTTGCACATCTTTGGACTGAGAGGAAACCGGAGCACCTGGAGGAAACCTACACAGACACCAGAGAATGTGCAAACTCCACATAGTCACCCGAGGTCGGAACCTGAACCTGGGTCTCGGGCGCTGTGAAGCAGCCGTGCTAACCACTGTTCCACCGTACCACACCTTAGTTGCAGTCATTTAATTTAATGAATAGAATAAGGAAAAAAAAGGCAACGCAAAGGGTTGCAGCATTGTTAAATTGATGCCTAAACAGATTCAAGGAGTAATCATTATTTTCCAGTAGCCTAATAAAAAAGCCAACTTATTATCTCCGGCACCCGAGATGTGAGTCGATTAACATTCAGGAAAAAATGCAGGCTGTAGCCAACTTACTCCTGTGTAAGGACAGGTTTGTCCTGTAGCAATCCATTTTGGGCTTGGGGTTTTCAATTGAGCGCAAGTTCTCCTCACCTTGGAGCTGATACATATGTCCTGTAATTTCATGTACTTCATCGATAAAAGATTTATTCTAATTGATAACACACTGCTTTCCATTGTAATGCTACACAAGTGCAGTAATAAATGTATCTCACAAAGGCCATGTGTGTGTGTTCCCTTCCTGCTTACCTGGTACTTTACCTAGACTTGTTGCATATCCCCAATAAAGGAAGGTGCTGAGTATAACCTTAACAGCTCCTGGGCCAGATTGCAGATTGCCAGTCCGAAAGCACTGTGTCCACTTGACTGTCAATATTGTTAAAACAAGCCAAACCTTTGTGATGTCTCCCAATGTGTAAAGGCCCTTCATATAGTAAAGAACATGTATAATGGGAGATTTATGTTTCCATCTGTAGTAATCCACGGGATGCAGGAGTTCCATCACCACACCAATATTTATTTACAACAACGATATTACAGGAGCAGCTACAAACAGTGCTGCTAGCAGTCCCGTCAACTTAAGACTGCTCACAAAGCCTACACAGGTGATTATATGGGCCCCCTCAATGAGCTATCATTGAGGGAGCTCATACTCCAATTGGCCAACCAATAAAGCCAATTGGACTCCATTACACCCCCCCCCCCCCAAGGTCCGAGGAATTCCTGCCAGCTGGCATTCCTCTGAGCTTCTTCCTGTTCCTCATGTCTGGGTCTGTCACCTCTGTGTCGTCCGCCGAGTCGTTCTCCGAAGTGGGCGGGGTGTACCTTATAGATGCCCGTCTTTTCCTTGACGACCTCCTTGGAAGTTGTTCTTCCTCCTCCTCGGGGAGAGGTGTCGCGGCGGCCTCGTCGAGTGTGTCCATCTCCGGCTCTGATGACTGGATGACGGGGTCTGGAGAAATTGCTCGGGGCTGGGGTGTGGGTATCCTTTCTGTCTGGGCTATCCCAGCTTGAGGCGGTCCTGCTTTGCCTGCCTCCAGGTGTGGTTCTGCTGCCCTTATTTGGTCTAGGTGTTTCTTCAGCACCTTACCTCCTATTGAAACCTCATAGGATATGGGCCCTGTTTGGGACTCTACCGTGCCTTTGACCCACGTTGGTCCATTCCCATAATTCTGGACCCAAACCGGTGCCCCCACCTGGAAATGTCTCTGCTGCCGACTATTATCATGCCCCCTGCGTTGGGCCTCCTGTTGTTTCTCCACTTTCCCCGTTAAATTTGGGAAAAGGAGACTCAGCCTCGTTCGCAGCCGCCTTCCCATTAAGAGTTCAGCTGGCGGTATGCCCGTTGTGGAATGCGGTGTGGTCCTGTAATCAAGCAACCAGTGGGAGAACTTTGTGTCCATTGACGCTGCCGGCTGCTTCTTGAGTCCCGCTATAAGTGTCTGGACCGCGCTCTCTGCCAGGCCGTTGGTCGCTGGATGGTAAGGGGCCGTTTTGATGTGACGGACTCCGTTTTCCTTCAGGAATTTTCCAAATTCCCCACTTGTGAATGCCGTTCCGTTGTCCGACACCAATACCTCCGGAAGTCCATGTGTTGCAAACGAGGCCCTGAGCTTTTCAATTGTCGATGCTGTGCTTGCCGTGTTTACCCGGTGGATGTCCAACCATTTGGAGTGGGCATCCACTATCACCAAAAACATTGAGCCCATGAAAGGGCCGGCGTGGTCAATATGCAGGCGGGTCCACGGTCTGCCTGGCCATTCCCACGGGTGCAATGGCGCCGCTGGTGGCACTCTTTGTCCCTGTTGGCACTCCTGGCACCAACGTACCAAGGCTGCTATGTCTGTGTCCAAACCTGGCCACCAAACGTAGCTTCGAGCTAGCATCTTCATTTTAGACACCCCTGGGTGTCCGTGATGTAACTCAGTTAAGATTGCCTGATGGCCCTGAGCTGGGACGATTACCCGGGCTCCCCATAATAAGATACCGTCTTCTACGGTTATTTGGTCCCTTCTGCTCAGTATGGGTGTGTCTGGGACTCCACTGGTCTTTCCAGTTCCCCTGTTAACAATAAATGCTTCATCTTGGCTAAAACTGGGTCTTTTTGTGTCCATAACCGAATATGTTGTGCGTCTACTGGTAGGGTGTCCAAAAAATTTAGAGTCATTACTGTCTCCTCTACTTTTGGTATTTGCGGCGGAGTGTCCGGGATGGGAAGTCTGCTCAAAGCATCTGCATGTGCTACTCGCGTTCCCGGACTGTGCTCCAGAACGTATCTATATGCCGCCAGTAGCAACGCCCAGCGTTGGATTCTAGCTGATTCAATCGGGGGCATTGACTGGTCTTCTTTTAATAACCCTAATAACGGCTTATGGTCCGTCACTATGGTGAATTTCCGCCCGTACAGATACTGGTGAAATTTTTTTACTGCGAATATCACCGCCAGTCCTTCCTTCTCGATTTGGGCGTACTTCCTCTCAGCCATCGCCAAGGTCCTCGAAGCATAGGCTATTGGCCGTTCTTCCCCATTCCTTCCTCAATGGGCTAAGGCGGCTCCTACCCCATAGAGGGATGCATCACAAGTGACCACCAACTCCTTCCTTGGGTCATAATGCTCTAGGACATTTTCGGATGACAGCTGTTCCTTAATGTCCCTAAATGCTCGGTTTTGGTGGGTGGACCATTTCCATTCTCGCCCCTTTTTTAGTAGCTGGGGGAGGGGTTCTAGGATGGATGCCCTATTTTCAATAAATTTTCCACAATAGGTTACCAACCCTAGAAATGATCGTAACTCCTGGACCGTGGTGGGAGCTGGGGCTTCTTTTATTGCCCTTACTCTGTCTTCTAATGGATGTAAGCCTGACTCGTCTACTTTATATTCCAAAATTATATTGCGAAATGCCTGAGCACTTCCTCCAGGTTCCTTAAGTGTTCCCTGTTTGTCCTACCCGTGATTAAGATATCGTCCAAATAAATCACCACCTGCGGTAGTCCCTGCAGAATATTTTCCATCGTACGCTGGAATATAGCACAGGCTGATGACACTCCAAAAGGTAGCCTAGTATAACGAAAAAGGCCCTTCAGGGTGTTCATCGTAGCGAACTTCTGGGAGCCCTTGTCCAATTTTAACTGCAGGTAGGCGTGGCTCATGTCTAGTTTTGTGAACAAAAGCCCACCTGCCAATTTGGCATATAGGTCGTCTATTTTCGGGATTGGTTATTTGTCCAGCAGTGCGTATTTGTTTACTGTCTGTTTGAAATCTCCACAGAGACGTATCGAGCCGTCTGGCTTCAAAATTGGTACCACCGGCGCTGCCCATTCCGAGAACTGTACTGGTCTGATAATGCCGTCGCGCCGTAACCTTTCTATTTCGTCATCTACTTTCTTCCTTAATGCAAAAGGTACCGGCCTGGCCTTACAAAATTTCGGAAGGGCTTCTGGGTCCACGTGCAAAGTTGCTTTGGCGCCTATGATTTCCCCCAAACCTTCCTGGAAGACCTCCGGGTATTTTTGGAGTACTCCACTTAACTGCCCGCTTCCACTCTGGAAAATTTTCATCCAATCAAATTTTAGGTCTTTCAGCCAGTTCTGACCAATTAAGCTTGGTCCGGAGCCCTCTACTATCGTCAACGGTAATCTGAGCAATTGTTTCTCATATTCCACAGGTACATGAGTCGTGCCTAGAACTTCCAGGGGTTCCCCCGTGTAGGTTTTAAGTTTCATCGATGTTTTTGTTAGGGTTAGTGGCTGGAGTCCATCTTTGATTTTTCTAAATGCTGCCACTCCCATTACTGATACGGCCACACCTGTGTCTATTTCCATTATTGTCGGCCGCCCGTTCACCCGTGGGGTAATCCTAATGGGTTCTGCTTTCTTCATTGTAATATTATATTATTGTTCCCCTTCGGAGGAGGATGGGGCGTCTAGGTTGTGTACTTCCCTGCGTCCCCACCTGCTATTCCTCTTTTGCCACCTCCTTCTAGGGTTTCTGTCGTTGTTACCCCACTCTGTCTGGTGCCAGAAACGGTCCTTCTCTGTTGGGGGAGCCTCAGCCGGTACTTCCCTCGGTCTCCAGTTAGTCCTGGCAGACTTGGGGGCAGTTCTGGGGTTTTCCTTTTTCCCTCTATTCCTCAGGTTTTTCCTGAGAGCGGCTATCTGGTAGCAGGACCCATTGTGGTAGTCCCTCTCACAGGTGTCTACCTCCATTGGCGTGCCCTGTAGTTCCTGCGCCCCACTTGCTGCCTTTTCTAGGGACAGTGCGAGCTGTAACGCCTGCCTGCAGTCTAGCTCCGTTTCCGCCAACAGGCGTTTCTGTATTGTGAGGTCGTTTATACCACACACTAACCGCTCCCGAAGCATTTCATTTAGCGTCGGGCCGAACTCACATTTTTCCACCAGCCTTCTCAGGCGGGTCAAGAAATTCGTGATTGACTCCCTGTCTTCCCGCTTCGCTGTGTAGAATCTGTACCTACGCAAAATGCGGGGTGGTTTTGGGTCGTAATGCTCTTTCACCAATTCCTTTACTTCTTGGAAAGTTTTTGTGTCCGGCGCATCGGGATAAGTCAGACTACGTATAATGGCGAAAGCGGAGGGTCCGCACGCCGACAGCAGGATAAGCCGTCTCCTTTCGTCCGTCAGTATATCATTTGCCCGGAAGAAGTAACACATTCTCTCCACATACTGGGACCAGTCCTCAATAGCCGGGTTGAATGCCTCTAACCTCCCAAAAAACGGCATTTTTAAAATGGCAAGACTTACGAGTGCGGCAGCTGGTCTCTGCAAAATTCATAGTTTACCTCGCCGCCACTGTAGTAATCCACGGGAGGCAGGAGTTCTGTCACCACACCAATATTTATTTACAATAACGATATTACAGGAGCAGCTACAAACAGTGCTGCTAGCAGTCCAGTCAACTTAAGACTGCTCACAAAGTCTACACAGGTGATTATATGGGCCCCCTCAATGAGCTATCATTGAGGGAGCTCATACTCCAATTGGCCAACCAATAAAGCCAATTGGAGTTCATTACACCATCAGTGTTCTTCTTTGCTGGAATTCAAACCTTTTGGGATGGTTGGAGAGGGTTTCACCACCGGGCAGCTCTTGCATTTGATCAAAATAAAGTTATTACTGTTTTTGTAAACCACTGTGATAATTTGGATATCATAGAGTGATGTGCCAAAAAAAATATGTAGTGAATGTTACTTGTGT
This sequence comes from Scyliorhinus canicula, assembly GCF_902713615.1. NCBI lineage: Eukaryota > Metazoa > Chordata > Chondrichthyes > Carcharhiniformes > Scyliorhinidae > Scyliorhinus > Scyliorhinus canicula. The sequence continues at coordinate 179,473,670 of NC_052148.1, forward strand.
AACTTGACCTGCAAGAGATTATTAAATTATCTAATTTAAATCTGAACCTTAATTTCAAGCTTTCCTTTCTACTGTGCAAAATGTTTGAAACCCAATTTGTCACATTCTTCTTTGGATTTATTTGCGAAACACTGCATAGGGTGTTGTTGGTAAAGCACTCTTTTCCTGTCGTAATCTGCAACTATTTTTAGTTGAAACCAGTCCAATAGGTAATGAGAATGTAGTGAGCTGCAGAATGCAAACCATCGGCCTGATATGTTTGTGAATTAAATTCAACCCATCAGACATCCCACAAGCATTTTTGGAAGCATTCCCCTAAGATTCTTCAGGGAATTTTAAGGACTTAAAACAGACTTGAGTTTAATTTTTACTGTTCAATCACAATGGATTGCGCAATTATTACAAGAAATTTTCCAAATAATGAAAATCTGGCAGGTGGTATTAAACTTTAATCTGGTCTTAGAATTTTGGGCTACAAAAAGATGCACAAATGAATCATCATTAAGAGATCATAAATCTGCCATGTAGGCAAGCTAATTTTATTTTTGTCTGTGCACTAATGAAAGTAAATTCTTATATTGCCAGTAAAAGTGTTTAACTTCTCAATAAGACATCCCAGGGGCAGGGATTACCTAAATCAAATCGGTTTTTAGATGATTTTGATTTTGGAATTGTCTTTGTTTGCGAGTACTTTCATAACCTATTTGGACTCTACTGCCACTAATAAGATGGTAAACAAAGGATTTGCAGTTTTCTTTGCAGAATACAATTTGGATTTACCATCATCAAGTTAATGTTTAAACACTACAGGTATAGTATCCGAAATCGGCTATCTGAAAACCAGTGATGTTCAGAAGCTTGGCAATATTTAAGCGGCCATGCAAGAATTTTACGTTCCATTAAATGAGTGGGAAAATTTACTGGCTTGTTTGGGACTTGGTGGTATGCCGAGTAGATGATGCTTCACGCTTGTCATTTCCTGCATTTCGAGTGGTTGGAATGATTTTCGACCCCATCTGACCCAGCTTGGGAAAGTTTGGAAAGTTGTACTTCTCTGCACAGTTTTCATCCTGAGTGTTTCTCTAGTGTTCCAGTGAGCACAGTTTTTAAGTTTTGGTCTTCCGAAACACTAATCAGCTTCAGACTTGGACTTGGTCACTGTCAGTCTCTAACTAAATACAGTACTTGGCACTGTGAAATGCCTCTGGGTAATTTTCTGAAAACCAATAAGATCCAAAATCCAATGCGGACTCTGTCCAAGACTGCCGGTTTTGAGACACTCCATCTGTATTAGTTGACGTGTATATTTTCCGCATAGTTAATCGTGGGCCAAGAAGTGGTGTCCTGTGAGTGCACAGTAAAGTGGGGTGGTGGGCAGTCCTGTCACCTCAGATAGAAGGCTTAATCAGACAGTGGAATGGAACGTTTTTTGAATGACTGTGTTTTCCTGATGGTTGAGGACACTAAACTTCACAGGGCCTGAAATCTGACAGTCATGTCCCCAATGGAGCTGGAGCTTTCCTCCTGAGCAGGTAACTGCTCAGTTGCCCTGGGTAGCCTTGTCCCATGCTCTTCTGTCCCTGAGATGCTAGGGGGAGTGGGAAGGGGGTTGCCATCCTTATTCAAAGTCTGGGCTACGAGTGCCTACTTTTCCAGCCACCTGAGCAGTACAAGGGTACCCCATTACCAAGTACCCAGTCCCCCTTTGCCCCGCTGATCCTCTTGTGGGCCAGGGCAATGCCCTGTAACAATGATGACTGGTATCCCACTCTATACTGCCTCCCTGAACTTCAATTCCATATCCTCCGCCAGAGATTTTAGAAGTGATCAGTTTCAGAATCGCTAAGACTGGAGGGATGTTGGACTTGCTAAGCAGCGGGATGATGCAGCAGAGGCAGCATATTAGTGGGACTCTACTTTTGTGAGAAAAAAGCCAATGAGTTTTTTGTGCATTTTGCAATATTACGTGATATAAGTAAATGGTCCACTCAACATTATCTTGGCATTTGGCAACTTTCAGCCTTTTACAGGTCGCTTTAGAAAACTGCAGGTTTTTTCATACAGTGGTTGAGTGATTAGCTCAAATTTGAATAAATAAATCTTTTTTCAATACAATCTTTCAATACAATTTGTATTGCTATTCACCGTGTCTTCATGGGTCCTGCCCCTACAACCTAAAAATATGTGCAGGGTAGGTGAATTGGTCACGCTAAATTGCCCCATAATTGGGGGAAAAAAGAATTGGGTACTCTAAATTTATTTTAAAAGAAATTTGAAATGCTATCAGCCTCAATAATAAGCATCCGAGTATAACTGTGGCTTAGGTTTAATTTAAAGTGTCAACTTTTTTAGTAATTGTTTGTATTCTCTCATTTATTGAAGGCATATCTTCCAGTACATTATCTGATTTGTTTCATTCTTGGTAATATGGACCAATTCAAAAGTGCAAACTTATAATTTTTAAAGACAATTTATTTATATTAAATTTATTACATACTTGAGGAATTAAATATTTCTTCCTTCACCAACGTAGTCTCCCTCTCTCTGCCATGCTTCCCTTTTGTTTTAATTATCACATGGTGTTAGAGGCTGAGACAAGCTGGAGGTGGCCACAAAAATGTAGCTGCAACTCTTAGTCAAATGTTGGTTGCAATTGGAAGAATTCAAGAATGCTGCTGCTCATGAAATTGTATTAGATTTTGCTACTTATATATTGGCATTTGTATCTGACAGATTTCTTGTCATATTTTCAGAGGATGTGATTATTTTAATAACAATGTTCACTGAATTGTGTAGCTGTGTTTATGTTTTAAATGTGCTCATACCCTAGTATTAGATTTGCACCATTTGAAATAATTGCCTATATTAGCTCCTTTATTTGAGGTGTGAAGAGTCTCATTAAGTAGAATGGCAGATCATTTTCTGGGCTTGATGTAATAAATCCAATGGCCATGGAGTATGAAATGTCATAAGTTCAAAATATTACTGGAGCATTTGCTCATTCACCCTTCAAGTTTCCATACATGAGGCATTTTGTAAATTTGTTTTGTGTAATGTGTTGGAGCTGTATGGGCCTTATAGAGTTGTTCCTCTCTGTAGCACATGGCATAATTATATGGATTTAATGAAATATTGCTTGAGGTGGCCTGATTAAAAATACTGCCAGCCATCAGTGATTTAGTATCATGGCTAAAATAGTAATTCATTATCCTTTTGAAGTGTTGTAAAATGTTTATAACTAGTGGAATTTAATTACAGCTTTGTCATTTTCATTAACTTTTAGCTTAGTATTAGTGCAAAATTAGTGATTAATACACATGTTGTAAATGTCCATGATTATTTAATCAGTTACAAACAGTGGAATCAAATATTCAAGCAAAAATTTACATTACAGGACCACACATTTCAATTGTAGTATGTTTTTTTTTGTATTTGCATATACTCCTCTATCTTCGCTTCAAATTTTTATCTAATTTTTCCTTAAAAGGTGTGATTGCCTTTTCCTCAACCACTTCCTGCAACAAAATATTCCACGCTTCAACAACTAACTGAGCAAAGCCAAATTTCTCTTAACCTCGCTTTCTTGTATCGAAAATTTTAAATCGATCATCCTTCGCCACTGACACCCCAACCAAAGGAAATTATCTTCCCATCCCCTCTCTATCAAAACTCAAATTTAGAAACCTCTACCACTTTTCTGCCTCCCCTTCACTGCTCCAAAGGGAATAGAGTCCTACGATCTCAAAACGTTACTCATAATTAGAATTTCAAACCCATGTGAACTGTGTTTTCATGTGCTTTCTATAATGTTCTACACAAAATGTCATGGCATTCTTCTTTTTTTCAAAAAACCATAGTAGTGTTAGTACTAATGGACCCTACTCCTTTCTTAAAGCACAAAATGCCATATTGCCTATCTGACAATAGTTCAAAGTAAAACATTGTATGCAATGTTGTTTTGGAGAGTTCAACAAAATTCCTCGGCATGAACTATGAGTATATTTCGGGCAGCACGGTGGCACAGTGAGTAACATTGCTGCCTCACGGCACCGAGGTCCCAGGTTCGATCCCGGCTCTGTGTCAATGTCCGTGTGGAGTTTGCACATTCTCCCCGTGTTTGCATGGGTTTTGCCCCACAACCCAAAGATGTGCAGGGTAGGTGGATTGACCACGCTAAATTGCCAATTGATTGGAAAAATTAATTGGGTACGCTAAATTTATATTTTAAAAAATGAATATATTTTTTTGAAATTTATTTCTTCAGTATCATAGTGACAAAAGTGCAGAGCAGTAAAATTTATGGATGGAAATATATGAAAGGAACTTTTATGCCAGGATTATTAAACAATTCCAGCTTTATAAGACAGCCAGTATCTTAAATTAATTCCAACAAAATCCAGGGCATGATGAGTTACAGAATAAAGCAATAAATGAGACACAGAATAAAGTAATAAACATCACAACTTTGGGTTAAAAGACAAATCTGAACTTTAAGGTCAGCAAATCTTTTGCAATCAGTTTAACTTCAATATTTCAAACCTAATTTTCTCAATTAATATTCGTGAATTATGGTTCTCATAAAATCCTTTATGCACAACTGATGTCCCTCCTCCCACATGGAGTTCTAATCTTGTACTTTTATTTTTTAAATGTCTAGTTTTATTTTCATAACTATAATGTCTCAAGATTATTAGGAAGGCAATTACGATGCAATTGTAAATGTTAACTTGGCTTGAGGCAGAGAAGTCATTAAACCCGCTCAAAGCAATCTCGGATGATTTGTGTCTTTGATCTGATATTTTCTTTGAATTCTCCTTGCATGTAATAATTACTTTTTATCTTTAAATTTAAAGATTCACGAGGTCTTCAATTGTCAGGAGTGCGACAAAAAATTCATATCTGCAAATCAATTGAAGCGCCATATGATTACTCATTCAGGTAATTCCAACCTGGTATTTTTGAGCTGAAGCGGTTAAAACAGATAGTTGAAGTTTCACTTTCTGGGTCTTGCCTTGTGACCTGCTCTCCTGGTAATTAAGTAACACAAAATAAAATTTGTCATAGCTGCTTAACCATCTTTAATCTGAAAAAGAGCCGATTTATGCTCAGGGTGTGAAGCTATTTTTCTTTGAAGTCATTCTCTTTTGACGGAAGCTAATTAAATGGAGTTTGGTGTTTGGAAGAGATGGTTTAAGATGTGCAAATTGAGGACATATACCCAAGCTTGTCTGACAAAAAAGCAATTTGATGCACGTAATTCAAAAGGCATGCAGCTGTCCATCTAATTGGTTTAATCTTAATTGTGTTGACTTAATTGCAAGATTCCCTCAGTGGATAAAGTCTTCCTTTCATCTTTCCTTCTTTAGAAACTGACAGTTTAATATTTGATGCTCATTCTTCACAGAGAAACGCCCTTACACCTGTGAGGTCTGCAGTAAATCTTTCAAACGGCTCGATCAAGTGACTGCACATAAAATTATCCATAGCGAGGACAAGCCCTACAAATGCAAACTTTGCGGAAAAGGTTTTGCTCACAGAAATGTGTACAAGAACCACAAAAAGGTAAATATGAATTCAGCTTGTATACATATATACATATGTGAATATATCTGTGTATGTATATGTGTATGTATATATAATATATATACATATTTTTAAAAATTCACACAAATTTGTGATTAACCCCGCAACTGGACTGCAAAAATAACCTTGTAACGCCCTACTACCAATCATGATTGATAAATTTGCACTTGCTTACATCATAATGTTTGTAATCTGCACTCACTGACATCACCCTTTCCACAGCACAAGGACCTGGGGAAGCTCTGCATATCGGTAAGTCATTAGTAATTTCCCAGTTGAACAACTTTTTTAAAACAAAATTTGTAGTTAAAAAAAATGTATATGCGGATGAAATGTCCAATCCATTTGGTTGTTACTGTGAATTTAAGCTGCTTTCTAAGCTTCTCAATTGTGTTTCTTTTTTGTAAACCTTCTGGCAGTTTCAGTTCTGTAAATGACAAATTCAGGCGTTCTTGCGACCGCTATAATGTTAAATTTATAAAATTTGCCTAACCGTATATGTGGTCCAATTAAAACAATGGGAAAGTTTCAAGTGTTTGGCTGGATGTGCAAGTCTATTTTGGGTCATGGAAGTGATTATATTATAGAAGTGGTGCAAATATTTTATTCACTCTACGAATATTGTGGAAGAACTTTGTGCCATTAGTGCTTAGAACATTGCATTTTTTAAAAAGCATGAATCATTTGGCAAATCTATCCATTTCCTGTGTTGGCTGAATGGTGAGAAATGTTTAGCTGAACATCATTATTTGTAGTCTGTGTTATTTGTCAGTGATTTTCTGCACCTTGATGAAATATTGACCAGAGACACTGTTCTGCTAAAGCTGATTTGCACCTGATTTTGAGCACAAATCAGGAGGCGATTCACAATCCTTAGCTATGCAAATTTCTGCATCGCAGGGATTGTGAGAGATTCCCTACCAAATCCCACTATCAGGCCACCATTTTGTACAGGCCTTTTAGACTGGTGCCTCGATCTCTTCCTTCAATGGCGAGCAGAGCTTGTTAGTGCAGGAAATGGGACCATTTGCTGCACTAGAAATCACAGAGTCCCATTTAATGGCGGGGTCATTCTTGGTGCTACAGGCACCGGGAAACATCTGGCTAAACGTGCCTGACATGGGGGCTTCCAGGCAGGGGTCTCTCTAATGGGGGACTTCAATAATGGGTCTCTCTAATGGGGGCTTCCAGGCAAGGGTCTCTCTTATGAAAGGCTTCCAAGCAGGGGTCTCTATAATGAGGGTGTCTCTGTAATTGGGGGCATTTAGGTGGGCTAAATTTGCATTGGGGGGTGGGTATAATGCCCGGATCTGTTATGTCTCTCTTGTGGGGACCATAAATTGGATTCAATTTGAATGGTTTTTTGGAGCAGCCAAGGAGCTAGATTAGGCGTTTGCCCCTGTCCACACTCTGAACTCTGGCTTTGTAACTTTGATGAAGTAATAAAAAAAAACACAAGTGGTAACCAATTGTCCCCAGCCAATAGGATCTGGGCAGGTTATCATATCTTCTAAGTGTTTTGCTTCTAGTTTAAGATTTTCTTTCTGTCTTTAAGACCCAACGGAGTGCCTATCTTCCTGCTAGGCTGGTTTTTACAAATGTTACTGAGACTTAGTTGAATTGGATAAAATCATAAGAAATAAGTGCAGGTGTAGATCAAATAACCCTTGAAACTTGCCAGGCAATTCATTTGGATCATGACTGACCTACTTCAACCCCACTCTCCGACACTATTCCCAAATCCCTTGATTCTCTTAGTACGCAAATATCTATCATCCTCTTTACGGAATATTTTTCATGACTGTGCGGGCATGGGCAGCTGGTATAGGCAATTTCAAATATTTATGACCCTCTATGTGAAGACATTTGTCCTCATTTCAGCCCTGAATGGTTGACTCTTTATCCTAAGACTATGACCCTGTGTTCTAAACTCTCTAACCAGGGGAAATGGTCCCTTAACAATTTTATGCATCATAATTAGTTCACAATATAGTCTCTAAATTCTTAAGGTTTAGGCCCATTCTACTTGATCTCTCCTCATATTACAGCCTTATCATCTCTGGAATCAGTCTGGTGAACCTTTGTTGCACCCTGTCCAAGGCTAGTATATCCTTGAGAAAGGAGACAAGACTGTACACAATACTGCAGGTATGGCCTCAGCAAAGCCTTACATCTTTGCAGCAAGATTCCTCCTTACTCAACCTTCTTGCAATAAAGGCAAACGAGTCATTTGCTTCACTAATTGCATGTTGTATATGTGTGTGCTGACTTTGTGACTCAAGTACAAGGATTCCCAAGCTTCCCGAGCACCAAAATATGGTGATCTCTCACCTCTTTTTAAAACTACTTTTTTATTCTTCCTACCAAACTAGATAATTTCTAGTTTTCTCTCATTATACTCCACCTTCACTTAACCCTTTACGGTCTCTGTGCTCCCTCTAGGTAGCTTTTTTCTACCTAGCTTTGTATGCCCACAATCTAGGATACATTAAACTTGGCCTCCCCATAAGTCATTGGAATAGATTGCTAATAGCTGAGGACCAAACACTGATCTTTGTGGGATTTAACACAGTACAACCTACCAAACCAAAAATAATCTGTTCATTCTTGCTGGTTTCTATCTGTTAACCAATTCTCAATCCATGTTAATATATTGAATCTTCATCTTGTGGTAATAATCTTGTGTAGTACTCCACTATGTCCAATGAATTCCTCATATCTACACTGTTATACTCAAAAAAAAATTCTAATATGTTTATCAAACACTATTTCCTTCTCATAAATGCATTATGTCTGTCTTGCGTTATGATTTTCTAAGTGCTCTGTAACCATGCCCCTAATGAATCCTAGCATTTCTCCCCACTAGTGATGTTGGACTGATTGGCCTTTCGTTTGTTGTTTTCTCTCTATCTTTTCCTGAACACCAGGGCTACATTTTCAATCCACAGGAAGCTTTCTGAATCTAGGGAATTTGGGAAGAGATAAACCTATGCAACCAATATCGCTGCAGCTATCTCTTCTACAGCCCTAGGATGTAGGCCATCGGATCCAAAGGATTTGTTGGCTTTCAGTCTCAGTTCCTCACTCACATTTAACTGAAGGGGGCGAAATTCACCGAAGACCAACGTGACGCCCATTACCGGCGGGCAAAAACGGCGCTGGTGACTCCGGCGTCGGGGCCTGCTTATAAACCGTAAATCTCCCATCCCGAAAGGGCGGGGAAAAGAGGGATGGATGAGGTTAGATGGAGGATGATTTAGGAGGGGGGTGGGGGTGGTTCAATGCAGTGCCCCTGAGGAATGCCGAACCCTCCCTCTTTTCCCCGCCCCCACACCTGGGGTAAACACAGAACCTAAACCGCACTGTAAATCTGTGCCAGTGCACAGGAGGATCAAATAGCTCTGGAACAAAGGGCAGGATGAAGAGAATGTGAGAGAGAGGGAGGAGAAAGGGGGAGGGAGGACCCCTACCCCCTACCTCTTCCCCTTACCCCCCCCGCACTCGATGTAGGTGACTGAACGGCGTCAACCATCATCAATGGTTGACGCCGTTATAAACCTACTTTGATTTTCGCCGACGTGGCTTCGGCCCATCTGGGCCGGTGAATAAAAAAGCTTAAAAAAACAATGGCATCCCGCCGGCGCCAGCCGTTTTCCGAGGCGGCCCACGGGATTTGAAGAACGCCGTTTTATGGCGGGTGGGTGAATCTTTAACATGGCGGGAGCGGCAATATTGGCGCCGCCGGCCGATTCTCCGACCCTGCGTGGGGTTGGAGAATTTCGCCCCTGATTTCTCACTATTTCTGGTATGATTTTGTGTCTTCTACTATGTGAAGACAGATACAAAACTATTTCTATAATGTCTCTCCCATTTCCTTATTCTCAAGTTCTCCTGTCTCTGCCTCTGAGTGACCTACATTTGTTTTTGCTAATATCTTCCTATTGCATCCTTGTAGAACTCTTGCAGTCTATTATCATGGGTAATCCATGTGGTGAAATGATGGGAACCTTTCAGATGTTCAGTCTTATAGTGAAATCTAGGTTATTATGGATGTTAAGGCAGAAACAAATAGCTGTCATAAAGTAAAATAATTAAACCTGAACTCGTGGACACTCCTGTTTTCTATTTTTGCTTGCAAAAATAATTTTTTAAGCTTTGATGTTTTTAGAAACGCACATTGGCGAAATTATATTTTATTTCATTTTGGGAGTGCTTGGCAATGCATCATTGAAAATAAATTTGTATTTATCTAATGCCTTTCAAGTCCTTGGGACCACCCAAAAAAGTTCTTTAACAGCCAATGATTCGGTTTTGAAGTGTAGACACTGTTGTTTTTCGGTAAATATGACATCAAATTTGTGTGCAGCACGGTCCCACAAGCAGCGTTATGATTAATGTTTATGCCAATCCTATTCAATACTTAATTTCACTTGCTGCAGATTTAGGTTTTCCGAAAGGAATCTGTACTGTTTCCATCCAATTTGGATTCTGCATTGTGCCTGGGTGTTTGTCATCATTGTAATCAACAGACCAATAAATACAGGAAGGAAATTAGTGAACCACCAGATATTTGATTGATCTACCAGGAATATTTAAAATGAAATGACTGATTCTCTCTTTTCTAAATATTAGTGATTTAATTTTTTTTTAAATTCTGCAAGGTAGCTGGTCAATGAGATGGAGTATAATGCAATAATTAACACAATCTGTTCATGTAACAGCAATCTACGTGATTTACAGCGGTGGTTGACACTCTCTAGCCATAGTTATTGTTAGTCAGGATTACAGTTGTGATTAACTAGGATTTTAGCTGAGAGGAGCGGGCTTGTGCAGTATGTTACGATTGAAGTATTAAAAATACATGGATGTTTGCACATTTTTGCCTTTTTGCTTTCTTTCTGTTGATGTCTGTAACTGTTTACAAAGCCAAAAACTACCTCAATAAAATTGTTTATTTTAAAAAAAAAACTAGGATTTTAGCTCCAAGGGTCTTGGAGCCACACAAAAGGTTGCTGCATAAGATAAAGATGAAATGAAATGAAATGAAAATTGCTTATTGTCACGAGTAGGCTTCAATGAAGTTACTGTGAAAAGCCCCTAGTCGCCACATTCCGGCGCCTGTCCGGGGAGGCTGATACGGGAATGCATGGCATTAAGGCTAAAGTAGTAGCATGGACAGAGGATTGGTTAATTAATAGAAAGTAAAGAGTGGGGATTAATGGGTGTTTCTCTGGTTGGCAATCAGTAGCTAGTGGTGTCCCTCAGGGTTCAGTGTTGGACCCACAATTGTTCACAATTTACAGAGATGATTTGGAGTTGGGGACCAAGTGCAATGTGTCCAAGTTTGCATACGACACTAAGATGAGTGGTAAAGCAAAAAAATGCAGAGGATATTGGAAGTCTGCAGAGAGATTTGGATAGGTTAAGTGAATGGACTAGGGTCTGGCAGATGGAATACAATGTTGACAAATGTGAGGTTATCCATTTTGGTAGGAATAACAGCAAAAGGAATTATTATTTAAATGATAAAATATTAAAACATGCTGCTGTGCAGAGAGACCTGGGTGTGCTAGTGCATGAGTCGCAAAAAGTTGGTTTACAGGTGCAACAGATGATTAAGAATGCAAATGGAGTTTTGGCCTTCATTGCGAGAGGGATGGAGTTTAAGACTAGGGAGGTTATGCTGCAATTGTATAAGGTGTTAGTGAGGCCACACCTGGAGTATTGTGTTCAGTTTTGGTCTCCTTACCTGAGAAAGGACGTACTGGCGCTGGAGGGTGTGCGGAGAGATTCACTAGGTTAATCCCAGAGCTGAAGGTGTTGGATTACGAGGAGAGGTTGAATAGACTGGGACTGTACTCATTGGAACTTAGAAGGATGCAGGGGGATCTTATGGAAACATATAATTATGAAGGGAATAGATAGGATAGATGCGGGCAGGTTGTTTCCACTGGTGGTTGAAAGCAGAACTAGGGGGGATAGCCTCAAAATAAGTGGATGTAGATTTAGACCTTAGGAGGAACTTCTTCACCCAAAGGGTTGTGAATCCACGGAATTCCTTGCCCAGTGAAGCAGTTGAGGCTCCTTCATTAGATGTTTTTAAGAATAAAGGGATTAAGGGTAATGGTGTTTGGCCCGGAAAGTGGAGCTGAGTCCACAAAAGATCAGCCATGATCTCATTGATTGGCGGAGCAGGCCCGAGGGGCCAGATGGCCTACTCCTGCTCCTAGTTCTTATGTTCTTATGATCTTGTATTTTGGATTTTTGTTGCAGTCTTAACTTCATGAGATGAGGGTAAGATTGGTTGTGTTTCTTACCCTGGTTTCTTAGCATGACTAAAATTAGAACATTTGGATCACTGATGACTACAATGAAGCTATTCTGCCAAGCTCAGCTTTGACAAAGGGTCATCTGAACTTGAAACGTTAGCTCCCAACAGATGCTGTCAGACCTGCTTAGATTTTCCAGCATTTTCTTTTTGGTCAAGGATGAATAATTTGTTTGGAAAATCCAGGGCTACCTTACAGACAACTCTCTCTCTCTCTCTCTCTGTCTCACGCACACTCACACTCTCTCTCTTCTCTTCTCTCTCTTTCTGACCTGATAAATCTTGCCAGACTTGTCTCGCATTGAGGGTCCCAGCACTGAGACCGGAAGTACATGGCACTTCTGCTCAAAGGCGGAGCATCAGGCCATGGATAATTTTGTGGCAGCCAGATAATTAGATATGTAAAATGTAAATAAACTTTATTGTCACAAGTAGGCTTACATTAGCACTGCAATGAAGTTACTGTGAAAAGCCCCTAGTCGTCACATTCCGCCGCCTGTTCGTTACACCGAGGGAGAATTCAGAATTCTCAGCTGGTACGGGAATTGAACCTGCGCTGCTGGTCCTGTTCTGCATCACAAACCAGCTTTATAGACCACTGAGCTAAACCAGCCCTATGCAAAGATGAGGGCCCTGGCCAATCATGCGGCAGGGATTTCAGTAAGTCTTCGGCCCCGCACTTACCTCATGAGTTCAGAGGTCCAGGTGCCGTCTCTGAATGACCCCAGATAGGCATCCAATCCTTGCCATCCAGCAGCACCAGTCTGGCTATGAAAAGTTTGTAATCCATAGATCTGTTGGCACTTAGACAGCAACATTTCATGAGGAGATGAAGAGATCTTGCAGAGTCTCATCTTGGCTGGAATCTGGATGCAATGAGGGTGTCATGGCCCTGAAAGGTATGTTGTTCCTTGCCCAGGCAGCCTTCGGTGACTCGTGACCCACACTCCCATCGCCCTTGACCAACTAATATTCATCCCAGATTGGTCAACATCGGGGAATATCCTCATTTCACTCGACCTGTCGTGCATCATCCTTGACCCTCCCTCTATCATCCATGACCCCGTTTATTTTGACACTCATGACCTCAAAATTGACCTTCCATACAGAATCCTGATTTATGATTTGTAGACGTTGGCCTTCCTGTATGGTTCAGCTTGCTCCCTCTAGCCCCACAGGCTTTAATAGGGCTGTCACCTGTTTCCCTCCCTTGGTTAGCCACATCCCATTGCCCTTTCACAAACATCTCCCTCACTCTCTGTCAATCGTGCTCCATTCTCCTTTCACAGTTGTCTTCCAATCTTCATGCATTTACACCTCCTCTCACATGGTTCCATACAAGAAAAAACACTCTTACTTGGTCCAAATTGACTAGGAAGATTACTTTGCCTGCTGCAAGCTGCACCAAGTTGTGAACCTGAAGGCAGGTGCTTCTTGTTTGTTGCATTTGTGATCCCAAAGGTACAATTTTAATGAGCATGCATGACATACTGATACATTATAAAGAGATTTCTGCTGCTTGACTTTGGGAAGCTCGATCTGTCCTCAAATTTAATTCCCAACTTTAATCCTGTCTTTAGAAAATTGATAATTTCACTCCCACTCAATTAACCCATCAACCCGCCTCAGCTCCTGCTCCCAGAGTGTCACAAGATTTTGCCCAATGGCAGAGACTTTCTGGACTATTTGTTCAATAAGATATTTTATTGTGTGACTTCGAGCTAATTTATTCTTTAGAATGAGACACAGGAAAACTGCAGCAAAATGGTAATACTTTCCCTAAGGGCTTTGCTCTTCTAGCTGTGTGACTGTTATTTTCCTGTGGTCATTGGCAATTTATCTTCAGCAACACCTGCCCCTGTGGAAGCAGCAATAACGAATGCAGATAGTTTTCAAAACTATTCAGAAATGCTCTTATGCCCTGATAGCTTCTCTGATCGCCGGGAAATGTCTGTGCAGGAGATTAGGAGCAGAGGGGCATGGGAATGATTCAGGTTAAGCTTATTTTGCCGTTGGCGCGGTTTTTTATCTACGTTACAAGGAGTAGTGCTATTGTCGGAGCTATGACAGGAAACCAGCAATTTTGGTGCTCCATTTACACCAGAGGTTTTAGAAATTCAGTATTATCTGATGGCAGTCAGGTTGCATTATGAAAGAGGTCTGTTATTGCAAGCTTTATGTAACGTTAACTGATTAATTTCTGAAGATATTGAGCAAGGTGCATGAGCATGGAAAATGCAAAAGTTGGCATCATTCCCTAATTCAAGAAGAATATTTGAGCACTGACTAAGTTCTTTTTATAACCAGGCTATGTGTAACGTAGTGAGATTTTCTTTGAGGATAATATAAAATATCCTCCTGTTAATATGCTTTTTTTTTGGTATTTCTCTAAATACCGCAAATTATACTTCCTGAAAACTTTTATATGAAGGTGGATATTTTACATAGAGCGGTACCATGAGCATTTTAGGCAATTTATGAAAATTACAAAGCATGGGCTATTTATTTGTGTGCTTCCTAGTGGCAGCTAAACAGTAACTTCTGTTATGAACCCCTCTGATGTTAAAGGATATCCCAAAACCCAGAAGGCTAACTTGGAACACTGGTTCTTATATTGGTGGTGTATATTTTCAGTTTGGTATACTGTGAGGAAAATATGTGAACCAAGGAGGAATAGTCGAGTTGTTTTGTGATCAATTAATAAAGAATATCTATTAACTTAAAAGAAAAAACACATGACAAGAAGAACCATAATACACTTAACTACACTGATAGCTATACTCACATAGCATTACATGAAGTTTCTCCTTTGATCCCAACTGCCTACGTTTCCTGAATTATGAGATGACTCTTCTTCCCAAACAATATCCAATATTATATGAGCTGAATGCAACAAATAATTACTACCTACAAGTTATTTGTCCGCATTGGGGAAAACCAACTTCAGCTTCATCACAGGCGCAATCTTCTCGGTCCAAGTTTTGGTCATTAACCGGCTGCTCTTTTAGCAATAACTTATTTCAGAGAGACTGTTCTCTTCTGCTGAGTGTGGCTATGATGGTAGCTGCTGCTATTATGTTCCTTTCTCCTGTTATTGTGCTGTGGATAAATCATTCTTTCCCTGATGTTACGCACCCTGTGGACCAGACTCTTTAGCAGATAAGTGGCAATTTCCTTATTTCTCCACTTTGAAGTTACCTCTTCTACAATCCATTGTTTTCCCCTAGTCACATAGGTAAACACTATTTCGC
Source organism: Scyliorhinus canicula (assembly GCF_902713615.1). Lineage (NCBI taxonomy): Eukaryota > Metazoa > Chordata > Chondrichthyes > Carcharhiniformes > Scyliorhinidae > Scyliorhinus > Scyliorhinus canicula. Next base: position 179,488,832 of record NC_052148.1, read on the forward strand.
AAATTAAAACTTTCTTCAGACAGCTGCCCTTGTCATTTCCCCTTTTTATTTCATCCAATTTCATTTTTTAATCATACATTTTCCCCAGTTCCTCACACCTTCCTTCTTTGTTTCAAATGAAACATCAGAATTTGAAAGACTATTTCATTTCTGTACCATTTCTTGTCAGTTCCACCTTATTTAATATTACAATGATTTAAAAACGTAAAATATGTTTTTATGCATTAACATACAATATACCCCAAAGTATTTATACACAATGTTCCCAATAGCGACAATGTATCAGCAATGATGTTCATGATGTTTTACTCCCAGCCAGATGAATGATTTTCAAATTAAATGGTTTTAGTATCAAAGCTCCATCCAAATAATCTGGTGTTCCAATTTTGAAATCTCTCTAGAAATTTAGGTGATTGTGGTCTGGATATATGATTTTTTCTGCTGAATTACTGGCAATATAAATCTCAAAATGCTGCAACACCAATGCCAAAAAATAGTCTCTTTTTCCATTGTAGAATACTTCTGTTAATGAAGATTTTGTTTCCTTGAGAAATACCCCATAGGCTTCTCAATTCCAAGTTCATTTTCCTGCAGCAACACAGCCCCCAGACCAATGTCTATCATCCTCAGCAAGTTTAAACTGTTTGTCATAATTTGATGTGGCTAACACTGGCGATGTTGTTAACACAATTTTTAAACATTGGAATGTAGTTTGGCAGTCCTCCATCTAGTTAAATATCGTTGTCTTCAAGGGTTCATTTGGTGGTGCTATCACGCTGCTGAAGTTCAGCATAACCATACCATAAAATCCACTCATTCTCAGAAACATTAAAATACCTTTTCTTGCTGTAAGTTCTGGAAAATCCCAAATGGCCTGTAATTATGCATCTCGTGGAGCCATCTGACCATGTCCCACACAATATCCTAAATATGAAATTTGAGCTTTAACAAATTTGCTTTTTAGTCAAATTCATGACTCTGTTAACTTCCTTGAAGCATTCAAACAGTTTTCTACATGTTGCAGATGTTCTTCCCAACTTCGACAAAACAACACTAAATTGCCAATGTACACTGCACAGTGACTCAGTCCCTGAATAACTTTGTTCATTAGTCTCTGAAATGTTGCAGGTGCATTTTTCATTCTGAATGGTATAAAAGTCCTCTTGGACAAAGTTAATTACCCTTCAGCAAGTCTACTTTTGTGATGAATTTAAACTGTCCATCTTTTTTGATGCAATTCTCCAACCAGGGTATAGGAAACTAATTCTTGGTGATGACATTCACTTTCTTGTCGTCCATGCAACGTCTTTGTATTCTATCAGCTTTGGCACCATTGGTGAACTCCAATCATTAGAATTCAATTCAGTGTTGTCATTTTTGAGCATAAATTCCATTTCCTTCTGTACTTGTGATCATTTTGTTGAATTCAACCTATATGGATGTTGCTTTATTGAAACTGTTTTTCCCCCACATCTACATCATGCATCGCTAGCTCCATTCTACCTAATTTATCCCCACAAATACATTTGTAAGATTGCAGTAACTCTTACAGTTAGCCTCAGCTCTTTTCTGGAAGATAACTTGACCAGTTTGTTTACATTTCCCATTGCCTCGTTACCCAAATTAATAAGAGGATTGTCACTTTAAGACTTTAACCCTTCTTATTCTCCCTGTTATTACCAAGACTTGACCTCATCTCCTCTATCCTTTTTCAAAAAATCTTTTTATTCGCAACATTTTCATCAAATTAACAACAAAACAAAAACAAACAAAAAAAGCAACCATAATAACAATCCCCCAGAAACTACCCCCCCCCCCCCCCCCCCCCCCCCCCCCCCTCCTCTCACAATATACAATTCCGGTACATCCATTTGGGCATTCCAGGTAAGAGTTAAAAGTTAACAATCAACAGTTAACAATGCAGCAATACAAACCCATTTCTACCCCCCCCCCCCCCCCACCCTTTCTCCCCCACCACCTAATGTTCGCTGGCAACCAGTTCCCGAAAGTGCGTAATAAATAGTCCCCATGAATCGTAGGACCCCACCTTCAACCCCCTCGGCTCAAATTTCACCTTCTCAAGGGTCAGAAATTCAAGTAGGTCCCCCCCCGCCACGCCGAGGCACAGGGCGGAGAAGCTGGCCTTCACCTCAACAGGACCTGACTCCGGGCAATCAGCGAGGCTAAAACATCTGTCCCGCACCCGCCTGCAGCTCGGGCTGGTCCAACACGCTGAAAATGGCCTGTAGGGGACCTAGTTCCAAGTTCACGTGTCCCAACCCTGAGATGATACTAAAAACCTCCCTCCATTACCTCTCCAGCTTCGGACAGGACCAAAACATACATACATGGTTTGCAGGGCCCCTCCCACAATGCTCACATATGTCCTCCACTCCCTCAAAGAGACGGCTCAAGCTCGCCCTCGTGAGGTGCGCCCTATACATGACATTGAGCTGTATCAGCCCCAACCTCGCGCACGAGGCTAAGGCATTCACCCTCTGGAGCACCTCACACCACAAACAATCTTCCATTACCTCCCCTAGCTCTTCCGCCCACTTGGCTTTAATCCCCTCCATGGACACACCACCCTCCCCCAGAATCTTCCTATAAATTGCCGACACCACCCCCTTCTCCATTCCCCCTGCCGTCAAAACCTCTTCCAACAATGAGAGGGTTGGCACTAAAGGGAAGCTCGGAACCTCTTTTCTGGCAAAGTCTCAGAGCTGCAGGTACCTGAACCCTTCCACTTGCCCCATATTTCACCCCCAACTCTTCCAAATACCCTGATCCCCCTCAACTCCCATCTCCGAAACCCGCCGGATACAGGTTGGAAGTTGTTTTCTATTACACCATGCCTTTGTATGGACGTTTGGATGTTTTTGATGCTGCGCTGGAAAGCTAGAACCAATACGCACAACGGATGCGTTACTATTTCCGGACAAACAACATCACCGAAAACGAGCGGCAGGTGGTCATATTTCTCACCGCCTGCGGCCCGCATATGTTTGGGGTGATTAGGAGCCTTACGTACAAGGCTGCGCCGGACACCAAAACGTTTGATAAACTTGTGAACTTAGTGGGGCAACATTTTAACCCAACCCCATCCATGATAGTCCAGCCTTAATGGTTTAATACCGCTGAGAGGACCCCAGGAGAATCCCTTGCCGACTTTCTATCCAGGCTACGCAGGATTGCGGAGTACTGTGACTATGGTGAGACTTTGTCAGAAATGTTACGCGACCGTTTAGTTAACGGTATTAACAATGCGGCCACCCAGAGAAAGTTGTTAGCCGAGCCAACATTGACTTTTCAACAGGCCATTCAAATAGTATTGTCCTGAGAGAGCGCAGAACGAGGAGTGCAGGAGCTACAGGGAATGGAGGTGCATGCCTTGGGACGCAACCCCTTCCATCCGAAAGCGTCCCCCTGCACCCCTGCGGTACCTTGGGAGAAGTGACGTCCGGTTCGACGCCAGTGGCCGTCGGACATTCCTCCCTGAAGGGAGCCTTCTCCAGAACCAATTGATGAGGAGCCATGTCTGTGTCAGACTTGTAGGCGCTGACCCCGTCGCGGACGCCGGTCCTGGGGGCGCCAGAGGCCCCGCCGTTCTGACCGAAACTGGGGGCAGCCCAGGGGCCGTACCTTTCATGTGGATGAACCTGCGGGCACCACTCCCGGGGACGTGGAGACGGAGGACGACTGCCTGCAGCTGCATTGTGTGGCAGCTCCCCGTGTGGCCCCCATTAAAGTGACAGTACAGGTCAATGGTCACCCGCTTGAGATGGAGTTGGACACTGGCGCAGCGGTCTCAGTGATCGCCCAGAGAACATTCTACCGCATCAAGCAGGGTATACAGACCCTTACCTTAACCGACACACAGGCCAGTTGCCCACCTACATGGGGGAACCATTGGACATTGCAGGAACTACGATGACCCCTGTTGTTTATGGACGCCACGAGGGGCGTTTCCCACTTATCGTGGTGCGCGGCCATGGGCCCAGCCTGTTGGGTTGGGACTGGTTGCGCCATTTGCAGTTGCAGTGGCAGCACATCCTCCAAACAGTTTCTGGATGGTTGACTGAGGTGCTGGGACGATACCCAGATGTATTTCAGCCCGGTTTGGGGAAAATAAAAGGGGCTGCAGCCCATATCCAAGTCGAACCAGGAGCCACACCGCGCTATTTCCGGGTGCGCCTGGTGCCTTACGCCTTGCTCGAGAAGGTAGAAGGAGAGCTCACTCATTTGGAGACTTTGGGTATCATCAGGCCCGTCCGTTTCGCTGACTGGGCAGCACCAATTGTACCTGTAATGAAGCCAGATGCCACAGTTCGCTTGTGCGGTGACTATAAACTTACAGTGAATATGGCTTCCCGACTCAACCGATACCCAATGCCTCGCATAGAGGATCTCTACGCGAAGTTTGCAGGCGGACTCTCGTTCATAAAATTAGATACGAGTCACGCCTACCTACAGTTGGAGCTAGACCCTGCCTCCCGGCCATATGTAACGATTAATACACACCGGGACCTGTATGAATATACACGTTTGCCCTTTGGAGTATCCCTGGCTGTGCTATTTTTCAACGCGTTATGGAGGGCATTTTGAGAGGTTTACCGCGTGTTGCTGTCTACTTAGATGATGTTTTGATTACAGAGACGTCGGAGCAGGAACATTTGGAAAATTTGGAGGCTGTCGTTAGACGCTTTTCGGAGGCTAGAGTCCGTTTACGTCGCACAAAGTGCGTCTTTCAGGCAAAGGAAGTAGTCTACCTGGGTTATCGGGTGGACCGTGAAGGTTTGCACCCCATTGCAGAGAAGGTGCGCGCGATTCAACAGGCTCCCGCCCCGACTGACACTTCGCATCTTCGTTCGTTTGTCGGCCTCGTAAACTATTACGGAAAGTTCCTCCCCAATCTGGCAACTACGTTGGCCCCGTTGCACCTTCTGCTAAAGAAGAATCACACCTGGGTTTGGGGTCAGCCGCAAGAAACCGCTTTCCGGCGGGTAAAACAACAATTGTCGTCTTCTGGGTTACTAACCCACTATGATCCTGGAAAGCCTTTGATCGTCACATGTGATGCATCACCATATGGTATTGGGGCCGTCCTGTTCCACAAGATGGAGAACGGGGCCGAGTGGCCGATAACTTTCGTCTCCCGCACATTGACTGCAGGGGAAAAAATGTACGCGCAGATCGAGAAGGAGGGCCTGGCAGTGGTCTTTGCGGTTAAACATTTCCACCAGTATGTATATGGCAGCCACTTCACTATCGTGACTGATCATAAGCCTCTGCTGGGACTTTTCAGAGAGGATAAGCCAGTACCGCCCATTGCTTCCGCACGGATCCAGTGCTGGGCTTTGTTGCTCGCTGCATACGAGTATTCTCTGGCGCACAAACCAGGAACCCAGATAGGGAACGCCGACGCACTGAGCCGATTGCCTTAATCGACCGGCCCCATGTCGACCCCCACGACCGGTGAGGTGGTTGCAACCCTACAATTTATGGATACCTTGCCTGTCACGGCATCACAGATCCGTGAGTGGACCCAGACGGAGCCAGTCCTGTCAAAGGTTCGGCACATAGTCCTGTATGGTGGGCAGCATAGACAGCTCCCAAGCGAGTTGCGGGCATTTACCCCCAAGCTGTGCGAATTCAGCGTGGAAGACGGCATCCTTTTGTGGGGGACGCTTGTGATTGTTCCGGAAAAAGGACTGCTCCATTTGCCAGCAGCATCAGAAGCTTCCGCCGGCCGCGCCCCTACATCACTGGGAATGGCCAGGGCGGCCTTGGGCGTGCTTGCATGCGGATTTCACCGGCCCTTTTCAAGGATCCATGTTCCTGCTATTAATCGACGCCCAGTCTAAATGGCTAGAGGTGCATAAGATGGGAGGCACAACGTCCTGCGCAACAATCGAGAAGATGCGTTTGTCTCTCAGTACGCATGGCCTCCCTGAGGTGCTGGTCATGCACAACGGCACTCCGTTCACAAGTGAGGAGTTTACCAGGTTCATGAAGATGAACAGAATACGCCATATCTGCACTGCCCCTTACCTCCTGGCTTCAAATGGGTTGGCGGAGTGTAGACATTCAAACGAGACCTAAAGTAGCAGTCTTCCGGGTCGATGGACACGAGACTGGCACGGTTTTTGTTTTCATATGGGACCGCCCCCCCATGCAGTGACTGGGGTAGCTCCCGCAGAACTCCTAATGGGCCGGAGACTTCGCACCCGCCTTAGCATGGTTTTCCCGGACATTGGCGCAAAAGTACGCCGCACACAAGAACGACAGGGACATGGTTTTTCTCAGCATCGGCCGATTCGGCAGTTTACGCCCGGTGACCCAGTGTTCGTGCGGTATTTTGCTGGTGGTGCCCAGTGGGTCCCTGGCGTAATCTTTCGCCAAACAGGCCCTATCTCTTACCAGGTGCAAGCCCAGGGTCGTCTCCAGCGCAAACATGTGGACCATGTTCGGTCCAGAAGACTATCTCTTCCAAACATTCCCCGCCCCAGGAGCTCATTTCTACAGCCACAGAGACCAGACACAATGGAAAGTATTCCTCACAATCTTCCTCTGGTGCCTCACTCAAAGCCTGCACAGGTCGTGACAGAATCGCATGGAGATAAAGACGCCGAGATGACAGAGGCAGCAGACTCTGACTCCGAGATGGAGACACAAGACACCTCAGAGGGGGAGTCCACGGGCCGTGGATGTACAACCGTTGTGCCGTTCATCACGGAAGCGCCGGTCTCCATCTCGTTACACGCCGCCCGATCCAGCGTCTCGTGCAAATGGTGTCCGGCCTGTGGCAAAACTAGTCTGACGCCCTCCTTCGCCAGGGTCTTCGGTGATTCCTTGGACTTTTAGGGGGGGAGGGATGGTATAACCTGCCTGCTTACCATTGGCTAATGACAATCCCACAATCCTATGGGAGTATGAGCTTCCCCAATGAAGGGGGGGGGGGGGGCGGAGAAATCATTAGCAGACTCCCTGCATAAATAGAGCTGGCCAGTTTGGAACCAGCAGAGAGAGAGGAGTGAGCAGCAAGGGAAGTTGTTGTTGCTGTTGTATATATGTGTTATTGTAAATAAATGTTATTTCTTTGTATCCTGAAAACTCGTGCTGGATTCTTTGTGGCCCTCACAAAACTAGTCAAGAACTAGACATTCTTGAGTGCATTTATTCCAACTGGCCAAGCACCAGAACATAACAGTGACCGACTTGTCCACTTCCATAAAGAATGCCTTTGGCAAAATGACCGGCAGGCACTGAAATAAAACTAAATCGTGGCAGCACATTCATTTTAATTGCCTGCACCTGATCTGCTAATGGCAGAGGGAGGTTGTCCCACCTTGCCAAGTCCACTTTCACTCTTCCATCAAACTAGTAAAATTGTATCTGTATAGCTCCACCCCCCCCCCCCCCCCCCCCAACCACAACACCCTGCCATTTGTACCCCCAAATACCTGTAAAATGGCAGGCCTCCCACACCACAAAATAGTCACTCTTGTCTAGGTTCAATTTGTATCCTGAATTAAATTTTTGTAAAAGTCCCATTTATTCCCCATCAACACACTAGGCTCCAATAAGTCCTCCGCATACAAAGACACCCCATGCTCTATCCACCTCTCCTCTCCCCCCCCCCCCCCCGCCTCGTACAATTGCCTTCTACAGGCTTGAACTCCTGAAAGCAATTGCCAAAGGCTCTATCGCTATTGCAAATAGCAGAGGGGACATAGGACACCCCTGTCTGGTCCCCGGTATAGAGCAAAGACCCCAAACTCATGTTGTTTGTGCGGACACTCGCCATCGGTTCCTTATATGATAGCCTTTCCCACTTCCTAAATCTCAGCACAATCCCGAACCTCTCAAGAACCACCATCAAATACCCCCATTCTATTCAATCAAATGCCTTTTCCGCATCATGCGCAATGACCACCTCTGTCTCCTTCCCCTCAGCAGGCGTCATGATTGTATTTAATAACTTCCTAAGATTTGAAAATAGCTACCTTCCTTTTATGAACCCTCTCTGGTCCTCCCCTATCACCTTCAAGAGGCAGCCCGCCGAACTAGCTGCCAGTACCTTCGCAAGTATCTTGGCGTCTACATTCAGTGGCGACATATTCCTGACGACCCACACCCCATGGGGTCCTTTTCTTTTTTTCACAGCAGGGAGATCAAGGCCTGCCGCAATGTTTGTGGTAGCACCCCCTTCCCTATCGCCTCCTCAAACATCCCCACCATTAACGGCGGCAATTTGTCTTTCCATTTCTTGTAATTCTCCACAGGGAATCCATCGGGCTCTGCCACTTTCCCCGATTGCATCCTCCCAATTGCCTCCTTCACCTCCTGTTCCCCCACCGAACTCTCCAATCTGGCCCTGTCTCCCTACTCCAGCCTCGGATACTCCAATCCGTCCAGGAACTCCCTCATTCCCTGATCCTCTACCGGTGGCTCTGATTTATACAATTTTTCTTAAAACTCCTCAAATACCTTCTTAATCTGGTCCAGAGTCACCACCAATTTCCCCGTCCTATCCTGCACCTGACTATTTCTCTCGCCGCCGCCTCCGTCCAATGTTGGCCTACCAGCATCTGCCCCGCCTTCTCCACATATCCATAAATCGCCCACCTCGCCGCCTCAGTCGGCGTACCACCTTCCCCATGGATAACCGGTCGAATGTACCCTGAAACTTACTCCTTCTTTCCAAAAGGCAGGATTTTCATCATGCGCGTATCTCATGTCCACCTCCAACATCTCCTCCATCAGACTTTGATGCTCCTCCCTCTCCTTTTACATAAGAACATAAGAACTAGGAGCAGGAGTAGGCCATCTGGCCCCTCGAGCCTGCTCCGCCATTCAATGAGATCATGGCTGATCTTTTGTGGACTCAGCTCCACTTTCCGGCCCGAACACCATAACCCTTAATCTCTTTATTCTTCAAAAAACTATCTATCTTTACCTTAAAAACATGTAATGAAGGAGCCTCAACTGCTTCACTGGCCAAGGAATTCCATAGATTCACATTCCTAAATCTACTTCCCCTTATTTTGAAGCTATGTCCCCTAGTTCTGCTTTCACCCGCCAGTGGAAACAACCTGCCCGCATCTATCTTATCTATTCCGTTCATAATTTTAAATGTTTCTATAAGATCCCCCCTCACCCTTCTAAATTCCAACGAGTACAGTCCCAGTCTACTCAACCTCTCCTCATAATCCAACCCCTTCAGCTCTGGGATTAACCTAGTGCACACCCTCCAGTGCCAGTGCACACTTAAACAATATCACCTCCTTCACTATTGCCTTCAGACACTCCAATACCATGGAGTTGGGGAGGAGGCAGACGGCCTACGGCCGGGTACAACAGCGGGGTGCGGTTTGGCATGGCACATCCAGCAAAGTGGAGGGTGATCTACAACTCCAAGGACTTTTACTAGTAAAAGCCCACGTACACCTCAATCACTTTTCCGATCTTCTCACAATAAAGATAAATGAAATAGAACTATATACAATCATCCACCCTTCCTACTCTCAGTCCAAGATCAACCCTCAGTCCCATTTCTCATTTCTGCACGAGTGCCTTCACAAACGCCTCCGCCGCTTCCAATGTCTCTAAATAAAAGTCCTTGGAGTTGTAGATCACCCTTCACTTCGCTGGATGTACCATGCCAAACCGCACCCCGCTGTTGTACGGTACCATCTTCACCCGACCGAAGGCCGTCTGCCTCCTCCCCAACTCCATTGTTCAGCGCTGGTATATGCGTATACCAGCTCCAGCCCACTGCACCTCCCGCTTCTGCTTCGCCCAACTCAGTCCTTCTCCTTCACATGGTACCTATCAAGACACACATTTACCACTCTTGGTGGCTCATTCACCTTCGGTTTAGGCCTCAACGACTGATGAGTCTGATTCAGTTCGTACCTGAAGGGGTCTTCCCCTCCTCCAACAGCTCCGCCAACATCTTTGCAAAGTCCTCTGTCGGCCTCGGGGCCCTTCACTCCTTTGGGCAGGCCCACGATTTTCAGATTTTGCCGCCTAGATCTATTTTCAAGGCCTTCCACCTTTGCTCTCAGACCTTTGTTGGCCTCCACCACCCTCTGCAGCTCCTCACCCATCGAGGTGAACTGATCGCTGTGTTGTAACAAGGCCTCCTCCACCCCCTTCAGCTTCTCACCCTGTTCCCGCACCTCGGCCGATGTTTTTGACATCACCGCCTCCACTGGGGCAATCACCTCCTCCACCAGTACCTTCATTGCCGCCATCATCTCCCTCCATGTGCGTAGCAAACTGCTTCTCGCATTCCACGATCATCACCTCGGTCATCTTTTCTGCCATGAACGGTGCGGCCCCACCCTGAGACCCAGTCTCCACCATCTTTCCAGTTGCCGAGCTGATCCTTTCGATCAACGGCAAACCATCACTCGCCCCCTAATTCCCGGCGGCTTTCTTTTGGTTTTTGGATATCCCCCCTCCTTCCTTATGTCTTCCTGCACTTTGTTGAAAAATTGCCCCAGGGAATTTATTTGTCCTAAACACATCTGTTTCTTTCCCTTTGTCTCTTTTCTCTTAATTCAGCTTACTGAAGTAGTATCAAGAAAACTGATTTTACTTTTCTCATCCTGTGCTCTTAACTCCTTGTCTCATCTTGTGTGCCTTGTTATCTCACAATCAGAAAATACCCAGGATGGTCCATTTGCAATTATTCTGTAGCTTGATTTTATAATGGATGTTCAACCATAGTATGCATCACTATTACCTGTGATCCAGCTATATAATTCCCTAGGATGAATTTAATCCCTACAATGAGCAGTGTTTCTCCCACTTCTACAACCACTTCTCCCATCTTCAAGCTACTTCTTAAGTTTACGTTCACCAGAGGCTTTTTTTCTTGCCGTGAATGCTGCTAAACAGAACCTCTTCTTCAATATAAAAAATTCTTTAACACATCAGCCATCTGTTGTGCACACATTTTCACCGTTTCATTCACTCCTATTGTTTCTTCCTCTCTGTGTACAAACTTTATCAGCTTCTCTCGCTCTCCAGTCTCTGATTTAACATTTTTTTTCTTAAAACGTATAACTCCAACTGGCTTGCCATTTAATAACCAACATAATGATTTTGTATGGCCCAGCTTATTACAATGTAAGCATCTAATTTTCCTCGTATTCCTCATTCCCTCAGCACTGTCTTTTTACTTTGAGGTGAAGTCTCCTTGGCATTTTCAACCTCTCCCTCTCTTGCTTGACACACTTTTCTCACACTTTCACATCTTCTATCTTACTCAGATTTAAAAGTGTGTTGAGAAAGGGCTTTGTCCTATGAACCAATTAATGGTTATCAGCAAGCTCCATGGCTTTCCTCGCCATTTTAATTCTTTGTTCCTCCACATGAGTTCAAATTACTACAGGTAATGAATCTTTGAATGCTTCCTATAGAATTACTTCTCTAAGTGCCACATAGGTTCCTTCTAGTATTAATGCTCTCATCCACTTATTAAAATTGCTTTGTTTAACCATTTCAAAATCAATAGAAATACGTCCATTTCTTAAATTTTGAAACATTTGTCTGTAATCCTCTGGTACTTACTCTCAAGCACTCATTATAGCTTTCTTTACTTTATCATTCTCCCCAGATCTCTCCATTGCCAAGACTCATAGACATCACTGGCCCTACCTGCCAGTTTACCCCAAGAGTAGCGTCCAAAAAACCTGCAACCATTTAATTTGCCTCGCTATTTTCTCAAATGAATAAATAAATGCCTCCACATCCTTTTCGTCAAATTCTGGAAGTGCCTGTACAAATTTCAACATCTCCCCACTGGGTTCATGTCTGGAGTTACTTCCTTCCTCAACCTGCTCCAGTGTGTCTGCTTTAATTTCCTTCATTCTAAGCTGAATGCTCTCTTTAGTAACTGAGAAAGCCAGCAGTAGTGGAACAGGATTTATTGAACTATGTACAATACTCTGTCCAGTGTAGTAGCTTTCTCCCTGCTGGAAAAACCAACAGCTCTGGGCCCTGCTTTGGCTCGCATTATATGTAGATGTAACAAGCTCCAGCTGGGTGGCCCCCTACCTCGGAAGCTCGTACTCCATGAGTCCCACGGGGAGTTCGACGATGGTTTCTCTGTGGGACTCATGGGAGTTATGACATTCTCGTTTCTCCTTTCCCTTTTTGTCATTGCTAACTTATGCAATTCTAAATCCCTTTGAAAAGCTCTCTCTTTGTCTTTTTTCTCTCTTCCTCTTTTCCTCTTTTTGCTTTTCCTACATCTCCAGTTTAATTTTTTTTCATTTCTATTACTTTCTGTCATTGAATTTAAGCAATTTATTTGCCTAATTTTTCAGAAAATTTTGTCTATCTCGCAACTCTTTTTGTACATTTAAATGCTTCGCTATGCTTTCAATCGTCTGCGATTTCCTTACCCCTGCAGGTAATCCCAATTCATCTGCTAATTCGGTTCACTGACTTTTGGTTATGTTCTGTAAACTACTCAGTGTTACATCCTCCATCTTGAGGAAAGCCTTAGACAGTGGAAGTCATCTTATTTAAAATCACACACCTCCCCACTTGGTTCCACACTTTCCTCACTCCCGTTACCTTTAAAGTCGCAAATTCCCCTACACCCAAGGAATTATGTTTCTCAAAATCCCACCTAAGAGCCCCAAAGTTTATTAAGAACACCGCTGATGTTAAATGTGAGGGTATTCCAAAACCTAAAAGGAATACTGTTTCTTAATGGTGTATATTTTCAATTTGGTATACTGTGAGAAACGATGTGCAAACAATGGAGGAATAGTCCATTGTTTGTGATCAATTGATAAAGAATATTTATTAACTTAAAAAAAACACATGACAAGAAAGACCATAATACACTACAACAGTATGCTTGGCTACACTGACGGCTATACACACACAGCATTATATTTGTTCCCAATTACCTACGTTTCCTCAACTCTGAGACGGCCCTTGTTCCCAAGCAGCATCCAATATTATATAACTCTTTGAGCTAAATCCAGCAGATGATTACCACCCACAGGTCATTTGTCCACATTTGGGAAAAGTGTCTTCAGTTTCAGCGAAGGCGCAATCGTCTCGGTTTGGGTTTTGGATTTTAACCAGCTGCCATTTTAGCAATAACTTGTTGTCAGGGGAGACTGTTCGCTGCAGCTGGTTGTAGCTATCATGGGAGCTGCTGCTACTCTGTTCCTTTCACCAGATATTGTGCTATGAATGTATCTTTCTTTCCCTTTGCTGTCACCCACCCTGTGGACCCGGCTTTTAGCATAGAACTGGCAATTCCTTTGAAATTACCTCTTCTACATCCCATTATTTTTCCCTAGTCACATAGGTAAACAGTTGCTTCTCTCAGTGCCATGCTAATTTGCATACCCTTATCAATTTCCCTTTCTATTTTACCCCAATTTCATTTTTTAATCTTGATCTTCCCCAATTCTTAACACCTCTTTCGATCAGAACTGTACCATTTTCACTGCAGCATGTTTACCATCATGAGGCACAGATAGGAGCAAAGGCAGCCATCGATGACTCAAAAAGTTGCGTTAACATAATTTGAACATTGGCTGCTTCTGCAGAGTTCTATTTACAAAAAAAAAACAGTGAGGTTGTATAGAGACAAACACAAAATAAGGAACAATGGAAACAAAGAACCTAGACAGATAAGGAAGTGAGAAATGAACTGGAGTTAGCGAAGACTGAATTGGGTATAGAAAAATGAAAATAAAGGACAGCTTGTTTCTGCTCTGCTTTTAGTCTGTTTTTGTGTCCTGTTTCTACATCTATGCAAGTGTACACAAGCAACAAAGAGAGAACTCCGAGAAGCTGCAAATAAAAAGAAACTGCAGAGCAATGAAAGCTCTAAAGCAGATCAGGGTTCAATCCATGGAATACTACAGCTTTACAGGCTTTTGTTCTTTTCATCTCTCTTTTCGCTTGTTTGCTTTTCTTTCTCTTCAATTTTCTCTTAAATTTTGTGCTAGCAGCCGTTTGGGAGCATCGTTGATGAAACTGAGTGCAGGTCACCGAGCTTCCCTCTCAGCTGCAGTTAGTGTGTGGCCTGAGGAGACTGAGAAAAAGAATAAATAATGTTTCCCTTCAACTGATATAACAGGAGGGGGAAGAGGAAAAACCCTTGCCTTTAAGAATGCATTGGTCCGCATCGACTTGACTTAATGCAACAAAATGTAGTGACACTTTAAGTTCGGTTAAAATTGGAGATGATTACCTTGATGATTCTGGGAAACATTTCAGTTAAACATCAGTTGTAGGGAAAACCATCAAAATAATTTTATGGCATCTCGTGGGAGAACACCTGGAAAAGTAGAGCTCGGTAAAGGCCAGCCAGCATGGATTTCAAAACGATAAGATGGGTATAACAAATACACTGGAGTGTTTCAAATATATTATTGTAATTTTAGATGAGAAATTAAAGATTTCGATTTTCAAAAGCATTTTGCAAGATTCCATAGAGGTTAATGGGTAAACTTTCTTTAAAGAAAAAACAGATAATAATGAGGGAGATAGGCCACTGGATAGATAATTGGCTTAAAATCAAGAAATGGAGAATTGCCATAAAAGGACATTTTGAAACTTTTACTTGGGGTTCTTCGTCTGAGGGTATCATAAACAAGATTTCTATGTTTGCAGATCATACTGCATTTGAAAGCAAAATAAAGCAAAAAATGCAACCAGATTTCAACAGGTTTCAACTATTTTGATACTGTGGATTTCTGCCATTTAATGTCATGTGAAACATAGATGTGTGCCTCATTAATACCCATAATTCTCAGCAGTTTAAATAGCACTGCACTGAATTCAACTTGTTTCTTGACTTCCCTCGCACAGTGCTGCTAACTTGTTTAAAACTGTGAACTCTGTGGTGTTGCAACCAGGTTATTTGAATTTCATGCTGGAATTTTAGCACTGTTTTACTTCCATTACCTTCCTCTGCCATTTGCTGAATTTTTGCTTTAGAAATCCTATTTACATAAATTGGCACTGTTGCTGACAGCATCTGCAAATCACTCTGCTCCCCCTGGGTACTCAATTGAGCTGCTGCTGGCTATCATAGATTTAGAGGGGGAGGAGGAATTCAGAGTGAAGGAAGATAGGCTTGACCTGTACCCTAACTGATTAAGTCATCAAGCTTAGCCACACTTTCAGGATATCCTGAAACCTGCAAATCCTTCACAACAGAAGTTGTAATATAATAATTTCATCTACTATATCTTCACAGCTATGGCCCTGCCTATTCCTGTGAAGGGTACAGTACAACCGTACTGTGTTTATTGATTGGCTTGCTTCAGGTCACAACTGGTGATGTTTGCCACATTAAGCTTCAGTGCACGAATGTAATATTAATGTATGTCCCTTCTGACAATCTTCACTAACCATTCCTAAGGAGTTGTAACCAGTTTATTTCCTTACTCAAATTTGGTGTATATGTAATTTAGTATTTTTCTTTCCTCTTTGTACTTGCCCATGACAGCATACAGTGTGTGTCATCTAATCTTATGTAAGTATGAGGGAAGCCTGCTATTCAATGAAGGTTCTGCCATATCTACGGTACTGGCTCTTTTTGGGGGCCTTTGCCTGTTCTTACCACATTTGCCCCTGAATTGGTTTGTTTGCTGCAGCATTGGTAAGATATGTATACATGGCTCCTGCAGAAGAAGTATACCTGGCTTTAGTTATTCTAATTCTTCAATGCGATGTGGGAGTTGGTGGCAAGACAATTAGCTAAATTTTTCTCTCCTCACCCCAACCCCATCCAATTGGTCCTCTGAGAAGCAGTTGCCACTCCAAGATTGCATGATACCAGTGAGGTGGGTGGGCGGGCATGTGTTGTTAAAGGTGCAGGCACTTGGCTCATCTTTTCATGGAGTGGATACTACTTGCACCTGGCCCTCGGCCAAAATTCTAAATTCTCCACAGCAGAATGGAAAGCAAAGGGTTAAAAGAGCGAGAGGTCTTTCAGAACTGCTGTGTGTTCACCTCTCTTTTTGCCCTGTACCCCTCACCAGGGGCTGTTTAGCACAGGGCTAATTCGCTGGCTTTGAAAGCAGACCAGGGCAGGCCAGCAACATGGTTCGATTCCCGTAGCAGCCTCCCCGAACAGAGACTGTAATGTGGCGACTCGGGGCTTTTCACAGTGACTTCATTTGAAGCCTACTTGTGACAATAAGCGATTTTCACTTAATTTCATTTTTTCACCAATTGGCAGCCTTAGCATGCCTTGCTCATATGAAAAATGTGCGGGGAGAGGAATGCACAGGTAAAATATGCAAATTAGTTGCCTGTGGCAAATCCACAAAGCCAGGTCCTCTCAGTATCAGATTGAATGTACTGGCATGTTGAACAATCCCAAGGCAATTATTTTTATGTGCTTGTGGAAATAAATTTAAATATTAGCTTTTTCTGTTGTTGTACTGCATCAAATATAACATCAAATATAATTTTTAAAGCAGATAGGCCCGGTGATGTAACACAAGATTTAAGCATACAAAATGCAAGTTCCAGCACAGTAATTTTTTCATTCTCCTGGCATCAAACCTATAAATGCCTTTATTAAAAAAAACTTAAAGAAATGAACTTTTTTCATTGGGCAACCATGTCCCTACAGTCCAGAGACAAAAGAAAACCACAAAGAGCTCCATGATCTTGATTCAGTCACATTGCAGACTTGGTTGTAGAACTATAGGATCAGGGATGCCTTGTATCCAACAGAAATGACGGTGATTGCAGGAATCAGGCATGGGCCTGAATGGTGGAATGGCCTTGTTCTGTGCTGTAACCATTCAGTGGTTCTATCTGTAATGGACATGTGAACTAAGCGATTGCTTCCAAGTCGAGCCTTTAGAAGACAATATAAAAATTTGCTTACCATGGGCACGAGGACAATTTTAATTAATGTCCATCGTCACAACTGATTTGGTTTGAAATTTGGGATCACAGTTACCATTTCTAATACCGTTAAATTCTCAGGCTGATTGGACCTCAGCTGTACAATTCTGGGTTAGTTGAGAGAAATGACACCATGCTGGATAGAACTGCACAGCAGCAAACTGAGATAAGCTGCCCCCAAGCCCAGCTCGCAATACAGCTGCCACTCTGTTGATGTGCACTACATCTTCAGCCACATTCAATCGTATTGTAAACCTTGACAGAGCTCCACCAAACATAAAATTCTGAGCATAGAAAATTGAAAGAATTGCATGCCAGGATCAACGAAATATGGCTTTTCTCGCAGTCTTGCTCCAACTAGTGCTGTGCGGGTGATTTTGCAATCCCATACTCCCTGTAGAGAAGTCATATTGGAGGGAGTGTGAGTCAGAGATGGGGTTACTATATTTTACCACTAATTGCCTGACCCCTCTATCCTGTGAGCACATTCCGATGTTGTAGAATCACCATGATGACTTATCATAATGCGCAATCACCAATTCACAAACCAACCCATTTTAACTAGGTTACATTTTTGATCACAAAAGTATGAATTGCAATTCTTTTCTTCATGAAGAAAGTTAAGAAATATCCTTCATGGGGCAGCACGTTGGCGCAGTGGGTTAGCCCTGCTGCCTCACGGCGCCGAGGTCCCAGGTTTGATCCTGGGTCACTGTCCGTGTGGAGTTTGCACATTCTCCCCATGTTTGCGTGAGTTTCGCCCCCACAACCAAAAGATGTGCAAGGTAGCTGGATTGAACACGATAAATTGCCCCTTAATTGGAAAAAATGAATTGGGTACACTAAATTAAAAAAAAGAAATATCCTTCATTAGTGAATACATATCATTTACTAGTATCAGAAAAGCCCACTAATGCCTTTGCACTGCTGCACATTCATCCGCTAAGAGCTTGCAGCAGAACTTGCTTTCATTCAGTTAGTCAAGTCCTGTAAACATGCCTCCAACACTCCGGTTTAATCTTACTAGCTTGGTGTGAAGGATGAAGGCTGATTTGGCGATGTGGGATAGTCTCCCTTTGTCGCTGACGGGTCGGGTGCAGCCGATCTTTTTGCTGAAGGCATTTTTCAAGGAGGTGGATAAATTGATCACCTCACTTATTTGGGGGGGGGGGGGGGGGGGGGGGAAGGTACATTTGCACAGAGGACGGCAAGCAAGGGAGTTGGGCCTCCAAATTTACTGTACTATTATTGGGCGGCGCATGCTGAAAAGGTGAGTTGGGTTGGGGGCGTGGGGGGGGGAGAGTCCCTGTGGGTTAGAATGGAGGAGAGTTTGCGCAGAGGGTCGGGGCTGAGGGCGTTGGCAACAGAGCCGCTCCCAATGGCCCCAGGTAAATGTTC
This sequence comes from Scyliorhinus canicula, assembly GCF_902713615.1. NCBI lineage: Eukaryota > Metazoa > Chordata > Chondrichthyes > Carcharhiniformes > Scyliorhinidae > Scyliorhinus > Scyliorhinus canicula. The sequence goes on from NC_052148.1 coordinate 179,507,147, forward strand.
TGGAAGTCCGGTGGTGGTGGCAAAGTTAAAGATCTGGAGGCAGCATTTTAAGTTGTGGGCGGGGTCAAGAGAGATGCCGATTAGGGTTAATCATAGTTTTGAGCCAGGGAAGTTGGATGGGCGATTTCGGAGATGGGAGGAAAGGGAAGTTGGGGGTATTAAAAGACCTGTTCCTGAGAGGTCGTTTTGCGAGGCTTGAGGAGTTGGGGGAGAAATATGGACTGGGTCAGGGGGAAGTATTTAGCTCCGGTTCTCCGCCAGGAAGGAGCTTCAGAGCCTCTCTGAGGCGCCGGCCTCCACATTGTTGAAAGAGGTATTGACGGCAGGGCAGGGGGAATGGAGAAGGGGGTGGTGTCGGCGATCTTTGTGAGGTTTTTGGGGGAGGATAAGGTGTCCTTGAAGGGCATAAAAGCCGTGGGAGGAAGAGTTGGGGGAGGTTATGGAAGAAGGTCTGTGGTGTGAGGTGCTCCGGAGTGTAAACGTCTCAACCTTATGCGTGAGGGTGGGGCTGATGCTGGTGAACGACGTGCGGAGGATGCACCTCACGAGGGCGAGGATGAGCTGACTCTTTGAGGGGGTAAAGGAAGTCTGTGAGCATTATGGTAGGAGTCTCTCAAACCATGTTCACATGTTTTGGTCCTGCCTGAAACTTCAGGGGTTTGGGGAGAGGTTTTTAAGGTCATCTCGGGTGTGATACATGTGAGTCTGGAACTAGGGCCCCTGGAAGCCATTTTCGGGGTGTTGGACCAGCCCGGGCTGCAGGTAGGTGCGGGGGCAGATATTTTAGCCTTTGCCTCTCTGATTGCCCGGAGGTGGGTCCTGCTGAGGTGGAGGTCAGCTTCTCCACCCTGTGCCTTGGCTTAGTGGGGGGACCTGCTGGAATGTTTGACGCTCAAGAAGGTGAAGTTAGAGCTGAGGGGGAGGATGAAGGATTCTACAATTCATGGGCATTGTTTATCTTGCACTTTCAAGAATTGGATGCCATCAAACATTAGGGTGGGGGGAGCGGCTATTGGGTGGGGGGTTGAGCACATTGTTTATGCGATGACCGTTGATTCTCTTTTGGTCTTTTTGTTTTGTTGTATTTGGAATGTATGGGTGATGTTTGGGTTTGTATGTTGAAAGGGATGCTGGTTGGGGCATTGATACTGTATTTGTTTTTGTTGGTTATCTTTTGTTGTGTATTTGATCAAAATGGAAATGAGAATTTTAAAAAATATTCTTAATGTTACATTCTTAATGTTACAAAGATGTTGCTGTTTGGCATGACATCAGCAATTTTCCTATTCGGCAGAAAAGCTAATGTACGTGATGAGGATTTTCCTGGATTAAGTTTTGATGGTTTTGCAGTTGACCTTCACAGTCTGTTATCTGCCCTTCTAAATAAAGTTTTTATGGTGCGGTAGGAAGAAAAATCACTGAGAAAGAAAAATTAAACATTGTCCCATCAGAGATATTTTATCTACAGCACAATTAACCTTTAGTCTGCTGATGACTTTAAATTCATTGTGGTTGTGTATTTTGCTGATATACTGTTTCACGATTCTTTGAGAATTGATGTGATACTGTCCTCCCAGCATAAACGTATACAGTGTACTTCTGAATATATGACTTCCAATTTTCTGATTCACTGCATTTTCTGACCTTTCCTTTACAGCATCTTCCACCCTTCATCCCCCAAATAATTTAACTCTGTTACTAATTTCCACTTGTCCAAACTCCATTATCCAAGATAATTGGATGTCTCTGCTACAGTTCAGATACTCCAGAATGCACTGCAAACACACATTTGAGTGCACTCTGTGTGGCTTTGCTGCCACTGAATGACTGACAATCAAGATTATTTTTTCCTGTGGTCTTGCTTGCAGAGTTTCTCAGTTGTTTTTGTTAAGTGCAGTGCTAATTAGCTGTCAAAGAATCATGTCCAAAATTATGAATGTATTTAAGGAGGTAAATGCGGGAAAACGCTGGCCAACCTGCGCATGCGCGGGTGACGTAGTTTAGGCGTGCCGGCCGCGCCATTCAGGCGGCGCCGCTTTGACGCGGGTGCCAAGGCCCAGCGCGCGAAATTGACGCGCCACGTCCCTGGGGGTGGGAGCGGCCTCCGACGCCGGAGTGAAACACACCAGTTTTCACTCCGGCGTCGGCACTTTGTCTCCCTTTGGGAGAATCGAGGCCAAGGTGTTCAGAAACCATTTTGATGCGTTTTTTTGCTGTGGCGCGTTGGAACTGTCAATCGATGAGTCGAGCGCCATATCCCGTTCGTACGAGGGCATCTTTCAGCATCTGTAGATATCTGTTACGCTCCTCCTCGTCTGAGCAGATCCTGTGTATACGGAGGGCTTGTCCATAGGGGATGGCTTCTTTAAAGTGTTTAGGGTGATAGCTGGAGGAGTGGAGTATTGTGAGGCTATTCATGGGCTTGCGGTAAAGCAAAGTGCTGAGGTGACCGTCCTTGATGGAGATGAGCGTGTCCAAGAATGCAACTGATTCTGGAGAGTAGTCCATGGTAACTCTGATGGTGGAACTTATTGATTTTCATCATGTAATCGTTTCAGTGATTCTTCACCGTGGGTTCAAAGGAAAAAAATATCTTTGATGTATCTGGTGTATAACGCCGGTTGAAGGTCCTGTGCGGTGTGGAGGTCCATTGTGACGAGGAATGTTCCTGGTTCAACTAGTCCATGGGTGCTGAGTTTCTGTAAGAAGTCCGTTGTATTGTGACACAAGCTGGGCGTTCCTTGTACGATGGGTTTCCAAGATGCCCTCGATGTAGCCAGAGAGGTTCTTGCACAGGGTCCCATTGCCTGATACAATAGGACGGCCTGGTGTGTTGGCCTTGTGTATTTTTGGGAGGCAGTAGAGATCTCCAACGCGGGAAGTACGTGGGATGAAAGCTCATGGGGTGCTCTGAAGGTCTGGATCCAAGGTTTTGATCAGTCTGTTGAGTTGGCGGGTGTGTTCCTTGGTCAGATCTGCGGTTAGCTGTCTGAAGTGTTCCTGGTGTTGAGTTGTCGGTACACTTCTTTGCAGTAGTCTATTCTGTTCAGTATGATGGTGGCCCCTCCTTTATCTGCTGGTTTGATGACGATGTTGCGGTTGCCCCTGAGAGCATGGATGGCGTTGTGTTGTGCTTTGGTGACATTTGGGACTGTCCTGTGTCGAGTCTAGGGCAGCGGCCTTCCGGAGGGGTCCAATTCGACTCTTTTCTCTTCAGTTGTTGTTCTCCACATCCAAAGTTCCGGGCATAGACCCCAAGTGAAACTGCAATCCTGGCGTCCTCTGGCCATGGTGTCGCCTTTGCACTTCCTGCTACACCTCCTCCTTCCCGCCAAGGAGTCCTCTGGTGGGTTCTTCTCGTGCTCTCATGATGCCGGGCAGCTGCGTATGACCCTCTCAATGTCCACATCGATGCCGGACCATCAGACACGACAATGGGCCAGCATCTTCATCTTCGAATCGCCCGGGTGACCACTGTTTATGTCCTTCAGCAGGGACTCCTGACCCTGTGGCAGGATGATGACATGAGCACCCCACAATATGACTGTCCTCCATGCTGAACTCCGAGCTTCTGGGCAAGAGGCTTTAGGGCCAGAGGAAGGGTCCTCTGCATTCTGCCACTCAAAAGCATGTGACAAAGTTTGGCCAGTCTCGGGTCGCATTGCATCCATGCTCTCAACTGAGCAGACTTCACTGGCAATGTATCCATCAATTAAGATCTGTGACCACTTCATCCACCACTGGCAGGGATGGGGAACTCATGGGCAATTGTAGATGTCCAAGAGTGCCGGCATGGGCAATGTGCATACCTGCGCGGCATTGAAATGAATATCCATACGCAGCGAGTAGAAGCACCCAATGCTAAATTCTGGCTGATACGATCGGTGGGGGATTACCTTATCTTCCCGAGAGAGGCTGAGCAGGGGCTTGTGGTCAGTCATAATAGAGGAATGTCTCCCAGAAACATATTGGTGGAATTTCTTGATTCCAAATATTACCGCCAAACCCCCCTTATCGATTTGAGCACATTGTCGCCCAGTGTCTGCCAGGGTCAACGAGGTGAAAGCGATGGGGCGTTCCGTGCCTTCAGCCTATCTGTTTGCCAGCACCACCCTAATGCCATCGGGGGAAGCATCACATGTTAGGATGAGTGGCTGAGTTGGATCGTTGTGAGTGAAGAGCTGTGTGGATGACAGACACATTTTTACCCCGGTAAATGATTTGTCTTGAGAGGCACACCAGAACCACTTCTGGTCCTTCATCAACAGTATGTGGATTGGAGTCAATAAGGTTGCCCGGTTGGCGAGGAAGGTTTCATGATAATTTACCGGGCCGAGGATCAACCGGAGGTCAGTGGGAGCTGGGGTCCCTTTTATGGCCTGAACCTTGTCCTCCATCCCTGGGTGTAGGCCATCCCTGCTCACCTGTATCCTAAGTAAGTTACTGCACTAGCACGGAACAGGCACTTGCTCCTCTTTAGCTGGGGGCCACTTCGCAAAGCCTGCTCAGTTGACGAGGCAGAGCGAGACTAACAGCGCGGGTTCAATTCCCGTACCAGCTGAGGTTATTTATGAAGCCTCCTCCTTCTCAACCTTGTCCCTCGCCTGAGGTGGGGTGATCCTCAGGTTAAATCACCACCAGTCAGCTCTCCCCCTCAAAGGGGAAATCCGCCTATGGTCATCTGGGACTATGGCAACTTAACTTGCTTTTACTTTATGGGTGTACGTGGTTTCAAATTTTCTGGACGCTGGATCCAGCTCCACCTGTAAATGGGCATGATGCATGGCAAGTTTCATAAAAGAACACCCTCCAGCTGGTGTTGGGTACAAATCTTCCATCCAAGGCATTAGGTACTGGTCCAGGCGTGAAGCTCTGTTAACTGTGAGCTGGTAATCCCCGCAGAGTGGGGCAGATTTGTTGGGCTTCATTACCGGCACCATGGGTACGGCTCGGTCCACAAATTGTACAGGGCGTATAATCTCCAGATTCTTCAGACGCCGTTACTCCGAGTCAACCTTGATGTGCTGGAGGAGAGTTTGTGCTAGAGGAGAGTTTGTGCTGGAGGAGTGTTTGTGCTGGAGGAGAGTTTGTGCTGGAGGAGAGTTTGTGCTGGAGGAGTGTTTGTGCTGGAGGAGTGTTTGTGCTGGAGGAGTGTTTGTACTGGAGGAGTGTTTGTGCTGGAGGAGTGTTTGTGCTGGAGGGGAGTTTGTGCTGGAGGGGAGTTTGTGCTGGAGGAGTGTTTGTGCTGGAGGAGTGTTTGTGCTGGAGGAGTGTTTGTGCTGGAGGAGTGTTTGTGCTGGAGGAGTGTTTGTGCTGGAGGAGTGTTTGTGCTGGAGGAGTGTTTGTGCTGGAGGAGTGTTTTTTGCTGGAGGGGAGTTTGTGCTGGAGGGAGTTTGTGCTGGAGGAGTGTTTGTGCTGGAAGAGAGTTTGTGCTGGAGGAGAGTTTGTGCTGGAGGGGAGTTTGTGCTGGAGGAGTGTTTGTGCTGGAGGAGTGTTTGTGCTGGAGTGGAGTTTGTGCTGGAGGGGAGTTTGTGCTGGAGGAGTGTTTGTGCTGGAGGAGTGTTTGTGCTGGAGGAGTGTTTGTGCTGGAGGGAGTGTTTGTGCTGGAGGAGTGTTTGTGCTGGAGGAGTGTTTGTGCTGGAGGAGTGTTTGTGCTGGAGGGGAGTTTGTGCTGGAGGAGAGTTTTTGCAGGGGGTCAGGATTGAAAGCACTAGCAACTGCGCCACTCCCGATGGCCCCGGGGAAATACTCAGGGAGTCCGGTAATAATAGCTTCATTGAGAATTTGGAGGCAGTTTAGCCAACACTTCGGGTTGGGGCAGGGCCAAGGGAAATGCCGATTCGGGGCAACCACAGATTTGAGCCAGGGAGGTGGGATGGAAATTTTCGGAAATGGGAGGAGAAGGGGATTAAGACACTAAAAGATTTGTTTCTTAGGGGTCGGGTTTGCAGGATTGAAGGCGCTGGAAGCGAAGTATGGGCTGGAGCTGGGGGAAATGTTTAGATACATGCAGGTTCGAGATTTTGCCAGAAAGGAGATACAGAGCTTCCCGATGGAGCCGGCCTCCACATTGCTTGAGGAGATGCTGACGACAAGGGGACTGGAGAAGGCGGTAGTGTCGGCGGTGTACGGAGCTATTTTGGAAGAGGAGAAGGCACCACTGGAAGGGGTGAAAGCAAAGTGGGAGGAAGAGTTGAGAGAGATATGGAGGATGGGTTCTGGTGTGAGGTGTTCCAGAGAGTGAATGCCTCCACCTTGTGTGCGAGTTTGGGGCTGATACAGCTGAAGGTGGTATGCAGAGCGCGCCTCACGAGGGCGAGGATGAGCCGATTCCTTGAAGGAGTAGAAGATGTGTGTGAACGTTGCAGGGGAGGGGGGGGGGGGGGGGCGGCTGCTAATCACGTTCATATATTTTGGTCCCATCCAAAGCTACAGTATTACTGGAAGGAGGTTTTTAGGGTTATTTCTAAAGTGGTGCACGTGAAACTGGACCCGGGCTTCCGGGAGGCCATATTCGGGGTGTCGGAGGCAGATGTTGTAGCCTTCGCCTCTTTGAAAGCCCGAAGGCGGATCCTGATATGTTGGAGAACAACCTCTCCACCCTGTGCCTTGGCGTGACGCTGGGACCTGTTGGAATTCTTGACTCTTGAGAAGGTTAAGTTTGAACTGAGGGGAAGGATGGAGGGGTTATACAATTCATAGGCATTATTCATTATGCACTTTCAAGAACTGGATAACAACGAACATTAGTTGGGCTGGTGGGTGGGAGGGTTGGGGGGGAGGGGGGCTGTGTGTGTTAATGGCGACTATGGGTGATCCCTAATTCCTTTTTGACATTTGTTTGTGTGAACATGCGGGCTAATGTTTGGGATTTGGTGGGAGGATGGGATTGTTGTTATTGTTATGGGGATTGACATATTTGTTACTGATTATTGTTTATTGTTGGTGGGTGTAAATTTGGGAGAAAATGTGAAAAAGGAGAAGAATAAAAAAAATTAATAAAAAAAAACCTTGATGAGCAATGCATTGGGACCAGCCTTGCCCTAAAGTACCGGGGCTGATCATCAGGATCTATGTAGATACGGGCCTTGACCCCTTTTATTTTGGCCAGACAATCATTGAACACTTTGGGGTATTTGCCCAGTACATCATATAGATGGTTACTGCCTGTGCAGAGTCTGCACCTTCTCCCCATGCCGACGTGGGTTTCCTACGGGTGCTCCGGTTTCCTTTCACAGTCCAGAATGACAAATGCAAAACCACATGGAAGCATCCTAGATCTAAGCATTGGTACCTTCTGAGTTATGTCATTGCATAGTCAAAGATTTAGATCCACGTGATGTTGGTCAATACGATCCCTGTGGGAGATAGACTTGTTCGATCAGTAATGAACACCCACCTAGCACGAAAACATCTCAAGGCCCAAGAGTAAGATTATCAATATCTTGGTCCTAAAGCTGCTTGACCCATCTGGAAAATCTTAAAATAGTCAACTCCATTTTAGAACAGTGGGATCACATAAAGCCAACTGTACACATGATGGAAAGAGAGAGCCCAAGAGATCGAACAATGTCATTATATGGGGGGGTTTCTTTAAGCCTCCAGGGCCTTCAATGGACCAAGGTCAAGCAGGCAAAATATCTTTGCTCACAGTAATGTTCTCTTTCCAAGAATCCACAGTGGCAGGTGATATTGTTTACTACTCTTCTAGAATCCATGGATGAACCATCATCAAATGAAAAGCTGCAACAAGCAATCAAACAGATGAAAAACACCGAAGCCTCTATCCCCAATGGTATTCAAGCAAGTGGACTTTGTGCACTGGGCAATGAATGCTCGAGAAAGTCCCATATTTTGACATTGTTTTCACCTAACCAGTCTTGGTAATGAAGATGCTGAAATCCAATGGTCTGGACATAGGATTCTAGTTGACTTTATGTGATCCCAAAGCATCCATGCACACATCCACAGATTTGGGAGATAAATCTGACTCTGTAAATTGTAACCATCTTCAAGAAGGGAGATAAATCCTGCTGGGGCAGTTATCGAGGCATTTCCCTCTTATCCATGTCAGGGAAATTCCGACCATGCATTTTCCTGCGGCTGAAGACACCCTCTCAGAGACACTGGTTTTAGACCTACCAGAGGAACGTCTGACTTGGGTCTTCTTGCCAGACAAATCCAAGATGAGAAAAATCCCAGGAACTGTTCATTGCACTCATTCAATGCAAAGAAAGCATTTGATGTGGAATGTGCTCCAAAGATTTTGGTGTCCAAGGAACCATGTGTCTGTCCTGCAATTGCTTCATGATGATATGACTGTCTTGAGTGGGAAATCTGAAACAGATGCCTGCACAATCCAGTCTGGGATCATGCAATAGCCCCCATACTATTTTCAATCTACCTAACCGTAACTTGTCACCTGATCGAAGATCAACTGCCCTCCTCTGATGTCAGTATTAAATACCGGATGGATGGAAAACTCTTTAACCTCCGTCAGCTCTGTGACAAAACTAAACTGACAGTGTGGTGATATGCATCACTGTATATACACAAGGGGTTAATGTAAATACACTACAACTAAGTAAATACTAGAGGGAGCACCGGAGATGTCATGATATGCAAACATGCAGCTAATGAACAATTAGAATAGGACACAACCAATGAGCAGTCAAGACACCCAGAAGTTGCATTACCACAAGGGGGCAATAAATAACCCATATAAAAGGAACAAAATGACGTGCTGCTTTATTGGGAGCAGCTGAAGGTAACCGAGTACAAGGGTGGTAGGTGAATTTGAATTGGTGTGAGTAGGACACAGGCAACAGCAACTTTATATCTATACAGCATCTGTCGCATAACAAAATGTCCCAAGGTGCTTCACAGGAACATTATGAAACAAAAGTAGTATGACACCAAACCACATGCGGTCATCTGGTCAAAAGCTGAGTCAAAAAGTAGGTGTTAAGCAATATCTTATTGAGGAAAGTGAGGTAGAGAGGCTGGGAAGTGTAGGGAGGGCATTCCAGAGCTTAAAGGCTAGGCAAATGAAGGTGCATCCACCAATGGTAGAACAATTTAAATTGAGGTTGGTAAGGAGGCCAGAATTGGATTACCTCTGTAGATTGTTGGGCATGAGGATATTTTGGAGATGGAGAGTAATGTAGCCATAGAAAGACTTGGGGGGGGGGTGGGAAAAAAATAGAGTGAGAATTTTAATCAATATTTTGGTTGAGCGGGAGCTTGAGCTTTGGATGACTTCAGATTTAAAGGAGTTGAATACGGAAGGCGAGGAGTATGTTGGAATAGTCAAGTCTCGAGATAACAAAGATATGAATGAAGATTTTGACAGTAGATGAACAGATCTCGCAGTGTGGTAGGGCATGAAGAGATTACATATTTCTTATTGTTTTGTGATTTTACAGAGATAGGGAGGAGTGAGGCAAGGAGTAAGCATAAGCGAGGAGAATTTTAAAATTGATATTTTTAGTAGTCCAGGAGGAACTAGGAAAGGAGAGTCAGAAGAATGGTTTATTTCCAAAAGTAAACTATTTACAGTTCCAGTCAAAGTTGCTGTGGGCTCCTACCTGGGCTAGCTTTTAAGGAACTGAGTAAACTAGCCCGCTGATAGGCCTCGGCCCCTCTGCGGGGTAGGTCGTACTCCATGAGGCTCATGGGGAGATTAATTGGGTCACCACTGTGGGTCTCATGGGGGTTATAACAGGATTGTGCAACAAGACTTTGATATAGGTCAGCAAGCACAGTGATGATTTGGACAGCAGAATGTGTGCTTAATTTATGGTGTGTGAAAGATGGGAAGGCTGACCAGGAGTGTACTGGAATAGTCCAAGTGTGGAGCTAAAGGAGGCATGGATGAGGATTTCTGCAGCAAATGGGCAGCGGCAGAGTTTGGCAATATTGCAGAGGAGGAAGTAAGCCATTTTGATGGTGTGGATATATGGTCAGAAGCTCATCTCAGGGTGACTTATCTACTTTTGAGTGCTACCGAACTTTTAAGTCAATAATTTTTGTTTTAATCTTTCATTTTATCTTTGTCTATCCTTCATCCTTCACACTTCACTGTGATATTGACCAAATGTGAAGACAGTTAGAAATTATTAATTTAATACTTCAGCCATGCCACCCACTGCCTCCATAAGAAGATGGATTTTTCTGGTCCACAATTGACTCTCCCCCCCCCCCCCCCCCCCCCGCGCCCCCACACCCCCCTCCTTAGATTATCCTATTACTTTTTATATTTGTCATAAAAACATTCATGTTCCCCTTTTATGCTACCTACCAATGTGCTTTAACGTAAATCTTCATCCCTTCTAATTTCCTTTTTCAGTTCTCCTCTGCAATTTCTGCATTTAATTCTCTACGATATTATGACATCTATCATAAACCTCCTTTTCTCTCATTTTTACCTTCATATCTTTAGTTATTGCATGTTCTTGATAAGTACGTACCAGTCAGGCAGGGAGGAAGGGGTCGAGCGAGGGAACCGTGGTTTACCAAAGAAGTGGAATCTCTTGTTAAGAGGAAGAAGGAGGCCTATGTGAAGATGAGGTGTGAAGTTTCAGTTGGGGCGCTTGATAGTTACAAGGAAGCGAGGAAGGATCTAAAGAGAGAGCTGAGACGAGCAAGGAGGGGACATGAGAAGTCTTTGTCAGGTAGGATCAAGGAAACTCCAAAAGCTTTCTATAGGTATGTCAGGAATAAAAGAATGACTAGGGTAAGAGTAGGGCCAGTCAAGGACAGTGGTGGGAAGTTGTGTGTGGAGGCTGAGGAGATAAGCGAGATACTAAATGAATACTTTTCGTCAGTATTCACTCAAGAAAAAGATAATATTGTGGAGGAGAATGCTGAGACCCAGGCTATTAGAATAGATGGCATTGAGGTGCGTAGGGAAGAAGTGTTGGCAATTCTGGACAAGGTGAAAATAGATAAGTCCCCGGGGCCGGATGGGATTTATCCTAGGATTCTCTGGGAAGCCAGGGAAGAGATTGCTGAGCCTTTGGCTTTGATTTTTAGGTCATCATTGGCTACAGGAATAGTGCCAGAAGACTGGAGGATAGCAAATGTGGTCCCTTTGTTCAAGAAGGGGAGTAGAGATAACCCCGGTAACTATAGGCCGGTGAGCCTAACGTCTGTGGTGGGTAAAGTCTTGGAGAGGATTATAAAAGATGCGATTTATAATCATCTAGATAGGAATAATATGATTAGGGACAGTCAGCATGGTTTTGTGAAGGGTAGGTCATGCCTCACAAACCTTATCGAGTTCTTTGAGAAGGTGACTGAACAGGTAGATGAGGGTAGAGCAGTTGATGTGGTGTATATGGATTTCAGTAAAGCGTTTGATAAGGTTCCCCACGGTCGGCTATTGCAGAAAATACGGAGGCTGGGGATTGAGGGTGATTTAGAGATGTGGATCAGAAATTGGCTAGTTGAAAGAAGACAGAGAGTGGTAGTTGATGGGAAATGTTCAGAATGGAGTTCAGTTACGAGTGGCGTACCACAAGGATCTGTTCTGGGGCCGTTGCTGTTTGTCATTTTTATAAATGACCTAGAGGAGGGCGCAGAAGGATGGGTGAGTAAATTTGTAGACGACACTAAAGTCGGTGGAGTTGTAGACAGTGCGGAAGGATGTTGCAGGTTACAGAGGGACATAGATAAGCTGCAGAGCTGGGCTGAGAGGTGGTAAATGGAGTTTAATGTGGAGAAGTGTGAGGTGATTCACTTTGGAAAGAATAACAGAAATGCGTAATATTTGGCTAATGGTAAAATTCTTGGTAGTGTGGATGAGCAGAGGGATCTCGGTGTCCAAGTACATAGATCCCTGAAAGTTGCCACCCAGGTTGATAGGGTTGTGAAGAAGACCTATGGTGTGTTGGCCTTTATTGGTAGAGGGATTGAGTTCCGGAGCCATGAGGTCATGTTGCAGTTGTACAAAACTCTAGTACGGCCGCATTTGAAATATTGCGTACAGTTCTGGTCGCCTCATTATAGGAAGGACGTGGAAGCTTTGGAACGGGTGCAGAGGAGATTTACCAGGATGTTGCCTGGTATGGAGGGAAAATCTTATGAGGAAAGGCTGATGGACTTGAGGTTGTTTTCGTTAGAGAGAAGAAGGTTAAGAGGTGACTTAATAGAGGCATACAAAATGATCAGAGGGTTAGATAGGGTGGACAGCGATAGCCTTCTCCCGCGGATGGAGGTGGCTAGCACGAGGGGACATAGCCTTAAATTGAGGGGTAATAGATATAGGACAGAGGTCAGAGGTGGGTTTTTTACGCAAAGAGTGGTGAGGCCGTGGAATGCCCTACCTGCAACAGTAGTGAACACGCCAACATTGAGGGCATTTAAAATTTATTGGATAAGCATATGGATGATAAGGGCATAGTGTAGGTTAGATGGCCTTTAGAATTTTTCCATGTCGGTACAACATCGAGGGCCGAAGGGCCTGTACTGCGCTGTATCATTCTATGTTCTATGTTATCCAAGGGGCTCTGGCTTTGAATGCAGTCCAGTTCCCCCTCATTATAGTATTATCATAACTATCAGCATTGCAAGGGTTAATGTAGTGTCGAGAGTAACCATTAGAGGGAGCTGCAGGAACAACTATATAAGGCAGTGATGCTAGAAGGGTGGGAGAGTGTATGCAAGAGTTAGCCACTGAAGGTCAGAAGAGCAGATAGTGCAAGTAATAGATTATAATTTAAATCAGTAGTGAGATTAGCAGTAGATGAGTGTAGTTAGATGTTATTGATCAATTGTGTATTCTTAAGGACTACGTGTCGAATCCCAGTTAGTTGGGCAAATAAAATCATAGCTTTGTTTAAGTTAAAACTATTTTGTGGTCTTTGTGAACACTGCTCCAACCATCCTGAAAAAACAACACGGGGGGGCAGCACGGTAGCACAAGTGGATAGCACTGTGGCTTCACAGCGCCAGGATAAAAACAATTACAATATGGTGCTACAGAAATTAATGATCCTGAAAAAATTCTATAAGCGCTACATGTTAAGAAACAGATTGCACTGAAAGGGAGATCAGTAGATCACAGCTCTAAAGTTGCGAGCGCAGTCCTGTAATCTTTCCTCCACCTCCGATTCTATGCTGCGTGATCAAGTTGTGTTCGGGATAAATGATGAATGTTTGTGTGGGAAAATGCTAAGAAGACCGGTTTTATTGATTGAAGACGCTATTAATATATGTAAGGCCAGCGAATAGGCAACGGGCGAAAATGCCGAATTCGTGGCAAAGGAAAAGGGTGCGAAATTGGGAAACGTGACTAACGCCATTAATGCTGTGTCAAAGAAAACTGCATACAACAGCTGGTGGCCATTTTGAAAGTGATGTTACGAGCATGATGACGTGCACACGCTGTGGAAATGCCCACAGTCAAAAGAATGGTCCGGCGAAAGTCAAACAATGTTCCAGTTGTGGCAAAGTAAACCATTTTGCAACACAGTGTCGTTTATCAGCAACTGTTCCAGTAACCAAATTTAAAAAGCCCTATGGTGATTTCAGACGGATCCAAAGAGTGGAGAGAAAATATCCAACATCGTGGCGGATAGCGAGGATGGCTCACCATGTTCACTTTCGATACCTTCATGATAGAAGCAGTCACTAGTATTAATTTACTGGATGTAAGATCAGTAAAATCACTCTCCAAGATAATTAAGGAGTGGACTGTCTCATTAGAAATAAATGCAGAATTAATACCATTTAAAATTGACACTGGAGTGCACGCAAGTATTATCACCTCCTGATCTTTGAAGCAAGCCATTGAAAAACCACTAATAATGCAATCCACCTGTAGGCTTACAGATTACAACAGTAACACGATAGTCACAAGAGGGTCCTGCTCTCTTGTTAAGAATGGGAACATCAAGATACCCATCGACTTCGAGGTGGTAGAGGGTGAGAAATCATCATTAATTGGAATGGATGCTTATGAAAGATTGCAGCTAGTTGAAAGGATTCACTCACAGTACTTCAGCTGACCAAGATGAGGAGTCGAGGGAAGACCTTTGACTGTAATCTGTCAATTTAATAACTATTATAAACCTAATGATATTGTGAACACTGTTCCAAAATGCTCTGCCACTGAACATGCTCTACTTGTCCCACTTCATTTTGCAAAATAACCATTTCCTTCCTCATTGGGCTGGAAACATTGATCAAAAGTGAAGGGTTTCTGATTTCTAGGAGAATGGGTCAGGTTTCAGGGCAGTGGAATTTATAGGTTTTGAGTCTTCCTTATATATTTTCAAAGGCATTGTCGTGTTGGACACTCCCCTAAATCAGGCATTTTACATTAAAACATATATTTGTACTATCCAATAATTATATCTTTATAGTGCAACCCAGGATTATAAAAATAGGATTCTTGGTGATATGATATTGGCTCTTTTGCGATATCTTCATGACTTTTGCAGTCTTCTGGTAAATTGACTGAAAAATGCTTGCTGTCTTAATGGGGGTTTCCCGGGAAGTTTGAACTTCCGACGGACAATTCTCCTACTTTCTGGGACATTCTAAGGTCGAGGTGGAGAGTTTGGAAAGATATGTGGAACTTACTGAATAGTGACCCAGGAATTGTTAAGACAGAAAAATCTTCGTCAAACTCCTGTGTAGCTGCGGAACTCTTTCCCTCCACCCCCTGTCTCCACACATCGCCCTACCTGACAAGCCAGTCTGCCACCCCGCAAGCCTGCTGCCCTACCCATTCACTCAATCATGCATTCTCACTTTCACAAACATTCCCCCATTCACCAATGTTCACGAACCCCATTAACACTGGACATTTAAACTTGCTATAGAACAGCTAATGCTGTAAAAAGGTGACTGTCCTGCCTTCCCACCCTCGACCCCCACCTGACACAACAGCTTTGCAATGGAGTTCTGTGATAGACACTGTGCTTCATGTTTCTGGAGAAACAGGGCTTGGAAGACTCGGCAAGAAATGCATGCAGCGTCGAGGAGTAGAAAAGTTGAAGATGAGCAGCAATCTGATTGATGAGTGCACATTGCAGAAAATCAGGTCATTATTTTATGGATATCAAGTAAGCATACAGAATATTTACTGGCAACAAACCACAGACTTTCTGAGGAATAAGAAAACTGAGTAAAAGAAAAAAAAATGTTTAATAGGAAGGTGAGCAGAAGGACTTGATGACTGCATGGGCCATGTTCAGCAATAGCATTTAAACCAAAATCTTGCACGTTGTGGAATGTGACTAAAAAGACTTATTGATTTACTGTATTTAGATTTCCCTTCCTTCCTGAAAATTTCGAACAAAAAAAAGTGAATTTAACATCTTGCTTAACATGTCTGATTCTCACAGTCCCTCGTTTAAATCTGCCCATGTATATGGCTCACTCCCTTTCTCTCGCTGTATTCACAAGCGGAACAGTAGCATGTCTCTGCTTTCCTGTCCAGTGAGTCACCAGTCGGCCTGTTAATAAAACTTTTTCTTCAAGAAGCGGATTCCCAACAGACATCCCACATTGACTCCGATGAATGATGAATGGAATCTCTGCGCTAACTTTCATTTTATAAAACCCTTTTTAGCAACTACTCCATCTGAGTCCACATACAGATGTCTTTGCTTCCCCTGCATGTTGCGGCTTTAAGTATTTGCACTTTAAAATATCAGCTGGGGATATATAAATTTCTCCCCAAAATGTATGAAAAAAATCCAGTGATAGGGATGCTGTTCAGATGAGATGGGCTTTTTCTAAGTTTGCATCGCAACTATGGTGAGAAGCTAAATGATAAAGAGGAACGCAAACTAGAAATAGCAATAATGGCAGAAAATAAGTAAAGCAATATTTTAGTTCTAGGCTTAAAGGCTTATTTAGATTGCAAGGACCCCCAATAATAAGGGTAATGGAGATTAAGGCAAATGTAGCTCTGACAATATTACCAGTATTAGCATTTGAGAAAAATGTCTGAGAACATATTGTAGCCAAGAGTTGGAGCTGTGTGGGTACAAAATCATTTACAAAGATGGATCTATAAATGCCAGTGGAGGAATTGCCTTATAGATCGGGTTTGATATTGTCATCATCAGCTGTTCCTTGATTCGAAGATGATTCTACTCGGGCCTTGCTTTTCTGCCATGGATCTTCTGACTGAACAGGCCAATTCTCCATCCATAGATCTTTTAAGATGGTACAGGATCACCAATGATGGAAGGTGAAATATTTGGCTGACCAGATATGGGCAGATGGAGATTTGGCAACATTCAAGGACAGGCTGAGTTTATTGTATGTAGAATTGATGAGATTGAGAGTGGCTCGCAAACCTGGTGCAGAATGGGCAGCAGCACTGTATTCATTCATAATCTGTAGATCATATATGTCTATGGTAATCAGTTTAGGTTTGCTGTGGAGGTGTCTGAGGTTAAATAGTTTTCTATCCAGCCAGTATGTCATACACTTACCAAAGAAAGTTTATCTTTGACGAGTTAAATAGCCACCATCGGATAGATTGTAAATTGTTGGTAATACTACAAGCTTTGATATAATGCTGTAGAAAGAGTAGATAACTAATCTGAGTAATGATGAGGGTGGGAAATTATTAATTTGTGACTGTTGGAAACATTAGCACAAGGGGAGTAGGCATCCATTTAGACTTATCTGAATATCTTAATGTGCTAACCAAGGGGCATTCAAGTGTAACCCAGGTTGAATGGATAGATCAGTTTGGAGCAGAAAGGAGGGACGAGAATACATATTCACTGTGTCAGTCAGTGATAAACATGCAAATTAGGAGCAGGAGTAGGCCACTCAGCCCCTCGGGCCTGTTTCACCATTGAGTAAGAGCATGGCTGATCTGATTATAACCTCAACTCCACATTCTCCACTTGTATGACTTCCTCATACAGCTTATGAGAAAGGCTATAAAGGCAATCTGTAAAAATGGTTGCTGGTCAGGAAATTCAATCATACCAGGTCTGCTTTTCAGACAAAGAGCAAGGGGCTAGATTCTCCGCAGCCCCACGCCAAAATCGCGGTGGTGGAGAATCCACTTTCACGCTGAAATCGGCGCCAGTCTGGCAATTCTCTGGGACCCAAGAATTGGTGTGATCGCGGAGTATGCCGTCCATTGACAGAGGCCAGCCCAGCGATCTTCCGGTCCCGACTGGCCGAGTTCCCGACGGCATGGAACTAACCACCTGTTGCTGATCGGGATGCTGGTGTGGCGGCTGCAGGGGGATTGGGCCTTATAGGCGGCCGGGGGTTAGATCCACGTGTTTAGATGCTCAGGCGCGCGGCCGATCAGGGGGTCTAATATTTGTGTATGGCTCCGTGGTCCGAGTCCACCATGGAGCTCGGCTCGGCCACTGGAGGCCACCCCCGTGCGCATGTGCGGACTCCAAACCAGAAGTGCGGAGGCCCGTATCCACAGCTAAAGCTGAGTGAATTACTCCGGGTTTCCTGCTAGCCCCCTGCAGGGCACTGAATTAGCTGATCTTTTTCCCGGGAATCTCTGGAGTGTTTTTAGCTGGCGTGGGACATAGTCCCATTTTGGGAGAATCCAGCCCCAGGTTTCTACGATTGATTAGGGCCGGCTCATTCTGTGCTAAAATGTGCCACCAACATATTAATTCCAGCATTGACATAGGTGTTTGCAACATTTCTCAAGTGTATTCAAAACAAGTGCCATATTGGACTGTGAAATTGTCTGCCTCAGAACAACTCATCATGTGATAAATTCACCTAGCATAACAGTGTTTGAAAAGGACTCTGAAGGGGCATTAAGTAAATGGCTATTTCCTTCATACAGGCTTGTTATTGTTAGTTGTTAAGCTGCTAGATTACTTTTTGCGATATTTTCTCCATTCTTCTACTCTGTTTCAGTCATGGACAGAAGCAGACAGTGACACACACAGCGCTGCAGCTTGGGGCCCCAGCTGGTGTGTTTATGTGTGGAGGGGGGTTACTGATGTGGTGGGAACACCAATGAGAGGCTTGGTAGGTGAAATGAGCCCATCAGCAGGCAATACAGAACAACACTGGGCCCTGATTGGTGCATTCCCATTTAGAGGGGGGGTAAACTTTGTCAGAGGTGTCAATGTTGAGAGATGGTGCAGACCGAGAACAGTTCAGACACGGATCTCCTGAATTGGTGGGAGGTTTTTAAGCTTTCATTGAATAAAGGTGCAAAGCAGCAGCCGGGTTTCTGACATTTGATCTGGAGGGCAGCCTGAAGCAAAAGAAAGTTCGCCGACCTAACACCGGGTGCGAACCTGCAGAGTCTTAAGCAATGTGAAGAGGCGACGCTGGCCAACAGCCATTGATGGGAGACAGCGGGGCTACTCTCATCCTCCAGGCCAAGGCTGAGGAGGGCGGATGGGAGACTAATCAGAAAGCACAGAGGCCATCAGGCCAGAAAGCCAGCAGCAGCAGGCAGACTGCCAGCCAGGAGCACATGCGGTCATCAAGAGTCAAGGCTGGAGGCCTGGCTACCCGAGCAAGAACCGAGAGGTGATCAGAGCTGCAATTGGGAGGTGCAAATAAGGCCAGGCAAGCGCCGGCATGGTGTATGGAGAATGGGGAGCAGCAGCCATCGGTAGCAGGCGATGCAATCAGAGCTAGAGGCCAGCTCGGCAGGCTGAGAGTAAGAATGCAGGACTGGAGGCAAGGGTGTGAGAGAGCAGGGGCCATGCCAGATAGCCAGCAGCAGCAACCAGGCAGCCAGCTAACAGCACACGCAGTGGCCGAGGCTCGGGGCCCGGCTATCCAGATGAGAGCCGAGAAGCAAACAGAGCAGCAGTCGCGAGGTGTAAAGAAGACCAGCCAAGCACTGGTGTGTATGAGGAATTGGGGAGCAGCGGCCAGTGGGCCAGCTAAGCAGCAGGACTGAGAGTGAGAGGGCTGGGCAGCAACCTGGCTGGGTGGCAAGGGAAAGATTTCGGGTTTCTGTGTCTTTCATTATGTGAGCTGAGGGTGGGAGGGATCAGGAGGACATTGGCATCATTCGGGTGAGGCTTGATACCATGGTGGGTGGGAGGGAGTGCACCATGTCACCAAGGGGAGGGTGTGATTTGGGACCCGTGCAAATAGCAAAGTGGGAGCGCGCGGGGCCCCTCAAAACTGTAAGTCTGCCTCTACCCTTGGGTGGTCTGTTAAACCTGTCATTATCATTCCCCCTATCCGTGTCCGAATACATCGTACAGAACAGGCAGAATATTGTGGAGGCAATCGGGCTCTCGGCTGCTGGCTGGAGAATTGATGAAACCGCACATTGCCTCTTTTAGAGAGAGTCTGCCATAACCTGTGCCACTCAGATACTTAAGAGGCCAGTGGTGGGTCTTCCCCTGGGATCAAGAGCCCCATGGATGCAAGTCCCGCTCGCTGAGAGCTGCTGACCAATCCGAGGTGGGCAACTTTTCTGTTCTAAGCAGTACCGTTAGGGAGATGGCAGCTGCTGCTGCAACAGCTCCCACTGAGGCATTGGATGGGAAAGAAGCCAGACACTGGAGAGGTGCGGGGAAGGGTATACTCACAGCAGTCTTCCTATTTTGGGTCCCTTGATCAAGCACAGAGGTCCTTTAACTGAGGGAACCCTTCTTCTAACCCCTTCCACCCAGGTTATTCTCTCTTCCAACTTCTTCCATCTAGTTCCACCCCTAGGATCCTGAAAGCAAACACACCAGATGAGAAAACAAAATGTCATATCTCCAAATTTGAAGATGACACCAACTTGGGAGGTTGGGAGAGTGAGCTGTGCGGAGGATGCAGAGATCCCAGTGTGATTTGGAAAAGTTGAGTGAGTGGGCAAATGAATGGCAGATGCAGTATAATTCAGAGAAATGCGAAGTTATCCACTTTGGTAGCAAAAAGGAGAAGGCAGACTATTATCTGAGTGGCATTAAATTAGGAGAGGGGAATGTGCAGTGAAACCTGGGTGTCCTCATGCATTAGTCACTGAAGGTAAGCATGCAGGTACAGCAGGCAGTAAAGAAGGCAAATGGAATTCTGGCCTTCATTGCGAGAGGTTTTGAGTATAGAAATAGGGATGACTTGCTGCAATTATACAGGGCCTTAATGAGGCCACACCTTGAATATTGTGTGCCATTTTGGCCTCATTATCTGAGGAAGGATGTTCTTGCTGTAGAGGAAATACAGCGAAGGTTTATCAGACAGATTTCGAGGATGGATCGACTGACGTACGAGGAGAGATTGAATCGGTTGGGATTGTATTCACCGGAGTTCAGAAGAATGAGGGGAGATCTCATGGAAACCTGTAAAATTCGAACAGGTCTAGACAAGATAGATGCAGGTACAATGTTCCCGATGGTGGCTGTGTCCTGAATCAAGAGGCACAGTCTGAGGATATGGGGTAGACCATTTAGGACAGAGATGAAGATAAATTTCTTCATCCAGAGAGTGGTGACCTTATGGAATTCATTACCACAGGAAGTAGTTGAAGTCAAAACATTGTATGTTTTCAAGGAGCTGTTAAATACAGTACTTGGGTGAATGGGATCAAAGGATATGGGGGAAAAGCAGGATTAGACTATTGGGTTGGAGGATCAGCCATGATGCTATAACGTCAGCAAAACTAAAGAGCTGGTCATTGACTTCAGGAAGCAAAGCATCGTACAGACCCCTGTCTGCATCAATGGGGCTGAGGTGGAGATGTATGACAGCTTCAAATTCCTAGATGTGCACATCACCAACAATCTGTCCTGGTCCACCATGTCAACACTGTGACCAAGAAAGCACAACGGCGCCTTTACCTTCTTAGGAAACAAACAAAATTCGGCATGTCCACCTCGACTTTTACCAATTTTTACAGATGCACCATAGAAAGCATCCTATCTAGCTGCATCACAGCCTGGTATGGCAGCTGCTCGGCACAAGACCGTAAGAAACTACAGAGAGTCTTGAACACAGCCCAGTCCGTCTCATGAACTCCGCCTCCCATCGATTGACTCTGTCTCCACCTCCCGTAACCTTGGGAAAGTGGACAGTGTAATCCAAAGCCCTTCCCACCTGGGTTATTCCCTCTTCCAACTCCTTCCGTCGGACAGGAGATACAAAAATCTGAGAACACGTACTAACAGGTTCAACTAACAGGTACTAACAGGGGCTGGTTTAGCTCACTCAGGGGCTGGTTTAGCTCACTCAGCTAAATCGCTGGCTTTTAAAGCAGACCAAGCAGGCCAGCAGCACGGTTCGATTCCCGTACCAGCCTCCCCGGACAGGCGCCGGAATGTGGCGACTAGGGGCTTTTCACAGTAACTTCATTGAAGCCTACTTGTGACAATAAGCGATTTTCGTTTTTTTGAAAATGAAAAATTTTCATTTTTCATTTTCAAAAACTGCTTCATTCTCCCCGTTGCCAGACTCCTGAATGATCCTCTTATGGACTAAACTGATCTCTCCACGCATCTTCTCTACTGAGTTGTACTACACTCCGTATGCTTCACCCAATGCCTGTGCCTATGTATTTATATTATGTATTAACGTATGTCCTATGTTTTTTAATTCATGGTCCGATCTGTCGGGACAGTTCGCAGAACAATACTTTTCACTGTACCTCAGTACAGGTGACAATAAATCAAATCAATCAATCATAATGAATGGCAGAACAGGCTCGGAGGGGCGAATGGCTTCCTCCTACTCCTATTTTCTTTGTTATTATGAATAGAAGATTTGTAGAATTCAGATTTATTCTTCTATAATCCTTAGTCTGTAATCTTCTAGTCTCTGGAGTGTAGCATCTAAATTTTTGAAGATAACAAGAAAGATGGCCCCAGAGCGAGGCGACGTCTTGCAAGCTGTGCCCAGCATACCCTCTAATTCTATCTTTTACTCTCGTTCTATGCTTCTAAATCTTCATTCTAACTCTTTTAAACTCTCTAACAATGTTCTTATACAATTACTTACAGATGTAGTGATCTTTAGAACCTGCCTCGTATTAAATTGATCTTTTCTCTACACCTTGCTATAACTGTAACATTATATTCTGCAGTATTTCCTTCCTTCCCTATGTACGGTATGCATTGTTTGTACAGCATGCAAGAAACAATACTTTTCACTGCATACTAATACATGTGACAATAATAAATCAAATCTTCATCATTCTTTCTTTTTTGTTCTGTTTGTTCCTTTCTAAGTTTTAAGCACCCCCTGCTCTAAACTATTGTTGCAGTATATTTGCTACTTTACTTTCTACTTGCAGTAGAGGGAGCACTGTTCCTGAACTTTCCGGGCAGAGAACGTGGCAAGCTTCTTTGGATGCTGTTTTTACCAAACAGTTTGTTTAAATTTCAATTCCTTCGATGTTCGCTGCTATTATCCAGCACCCTTCCTTTGCCAGCTTTGGTGTTGCGATGTTTTTATTCTCTTAAACATTTTTGAATGGCTGCGCACGACTCGATGATTTTTCTACCTTTTCTTTTGAACTTCCAACCTGATTGCAAACTCTTCATCTTGTTTTTTTTGCGGTATTTTTGAAGAATGGGCTTTCAGACCATGGAGCTACAAACAAACAAGTCTTTATTGGAAAGGTATTTTCTCACAGGCTGCTGGAGTTGACCGACTGTTAGCCTGCCCAAACTGCCGGTGACATCATCTCTATGTCTTGTGATCGAACTCTTAAAGTTACCCTGTTCCAACGAGGAACAAATATGAATTTGCAACAATGATCCTTCTGTTTCTCCTTCTAGTCAACAAACAGTGGAGGTTCCTTCGGACTTTGGGGCGGGGAGTGATGTCATAACCTGTACCCATACGAGGCTTATGGCATTGCCCTTGGGGGATTACATGCTTCCTCGCTAAGGGGGCTTGAGCACCTCCGGTATAAAGCCAGCCAGTCAGGGACTGGCTGACACTCAAACGGTTGGATAGTGCATGTGTCCAGGGCTCCTGAAATAAAGCTTAATTATTTCACTCAACTTGGTGTGGACTCTCCCTTTTTTGTGGTACAAACGTTACCTCTTTAAGAATAAAAGCGTAAGTACAGGAAAAAAATTAGAAAAGTCCCCAGAGAGAATTAAGTCTCTCAAAGTGGCAAGGGCAAAAAGAGACCCGAGAGGGAAGGCAACAAGAGAATAAAGAATTAAAGGAACACTTAATTTTTCTTCAAGATTAAATGCGAAAGGAATATGTGATCATTCCGCCACATGAAGAAAAGAAGACTGCCTTAAAAGCAGAATGGAAGCACAACAGAAGACATTCAAGGAGACTCTACTGAATTACAGGAAGGCACAAGATAAAACAAGCGAGCTTCGTAAAGGAAGGAAAAACCTGTTGAAAGATCTTCACATGCTACTAGAATTCCTTCAGTTAAGGTTTATTCCTCTGGATGATTGCAAAGGGAAACAAATGACTTTAACATCACTCTGAACATACTGACAAACCAGTTGGCAGAGAAAACTGAAGCAATGATTTTTATTCTGGGAGGAATCCAAAAACTACAAGAAGAGCTGTGGAAGCAGTTGAATGAAAGAGAGGAGGCATTGAAAAGTAACGCCAGACACCTTTGAGCTGCAAGCGGATATTGCAACCATGAGTAGGACAATTGCCAAACTGAGGCAAGACTGGTCTGACTAGAGTGAAACCAAAATGAAAGACGAGGACAAAGTTCTGTTGCAGAGAGAAAAAGGAAAAGTAGAAATAAGACTAGAAAATGTAAATCCAATGCTGAGGCACAAGGAACTAGAAGAGGAAAAAGCTGAGCTGAATGAAAAGATCAATAAGCTTGTGAAACGATTTCAAAGTAAAACAGCAAACAAATATTTTGCTGAGATTGCGAAACAGGTGGAAACGAAGGTTCCATTTGTGAAATCTAAATGTCCAGCAAGAGCAGAGTGCACAGCATAGAGAAAGAAAATTTGAGTGCACTGAGTAAGATGTCTTGCTCCAGGAGGTCTCTGCTTTACTTCAGTTTAGCCAATGACCAAACCTTAAGCAGCATTTGCACTCTAATTATAGGATTGCTGCAAAATGAAATAGCTTTTCCCTAGTGCTCGAATTCTCATGTGAATACACCCTACAAATCCTTATGTTTGATGGGGGAAGCAGAACCTGGAAATTTATCTTATGAATTTGATGGGAGCAGGATTGATTCACCTCTATAATCAGGAGGCACAGGAAACCCATGCAAGTGCAGGAGAATCCCTGAGCCACCACTAACTGACCTGTAAGCATAGTTGCAGCAAGGGGGTTCTCCTGCATCAGCTCATTTCCCCTGTTGACTTAATAGGGGATCAACAATTATTCAGGCCCGCATTCCACCTCGCTCGCTCTAGTGGCTACATGAAATCCAATATTACTTAAGGCCCTTAAAAGGCTGTACAACAGACATGTACCCACTTAATAGTAAGAGTCCGCATGTGGATTAGATTTTGTTTTCCTGCCTTTCCAAAGGTAATGTGGAACAAAAAAAAAGTAGCTTATAAAATTCAGTGAATAATAATACAAACTTGGAGGCAGAAAATAGAACTTGTGGCTAAATGGTACAACAGTGTAGCACAATAATACTGTCTTTTCTCTCTGAAAAGTGGGAGTTTTATTATTAATTTATGGGATGGGGGCATCGCTGGTTAGGCCAGCATTTATTGCCCATCCCTAGTTACCAAGGGTGAGTTGCCTTCTTGAACCGCTGCGGTCCTTGAGGTGTAGGTACACCCATGGTGCTGTTAGGGAGGGTGTTCCAGGATGTTATCGGGCGACAGTGAAGGAACGGTGATACATTTCGAAGTCGGGGTGGTGAGTGACTTGGAGGGGGCCCTCCAGGCGGTGGAGTTCCCAAGTATCTGCTGCTCTTGTCCTTCTAGATGGTAGTGATTATGGGTTTGGAAGGTTAAGCTATATTGGTGAGTTACGGCAGTGCATCTTGTAGATGGTACACAAGGCTGCCACTGTTCATCGGTGGTGGAATATTTGAATGTTTGTGGAACTCGTTGTAATCAAGCAGGCAGCTTTGTCCTGGATGGCGCTGAGCTTAAGCGTTGTTGGAGCTGCACTCATGTTGAGCTTAAGTGTTGTTGGAGCTGCAAGTGGAGAGTTTTCCGTTACACTCCTGATTGTGCCATTTAAATGGTGGACAGGCTTTGGAGGGTCAGGAGGTAATTTACACGCCGTAATAGTCCTAACTTTTGACCTGCTCTGGTAGTCACTGTATTAATATGGCTAGTCCAGTTCAATTTCTGATCAATCGTAACCCCCCAGGATGTTGATTGTGGGGTATTCGGCGTTGGTGAAGCCATTGAATGTCAGGGGGCGATAGTTAGATCCTCTCTTGTAGGAGATGACCATTACCTGGCACCTGTGTGGTGTGAATGTAACTTGCCACTTGTCAGCCCAAGCCTGGATATTGTCCAGGTCTTGCTGCATTTGGGCATGGACTGCTTCAGTATCTGTGGAGTCACAAATGGTGCTGAACATTGTGCAGTCATCGCAAACATCCCCATTTTTGACCTTGTGATGAATGGGAGGTCATTGATGAAGCAGCTGAAGATGGTTGGGCCTCGGACACTACCCTGAGGAAATCCTGTCCAGGATGTCCAGGAACTGATTGACCTCCAACCACCACAACCATCTTCCTTTGTGCAGGTATGACTCCAGACAGCCAAGAGTGTCCCCCCCCCCCCCCCCCCAATTCCCATTGACTCCAGTTTTGCTAGGGCTCCTTGATACCATACTCGGTCAAATGCTGCCTTGATGTTAAGGCACTCTCACCTCACCTCTGGCATTCAGCTCTTTTGTCCATGTTTGAACCAAGACTGTAATGAGGTCAGGAGCTGAGTGACCCTGGCGGAACCAAACTGAGCGTCTGTGAGCAGGTATTTGTGAATAAGTGCTGCTTGATAACACTGTTGATGACTCCTTCCTTCACTTTGCTGATGATGGAGAGTAGACTGATAGGGTAGTAATTGGCTGGGTTGGATTTGTCCTGTTTCCTGTCTACAGGACACACCTGGGAAATTTTCCAAATTGCCGGGAAGATGCCAGTAGTGTAGCTGTACTGCAACAGCTACGACAGATTCTGGAGCACAGGTCTTCGGTACTATTGCCGGGATATTGTCAGGGTCCATAGTCTTTGCAGTAGCCAATGCCTTCAGCTATTTCTTGATATCACGTGGAGTGAATCGCATTGGCTGAAGATTGACATTGAGATGCTGGAGACCTCTGGAGAAGACTGAGATGGATCAAAATTTGTCACTTCTGACTGACGATTGTTGCGAATGATTCAACCTTATCTTTTGCACATATGTGCTGGGCTCCTTCAGTATTGAGGATGGGGATATTTGTGGAGTCTCCTCCTCCAGTGTGTTGTTTAATTGTCCACCACCGTTCACGGCTGGATGTGGCAGGACTATAGAGCTTGGATCTGATGAGTTTGTTGTGGAATCGCTTAGCTCTGTCTATTGCTTGCTGCATATGGTGGTTGGCACACAGGCAGTCCTGTGTTGTTCCTGGCACGCTTTCCTGCGGTCTTCATTGAACCAAGGTTGATCCCCTGGCTTTGTGATAATCGCAGAGTGGAGGATATGCTGGATCATGAGGTTGCAGATTGTGGTTGAATACAGTTCTGCTGCTGCTCATTGCCTACAGCGCCTCATGGATGCCCAGTCTTGAGTTGCTATATCAGTTCGAAGTCCATCCCATTTAGCACGGTGATAGTGCCGAACAACACGATGGAGGATATCCTCAATATGAAGACGGGACATTGTCTCCACAAGGACTGTGTGGTGGTCACTTCTACCAATACTGTCATGGACAGATGCATCTGCAGTAGGCAGGTTAGTGAGGATGAGGTCAAGTCTGTTTTTCCCTCTTGGAGGTTCCTTCACCACCTGCTGCAGTCCAGGACAGTTATGTCCTTTGGGACACGGCCAGCTTAGTCTGTGGTGGTACTACTGAGCCACTCGAGGTGATGGTCATTGAAGTCCCCCACCCAGAGCATATTTTGCACTATTGTGACCTTCAGTGCTTCCTCCAAGTGGTGTTCAACATGGAGGAGTACTGATTCATCAATTGATGGTGACCGGTGTGTGGTAATCAGCAGGTGGTTTCCTTGCCCATATTTAACCTGAAACCATGAGGCTTCATGGGGTCCAGAGGCGATGTTGAGGACTCCCTGGGCAACTCCCTCCCGACTCTATACCATTGTGCCGCCGCCACCTCTGCTGGGTCTGTCCTGCCGGTGAGACAGGGCATACCGAGGAATGGTGAAAGTGGTGTTTGGGACATTGTCTGCAAGGTATGATTCTGTGAGTATGACTATGTCAGGCTGTTGCTTAAGTAGTCTGTGAGACAGCTCTCCCAACTTTGGCATAAGCCCTCGGATGTCAGTAAGGAGGACTTTGCAGGGTCGGCAGGGCTGGCTTTGCCGTCATCAATTCCGGTGCCAGGTTCGATGCCAGGTGGTCCATCCAGTTTCTTTTCATTTGTTTTTGTAACGGTTGAATACAACTGAGTGGCATGCCAGTCCATTTCAGAGGGAATTTAAGAGTCAACCACATTGCTATGGGTCTGGGGTCACATGTAGGCCAGACCAAGTAAGTATACCAGATTTCCTTCCCGAAAGGACACTAAAAAAGGACATCCTGAAGGAATGAGATGAGGTTTTATGGTAAACATTAGACTTTTGTTTAAAACTCCAGGGGCTGGATACTCTGTTTCTGAGACAAAGTGCTGACGCCGCTGTGGGGACAGTGGTATTTTACGACAGGAAAAATGGCGCAACAGGTGCACCGATTCAGCAACTCTAAATGGGCTAGCACCTTCGCCCTGTGGAACACAACCGGTTCCATGCAAAACGGCGCCGGATTAGCCAGGTCCGTGATTGGCGCACATGAGGCTCACACGCTGCAACCACACTTGAACAATCCATCCCCCACACACAGCGTCTCAGTCGACAAGATAGCTGGAAGGAGAGCAGTGACACGCTTCAGGGACGCTGAGCTGGACACCCTCCTGGATGCTGTGGCACAGGTGTGGCAGATGCGGTGAGCGCCGTGGGCAACGTCGTCTGGACTGGCATGCAGTTCAGGAAGAAACTGCACAACCTCCTCAGGGCGGGTGGGGTGAGTAAACAGCACTGTGTCTCCAGCACTAACCTGCCCCCCCCCCCCTCCCACCACCACCCATAGGAGGGCGACCACCGGAACTGCAGCCCCTCACCGTGCCCAAGTAGAGGGCACTCAATGTGATCGGCGGATCAGAGGAAAGGAAGATCACAGTGGTGGAGGTTGGCGGCGGGCGAGTAAGTAGAGACCCTGCTTAGTTGCGGATCCCCATGACATGTGTGGACACCCCCCCCCCCCCCTCATCCCTCACCCGCCTCAACCCCCCAACCTGTACCCCCATCAACCCCTCAACCTGCACCCCCCTCAACCCGCACCCCCTCAGCCCACCCCATCCTCACCCCCTCACCCTCACGCCTCAACGCCCCCTCGCCAGCCCACTGTCTAATCATACATGTCGTCTTGTGTCTTTCCGGACCTACTAGAGATGGGGCTGGTCCATCCGGAGCCCCCTGCCGCCAACCAGTGCCAGAGCTGGTGCCCCCCCAGACATCCAAGCACTGATGCACAGAGGAGGACACGGACTTTCTGTCACAGCTGTCTCCAACACCCTCCACCATCTCAGATACCATCGCCTCGGTTGGGCACATTATTAAAGAGGCTCCTGGGGCACTATCTGGTGCGGAAACACATCGCATCCAGTACAGCAGGTGGAGGTAGGAGCAGCCGATGGGCCGGACAGGCGGGGGCCAAGGTCCAGGACAGGGCTGTCCTCTCACAGGCAGCCATGTGCTAGATCCACCTGGAGATTGCCGGGTCGTTCCAGGAGACGTGGGGACCCTAGTCGCAGGGCAGGAGTCACAGCAGTCCACCTCCACTCCTGCTGTACTGTCTGGGGAACCAACTCGGCATAGTGTTAGGGCCCATAAGGCCAGGAAGTTGGACACCAGTTAATGAAAATGAAATGAATGAAATGAAAATCGCTTATTGTCACAAGTGAGCTTCAAATGAAGTTACTGTGAAAAGCCCCTAGTCGCCACATTCCGGCGCCTGTTCGGGGAGGCTGTTACGGGAATTGAACCGTGCTGCTGGCCTGCCTTGGTCTGTTTTCAAAGCTAACAATTTAGCCCTGTACTAAACCCCCAGTTAAGTTGGCACGGGTGCAGGGCACAGTTTCTTAACGGGGAAAGGGTTCAGACTGTATATATTTCTCCACAATATACACCTGTTAACACCATTGAAACCTGCCTCTCTGCTCTTGTCTGATGGACGTGGGGATGGGCTGGTCAGTGGTGGCCATGGGAGGTGGGGGACCAGAGCAGGCACCGTGGGTGTACCGTTTCCCCCACCCCTGCCCTGACCATCCCCAGCACCCCCATCTCAGAGACTCGATGGGACCATGTGATGGACTGGCCAGCTCGCATACAGGGATCACCCAGGTGGAAGGTGCTATTGCGGGCATGGGTCATAAATTGTGATATGATGTGGAGCACTGGAGCTCATCGCAGAGCCGTTTGTCATCATTCTTCATCGAAATGGACCAGACCCGCTGTCACTGCCAACACAGTGCCCCCAGCTCATCGTGCCTCAGATATGTGTCACAGAGGGGTTGTGCCTGCGGGCGGTTTGTGGTGTGGGAGGTGAGGGAGTATGGTATGTGGGAGGTGAGGTGGTCTGGAATGTGGGGTCCGTGCCCCTGGCCAGCAACCCCCACCCCCCTCCTAGTCGGTGAACCGTTTCACGATGAGGGAGTCTCGTGTGCGCTGGCTCTGGTGAAGGCGTTGTGCGGCATCACATGCCTGCCCGGGCCCCATGTCCTGCTCATTGTCCCCCTCTCCCATATCCTTCTCGTCAGATGAGGCCCGCCCTTCCTCCTCCAGCACATCGCCCCTCTGCTGTGCGATGTTGTGGAGAATGCAACAGGCCACCATGATGTGGTCGACCCTCTTAGCCTCGTATGGAGAGCCCCTCCAGACACTCAAAACATGTCGGAGATCGAGTGTGCCAAGATGAATGAGTCGTGCATGCTGCCCGGGTATCGGGCGTAGACGTGCATGATGCACATCTGTTGATCGCAGACAAGCTGTATGTTCATGGAGTGAAGCCCCTTTCTGTCAGTGTACAGTGACCTGGTATCCGCATGTTGTCATGCCCATCCAGATTCCATAGGCTATACGGTGGCCCCGGTTAGCACTGCGCCCCCCCCCCCCCCCCCCCCCCCCCCCCAAACTATGGCTACCTACTGTGCTACCGTGCTGCTCCATAAACTATGATGCAATCAAAATAGAATTTCTTTTGAGGGACAATTCTCCATTTCACATAAACAGCCCGGATCAAGTGCTGGTTAAATGAAAATGTAACGAATTTCATAAAAATAATTGTAGAATGATCTGTCTCTTAAGAATTCCATTGCATGTGCCATTTACAATCACTTCAGAGGGATGAGTATTACAATTCCATCTGAAATGGATGAGAGATCTGTCTTGTTTTTCTATGTTTAAATTAATTTCAATATTTAAATGAATAAATTGCTCAAATTTGTGTGGACATATTCATGAAGGACCTGAGTAAATCAATGGTGATCCTGCAGAATTGGTTTCCTATCCATTTCCCAACCCGAAGTTGTATAGAACATAGAACAGTACAGCACAGAACAGGCCCTTCGGCCCTCGATGTTGTGCCGAGCAATGATCACCCTACTTAAACCCACGTAACCCGTATACCCGTAACCCAACAATCCCCCCATTAACCTTACACTACGGGCAATTTAGCATGGCCAATCCACCTAACCCGCACATCTTTGGACTGTGGGAGGAAACCGGAGCACCCGGAGGAAACCCACGCACACACGGGGAGGACGTGCAGACTCCACACAGACAGTGACCCAGCCGGGAATCGAACCTGGGACCCTGGAGCTGTGAAGCATTGATGCTAACCACCATCCTACCGTGAGGCCCCTTGTATGCTTCATGTTTGCATTAAACAGTTTACCAGTCAGAAAATATGCTCTAGTTCTCCCCGTGTGTGTGTGCGTGCGTTTCCTCCAGGTGCTCCGGTTTCCTCCCAGAGTCCAAAGATGTACAGGTTAGGTCGATTGGCGATGATAAATTTCCCTTAATGTCCAAAAAGGTTAGGAGGGGTTGCTGGGTTACAGGGATTGGTTGGAAGCATGGGCTTAAGTGGGGTGCTCTTTCCTCGGGGCCGGTACAGACTCGATGGGCCGAATGGCCTCCTTCTGCACTGTAAATTCTATGTTCATGGAATTCAAAGTGCGTCATATTCTAAAAATCAGGTAAAGCAGGTATGATATGTTGATAAACCTTATGAAATTTCATTGATGCAGTGTATTTGCTGTGCTTGTATGAGCTTCAACCATAAATATATACATTGGGTATAGTATCAGTTGATTCAGTGCCCCGCTAAGTGTGAACCAGCAAGAGAAGGGAAAGATAAAGAAGGGAATGATAACCCATGAACTAAGATGGTGTGCAAGGTGTACTTGCTGGATTCCACTGGTATCACTTTGTCCAAGGCGTAGTCACTTATGGGAATTACTTGATTAGGATGCCAAAGCTAAACAAATACGCTGTGACAGGGCCACGACATCTCCTTCAGTAAGATCTTGAGTCACATAGTTAACACTGATAACAAATGCAGGGTCATTCAGTGTGTTGTTCACATGTGTATATTGAAGGTGACAATCACGTTACTCAGTAGGCCAACTGCTTTTGTCACTTTCACACTGACCAGCAACAACAGAATGATACGATCTGCTGATTTTCCCAGGTCCCGAGTTTATTAATTTATACCCATGATCCAAATGAACTTTATATTTTTGCTATCCAAGGTCCACTGATATTATCCATAGAATAATCAAGTTGAAGCCAGAAATAGCTTGCACCTTTCAACAGCTAATTCATGAAGTATTGAAGTGTAGGGATTATCGAATCATAGACGTTATAGTGCAGAAGGAGGCTATTCAGCCCATTGAGTCTGTACCGGCCCTTGGAAAGAGCACGCCACTTAAACCCAAACCTCCACCATATCCCCGTAACCCAGTAAGTGAACCCAACCTTTTTTTGGACACGAAGGGCAATTTAGCATGGTCAATCCACCTAACCTGCATATCTTTGGACTGTGGGAGAAAACTGGAGCACCCGGAGGAATCCCACGCAGACATGAGGAGAAAGTGCAAATTCCGCACTGATAGTGACCCAAGTCGGCAATTGAACCTGGGACCCTGGAGCTGTGAAGCAACTGTGCTAACCACTGCTACCGTGTCCCCATTGCAGTGTAAGGCAACATGGGAACGACTTAGTGTATGTCAAGGTTTTACAAACAACAGTGAAGTGAATGATTGATTATCAGTTTTAATGATGTTAGTTGAGATGCAAATGTTGTTCTAGGCATCTGGAGGATTGTCCTGTCTTTCTTCAGATGAAGATCTTTGGGTAGCTTCTTCCTTTTAAAATGGTCCAAAATTGTTAAATTACAGATTTTAAAATTGAAGTTGGCTGCTCCATAATCAATGACCAATACACACTTATGAACAAACTAATTGGGAGCAGGAGTAGGCCACTTGGCCCCTTGAGCCTGTTCTGCCACTCATTAAGATCAGGGCTGCCAACGTTCCAGCCCCTTACTTATCAATAATCTATCTGGCTCTACCTTAAAAATATTGAAAGGTGATTTCCATTGCCTTTTGAGGAAGAAAGTTCCAAACACTCACGACCGCCAGAGAGAAAAGAATTACTTTTACCACTTGAGTATTTCTCTCTTCCCCAGTTTCTATCCCACACAGGCTGAAACTGATGTTGGAAACCAAACTTTGATTTATGAATTAATTCAGAATCATCTGCCATTTCTGCTGCTAATCTTGCAGTTTTAATCCTCTGTTCTTCCACATGAGTTCTCGCTACATCAAGAATTGAATTTTTAAACTCCTCTAAAATTATCATTTCTCTAAGAGCTTGATACGTTTGGTCTATTTTCAAAGCCCTTATCCACCTATCAAAATTACTCTGTTTGATCCTTTCAAACTCCACGTATGTTTGACCAGGTTCTTCCCTTAAATTTCTAAACCTTTATCTATAGGCTTCAGGCACTAGTTCATAGGCACTTAAGATGGATTTTTTCACCTCCTCGTATGTCCCAGATACCTCCTGATGGTGATGTAAACAGTTCACTAGCTCTACCTACCAACTTTGTTTGAATCAGTAATACCCACATGACTTGTGGCCATTTCATTCATTCAGCCACCTTTTCAAATGAAATGAAAAAAACTTCAACCTCCTTCTCATCAAATCTTGACCATGCTTGGATATATTTAAATAAATCCCCACCAAGCCCTCAACTGTGATGCTCTTGCACTTTCTCACTATCCTGAGACTGTACGTTTCTCTTTACCTCCGCCAAGTTTTAAAGTAAATCTTTTCATTCTCCTCATTTTCAATAAACAACCAAAGCAAAAACAAACAAAATAAAGTACATTAACAATCCCCCACACACAAACCGGCCCCCGCTCAATATACAGACCAAAACATCCACCCGTACATTAAAAAAAAACACAAATTAACAATCAATTGATGAAAGACAACAATACAGTCTCTTCCCCCCCCCCCCCCCCCCCCCCCAATATTCAATGACAACCAATTCTCGGAGGTACATAATAAACAGCCCTCATGAATTGTGAAACCCTTTCTTCAACCCCTTCAGCTGAGACTTCACCTTCCCGTGAGTCACAGAAATTCAAGTGGGTGCCCCCTGCCAAGCCGTGTCACAGGATGGAGAAGCTAACCTCCACCCCAACAGGATCTGCCTCCGGGCAATCAGCGAGGCAAAGGCTAACATCTACCCCCGCACCCGCCCTCTGCTCGAGCCGCTCTGGCCCCCCGAAAAAGGCTTTTAGGAGACCTGGTTCCAAGTTCACGAGCACTACTCCCGAGAGACCCTGAAAAACCTCTCTCCAACAAACCCGTCACATTCCACGTAACTATCCTAACCGGGGGTATCTCAGCCCCGCCCCCATCTACTATCCTGCTAACTACAGGCCCTGCCCACTGGGCTTGGCCCGTCCCATTGTTACCATTGAGGTCCCCCCTTCCCCCAAAGAATCTTCCCAGCCACCAACTCTCAAACACCTCTCCCAGTATTGGTCCCCTCCTCCAACTTTTCACACCCCCTAGGCCCATCGAAAGCTGTTCTACCAGTCTCTGATGGCCCCACCACACCCCCGTTCACTGGGCAGCTATAACCACCCGATGTGGAGGCCCCTGTCCCGTCCTCACTCCCCTCTCAACCCCTCCCCACTGCCCAGTCTCAGGAAAACAAATAAATCCCCTTCAACTCACAACCCCAGTGTAAACAGACAAATCCCAAAGAACCAACATTGCAAAAGAGAATCCCAACTCTTACCTTGTCCAAATAGGCAATTTCAACTCATTTAGCACATATAACAACATGTAGTAAAAAATAGAACTTCATACACTC
This sequence comes from Scyliorhinus canicula, assembly GCF_902713615.1. Classification (NCBI taxonomy): domain Eukaryota; kingdom Metazoa; phylum Chordata; class Chondrichthyes; order Carcharhiniformes; family Scyliorhinidae; genus Scyliorhinus; species Scyliorhinus canicula. The sequence continues at coordinate 179,541,637 of NC_052148.1, forward strand.
CTCCTCCCACCTATCCCCAGTTCAAGACCAATCCTCAATCCCATTTCTCATTTCTGCCCCAGTCCTTCTGCCATCACAACCGCCTCTGCTGCTTCCACTGTCTCGAAATAAAAGTCTTTGGATTTGTAGGTCACCCTCAGCTTAGCTGGGTACATTATGCCGAACTGCACTCTGCTGTTATAAGGTGCTGTCTTCTCTCGGCCGAAGGATGCCCACCTCCTCCCCAACTCCGCCGTAAAGTCCTGGTATATGCGTATACCAGCTCCAGCCCACTGCACCTCCCGCTTCTGTTTTGCCTAACACAGGACATAGAACATAGAACGATACAGCGCAGTACAGGCCCTTCGGCCCACGATGTTGCACCGACATGGGAAGTCAAAAACTAACGGCCATCTAACCTACACTATGCCATTATCATCCATATGCTTATCCAATAAACTTTTAAATGCCCTCAATGTTGGCGAGGTCACTACTGTTGCAGGTAAGGCATTCCACGGCCTCACCACTCTTTGCATAAAAAACCTACCTCTGACGTCTGTCCTATATCTATTACCCCTCAATTTAAGAAACCTTCTCCTTAAGGACCTTCTCCTTAAGGACCTTCTCCTTCAAGCGGTACCTACAGAAACAAATAATCACTGCAGTTGGTGGCTCATTCGCCTTTGGTTTAGGCCTCTCCCCCCATGAACCCGATCCAGTTCGTACCGAGAGGGATCTTCCCCCTCCCCAACAGCTCCGCCAACACCTTGGCCAAATAATCTGTCGGCTTCGGCAGAGTCCACGATCCTCAGATTTTGATGCCTAGATCTGTTTTCCTCCACTTTGGCTCGCAGACCCTTGTTGGCCTCCACCTTCTTCTGCAGCTCCTCACCCATCAAAGTGAGTTGATCACTGTGTTGCGACAAGGCCTCTTCCATTCCCTTCAGTTTCTCACCCTGCTCCCACATCTTGGCTGATGTCCTAGACACCGCCGCCTTCACCGGGGCAATTGCCTCCTCCACTAGCACCTTCAATGCTGCCATCATCTCCTTCCTCATCACCTCCATGTGCTTTGCGAACTGTTTTTCAAGTTCCATGACCATCACCTTGGTCATCTTTTCTGCCAGGAATAGTGTGGACCCACCCAGCAACCCAGCCTCCGCCATCCTTCCAGTTGCTGAACCGACCCTCCAACTCAACGGCGAGCTTTCATTTGACCCCTTCTTCATGGCAGATTTTCTTTGGGTTTTGGACATCATTCTTCCTTCTGTCTTCCTGAACTTATTTAACCAAAAATTACCCCTGGGACCAGGCATTAAAGTCTAAACAATCAAGCCTCGAGCAGGAGCCATGCAACGTGCCCTCCTCCTGCATGTCGCATCAAAAAAAACCCTACCTCTCGCCAATTTTAACTGACATTCACATTTCATGGCCAGTTTCTGATGTTCAAATTCTCTTTCTTTTTCCTCTCATTTTCTTTTTCCCTGATCTGTACCTCCCTTTCTCTCGCATTTTATTTTGCTAGGACTATTTGGTATTTTCCTCTCATTTTGAATTCAAGCTGCTTTAATTCTTTTTCATGTTCAAGCTGCTTGATCTGTAATTGAATTCTTGCCATTTCCAATGATTCTGACTGTGTCTCAGGCAATTTTAAATGTTCAGCTACCACCACAATTACCTGTTGGGAAATTGTTGAAATCCATTACTAAGGAAGTAATATCAGGATGTTTGGAAAGTCAAAACACAGTCCATCAGAGTCAGGCTGGTTTTGTGGAAGGTAAATCTATTGACTAATTTGCTAGAGTTCTTCGAAGATGTAACGCGCCAAGTGGATAATGGGGAACCTGTATATATAGTTTATCTGGACTTCTGGAAGGCGTTTGATAAGGTGCTGCACAGAAAGTCAATACATAAGAGATCACACGGGGTTAGGTGTAAATTATTAGCTTGGATAGAAGACTAGCTGATGGACAGGAGAGAGAATTGGGATAAATGGGTCTTTTTCTGGATGGCAAGGTGTAAGTAATGGGATGCCCACAAGGTTTGGTCCTTGTGCCCAAACTATTTACAATCTATTAATAACTTGGATACAGGGGTAGATGGTTCTGTAGCCAAATTTGCAGATGACACTAAAATAGGTTGCAATGAGGAAATAAGAACCGTACAAATGGATACAGATGGAGTAGGTGAGAGAGACAAAATGTGGGGGATGGAGTTCAACGTGAATAAATGTGATGTCATCTATTTTAGTTGGAAAAATGGAAAGGCAACTTATTACCTAAATGGGGAGAGACTTTGTGGTACTTTGGTGCAGAGGGATCTGGGTGTTCTCGTGCATGAGTCACCGAAAGCTAGCTTGCAGGTGCAGCACAGCAGGTAGAAAAGAAAGCGGATGGAATGTTGGCATTTATTGCTAAAGGAATAGAGTATAAAGGTAAGGGAGTTTTGTTGCAACTATACAAGGCCATATCTGGAGTATTGTGCACAGTTTTGGTCTCCTTATTTCAGGAAAGATGGAGTGGCATTGGAGACAGATCAGAGGAGGCTCACTAAATTGTTTTCGTATTAAAAAAAAGCAAGAAAGCCAATCTTCAACTGGAAGTCACTGGAACTGACGTCACTGCCGGCGCATGCGCGGACCGGCGAAAGCCTTTCGGCCAGCCCCGCTGCCGGGGACGCCGGTGTTTTGCGCCGGTCTTCTGGTGCCAACCACTCCGGCGCGGGGCTGGCCCCCAAAGTTGGGGAGAATTCTCCACCTTTGGGGAGGCCCGACCCCTGAGTGGTTGGCGCCACTCCCCTACTCCGGGACCCTCCGTCACGCTGGGTAGGGGAGAATGCCGCCCCATGTTCTATCAGCTCATAGAATTTACAGTGCAGAAGGTGGCCATTCAGCCCATTGAGTCTGCATCGGCTCTTGGAAAGAGCACCCTACCCAAGCCCACACCTTCACCCTATCCCCACAACCCAGTAACTCCACCCAACACTCAGGGCAATTTTGGACACTATGGGCCATTTAGCATGGCCAATCCACCCAACCTGCACATCTTTGGGCTGTGGGAGGAAACCGGAGCACCCGGAGGAAACCCACGCACACACGGGGAGAATGTGCAGACTCCGCACAGACAGTGACCCAAGCCGGGAATCGAACCTAGGACCCTGGAGCTGTGAAGCAATTGTGCTAACCACAATGCTACCGCGCTACCCTACATGCGTATCCAGATCCGGGATGGCACCCGCACCCTCGTCACAAACATCTCATCATCCCAGTTGGGCCCATATATGCTTGCCAGTGCGCCAACCTTCCCTCTAGCACCCCCGTCACTATCACCGACCTGCCCCCCGATACGTCACCACTTTCTCCATCTGCAACCTTATCCCCCAAGCCCTGGTATCGAATCTCGAGTGAAACAACTGACTCATCCAACCTTGCCTCAGCCTTACCTGGTCCTTCATCCTCAGATGGGGCTCCTGCAACATCACCACGTTGGTCTTTAAGCTCTTCAAATGTGTAAAAACCCTTGCTCTCTTCACCGGTCCCCTTATCTCCCTCACGTTCCACGTTACTATTCTGACGGAGGATCTTTCACCACCCCGCCCCTCCTTTCCACCATCCACGACACACCATGCCATGTGGGCAGAACAGTAGCACAGTGGTTATCACCTTTTCTTCACAGCGCCAGGGTCCCAGGTTCGATTCCCGCTTGGGTCACTGTCTGAGTGGAGCCTGCACGTTCTCCCCATTTTGCGTTGGTTTCCTCCAGGTGCTCCGGTTTCCTCCCACCACAAGTCCCGAAAGACGTGCTTGTTAGGTGAATTGGACATTCTGAATTCTCCCTCTGTGTACCCGAACAGATGCTGGAATGTGATGACTAGGGGCTTTTCACAGTAACTTCATTGCGTGTTAATGTAGGGCCATTTGTGACCATAATAAAGATTATTAACCACAGGCCCTGCATCTCTGGGCTGACCCATCACATCCTTCCGTTACCATCGAACCCCTTCCCCTCTCCCAGATTCCCCCAATCCACTTCCTCTTGCAAATATCTCTCCCAGTATTGATCCCCTCCCCCCACTTTTCACACCTCGCAGGCCTATCGAAACCTGTTCAACCAGGTTCCAACGACCGCGACCTTTCCCCCAACACACTCTGTTCACTAGCCAACCGTTGTTTGTCCAGGCCCCCCTCCTCTCAATCCCCTACTTCAGAACCCAGTCCCAGAAAAATAAACAAAAACCGTGCAATACCGTGCCCCAGAAAACTGCCATAACCCCAAGCCTCATATACTTGTCACCAACTCTAAGCAGAGGTAAACTGCCCTCCGCCATTCAACCAACCCAAAACACAGACGTTCCCCAACAAATACAAAACAAGAAAGAACCAAAAATAGAGAGAAAGCCAAAGCACAGTCCCCATCCCCTCAGTCCACTTCCCAATCCCAGTCGCATCTCTCATTTCAATCCCTGTCCTTTGACCTTCACGAACGCCTCCGCTGCGTCCCCAGTCTCGAAGTAGAAATCCTTCGAGTCGTACATCACCCTCCGCTTCGCCGAGTAGACCACGCCAAACTCACGTCATTGCAAAACAGTGCAGCCTTCACCCGTCTGAAGGCAGTCCCCCTTTTCGACAATTCCATCATCAAATCTTGGTATGTTCGAATGCCAACGGCTTCCCACTTGACCTCTCACCTTTGCTTCACCCAACTCAGGAACCTCTCCTTGACGTGAAACTTATGGAAGCAAATTAGAAGTGCCCTTGGTGGCTCGTATGCTTTCGGCTTCAGCCTGTGCTACTGATGTGTCCTGTCCAGTTCATATCAGGAGGGTTCTACCCGCGCCCCCAACAGCTCTGCTAACATCTTTACAAAGTACTCGGTTGATCTTGGGCCCTCCACCCCCTCATGCAGGCCCATGATCCGTAAGTTTTTCCGACTAGGCCTGATCTCCAGGTCTTCCACCTTGACTCTGAGCCTCTTGTTAGCCTCCGCCACCCTCCTCAGCTCCTCACCCATCGAGGGGAACTGGTCACTGTGTTGCGACAGAGCTTCCTCCACCCCCTTCAACTTCTTTCCTTGCTCCCTTACCTTGGCCGATGTCTTTGACAATGCCACCTTCACCGGGGCAATCGCCTCCTCCACCCACTCCTTCATCACAGCCATCATCACGCTCCGCAACACCTCCATAGGCTTGGTGAACTGCCTCTCAGATTCTCCAGCCATCACCTTGGTCAGAGTTTCCACTATGAGGGGAACAGTCCCAACCAGCGATCCAGCCTCTGCCAGCTTTCTTCCTGACAGACTCACCCACTCGCTATGTGGCAGACCTTCGCTCGCCCCCTTGTTTCCAATGCCCTTCTTTTGGGCCTTCGACATCTCCCACCTTCCTTATACCTTCCTGCACCAGCTTATTCAAAAGCTACCCTTGAAATGGGGCATTAAAGTCCAGAAACCAGAGCCTCGAGCAGGAACCACCCAATGTGCAAAGTCCACCTACATACCATCACCGGAAGTCCACTCCCTAGCTTTTTTGTTGTTGAAAGACATTTGGTAGGAACAATGATGTTTGCCGCACATTTGAGAACTAACGATCATTCATTCCTGAGTCGTTTCTTGTGCTATACAATGAATATAATTTCTTGGTTGCACATGGAAAGATCCTGCTGGAAGCAGGATTCACGATTGGCCACAGAACAACACATCGGGCCAAAATCAGGACTTGCACCGAGGTCAGACCTGTCATGAATCTCCAGAACCAATCCGCCAGCCATATTGGAATTCATGCCTCGCGCTAGCAGGATCATGCAAAGCACTAATAAGCATTAATTTGAATGTGATTAACGGGCTAAAAGCCCGATTGACCTATCACCCATGAAGCTCCGTTCCCCCACAACAGGAAACTCACGGCCATGATTTGGCGCAAGTATTGAAGAGCATGGTCCTAGTGGCTTTCAGTCCAAGGGGTGGCAAGGGGTTACGTACCCTCCCAACAATTGCCTCCAGGGTGCCGAGGGGTTCCTTCATGAGAGGTGGAGGTCAGGAGGGCTTGTGCTGTGCTAGAAGGGCTTAGGTCAGAGGTCCTTCCTGGAATGGAACTCATTTTACTGGTCTCCCCATCTACAGCCTTTAAACCCTTTAAACAGTCAGCCAATGTGTAAAAATGTAGGCTTTTTTCATCATAGAACATAGAACATAGAACAGTACAGCACAGAACAGGCCCTTCAGCCCTCAATGTTGTGCCGAGCCATGATTAGAACATAGAACATAGAACATAGAACGATACAGCGCAGTACAGGCCCTTCGGCCCTCGATGTTGCACCGACATGGAAAAAATCTAAAGGCCATCTAACCTACACTATGCCCTTATCATCCATATGCTTATCCAATAAATTTTTAAATGCCCTCAATGTTGGCGAGTTCACTACTGTTGCAGGTAGGGCATTCCACGGCCTCACCACTCTTTGCGTAAAAAACCCACCTCTGACCTCTGTCCTATATCTATTACCCCTCAATTTAAGGCTATGTCCCCTCGTGCTAGCCACCTCCATCCGCGGGAGAAGGCTCTCGCTGTCCACCCTATCTAACCCTCTGATCATTTTGTATGCCTCTATTAAGTCACCTCTTAACCTTCTTCTCTCTAACGAAAACAACCTCAAGTCCATCAGCCTTTCCTCATAAGATTTTCCCTCCATACCAGGCAACATCCTGGTAAATCTTCTCTGCACCCGTTCCAAAGCTTCCACGTCCTTCCTATAATGAGGCGACCAGAACTGTACGCAATACTCCAAATGCGGTCGTACTAGAGTTTTGTACAACTGCAACATGACCTCATGGCTCCGGAACTCAATCCCTCTACCAATAAAGGCCAACACACCATAGGCCTTCTTCACAACCCTATCAACCTGGGTGGCAACTTTCAGGGATCTATGTACATGGACACCGAGATCCCTCTGCTCATCCACACTACCAAGAATTTTACCATTAGCCAAATATTCCGCATTTCTGTTATTCTTTCCAAAGTGAATCACCTCACACTTCTCCACATTAAACTCCATTTGCCACCTCTCAGCCCAGCTCTGCAGCTTATCTATGTCCCTCTGTAACCTGCAACATCCTTCCGCACTGTCTACAACTCCACCAACTTTAGTGTCGTCTGCAAATTTACTCACCCATCCTTCTGCGCCCTCCTCTAGGTCATTTATAAAAATGACAAACAGCAACGGCCCCAGAACAGATCCTTGTGGTACGCCACTCGTAACTGAACTCCATTCTGAACATTTCCCATCAACTACCACTCTCTGTCTTCTTTCAACTAGCCAATTTCTGATCCACATCTCTAAATCACCCTCAATCCCCAGCCTCCGTATTTTCTGCAATAGCCGACCGTGGGGAACCTTATCAAACGCTTTACTGAAATCCATATACACCACATCAACTGCTCTACCCTCATCTACCTGTTCAGTCACCTTCTCAAAGAACTCGATAAGGTTTGTGAGGCATGACCTACCCTTCACAAAACCATGCTGACTGTCCCTAATCATATTATTCCTATCTAGATGATTATAAATCGCATCTTTTATAATCCTCTCCAAGACTTTACCCACCACAGACGTTAGGCTCACCGGCCTATAGTTACCGGGGTTATCTCTACTCCCCTTCTTGAACAAAGGGACCACATTTGCTATCCTCCAGTCTTCTGGCACTATTCCTGTAGCCAATGATGACCTAAAAATCAAAGCCAAAGGCTCAGCAATCTCTTCCCTGGCTTCCCAGAGAATCCTAGGATAAATCCCATCCGGCCCCGGGGACTTATCTATTTTCACCTTGTCCAGAATTGCCAACACTTCTTCCCTACGCACCTCAATGCCATCTATTCTAATAGCCTGGGTCTCAGCATTCTCCTCCACAATATTATCTTTTTCTTGAGTGAATACTGACGAAAAGTATTCATTTAGTATCTCGCTTATCTCCTCAGCCTCCACACACAACTTCCCACCACTGTCCTTGACTGGCCCTACTCTTACCCTAGTCATTCTTTTATTCCTGACATACCTATAGAAAGCTTTTGGGTTTTCCTTGATCCTACCTGCCAAAGACTTCTCATGTCCCCTCCTTGCTCGTCTCAGCTCTCTCTTTAGATCCTTCCTCGCTTCCTTGTAACTATCAAGCGCCCCAACTGAAACTTCACGCCTCATCTTCACATAGGCCTCCTTCTTCCTCTTAACAAGAGATTCCACTTCTTTGGTAAACCACGGTTCCCTCGCTCGACCCCTTCCTCCCTGCCTGACTGGTACGTACTTATCAAGAACATGCAATAGCTGTTCCTTGAACAAGCTCCACATATCCAGTGTGCCCAACCCTTGCAGCCTACTTCTCCAACCAACACATCCTAAGTCATGTCTAATGGCATCATAATTGCCCTTCCCCCAGCTATAACTCTTGCCCTGCGGGGTATACTTATCCCTTTCCATCACTAACGTAAAGGTCACCGAATTGTGGTCACTGTTTCCAAAGTGCTCACCTACCTCCAGATCTAACACCTGGCCTGGTTCATTACCCTACTCAAACCCACGTATCCACCCTATACCCGTAACCCAACAACCCCCCCTTAACCTTACTTTTTTTAGGACACTACGGGCAATTTAGCATGGCCAATCCACCTAACCCGCACATCTTTGGACTGTGGGAGGAAACCGGAGCACCCGGAGGAAACCCACGCACACAGGGGGAGGCCGTGCAGACTCCACACAGACAGTGACCCAGCCGGGAATCGAACCTGGGACCCTGGAGCTGTGAAGCATTTATGCTAACCACCATGCTATCCTGCTGCCCCTACTACCCTGCTGCTGTGAAATTATTCTCATCTGTACTTCTACACCATTTAAGCAGTCACTCAATATCTCAGAAATCCATATCCCGAAGTGTTCTCCCCTGTACCTCCAAATTCTTTAAACATTCTGTCAGTATGCCAAATTTAAAGGCCTGGAGATTAAGGTAAAGGTTGTCCCTTTAAAGTGGCGGAAACCATTGTAGTGGTTTTTATACATTCAATTTCATTGCCCTTTAAAGTATAGAGGTCTGTGTGTATATTTAGAAGGCTGTAAGCTTTGATCTGCATTGTTTACATTCAATTTCTTGCCCCATTTGCCTGCTAATAGTTTTCTGATTGACAGGTCGAGGCACTTTCAAAAGGGCAATTCAGATTGTTTATTTATATAACTCTGCAAGGATCCGTTACCTCAGGGTACCAGATGTTTTCCGAACCGCAGTTTATTTTCAGAAGGCTGACTCTTTGTTCTCAAGTGCGTCCTAGGAGGTACATCTCCACGTGGCACCTGAGTTCTGTCCAGAGTCGATGCAGGGTGAGTGGCTATGGAAGTGGCATGAAGGTCATTGATGGTATGAGGGGGCACGGGATGGATGTGAGGCATAGTTGACATGGCACGCAGGTGAAAGGAGGTGATGAGGGCTAGAGGACCTAACATCTTCTAAAATAATGAGGATGTATTTTGTAAGGGCAACAAAGAGTCTACACTGAGTAGATTGAAACAAAAAACTGACTTATTATGCAATAACTATTATGTACAGATCCGGTAGATGCCTACTATGTCTTCTCTAGTCGGTGCGTTGCTGGCTGACTCTATTTATACAAAGCCAAGTATAGTTAAGGGTCCCTTTTATCGGGGGAGCTCGTACTCTGCAAGATCCACGGGGTAATTAATCAGCCCTACCCCGTAAGTCTTGTAATGAGTCATTACAATGTGGTTCCAATGAACCAAGGTGAGCCTTGTAACTAGTCCACCTCGGCATGCGCCTGCCCCCGTTGCTGCCTGCTATCTTCTTCCCAGGTCAGCAGGCCAACTCTAATCCCGTCCCAGAGTAACAATTGGGTATAGCAGTCCCCTTTAAGCTGAGGCCGATCTGCCAAGTTGAGAAAGTTGGCACGAGATCATCAAGGCTGATGGGCTGAATATGTCTGGAAACTGATATTATATATCCTTGTTTCACAAATTTACAAACATTCAACATTTAGATGTTACTGTAATTTCAAAACCCATTTCGGGGCTGCATGATTTGAGGCAGCTGTGGGACTGAGGGTCTATGCCCTCAGATTTGATGTTGAACGTAGTTTAATGACCTGACCAGGGCAAGAAAGGTGAGTACATTCAGCTACATCCTAATGCGGATGTCTTTATCAACCTGTCACTCTGTCTTCTCAAGCCTACTTCATCACATCAATCCTTACTTTGTAGATGCCCCCCCCCCCCCCCCCCATCCTTCTCTATCTCTGCACTCCCTCACACCCCACCTGCCCATCCACCACTGGAGCACACCCTCATCTTTTTTTTGTCAGTCATGTGCCTAATTACTACCCTCAACAAATGCTCTCCTTCCAGTCATGGAGAGGCAGAGAATTGGAGATGGCCCTCCAGATATCTTGGAACTGGCAGCTACAGAGGAGGCAGAATTGGACACCAGCCAAGCTTAGCTGTTGAAATGGGTCCTCCCAGCTGCCTGGTGACAGAATTAAATATTAAACCGTTGTTACACCACCCTGGGCTAGTGCGCGGTCAATTGCAGGCCATGTGCCCGGAGTCACAACGCAAGTGAATAAACCAATCATTCTTATAAAAATACCCAACGTCTTTGGCCCTGCGCTGCCCAGTCATGACAGTGACCAGGTTTGTAAGCTTAAACACAATTACTTGTTTATTTATAACAAGAAACATGAATATGCAGTAAATATAACTGGTTAACTATCATTTAACTCCTGACTCCCACTTTAACTGGCCCACCCTCTACCCACACATGCAAGACAGACAAACATGGAGTGGGGTGGGGTGGGGGCGAAAGGGTGAGAAATAACAAGGATGAAAATCAAAGTTATGAGTCTTTGCTTCAGGTGGGTGTTATTCTGCACACTTTCTTCACAACAAGCTTGCAGATTAAAGTCTTTAGTTTGCAGCCTGTAATCATCTTTGTAGATTTGTTCATTCATGGTCTCTTTAGTTTAGGAAAATTCATTACTCACAGGCAGTAGGCTTTCTGGAGAGACACCTGATTCCTGTTCAAACTTTGCTTTCATTTCGAAGTTCACATTCAGGCCTCTATCTTTCTGGAGAGAGAGTTGGTCGGTTCTGCTTTTGCCTTTCAGAAGAGAGATTTGGTTGATCCAATCACCACCTACTTTATTTATTTATAATCTTTATTGTCACAAGTAGGCTTACGTTAACACTGCAATAAAGTTACTGTGAAAAGCCCCAAGTTGCCACACTCAACTTGGGTGAGTTGAGTGTGTTCGGGTACACAGAGGAAGAATTCAGAATGTCCAAATTGCCTAATAGCATGTCTTTCGGGACTTGTGGGAGGAAACAGGAGCACCTGGAGAAAACCCACGCAGACACAGGAGAACGTGCCGACTCCACACAGACAGTGATCCAAGTTAGGAATCGAACCTGGGACCCTGGCACTGTGAAGCCATAGTGCTAACCACTATGCTACCATGCTGCCCACTACTAGAGAGAGCACAGCCTTTAGGCCAATTCATTGGCCACCAGCCAATCAATCAAACTGAGTCCTCACTGATGCCATCTAGTCTGCAATCACCAGTTTAAACATTCTGATTTTTCTGTTTGAATTAAAGGTACAGGCTGCTTATCTTAAAGGCACAGGTCCGTTAATCATCCATATTTGCTGAGCTCGAGACAAACCGGGTTCCCCTGGCATTTGTGTTCTCGCAACCTGCTGCAGGCATAACCTTACAGATATGCCCTTAAGGACTGAGCCAGCTTCGTAAGTGGCTGCGCTTGTTAGCTTCAATGAGTAAAAATATTGATGTGCTGTGCCATTTCTTCCCTCATTGTTTCTTGTGTGATGCTGAGCTGTATGATAACCGACAGAAGCCTTGGTCCAAGCCCCACGATTATTCATCCAGTAACACAACTTCTGTTCTCATTCCCTCTCATTAATAAAGGCATCCTGGCAGAACTGCGCACCATTACTGATGTCTTTCACTTAACCCTCCTTCGAGCTCTCTGAAGAAGCTATGTGCTCTGCATCTTGTTTATCAGCCAGATCAAAACCTCACACGCTGTTTATCAGAACACGGCACAATTCTGGAGACTTTGGCTGGTATGCATAGAGTGCACTCCCGATATGTCCAGATATCCGCATCTCATTATCACCATGCTGATGGCTTGCTCAGTGATGGCCCTTTTTGCCATCTAGCTTTCAATTTATTGCCCTGAGCCTCATTGGTTGGTTTCCTTGCTGGTGTCAAGAGTCACATTTTAAGTGGACATCCCTTGTCTCCAAAAAATGAGCTTGGTAACTCTACTTCGAGGTGCAAACAGATGAAGAAGGGCAGATAGCTGCAGATTGAAAGTATCAATGCAGCACCTCTGGAGGTGGCCATGGAGTGAGTGGTCACACATTTGGTGGCTCCCACTCAAAGTGAATATTTTTGATCCTTCCCCACCCGATTTGTGTGTTTGATGGCAAAAGGTGCATGAGTATCCAAGGACTGTAATACTCTGGTGGGACTGGTGTATGGCTCATTGGACGAGAAATGCAATGAGGAAAAGACAGCAACTTGAGCAAGAAAGTTTTTGTGGTGCGGCACAGGAGAAGATGGTGGAGAGCAGGGGGAAACGTTGCCGTCCAGTGGCCTATGGAGCAGCTGGTGCAATTCCTCAATAGCAAGGTCCAGCAGCAGAGGAAGGAGGCCCTAGAGGTCTTGGCTAAAGTGGTGGTGCCACTTAGGGCAGTGATTGAGTGGGTGGTGCAGAGGCAGGTGGCGCTGGGCTGGTGATCCAAAAGGTGGAAGAGTCGGTGGGGGAGCATGAGGATCGGTTGACCTCGCCAGAGGCGGAAATGGGGATGGTGATGAGCAGCCAGAAAAGGCTGAGAGAGAAGCTGGAGGATCTCGAAAACCGCTGCAGGAGGCAAATCCTCCTTGATAAGGAGATGATCCGAGGTGGGCAAGACAGACCAAGAACTGTACCTGGGAGGGGAGTGAGCTGCGGATTTACCAGGACCTGTGTGCAGAGCTGGCCAAGTGAAGGGCCGAGTACACCTGGATCGACAGAAGAACTAGGAGCAGGAGTAGGCCATCTGGCCCCTCCAAGCTTGCTCCGCCATTCAATGAGATCATGGCTGATCTTTTTGTGGACTCAGTTCCACTTAACCGCCAACTCACCATAACCCTTAATTGCTTTACTATTCAAATATCTATCTTTGCCTTAAAAATATTCAACAAGGTAGTCTCAACTGCTTCACGGAGCAGGGAATTTCAGAGATTCACAACTTTCGGGTGAAGATGTTCCTGCTCAAGTCAAGATCACCATGTACGAAGGGGGGAGTTTGGGGTACTGTACCACACCCGCTTGTGGGTTACGCATCAGAAGTAAAGAGTTTTATTTTGACTCGCTGGAGGAGGCGATAGACTTCATGAGGGACCATGGACTTCGAGGAGTGTTAGGACATTGAACTTTGGAGTGTCTTTTGTATAAAATGTGGACACATCGGGTGGGTGGATTGGTGCAGGTTACAATGGGGATGAGTGTGCCTTTTGTTTTTCCTTGTATGTTTGTTGTTTAGAGGGATGTGGAGAGAGGAGCGGATTGGGGGACGAGTGATAGTCAGAGGCCCCGGGCAGGGACATCATGCTAGCTGGTTAGGCTAGTTAATGGGAGTGAAGTGCGGGGCGTTGCCGGGGGAGGCAGTCGGGGGTGCGGTGTTAGTTTTTGGTGTGGTCACGGGTGAGGGGGGTGGGAAGATTGCTGACATGGTGTGGCGCAGGTAGGATGGTAGCGGACGTCTTAAGGCGGGTCTGGAGATATGCGTGATGTGGGCCCGGGAGGGGGTTGGCTAAAGGGTTATTACTGATAGGTCGGGGAGGGGGTCAGGGAACGGGATCAGGTAGGTTACATGGAATGTGCAAGGGTTGAATGGGCCGGTTAAATGGTCGCATGTTTTCACACACTTGAGGAATTTGAAGGCAGGCATTATGTTCTTAAGAAGACGCATCTGAAGTCGGGAGATCAGATGAGGCTGAGGAAGGGATGGTGAGACAGGTGGGCGGGATTCTCCGAGCCTCCGCACCGAAATCGCGATTGGCGTGGGGGCGGAGAATGGAATTTGATGCCAAAATCTGGCGCGATGCCGCTTCCGCAAATTCTCCAGTCCCTAGAGAATCATCGCGAATCACGTACGCGCGGTCTACAGAGGCCCCCCCAAGGTGATTCTCCAAGTGTAACTGGCCGAGTTCCTGATGGCGTGGGTCTCTCTTGCTCTCACCCATCGGGAACTCGGCGTGACTGCTATGGACTCGGTCCAGAGTGATTTACCCGCGTTTTGACACTGGAGTGGGGACATAGGCCCATTAATGGAGAATCCCGCCCAGGTGTTCCACTCAGGTTGGACATGAAGATGAGTAGGGGTGGCGGTACAGGTCAATAGGAAAGTGGCTTTTGAGGTATTATAGCTGACCTTGGGGGGGGGGGGGGGGGGGGGGGGGGGGGGGCTGCGGTAGGTACGTGATAGTCAGTGGGAAACTGGAAGATTGCCAGGGGTCCAGGTGAATGTTTATGTCCCAAATTGAGATGACATGGAATTTATGAGGAGGGTGTTGGAGAAGATTCCGGATCATGAGATGCACCGGCTGATAATTGGGGGAGTTTTCAACAATGTTGTGGATATGAGGATGGACCAGTCGTGTCGTTGGTCTTTAAAGGGATCGGTGGTGGCAAGGGAGTTGAGGGGAGTTCATGGACCATATTAGGGGATGTGGACCTTGGAGGTTTGGAAGCCAAGGGTGAAGAAGTTCTCATACTTCTCTCATGTGCACCAGGTGTACTCATGATCGACTTTTTTCATGATGGACAAGACACTGTTGGTGGGGATGGCAGACTCTGACTTTTCGGCAATCATAGTTCCTGACCATGCACCACGCTGGGTGGATTTGTGGGTGACGTGGTGGAAGCCCAGTTTCCGCAGTGGAGGTTGGATGTGGGGTTGTTTGCGGATGAAGGGGTTTGCAAAAGGAAGAGTGATGCCATTCGAGGGTATGAGGAGCGGAATGCCATGGGGAAGGTTTCAGCCTCCACGCTGTGGGAGGCACCTACAGCAGTAGTTAGGGGCAAATGTATCTCGATCCGGACGCATAGCGAGAGGAGAGAGCAAGGCTAGCGGATGAGATTTCTAGGGTGGATCAGAGGTACTCAGTTGCACCAGCAGAGGGGCTATTAAAGGAGAGGCAGAGGCCCCAGATGGGGCAATGTACGAGTATGGGGGAAAGGCGAGTGGAACATAAAACATACAGTGCAGAAGGAGGCCATTCAGCCCATCGAGTCTGCACCGACCCACTTAAGCCCTCACTTCTACCCTATCCCCGTAACCCAATAACCCCTCCTAACCTCTTTTGGTCACTAAGGGCAATTTATCATGGCCAATCCACCTAACCTGCACGTCTTCGGACTGAGAGAGGAAACCAGAGTACTCAGAGGAAACCCACGCAGACACGGGGAGAACGTGCAGGCTACACACAGACAGTGACCCAGTAGGGAATCGAACCTGTGACCCTGCTGCTGTGAAGCCACAGTGTGATCCACTTGTGCTACTGTGCTGCCCAGGATGCCCAGGAGTAGGATGTTGGCTCACCAACTGAGGAAGCAACAACGAGGGAGATGGTAGGTGAGGGATGAGAGGACCAGAAGGGCTGAATGGTGCATTTGAGACCTTTTTACAGAAGGCTGTATAAGTCAGAGCTTCTGTGGGGGGGAGAGTATGAGGTGATTCTTGGACGGGTTGGGGTTCCCTCGGGTGGAGAAGGAGAAGGCTGAGGGAGGTAATAGACAACGTAGAATCGATGCAAGCAGTGAAGGCCCCAGGGCTGTTTGGGTTTCCAGCAGAGTTTACAAGACGTTTGATGCGGAGTTGGGGCCTCTGCTAGTGGAGATGTACAATGAGGTGAGGGGAAGGAGGGAGCTTCCCCTCAAACATTGGCGCAGGCATCCATTTTGCTGAATTTGAAGATAAGGGCCCAGGAGAGTGGGTTGTAACGCCCGATATCTCTGCTTAATGTGGGTGCAAAGTTGTTGGCGAAGGTGCTGGCATGGCAGATAGAGGATTGTGTGGTGTGCCGGAGGTGATAGGGGAGGACAAGATGGGTTTTGTGCAGGGCGGCAGTTGGCGCATGTGTGTAGGCTGCTTAATTGGATTGGATTGGATTGGATTTGTTTATTGTCACGTGTACCGAGGTACAGTGAAAAGTATTTTTCTGCAAGCAGCTCAACAGATTATTCAGTACATGGAAGAAAAGGGAATTAAACAAAATTCAAAAGACAAGAAAATACATGAGAATACATAATAGGGCAACACAAGATATACAATGTAACTACGTAAGCATTGGCATCGGTTGAAGCATACAGGATGTAGTGTTAATGAGGTCAGTCAATAAGAGGGTCATTTAGGAGTCTGGTGACAGTGGGGAAGATGCTGTTTTTGAGTCCGTGCGTGTTCTCAAACTTCTGAATCTCCTGCCCGATGGAAGAAGTTGGAAAATTGAGTAAGCCGGGTGGGAGGGATCCTTGATTATGCTGCCCGCTTTCCGCCGGCAGCGGGAGGTGTGGATGGAGTCCTTGGATGGGAGGCAGGTTCGTGTGATGGACTGGGCGGTATTCACAACTCTCTGAAGTTCCTTGCGGTCCTGGGCCGAGCAGTTGCCATACCAGGCTGTGATGCAGCCCGATCGGATGCTTTCTATAGTGCATTTGTAAAAGTTGGTAAGGGTTAATGTGGATATGCCGAATTTCCTTAGTTTCCTGAGGAAGTATAGGTGCTGTTGTGCTTTCTTGGTGATAGCGTCGACGTGAGTGGACCAGGACAGATTTTTGGTGATGTGCACCCCTAGGAATTTGAAACTGCTAACCATCTCCACCTCGGCCCCGTTGATGCTGACAGGGGTGTGTACAGTACTTTGCTTCCTGAATTCGATGACCAGCTCTTTAGTTTTGCTGGCATTGAGGGAGAGAGTGTTGTCGTTACACCACTCCACTCATTATATCCACTCAATGTCATTATAATGCCCTCAGAAGAGCAGGGGGTAGAAGTAGTGGTGGCAATGGATGCAGAGAAGGCTTCTGATCGGGCGGTGTGACAGTATCTGTTGAGCTGCTGAGTCCGTTCGGGTTTGGACAGTGGTTCATTGATTGGGGTCGGCTGCAATACAGGGCGCCGATGGTTCGTGTCCAGATGAATAGGATGACCTTGTGGTGCTTCGAGCTGCATCAGGGGACGAGATAGCGGTGCCCGCTGTCCTCGTTGCTTTTTGCTTTGGCGATAGAGTCGCTGGCAATGGCGTTGAGGGATTTGAAAGGGATTGAGCGAGGTGGGACCAAGAGCAGAATTTCGTTATGCAGCTGCATAAATTGAATTTGGCGTGACTGGTGGAGGGAATGAAGACGAATTTTAAGAGGTGGGATGTATTGCTGCTGTGTCAGTTAGGCGCGTACAAACGGTTAAAATTGTTTATGTCCATCTTTGTCCCCACATCCTTTTCAGGAAGGTGAACGGGATAATTTGGCCATTTGTCTCGGAGAGGAAGACCCCGCGGATGAGTAAGGTGTTTCTGGAAGAACTATTATTGGGTGGCAATGGTGAGAAAATAGGCAATGGAGAAGGGATCGGTGTGGGAGCAGATGGAGACAGCGTCGTGTTGGGGGACAAGTTTGAAGGCACTGTTGTTGGCGCCCCTTCTGTTTCCGCCGGTCCGGTACTTGTGAGCCTGGTGGTGGTTTCAGCGTTGTGAGTTTGGAGCCAGTGCAGGTAACAATTCGGGTTGGACGGAATGTCACTGTGGGCGCCGATATGTGACAACCACAGGCTTGTGCCGGTGGGGCTGGATGTGACTGGGGGAGGCGGCAGTTTGATGGAATTTAGCAGGAAAGCCATTTTTCAGGAAATGTGAAACTGGCATTAGGATAAAACTTGTTAATTGGGTACAGATGGGCAAGACAGTCTGTGGTAAATTTTAACCTTAATCATACATAGGTGACTGGAAAAACTAGTGTTGTTATGGTACCACTTACTTTCAGGTTTTACATTTTTCTTTCCCGCTATTATTATATCCTGGATTTTGTGCTTCACTTTGAGGCACAATTGGGTCATTCCAGCCAGGGGTGGTGTGTGTGGTGGGGTGGGGGTGGGTGGATTGTGCTGACCTTTAAACCTTTGTAGTTTCTATCCCTCCCAGAATTCACCGCCAATTGGGCTATCTGCTTCTGTGTTATTGCTTTCCCAGAACTCTACCCAGAGCAATTCAATAGGTCAGGTTGGACCTAACATTTTCTGAAAGCAGACATGGGATCCTCTCTGTGCCTAAAGCTTTAAAGGGAAATTGCAGTTGATGGCCAGAAGGATTGATTCCCATTGCAGCCATTCATTTGGGATTACAAACTCCCCTCTGAAAAGAATAACATCTCACTTCAGCATCCAAAGGCATGGGTGTTTGCTGTCATTTTTAAATTACGCCGTTCCCAATGTTTAGGAACTTGTGACAAGTAGATATCCCATACCGTAATGCTGCCTGTCCCAAAACACATTGCTCATGTTCCGACCATGAGCCACTAGTGAGGCTAGACTTTTAACAGTAGCTACTTTTTAAAACTATTGTTTTTTTGTTTCACCTGGCTTTCACATTTAACTGGGTTGATTGTTCGTCCTCTTTTAAGCCAACAGTTGAATTGGACCTCCATTATCTGATTGAATGAAACACCTTCCTGGTGTGACACCAAACTTTTGTGAAAGACCTCACTTCATTTGCAAAGTCTGCCAGTACCATTAACCTTGAATCTGATGTAAATCATCCGGCCAGCCCAAAGAAAACTAAGTGCTACTTAGTTCTTGATATTCATTGTACTTATCTCCAATTACGTAAAGAGATTATAGTTGTCACATACATTTGAAATGAAAATTTGGGTACTTGATGGGTCATCAAATCCTAACATCCCCTAGCATCTTACATAATGTCATTGTGGTGGTCTTGTCATGGTGGTCTTGCTGCATTTTGCCATTTATGAACACACCGTAATGCTAGTGGTGAAGCATGTAATTACTGAGGTAAAGAGCAGAGTCAATACAGCAAGGAGAATTTAGTTATTGTATTATCTTACTGTAAAAATTATATCTGTGACTGTTGTGCTTCAAAATAACGTAACAGCTTATGAGTCAACCTGAGCACAATGCAAAATCTTAAACAAAATCAGGTCAGTTTTGAGTTATTTTCAGAAATTGCAGGTTAAATGATTTTGGAAAAATCAATCAATTAAAAATATCCTCGCTTGGGTATAGTAGTGTATTTTGATAATTGTTTATTTTGGATTTCTTTTGCATTCATAATAACACATCAGTAGCAATTTTCTAATGTTTGTGCATCACCATATTTCACTTTTCTGAAAAGCTCATGATGAGTGGAGAGAGGTAGATGGTAGGTTTACTAGTGTACATCCTCAGCATATGCCATTACGCTTCACAGCCAGTGCAGCACTTTTAAGGTGCAGTCATTGGTGTCTCAAATACATGGCAGCCATTGCAAGGCTCCACAAACATCAATGAAGTAATGACCAGTTAATCTATTTTTTAAAACTGCTGTCTGAGGGATAAATGATGGCCAAGTTGGCAAGAAATCTCCACTGGTCACTTTTGAATGTAATTGTTTGCCTTTTTGAGAGGGCATATGAGGCCATGCTTAACATTTCATTTGAAAGTGGTACACTGAAGATAAGCCTATTAATTGTTCATGTAATAGATTAGGGCTTGAAACCATGTCATAGAGCCTTCAGTGCAGAAGGAGACCATTCACCCCATCGAGTCTGCACCAACCCTCTGAAAGAGCAGTTTACCTAAGCCCACTCCCCCGCCCTAACCCTGTAACTCCACCTAATCTGCATATCGTTTAGCGTGGCCAATCCACCTAACCTAACAGTCTTTGGACTGTGGGAGGAAACCTGAGCACCCGGAGGAAACCCATGCAGACAGGGGTAGAACGTCTAAGCTCCACACAGTCACACAAGGCCGGAATCAAATCAAAACTGTGTGCGACAGCAGTGCTAACCACTGTGACACTGTGCCTTCTGATTCAGAAAGCAGAGTTTTATTATTGAGCTGTGTTTAACACTTTTTAACATGCATGAGGCTTTACAGGCTATAAGACTAACTAGACATTAGAACAAGAAAAATGTTAGGTGCAAAATTAGAGATGGTAGGGGAGAAATAAACCTCCAAGGTTTATTCAAAATCATGGTCAAATGTTAGAAAAACTAAGGTAGTTTTACGGGATTTATATTTGTATTGTAAACATTAGAGATAAGGTACAGTTTTAAGGGGGTTTAATTTAATGTTTCTGTGCCTGGAAGGGTAAAACTTATAGTTAGATTCATGCTGGACAAAGATGTTGATATGTATTGGGAAGCGAACAGCTCTCAACTCTGCCAGGAGAAGCTGGACCGGAAAAGGGAGTTGCAAAAATGCAAGCTTCCTGAGGAACAAGGTACAGTCCAGAAAACCAGCTAAGAGAGCAGAGACCAAGGTATTATTCAGAAGAATGCAAGGAAAAGTAAAGAAAGGGTACTGAGTTAAAGAGACAATTACAGTAACCAGATTTAGTGGGAAAGTAGACTTCAGAGGTAAATCAAAAGTGACGCCACTGTACTATAGTCTGGGAGTCGAGAGTTAAAGCAATTATGAACAGTTTTTACACTAGTTAGGCCAAAGAAATTCTAAATGGGTTGTTTTAAATTCCCGACTGGATTCGCTGTTAAAATCTGAAGCTCTGTTTTCAGAATGCAAACCACCAAGAAAAAGCATTATTGTGAGAAAAGATTTTAAAGCATGTGTTTGGGAGTGGAGTTTGAAAACTCTCGTGACAATTATCTAGGGGATTTCTGAGGAGAAAATCATAGACACTAGCTTGGTTCAGTGCAGTGTGTGGGTGTATTTTACTACAGCAAATTTGTGTGCTTAAAAGGGACTTTATGTTAATGAGACTATTGTAGTTGGGATGTACTTTATAATCCGTGTTGATCTTCAAACCTGTGCATATTAAGATAAGGGGAGAATAAAGGTGCATTTATTAATTTTTCATGTTGAATGTTTTTTCCTTGTTGTTGAAACTGATTAGCAGTCCTGTGATTCTGTTCCTCTGTTTGATAAAGACAATATAAAAATTACAGTCTTTTTATCCAGGGTTCTATTCTGGGATCACCCCATCCAGTCATAGTTTCAGCTGAGATCGTAAGACAAGCTAAAAGATTTTCAGGACCTTGAGAAGGTAGAGAGTCAGGATACAAAGTGCAGGTATTTGGAAAGGAATGCCAGAGGGCAGAAGAATCAGAACTCGGAGACTGTAGGTGGTAGAGCAGAGGAAGCAGTAAGTGAGTAAACCAGTGCTGGATAAGAAGAGAAAGCATGCTGAAATATATGGCCTGAGATCAGAGGTAGACTGGGGAGAGAGCATAGTGATTTGAAGGCAAGAACAATGATCCTCAAATAAATGCAAGTGAGTGGACCCTGACAAGAACAGAATGAGTACAAGACTTTGTAAGGATGAGGATGAAGGCCATGGCTTCCTGAAATGGTTGTATTTGTGAGAATGGTAAAGAAAATATTTGAGAAATGGAAAATCAAACTGATAATAAGACATGCTTGTGGAAGGGCAAGGCAATGGTTTTAGTAACGGATCAGATGTGGACGAGAAAGCTGAGAACTACACCAAACATCACACTTCTGTGAACTTGCATAGATCACAGCCTCCGGTATGAATGGAAAGGATGGCTTCAATTTCCTGACATCTTTTAAGTCCCAAATTTCACCCAAACTTTGTTGGTGCGATGGTGGAGAAACTATACAGAGCATGGGTCTTTGAGAGAGCAAACGTACGTGTGCTGAGAGTAGAGAGAGGGAGTGACCAGAGACGAAAACAGCTGAGAGGAATTCAATTTCAGACACTTTTGTTGAAGTGAGGAGGATGATATGAGAACAGTGAGGCGTAAAGTTAAAGGATTGTATTTGGTTGATGTGAAGAGCATGGAATTTTGTTTGCTCTTTGGCAGCCTTGAAATATTGTGACGTTTTGACTATGGAAAGAGAACAATGGTAGAGATTGACATGACCAAAACACATTTGGCGTAAGTTCAAATCTGTTATGGGGACAAAATCATACAAGACATTTCCTTTGCAACAATGATCTAACTGGTAGAAACTTAGAAAATAGGACACAATGGCAGTAGGTCATTTAACTCTTTGAGCAGTGCATATTGTAAAAGTATGATTTTGATCAGCATGTCTGTGTTGATGCCAGAATTTCTGTATGAAACCCGATATTTCTCAGTACATTAACACAACAGATATTAGCTCACACAATATGCAGGAGAGCTATTGGTGCAACAAAACTGTAATGATAAATGAAATCAAGCTTGAAATTAAAATTTTCTCTATTTTAACATTGGCAAGATTCAAGCACCCATTTCAATTTCAGCTAGAAACTCTGCTCATCCCCTATTTCACCCCCCCCCCCCCCCCAACCCCAGTACGCGTTCAGGCTAAACCCATTGATGCACAGTATTAGGGTTTTGTTTGACCCCAAGCTGAGCTTTCAACGTACATCATATCTAGCACCACAACTGCCTAGTTCTAGCTTATTGACATTGTCCATCTCTGCTCGTACTTCAACCAACCATTCTTCTTCTAGATTCTCTTCCCATCCTATATGAAGCATTTAGATCTGTTTTCATATCTAGTTTTTCCTAGAACGGGTTGCTAGCCTATAACCAGAGGCTACAGATTGAGAGGCACACTCTGTCTAAGGTATGGCTGACCAGGTGTCTCTCCCACTCTTACTGCCTGCTATAGATGTATTGGAAGGGTTTACTGGTTGATAATCAACCTGTTTGGCCATGTTATGAACATGTCCATCAGGTCCTGAAGTGCACCTTGAACCCGGAGCTTCTGGCTCAGAGGCTACCCACTGTGCCTCAAGACCTCCATCCACCAAACATTATCGAAACACTAATTTCATGAGCTTACTGTGCACCCCTTTGCCTCTGCTTTCCCATTGAGGATATGCCTTCAATTATCAGATCCAAGCAATATTGAATTATCACTTTAACCCTCGTACTTTCACTATCTCACTCCACCACCTTAAGCCTCCTCAAAGTAGAATTCTTTGGCCATGTCTGTTACCTGCTCCAGTTCTTGTCTGTCCAGTTCTGTCCCTCGCCCAGTATGGGATGATTTGGGATATTTTGCTGTGTTAAAAATGCAAGTTGCTTTTTCACATATAAGGATTTGAATTCAAGTTTTTGTTGGCCATGAATCAAGTAATTGCTCAAATGTCGAACGTGATTTATTTTAATGCAGCTAAATCTAATTAATTGTTGTTTGATTTATATAAAAATATAAATGGTTAATTCACCTCATTTTAATATGCTTCACTTATGCAAACTCTTTCATTGACAGACACACTCGGAAGAGAGACCATTCCAGTGTGAGGAGTGTAAGGCTTTGTTTCGGACACCCTTCTCCCTGCAGAGACATCTACTGATACACAATAGTGAGCAGACCTTCACAGTAACTCTACCCGATATTTTCCTTTTTTAAGACTGCCTTTTAAAATTAAAAGTGCCACAGCTTAAGTATCTTTGCTTGAAAATAGTTGAACTGTTAATGCCACAAAAGTCTACAGGCCTCTTTGACATTTGTGTCCATTGGAAGTGAGGTGGAAGGTTTGAAAACTAGGCCAGCTCCTGGTTTCTGCTACCGGTTTCCTTGGGCTGTTTTTAATGTGGGACCTTCCTTTTCCCTAAACATTGCCCCTGACATCGCAGGAGTGAATTTCCATTCTGATCCTTGCATCGACTGGAGTTAGGGTGGCTAGTATGTCAGGCTGAATTAAATAAGTTAGTAAGGTTTGTTTTGGAAAGAAAGCAAACCAAGCACTATTGTTTATTTATAGAGGGATAGAATTGAAAAGTAGAGGAGTTATTTTTAAGTTTGTCCCTGAACCTTCGTCAGCCTATATTTGAACGACATGTAAAGTTCTGGTTTTCATCTTATAAAAAAGGATATAGAGGCATTCCAGAAAGTACTAAATGATTTTCAACAATGATCCCAGAACCGCAAAGGTGATATCAATCCGGGAACGATGAACAGGCTGCATCTTGCTTTCTTTGAAGGGGGGAAGCTGAGGATAACCGAATATAGGTGTTTAAAAATGATCAAAGGTTTGATAGAATAGAAGCAGCATCTGCTTTCATGTGTTGAGAAGAGCAGAACTAGAGCCCATCGATATAAAATAGCCACCAAGAGGCGTGTAGGGAATTCAGAAGAATCCTCTTCACCCAGAGATTGGGAAGAATGTAGAACTCACTGCCCACCACATGGAGTGATTAAGCTGAATGGATGTAAGGGAGGAGAATAGAGATTAAGCTGATGGAGTTAAATGAGGAAGGATGAGAGGAGGCTTGAGTGGTGCATAAGCGCTGACATCGACTGGGTGGGCCAAATGGTCTACTTCGATGTTTTATATTCCATGAAAAGTGGAGCCTACCTATGAATCCAGGTCTGAAATCTGGCTAAGACAAAAAAACAATGACAGGACACTTTTATTTTTAGTCAATCTCCACACACACACTTTTTCCCCTTTGGTTAATAGTGTGGAAGTGATGGAAGGTTTCCTGAGCAGATTGTCAGTCCATGAACTATGTTATGAACACGCCTTACTTGTCTTTGACCTTCATTTAACTGCCTTGCAAAAAGAGAACAACATTGTAGGAAGTGCTGACCTTTCCATGTGGTATTGGACCAGAGCCCATTTGTGCATTCTGGTGGTTCATGTGTGCATAAAAGAGCCAACGGTTAAAAGACAAATGGAAAGTTCTCAGAAGGAGCAACATTCCTCATTCAGCCCACAGCACCAGTAACCGATTAACTGATCACTTATCTCATTCACAGTTTATTCAGTTTTGCTTTGTGTATATTATACTTCGGAAGTGATCCAATGGCTGTGAAATATATTGCGATATCCCATTGGCATGATGGTAATATAAAACAAATCACATTTGCTTTCTTCAGACCTTTTCTCATATTGTTTTCCTCTCCCTGTTTCGTTTTTCCCTTGTTTCAGCTGATAATTGTATTTATTTGTCCATGTGGGATGTAACAAGTTATCTTTCTTGTTACCATCCAGGTGAACGAACTTTCAAATGTGATCATTGTGATGCAACGTTCAAGAGAAAGGATACTTTAAATGTTCACATTCAAGTGGTACATGATGGGCACAAGAAATACAAATGTGATCTATGTGACAAAGCCTTTGTAACTCCCTCTGTGCTTAAGAGTCATAAAAAGGTACGTGACGTCTTCCAGTAATCATGTTGGTACTGTTATGGGCCAGGTTTAGAGAACCCCAAAGTGTATCATGGAGTTCACCTGACCCACAACTTTTAATAGATTGTGGTTATGGGGAGCACACGGCCCTACTCTGCAGGTGTGATGCAACAGAAATCTACAGTACCTTTAAATTAAAACAATGTTTATTTATGAAACCAGTTAACACTTTATAAACCCACCGTAAACATCTTAACAACTATCAACACCAATAAATCCCCCAAAGAATACAGTACTCTCTAAGTAACTCTTAATCTTTCCTTGCAACATCCATAAGATAAAAAGAAGCCTTTTTATAGAAGGACATCAGGTTTAACTTCACCACTCAGAGCAGTTATCACATTTAAACTAGCAAATTATTTGAAGACATTCCTTTCATGCAGAAAGAAATCAGAATTACACCTGGTTTTGCTGGATGCAGCTTCCAATCTGCAAAACTAAACTAAACACACCCTATAGCTGCAAGTCCAAAGCAAAAGTAAAAGCAGACAGACAGCCCAGCTCCACCCACACTCTGACATCACTGATAAACACTCATTTCTTAAAGGTACATCCACTACAGGTATTTTATAAACCCCCATTTCTTAAAGGTACTCTCACATGACAGTACTGCTTCATAATCAAAAAAGTAAAACTTCAGATGCTCAGGTCTCATTAGTTTCGGACGCTGTTAATGATGGCAACATGTAGTGACCCCATTATTATCAGCCAGAATGGACATAATTGGGCAGTTTCCTTATTTATTACACCAGGAGACTACACTTTTTAGCCGATGAGAGCCTGCATCTCCTCAATTGGGAAGACCCAAAGTATCAGCACTTAATTGGTCAGCGGAAAGCTTTCCCCGGAATCAAAGAGCCCCCGGGGCGGAAAGCCTTCCCCTGAGAATTCTTTGCTAATCAGAGGCCAGAAGCTGCCATTATGGAGCCATGGCTTCTGTGCTAATGCACCAAACCACGATCCTGGATCAACAAAGGATGGCCAGCAATTTGTGCAGAAACTAGCATTGCTAAATGAGAAAAGAGTATCAGCTCACTGATTATGTAGACCACAGCTTAGTACAAGTGCAGATTGTTCTGGCTGGAGAAAGAAGAGAGCTCCAGAATGTGGCTGCTAATTGAGCTGCTCCCTGACTGAGCTGCTTTGTGTTTCAAAGAGACATTCAAGATTATAATGATTAGATACTCAAGCTGATCTCGTATTTGGTATTTTGGGAATCTGATTTCCGGTAATAGTGAAGCTGAATAGTATTGTGAAGACTAATGTGTGGACTTCTCTCGAAACACAGAAAGATCCAATCCCCCTGATAAATCGCCAAAGATCAGGCGCATATACCACCCATATATCACTGAATTTAGACAGCAGCATTCTTCACTCACTTCCCAGCAGATTATTGTGGACTGATACTTATAAAAACAAGTTTAGGGAGTATAGCATAAACTTATCCTTTTTATGGCCAACTCTTATGACCAACCTTCCTATAGGGCAGCACGGTAGCATTGTGGATAGCACAAATGCTTCACAGCTCCAGGGTCCCAGGTTCGATTCCGGCTTGGGTCAGTGTCTGTGCGGAGTCTGCACGTTCCCACCGTGTCTGCGTGGGTTTCCTCCAGGTGCTCCGGTTTCCTCCCACAGTCCAAAGATGTGCAGGTTAGGTGGATTGGCAGTGATAAATTGCCCTTAGAGTCCAAAATTGCTCTTAGTGTTGGGTGGGGTTACTGGGTTATGGGGATAGGGTGAAGATGTTGACCTTGATTAGGGCGCTCTTTCCAAGAGCCGGTGCATACTCGATGGGCTGAATGGCCTCCTTCTGCACTGTAAATTCTATGATCTATGATAATGCAAGAAACCTAACTTGCCACCCAACTACATTATCCTCATTACAACGGTTGGCAAAGAGAAAATGTTGGAAAACCTCAGCAGATCTGGCAGTATCTGTAGGGAGAGAAAATAACTAATATTTCGAGTCCAGCTGACCCTTGACAAAGGCAAGATGATAAAGGGTCATCTGGACTCGAAATGTTAGCTCTTTCCTCTCCCTACAGATGCTGCCAGACCTGCTGAGATTTTCCAGCATTTTCTCTTTGGTTTCAGATTCCAGCATCCGCAGTAATTTGCTTTTATTTTTTTACAACAGTTGGCGTTTGAATCAGGTGTGAACAGGCAAGACTCAACACTTTGTCGAGATTGTCTGAGAGCAGTAGCAATCAGCTCATACAAAGTGTACAGAGCACTTCTGACTGTAGTAAGAAAGGTAGTGTCCTTATTTGTTTCAGTAACTCCATGCTGTACTATGTCTGCAGCTAGACACTTTCAGGATGATCAGATTTCTGCAAGACTTTGCCTGATAGCTGAAGGTTTTTAATAAATCTTTTTCTTCCCACTGGTGTTGCAGTTTGCTGTAAATTATTTGCCTGTTGTTCTGTCTTTTTTTGTAGAGATTTGTAAGTTACCCCGCTCATGGCAAACTGATTAGTATTTGTCAGACCCTAAATATAAATTATACTCCGGCTCCAACACCTGGCTTCATATAGTTTAATTCAAAAACATTTCAGAGCCCCACCCACTTTAACTTGAAGGACATGTTGAATCTTCCAAGTAATTAGTTAGTATCTGTGGGCCAAGCACTTCAATTGGCTTAGTTAATCTTCTTCAAAGATCCCTGTGTTCTAATATGTGTCAGCAACTTGGACAACCTACAGCAGGCACCTCAAACCCCTGGAGATGTACCATCAGAGACACCTTTTCAGGATTCTTCCAAATTCGGTGGGAAGAAAGACAGTTCAACAGCAGCCTCATCTCTGAAGACAACGTGTCCAACATTGAGGGGCTAATCACTAAAAACCTTTGCGTGGAACAGGACATGCTGTTTATATATTTGACACCAGGCTCCCGAAGCAACTGCTCCACTGGAAACTCAGTTATTTGCAGGAGTCACCCAGGAGGACAAAAGTAAAGCTTTAAGGATGTCCTCAAAGCATCGCTGAAGAGGTCAAAACATTTCTCTAACTCCCTGGCTTGTGACTGACCAAAATGGAGAAGCTTAATTCAGGATGGCACCAAACACATTGAGAACCTTCGTCAGGAACATGCAGAAGCAAAGTTGAGGTATTGGAGAGAGCACTTCCAACAACTCATCTACTCAACCCTTCAAGCGCCATCTTTCCTGCATGTGATAGTCGGCGGATTGTGCATTGGACTCGGTAGCCACCCCGGAACCTTTCAAACCAGAGTGGAAACAAGTCATCCTCTATCCGGAGAGACTGTCCAAGAAGAAGAAGATGCAAAGCATTTATCAACACTCTTAACATGAGTGATGTGTGGATAATGTTACCTACTTATTCCTTATGCAACAGCATAGCCAGCATTTAATTGGCAGTTCAATAACTAGTATGTAAAGTTTCTGTTTTGAGAGCAGATGACAGTCTGGTCGCAAATTTCAGAAATCAGAAATTTCACATGTTTTCAGAACTGGAATTTTTACTCAAATTGTGTACACATCACCAAATGTAAAATCTTGAATGATCAATTGAGCAGCACCATAAAACAGAATTCATTTTATTTCTTTAATTTAAAAAAAATTCCTTGATATATTAAAAAGTGAAAGCTTGGTGCAGCTTTATTAATGGAGCTGAAAATGTTTTTAATAAGCGATCAAATCTGCAACCTGTGAATGTCATGAATTCGAATAACTAAATAGCTTTTTAAAAAAACTACACAGGGCTATTTACTAGTTTCATTGTCACACAGTAGTCAGTTTCTTAGTAAATATTTTTTGAATATTTAAAAGCCGTTAAAAGATGTCTATTTGTGCTTTTGCACATAAATCACAAAGGTTAATTTTAGGAACCTTACTGAAAGCCCACAACCAGGTCGAGTTAGTGGAAACTTGTGATGGGGGTGATTAATTCAATCTGGGATGTGGTCAGTTTTGTGGGCAGGGCCAGTTTCCAACACAAAATTTAAACCAGCACAAACGATCATGGGAATGTGATTTATACTGGTCATAAGTGCTTGCAATTCCTCAATCTTTTGCACTGGTTTGGCTGATTTCTGGTGAATGGTGCTGATTAAACAAATTCAACATAATGGACATTCCAGGTCCAGATTATTAATGTTCTGCATGGCTACAGGTTCATGCCCCTCCAGCACCAGTCGGGTCTTAACTAGCAGATGCTGCGATTCATGTGGGATTCGTGTGGGTAACTTGTTTGCCTGAAGTAGTTCACTTAAATACTAAATTAGGTTAGATAGTATTAGATTTAATGTCAGTTATTTCAGCGTATTAAAAATCTTCTGTACTTCTCTCTAGAACACAAGTCAGAATATACAAGCTTAGACAAAACAAATTCTTGGATGCCAATCATATTTAAAAGTTGACTTTATTGAAAACAGAATTCAATCCAACATCTATCTAATCGTGAAAATTGTGGTGCCTATTTCAAATGCCTAATTCTGTCAGGGGATTCCCATAATTGTTTGATAAAATGCTCAATGAAGAAAATCAAAAGATATTTTGAATAGATTGAGTAATATAGGGCGCGATCTATCGTCCTTGCTGCGCCGAACTTGGGAAGTGACGAGGTCACTAAATCTCGCGAGAGGCCACTTGCTAGATTTACTGGCCTCTTCACATCTTGCGAAGATTTCACCCATTGAGGGCGGGGCCCAGATTTGCATATTCAGATGAGCAGTGAGTCTCACTTGAATATGTCTATGCTGGATCTATCCAGCACCCGGAGATCTTTCTTGACTTGATCTGAATATTATTGGGCAAAACATTAAAACCAAAACAGGCAGTTTGTCTTTATGGTCAAGGGTAATGTCTGAATTTGACATTTGTGATGCAATTTTTCACTGAGCATGGCAGGCAAGAGCAATGTGCTACTTCAATCACTGCATTCTGTCGGTGCCTGACTTGTGGGTGCCTTAATTCGCCCTAGTGGCTGGTAAGAGGACATTGACTTCCAGTAGGGGAGATTACAAATATATTTGAAAGATGTTATTGAGCAGTTGGGGTCTAGAATTCCATGTTGGCCTGAAGTATCTTGACATGGGTGGCAGCAGTTTTGGTTGATTAGCAGCAAGGGCACTGGACTAGTGGCAGGGGTGGGAGGGTGAATACTGTAATTGTGAAAGAGAACGGAAGGTTCATGTTCCATGGAGCTACTGCCAATACACACAAAACAGATTGCTAGACTCCTATGACATTCTGCAAGCCCTTTTGAACACTCTTATCCGAGGCCATCATGTCAGCAGCCTGAACTTGCAAGCTAAGCTTGTATGACAGATGATTGTGCTCCCATTGCAGCACTCAGATGGTCACTGCTTGAGCTGCAACTGAGACATTGGCTGTCAGGCATTACATCCTGGTTGGGTCTGCAAATATAAATGATGGGCTCCAAGCTCTGTGCAATGCCTTGTGCAGAGTTGGTGCCTGCTCCTCCATGCTCCTTGATATTGCACTTACCCTTTCTGGCAGACCTGCCAATGCTTAAGTGTACATTGACCATAACCATCAGTCTTCTTTCACCTGCCTCATTGAAATGGTTGAGTCCTCTACAGAGGAAATTGTGTGTAACCTCACCTCCCGGTGAGCTGCCACCTTGCCCAGGCTGAATCTCACTCATGCCCAGTATCTCACCTCATTCACATCCCGTATCTATGCTATCTGAGCTGGTGGCTGCTTGTGTGTGCTCAGTGTTTCTTCTTCATTGCTGTCATCTTGCTTATCCGCCTGATTCTCTTGTCTGACCTGGTTCACGATTGATTCTGCTGGTTAAGAAAGCTAAAACATGGAGGCACAGTCTCAGAATAACGGACTGATCATTTAGGATAAAAAGTGCAAGATAAAATAGGACTGAGTCAGCAGGGCTTCCTCAAGGGGAGGTCATGTCTGACAAATCTGTTAGAGTTCTTTGAGGAGGTAGCAAGGAAGTTAGACAAAGAAAAACCAGTGGACAGGATTTATTTAAATTTCCAGAAGGCCTTTGACAAGGTGCTGCATAGGAGACTTAAATAAAGAAGAGCTCATGGTGTTCAGGGTAAGATCCTGGCATGGATAGAGGATTGGCAAACTGGCAGAAGGCAGAGAGTGGGGATAAAGGGTTTTTTTTCAGGATGGCAGCCAGTGACTCGTGTTGTGCCTCAGGGGTTAGTGCTGGGACCACAATGTTTCACAACATACATTAATGATTTGGAAGAAGGAACTGAAGGCACTGTTTAGTTTGCAGATGATACAAAGATATGTGGAGGGGCAGATGTTATTGAGGAAGCAGGGGGGCTGCAGATGGACTGCAGGTTAGGAGAGTGGGCAAAGAAGTGGCAGATGGAATACAATGTGGAAAAGTGTGAGGTTATGCACTTTGGAAGGAGGAATGGAGGCATAGATTATTTTCTAAATGGGGAAATGCTTAGGACATCAGAATCATAGAATTTACAGTGCAGAAGGAGGCCATTTGGCCCATCGAGTCTGCACCAGCCCTTGCAAAGAACACCCTACTCAAGCCCACACCTCCACTCTACCCCCATAACCCAGTAACCCACCCAACGTTTTTGGACACTTAAGGGCAATTTAGCATGGCCAAATCCGCCTAACCTGCACATCTTTCGACTGTGGGAGGAAACCAGAGCACCCGGAGGAAATCCATGCAGGGAAGCACAAAGGGACTTAGGAGTGCTTGTTCAAGATTCTCTTAAGGTAAACGTGCAGGTTCAGTAGATAGTTAGGAAGGCAAATGCAAGGTTAGCATTCATGCTGAGAGGGCTAGAAAACAAGAGCAGGGATGTACCTCTGAGGCTGCAGAATGCTCTGGTCAGACCCCATTTGGAGTATTGTGAGCAGTTTTGGGCCCCCTATCTAAAGAAGGATGTGCTGGCCTTGCAAAGGGGCAAGAGGAGATTCACAAGAATGATCCCTGGAATGAAGAGCTTGTCGTGTGAGGATGGCGGAGCAGACCCAATGGGCCGAGTGGCCTAATTTTGTTCCCATGTCTTATGGCTTATGGTTCAAGAAAATATAAACAGGTTGAATGAGTTGGTAACAAGATGGCAGATGGAGTATAATGTGTGATGGAAAGAATAGAAAAGGAGAATTTTTTTAAAAAGGCATGACACTTGTGAATGTTATTTTTCTGAGAGGTTCGGATGTGCTTGTACAAGAAAAACAAGTTAGCATGCAGATGCAGAAAACAGGAAGCCAAATAGTAAGTTGTATTGAAGGCTTGCCACAATTCTACAGGGCTTTGATGTGCCCACATGTGAAGTACTCAGTACAGTTTTGTTTACCATATTTAAGAAAAGAGATACTTGCATTGGAAGCAGTACAGCAAAGGTTCCTAGATTGCTCTCGAGATGAGGGGAATGTGATGAGAGTCCAAGGAAATTGGACCAATGTTCTCTGGTGATCTGAATGAGAGGTGATCTCGTTGAAACATACAAGATTCTGAAGAGGCTTGATAAGGTAGAGACTGAGAAGTTGTTTCCATCGCCTGGGGAATCTAAAACATGGGGCCAGAGTCTCAGTGTCAGGGTAGGATCATTTAGAACTACAATGAGGAAATTGTCTTCATTCAAATGGTTGTGAATCTTAGGAATTCTCTCCCAGAGGGTTGTGGATGTTCTACTTTTGATTATATTTAAGCCTGTGATAGGCAGACTTTTGATGTCTCAAGGATAAGGAGTGGAGTTGAAGCT
The DNA here is from genome assembly GCF_902713615.1 of Scyliorhinus canicula. Taxonomy (NCBI): domain Eukaryota; kingdom Metazoa; phylum Chordata; class Chondrichthyes; order Carcharhiniformes; family Scyliorhinidae; genus Scyliorhinus; species Scyliorhinus canicula. The sequence continues at coordinate 179,574,747 of NC_052148.1, forward strand.
GAAGATCAGCCATGATCATATTGAATGGCAGAGCAGACTTGATGGTCTGTATGATCTACTCCAGTTCCCCTCTCGTGTCGTTGAGGGGATGACGTGATCACTGAAGAACCAGCAATGTGCTTCATGACTTAAAAGGCCCAACTCCAAACAGCTTGTTGCCCCTGCTCCTTGTGCAGGACTTAGCATGGGCTTGAGCACACTGACATCAAGCTGGGATCCTGAACTTACTGACAGTGAGACTGGCACAGTGATATTCCTGAAGGTAGCCTCTTGATTGGCCGACTCCACACTTGCCGTCCTGTTAAAGATGCCAGTCAAACACCAAGTGCTGAGCTCTGGAGTCTTGGCAGGCCCACTTTCAGAACACCCCCTATTTTCCCAACTCCCCCTATTTTCCTGGGCTCCTCCAAGCCCAGGAAATGATGGGGTTGGGAAATGGCAGCCTTGTTTCTAAGTTAGAGTATCCAGGTCAGGCTCCCTGAAGTTTGTGGCTCATTTAATTGATTGGCTTCTCTGGCAGATTGTTTCCTTCTGCAATGCTGACATTTCCCTGTTAAACAGCAGCAGGTTTTAAATGTTGCTGCACCAAGTCTCCTCCACTTCTCTTCCCTCCATTTTCTCTGTATCCCCTTTTGGGCACTTTTTGAGTCTACTTCTTTCCTCTGCAGGAGTTTTTCATTGGGATTGCACCACCAACACTTTTCCACCTCCCCCCTACTTCCCCCACCAATCACTAAGGGTATTGGGATGTTACACCTTTATTATTACCCCGACCATGCAAGCAAGGGCCGGTTTAGCTCAGTTGGCCGGACAGCTGGTTCGTAATGCAGAGCGAGGCCGGCAGCATGGGTTCAATTGCTGTACTGGCGGAGGTTGTTCAAGAAAGCCCCACCTTCTCAACCCTCTCACCCGAGGTGTGGTGATCCTCTGGTTAAATCACCACCAGTTAGCTCTCCCCCTCAAAGAGCAAGCCTATGGCCATCTGAGACTGTGGCGACTTCATCTTACCTGACCATGTCAGTTTAAGATGGTTAAAGTCCAACAGGTTTGTTTCAAACACTAGCTTTCAGAGCACCGCTCCTTCCTTACATATATGGACAAAGTCAAAGATGCAAGACAATGCTTTGAATGCGAGTATTTGCAGGTAATTAACTCTTTAGAGATCAAGATTTAATTATCTGCAAATGCTCGCATTCAAAGCATCTTTGACTTTGTCCACATATATGTTTCTGGAACATACCTTTTCATTCACCGGAGAAAGGAGCAGTGCTCCGAAAGCTAGTGATAGTGGCTCGAATGGCAAAAGGCCTCCTCCTGCTCCTATTTTCTATGTTTCCCTCTAGGTGGCAGAGGTTGTGTAATTCGAAGCAACTTTGATGAGTTGCTGCAGTGCATTGTATAGGTGGAGTGGGTGCTGAAGGTGGTGGATGGGGTCTCTGAGACCCTGTGCCGTTGTGAAGGGCTGAATGGCCTTCCTCTATGCTATTAGAAAAAAAAGCAACAATTTAATTTTACAAGGAGAATATCCAAATATTACTGACGATTATATTTAATTTCCCTGCACCTGTGGCATTTAAAATTAGATGTAGAACAAAGAAAATTACAGCACAGAAACAGGCCCTTCGGCCCTCCCAAGCCTGCACCGACCATGCTGCCCTTCTGAACTAAAACCCTACCGGGGACCATATCCCTCTATTCCCATCCTAAAAGAACAATTTTAGTGCCAACCATTCTGTGACAGGCTTTGAAATTTTTATGCATTGGAGCTCGTCCATGTTTGTGTTGGCCCCTCAGAATTCTGATCTTTGCCATGTGCTTGCAAATTTGAACCACTGGGTTCAATCAAATGCTGAATGAACTTTCAAGCTATTTCACGCTGAACAATTATTTTGAAGGGATTCTGCGAAGATGTGAAAGGTGACCCAAATGTGAAATTGCCTCAGAATGATTGTAAATGCCACGCTGAGAAGTGAAATGAGAAATTGCAAAAAGGAAAAGTACAAAAGTCTGGAGTGTCAAGCCCCTCTCTGTTAGCAGTACCGTGTGCACAATTGGAATACACGTGGAGGAAGTACAAACAGAACATTCAGCGCTTCAGTAATAATCATGCAACCTTCCAAATTATAAGGGTTAATTTTCACAAACTAATACTGGTCGAAGATTGTTTGCACATTTTATACCAGAGTGAATAATGCTGCAGCAATCATGACTTCCTCACTCTCTTGGAATGCAGAAGAGGTGCACCATTTCTGAGAGTTCATTGTTGCGGAAAATGCAATTCAAAACTGAAGTGATAAATAACCGTCAGCTTGCTCGTTTTGCCATTGTTGCTAACATTTTAGGGGGTCTATTTTCTGACCTGAATGAACAATTATTACCTGGTGCTAAAAGCTCTAAAACTTTTTAAAATCTGCTTTATAGGTTTAATAATGGTTATAATACAACACTCGTCCTTCAAAGCGGCAGGGGAACCGATGTCTGCATGTTTATAAAGAAAGATCATTTTCACATGAATAGTTGGAGAAATCTGGAACTTGCTCCCCACAAAAGGCTCTGAATCTTGGGTCAATTGGATCTTCGAAGACTGAAATACCTTCAGGCTCAGGGATGGCAGATTTAAAACAGAAATGAGGAGAAATTACTTTACTCAAACGGTCGTGAATCTGTGGAATTCTCTACCCCACAGTGCAGTAGGCACCGGAACAGTAAACAAATTTAAGGAGGAGATAAATAGGTCTTTAATTAATAACGGGATGAAGGGTTATCGGGAGCAGACAGGAAGGTGGAATGAGATCATCCATGATTGTATTGAATGGCGGAGCAGGCTCGAGTGACTGAATGACCTAATCCTGTTATGAATTCTTTTTTAAATCGTAGGGATTCAAGGGATATAGGCCAAGGGCGGATCAATGGAGTTGATGTTCAGGTGAGCCACGAGGCTCGAGGAGCTGAATAGCCACCTCCTGTTCCTAATCTTATGCAATAGAAATTATGCAGAGTAATTTAGTATCAGAATATTAGCGGTGCTCCTGGATGGACGTTCAGTCAGAAAATAAACTTCTAAAACTCTCAGCAATTTTGATTCACACTCTTTAATAGAAGAACAAAATCTCTTTTGTTGCAGTAAGCAAGACCAGACTAAAGGTGGTGTTGATCAACTTTGCCACCCTCCTTAATATTTGCTATAGTTTAATATTGATATTTCGAAGAAGTAGTGACTTATTTCTTCAACGCACCTCAATGAGTTCATCAGCAAAAGTGTTATTGAGCAGTAAACTTGAAAGTCCATTAGACGGTCATAGAGGACCAAGTCTAGGGAATCTCTACTAAGTGAATAGTTGATGTTCTGCCACTCAGCTTATTGCAGTAAACTGGAAAATGACCTATCAAACGGAAAATATGTAATTCTGATCTTCTTCACCATGCCCTATCTCATTTTCTTCAACCTTCTACACTTCCTATGGTTCCTGCTCCATTGTTGGCAGGATCCTGCTATTGATATTAATCCTTCTATTAACTTCGTCTGTACTGCTGCAGAGATATTGGGTGGGATTGGGTGGGATTCTCTGACCCCCCCCCCCCCCCCCCCCCCCCCACCGCCATGATTCTCCGACCCGGGGGTGGCGTGAATCCCACCCCGCTGCTCCGATGCTGGCTGCCGAATTCTCCGACGCTGGCTGCCGAATTCTCCGGCGCCGCTTTACGGGCGGGGGGCGGGGATCACGCCACGCCAGTTGTGGGCCGTTGGCAGCTGCCCCCCCCCCCCCCCCCCGGCAATTCTCCGGGCCCCGAGGGGCTGAGTGGCCACCCGTTTCCGGGCAGTCCTGCTGGCGTGAAATAGACATGGTCCGTACCGGCGGGACCTGGCTTGTCGGCTGTCGAGCGGGGTCCTGGGGTGGCCTGGCCCGCGACCGTGGCCCATCGATCTGCAGGACTCCGCCATGGCCGGCGCAGAGAAGAAACCCCCTGCGCAAGCGCAGGAAAGATGGCGGCGGTTCTGCACATGCGCCAGAACACGCCAGCAGTCCTGCGCATGTGGCAACTTGCGCCAGCCCGCCGACGCCGGTTGGGGTGGCGCCAGCCCCTTTGGCGCTGGCCTAGCCCCCGGAAGTGCGGAGGATTCCGCAACGTCTGGGTGGCCCGACGCCGGAGTGGTTCGCCGGCGCCGGGCCATCCCGCCAAGTGCGGGAGAATCCCGCCCATTGGATCTGTTAAAAATGAATGGTTACTGTCTGTTGAAATAACAAAAAAAACATATACAGTAATGATTGCAATAAGAGTAATTCCTTTTCCTATGTACTTAGCAGAAAGGACTGGCCACTTAATGATTTATTGGGGAGGAACGGTGGTCAAATGTATAGTTTAAATGCATACTTATGACTTCTCTGGAAATAGGAAATAATCGCCAGACGTCTCTTATGACATTCCTGGCCAGTATTTCTCCTTAATTCTGCTGAGCAAATGACATGATGTAGGAGGGACCACTTTACACCACATTTAAATGTATTGTGAATGTTATTCTAAAATTCTTCACAAGAGAAAAGTGCAATCTTGTCACCAGAAAATCAGTCTTCGCTCCAGAAAAATTTGTAATTGAGCCATCCACAAGGATAAATGGGCTCAAACCACAAATGAAATGTGCAAAAGGAGGCTGGAATCATGTGGCAGCAAAGAGGATGTTGGCCACTGGCTGCAGAGCTGGCGGGAGCTACCCCTCACCTCTTTTCGAGAATGCCTGACATATCTTGACAGTCCAGCGCAGGCCTTCCCCAGTGATTGATGAACCCCAGGGCAAAAGTTCCTCCAGGCAAGAGCTGCCAGCCAATTTATTGAATGACAGTGCCTCAGAGGTAGCTGCTGCCAGTATAAAACCCATCTGAGGCCTAGGATTATTGCTGGATCCCAGACCATAGCTGATTAATGGCAGGAGAGGGTTCACAAGGTGGGGGCTGTGGGGGCAGGGGGTCAGCAGCAAATTCAGGAGGTGGCTACCAGCAGATCAGATCCTTCCTGAGGCTGTGTCCCTGACTGATGGACACCCTCCCTTGGAGCCCACATGCTATACGAGAACGGGTTTCATAGGATCATTGAATTTACAGTGCAGAAGTAGGCCGTTCGGTCCATCGAGTCTGTACCGGTCCTTGGAAGAGCACCCTCTAAGCCCACTCCTCCACCCTATCCCCATAACCCGACCTAACTTTTCGGACACCAAGGGGCAATTTAGTATAGCCAATCCACCTACCCAGCACATCTTTGGACTTGCTTGTTGTGCTCCCAGCATGAAGAGCTTCTCACCCGCCTCTGGGTTAATAACAACAGCAGCAAGATCAAATTATATGATGGAACCATCAATTCTACGGACACGTGCTTGTAGGATTAGAACAACGGTTTTAATATACTTACAACAGAGCCAGCCTGTTAGCCGTTGAACTTTCGGTGAACTGGCTGGCTGACTCTGTGGCACAGATCTTTATACAGCAGCTCCAGGGGGAGGAGTTCTGGGCGGAGCCAATGGGGGAGCCCAGTACAAACTCTCGAGTACTCCCAGAGCTACTCCCCCTGGTGGTCAGGTAGTGCAACTGCACTTACAATATTGATACATATATATACTTGGAACAGAGTGACATAGGTAACTATAATACCGTGTGAATCTCATTCACCACATTATAAAACGGGCATTAATTGATCACTTTTTGAACCTCATTGTCCTTCCCATCATGGTGCAGGTTAGGTTATATGGTAAGGGCGGAATGGACATGGGTAGAGTGCTAATTTGAAGGGTCAGTGCAGACTCGCTGGGCCGAATGGCCTCCTGCAATGTAGGGATTCTGTGATTCTTAATCAAGGTGCAGCCAGGAAGGCAGTGGACACCCCACCTATCCCCCTCCTGCCTGATTAAATGCTCCTCCAGCCCCAAATTAGCCATGGATGGTCAGGAACATGATAGTACCCATAGGAATGGTGCATCCAGCTACTGCTGGTGTAAACTTTAGGATGACCTGGGGGGCATGCCATGCAGGGATCAGGGCATGAAAACTTGTATGTGCTGTTTGGAAGCTCCTGGGATTTTCCGCCTTCAAAGGCACCCAGTGTCTGAGCAAGGGATCCAGCATCAGGAACAGAGGGTGTCCCCTTGCTGTCAACCCTCGTTCCCCTATTGTCATGACTGATTCATGGCCAGGGATCCAGCAACAATACTGAGCCTTGGATGGGTGTCGTACTGATAGCAGTCACGTTTTTCCCAGTGGTTCTGTCAGCCAATACAGCTCGCAGCCGTAAGATTCCTGCAGGGGTGTCCTTGATCCCAGGAAAGGCCCGCTGCTGTCCAGATAAATGCCTGAATGGCACTTAATTTGGTAGACCTTCCCAAAAATAGGCAATGTGAAGCTCGCACCGACTTTCCTCTGGTGTGCGGGACCCCCATCACCTCCATTAAATACAGGCCAAGGTCTTTTTTAAGATTCTACAGGCTACCATCGTTGATTGATAGTATAAGATTAAACAAATGCATTATTCCAGATTTGTCACAACGCAGATACAAAAAATATCCCCAATAAAAGCTTCTCCTGTACTTACTGCAGTGTGATGGTTTCTGCATCAGATATAATTAATCATGCAGCATTAAAGTTGACATTCTGTACTGAGACAATGAATGCTTCAACAGTTTTAAAGGCGCTGCTGTGTAGATTTGTCTGTTTGGGCTGCGGATGTAATTAATCTACCGGGCATTGTCTACTTGAAAAGCTCTCAGAATTTTGAAGTTAAGGTTCAAGGGTTAGGAAATTATAAAAGTAAATCTTGTCAGTATGTAGCAGTCATTTTAACATTTAATTTATGTTGGTCCAAACTATGGTGTAAAGATTATCCACTAGTATAACTAAGTTGGGCACATTCTTGCCAATTGAGATATAATCGGGTTGATACTGGAGGTGCTGGTTGTTGGATAAAACACAAAACTGAAGCTTATCTGCCTTTTCAGGTGGATGCATAAGTTCCAGTGGCATTAATTTTGAAGAAGTGCATGGTTTTCCGCATTGGCATCTGGCTAATATTTATACCTCAACCAATATTGCCAAACCGATCAACTTGTCATTAGCATTTTGATGTTTGTGGGATATTGTTTTGTGCTAATTGGCCACCATGTTTCCTAAAATACAACAGTGACAACAGTTTAAAAGTACTTGATTGGCTGTAAAGTGCTTTGGGGTGTCCTGAGGTTGCAAATGTGCGATTATAAATTCTAATGGTTTTTGTCTTTACCATACGGTGGCTGTATTAACTGTATAATCAGCAATCCCTTGGAGTGACAGAATGCAACCCTTGTGGTTACTCTGGGCAATAAAGAGTGAAATTTGATAGATGATGACTATTATAATGATTCTACTATGAGTGGAAAAGGTGGGCAACACGGACAAGAGAAATGACAGTATTTCAAAGGAATAAAAACAAATGCCTAGCATTCAAAGTAGTTAAATAAAAGGTATTCTACTATCCCTTTCAATGGGTGTCCGCGAGTTTACACAAAGGTTTGGAATTAGATTGAATAACAACCAAGGGGCCACGTTTTCCTCCACACAATAAACAAGAAAATTGATTTTCTTTATAAATAGAGTGTGGTGATGAATTCAAAGGAAATTATATTCTGAGAATACAGTTGTATGAGTTCAGGAGTGAGAAAGTAGCAGAAATCACATTGTTATTTTATGATTTTCAAATAGCTAATGAGCAAATTAATTGGTGTAAATGTCGAAAATTGATCTTGTTCTGTATTGCATCATATTTATGTCAAATGGCTCAAAGACAATTGTAGAAATTCCAATTTATTTTTGATACCTTAAATGATCATCTTCAGTTCAGTTATTGCTTAGCACAAATTTCCTCTTCACACTCTCATTTTTAGCTTTAGGGCAGAGAACACATTGGCCACAGTCAAGGGTATGCAACTTTCTCTGCAGATACCCCAGATGGGCAGGGCTGCACAAGCATTTGGGACTTGTATGATCGCGTGAGCTTTGGCAGCATATCCCAGCTCTGGATTTTAGTGGCTTTTGTGATCTAAATCTTTTAATGACATTCTATAATTATGAACGTGTTTACATTTTAATAGATACTCAAACATGCTTAACAAATAAGACATGAATCTTGAGTATACCTCTTCATTTAAATGATGCCTACAATCCGAACAGTTTAAATGAACTTTCCTGCTTTGACAACCCTTTACTTTCTCTAATCGTCTTCATTTCTTAAAATGTTTTTTATTGTGGCCCGCTGAAACCGTCTCCATTGTAGTGGGAGGGTGAGTCTCTGGTTTTTGGGGCATTTTCCCGAACTGTGTATCTCTTGTTATTCCAATGATTTTTCTCTGTATTCTTTCTATGGCACAGTATTAATATTTATGTGAACACTGACAAAGCTCAGCTGTATTTCAATACTACTTCACCCATATCCTCTGCTGTTGCTATGCATTTAATTCTGGAAGAAAGACGTTTTCTATATATACATATATAGATATTACATGTAAAATATTGATAGCAGTGCATTCCTGACAGCTTCAGCTGCCTGAGCCTCATGGTATGTGATGGAACTACTTTCAGAGTATGGAAATCAGTTGCTTGCTTTGTGAAGAATAGAATCATAGAATTTACAGTGCAGAATGAGGCCATTCAGCCCATCGAGTTTTGCACCGGTCTTCGGAAAGATCACCCTATTTAAGCCCATACCTCCACCCTATCACCGTAACCCCTTTTTTTGGACACTAAGGGCAATTTAGCATGGCCAATCCACCTAACCTGCACATCTTTGGACTGTGGGAGGAAACTGGAGCACCCGGAGGAAACCCACGCAGACACGGAGAGAATGTGCAAACTCCGCACAGACAGTGACCCAAGCTGGGAATCGAACCTGGGACCCTGGAGCTGTGAAGCGACACTGTTAACCATTGTGCTACCGTGCTACCTTCCACTGTGCTAAGTGCCACCATGGCGCCCTCCACTGTGCTACTGTGCCGCCCAAATCTTAATACCAGTACTGCTAATGATTGTCCACAGAACACAAAACGGTATAAGGTATAATTTTAAACAATGAGAAAGCAAGGGAGGTTTTGCGAACCAAAAGGGGGGGAAGATGGATGGAAGAAAATCAGATTGGTGAAAGTGCGGGAATGAACCCATTGAATTCAAAGAATGAGTAGCTGGAGGTGGGAAGGAAAATAACCAGTATCTGCATCAAAGTAAAAGTAATCAAGAGAGAAATAAAGTGGAGAGCCATCTGAGATCACCGCAAAAAATCAGCTATAAACAGTTCTATTCTTTAGTGACTTAAATAAAGATTTAACTGCTCTCTTATCATCGAAAATAATGTATCCAAATCAAAAGGGATGTTTTATGCCATTTAAATTGAGTTTATTTTCAATCTGCTTTAAAGAAAGGAAACAAACCAATTGAGACCCACTTGTAATAATGTTGCTTTGACACAGCTCGTAATTTACATTGGCACACAGCCAGCATAAATGGCAAACGTATTCATTGAACTGTGGGACGCATCAAGCTTAGTTAAAAAAATTAAGATTTTGTGCACTCAATTTGATAGATGTCCTATCAAATGATATGTTCAAAAAATTGTGCTTTATATTGGTGGGAACAAGCAACACAATGTGGCAGCAAACAATGGCAGATTTAAGGCATATGCGCCAGCATTCTCTTGCGAACCCGAATCCTGCTGGCATCTCATATACTGGAATAAATGAACTTGCCGGTGACAATCTGTCGCAATTGACACTAAAAAAGATGGACATAAAGTAGAAAAATCAAGTGGCTTAGTTATATGAATGAAGTAAACAAATACATATTCAAATGAATGAACCTGTGGTTGGCTTGTTGAAGGAATTTGAAAAAGAAACACAAAATCTTTAGATACGAGAACAAGGTAGACCGTTGCCGCATTTTTGAGCCAGATTAAAGCTATTGAACCAAGAAACTCAGCAGCGATTCTTGGAGATCAGAGTAAGCCACACTCTTGATCTTTTGGATTAAACAACACTCACTAGCTTTTACATCTCACTGATCCTTGTGTTAGCCTGAGTCAACAGTGTCGCTGACATGGATGAATAATTTTAGCCATAGCAATATTTATACACCGAACAATTCGGTCTCCAAATTAAGCTGTTTTTTTCAGTTTTTTGGTGTTGCTGCCATCCTCTTGTTGATTTATTAACTGCTCTGTTTGATGCAGCAGTGTTTAATAGGTTTGTATTTTCTAGATCTGTGTAAAATGCAGCAAATGTTGTGTTATGATTCCAGCTGATAATACTGGACAGAGTAAAACCTGGTTTGGTAGATCTTAACATTGTTTTTTTAGAAACTGTGGAGGTCAGTTACTGAACACACACACAAGCGTTTGCCAGTTTACATTAACACAAAAAATAAAACGTTTATGAAGCAAGAAAAAATTTATTATATTACACGAGACAAAATGGAAAGATTTCAATACAGATTTCAGAAAATGATTCAAACTCACACTATTCCTTTTATCACAGCAACCCTTACAGACACAACCTCAGTGAAGAGTTGCCACACCAGTTTCTTGCTTGAGTTAGCTCAATTTCAAATAGTTTTCTTCTGGCAGACTGAGCATTCCCCAGCTTTTTTTCAGCTCGTGTATCTCAACCACTATCTAAACTCTATTACTTCAACTTCAAAGCAAATACATGAGTTCCCTAACCTCAACTCCCCTGCAGCCTTACAGGATTTCTTATCAGATAGATTAGGTCTTCTGCCTCCACTCTCTGGTATGCACACACTAACTGACCTTCCTTCTGTGTTTCCCAGTCTCGGTGTCTCTTTGGCCCCTTGTCGCTAGACAACAGCAGTTTTTTCTACATTTTTTTCAACTTCATAAACTACTAACCCCTTGGTAACTCATCTGTTCACTTCAAGAGTTATAAGTCCTCATTAAAAATGCACATAAGGGCAGCATGGTGGCGCATTGCGTTGCCGCTGCTGCCTCACGGTGCCGAGGTCCCAGGTTCGATCCCGGCTCTGGGTCACTGTCCGTGTGGAGTTTGCATAGTCTCCCCGTGTTTGCTTGGGTTTCTCCCCCCACAACCCAAAAGATGTGCAGGCTAGGTGGATAGGGAAATTTAGCATGGCCAGTCCATCTACCCTGCACATTTTTGGATTGTGGGGGTGAGACCCACGCAGACACTGGGAGAATGTGCAAACTCCACACAGACAGTGACCCGGGGCTGGGCTCGAACCTGGGTCCTCGGTGCCGTGAGGCAGCAATGCTAGCCACTACGCCACCATGCTGCCCTACCTCTAAGTAAAACTAAGACAAGGTTTCGCCTTTCTTAGCACCCAGATACAAAATATAAATTATACTTAAAGCTATACATTCTTCCTAATAATTCAAACAGCAATTTTGTAGTCATATCATTGATCATCAAATACCAAGCTGAGGGCGTGGAGGAAGGTGGGTAATGGTTCGGTCCACCTTGCTCAGTTGTTCTCATTGGAATTCAGTAGCTCTGTTCAAGAAAAAAAAAATCACGTATTTATAATCACATTCAGGGGGAGCATTATTGGCCAATCCTGTGCCTGTTATCAAAAGAAAATCATAGGCAGCCATTGTTCAAATTTCTGATCCACATGGCAGCAAGCCTTGCTTGCTGCAAATAGAGTGGACTAGTACAATTGACCCCTCGGTGCTAATTTTATTTTATGTTTTGGAAAGTTTTGTTTTGACCTCCTGTGTTTGTGGGTGAACGGCAGAAGGCTTTGGAAAGATTTGGAGGCACTGTCTGTGATGCACACAGGAAATAAATGAAATGTTTGGGGGCAGCACGGTAGCGTGGTGGTTAGCATAAATGCTTCACAGCTCCAGGGTCCCAGGTTCGGTTCCCGGCTGAGTCACTGTCTGTGCGGAGTCTGCACGTCCTCCCCCGTGTGTGCGTGGGTTTCCTCCGGGTGCTCCGGTTTCCTCCCACAGTCCAAAAGATGTGCGGGTTAGGTGGATAGGCCATGCTAAATTGCCCGTAGTGTCCTAAAAAGTAAGGTTAAGAGGGGGGGGGGGGGGGTTGTTGGGTTACGGGTATAGGGTGGATACGTGGGTTTGAGTAGGGTGATCATTGCTCGGCACAACATCGAGGGCCGAAGGGCCTGTTCTGTGCTGTACTGTTCTATGTTGTATGCACAGACTGACCAAGGCTGGTTAACTGACAAAATATGAAACCACAAGATCAATCAAATTGTCTGCCATTATTTACTTTGTGTCTGTGCCATTTAATTTGTACTTAGCAGTACAGCTTTGCTGCAGAAAATATTTCTTTGCATCAAGATTGGCAATGTCGAAACTTGGATCAAGAAGAGAAGATCCATCATACCTCAGTAATCAAAGGGATGACCCAAGTTGTAATTCACGACACATAGCTGAGGTGCAAACGTAGAACACAGGAAATAGGTGCAGGTGTGGAGGTCATTCATTCCCTCGAGCCTGCTCCACCATCCAACTCGATCATGGCTGACCTTCTACTTCAATGCAATTTTCCTGCACTGTATCCCTTGATATTTGAATAACTAGAAATCTATCCATCTCTGTCTTGAACGCACTCAATGACTGAGCTTCCACAGCCATCAGCAGCAGAGAATCCCAAAGATTTACGACTCAGTGAAAAAATTCCTCATCCTTTCAATCGTCAAACGCCTACTTTTTCTGAGACGGTGTCTCCTGGTTCTTGACACCCCCAGCCAGGGGAAATATCCTTCCTACCAATTAAATAGCTTATCATTGTAACTACAACCTAAGGAAGTTAATCATTGCTATTTCCTACTATGTTATAAATAATGAGGAAATTTATGCTTTACAAATATAAGATGTTTTTGGCTGTATAAATGAGCTTAATGTAGCCCAAAACTTGTCATTTGGTACAAAAGTGGTTATTTACACTAGTAGCTTCATTGTCAATAGCTGTGTAGATAGGTTTTGTTATATAACAGATTGCTGTCAGAGAGAACAGCGATATGGGCAGAAAATCCAGAGAAATTTGTGGGCAGCACAGTAGCATAGTGGTTAGCACAAATGCTTCACAGCTCCAGGGTCCCAGGTTCGAATCCCGGCTTGGGTCACTGTCTGTGTGGAGTCAGCACGTTCTCCCCGTGTGTGCGTGGGTTTCCTCCGGGTGCTCCGGTTTCCTCCCACATCCAAAGATGTGCAGGTTAGGTGAATTGGCCAGGCTAAATTGCCCTCAGGGTCCAAATTGCCCTTAGTGTTGGGTGGGGTTACTGGGTTATGGGGATAGGGTGGAGGTATGGGCTTGGGTAGGGTGCTCTTTCCAAGAGCCGGTGCAGACTCGATGGGCTGAATGGCCTCCTTCTGCACTGTAAATTCTATGTAATCTATCTATGTAAATCGGGGAATGCGATTCTCTCGGGAGTGGTCGGACGGAATTCGCCCCCCCCCCCCCCCCCCTCCCCCACGCCGGGTGTGAGAATCGCTGGGGCGCCGAGCGAGTCCCGCCACACTGCCCCGGCTGGCTGCTGGGAGAATTCACGGCTGGCTGCTGGGAGAATCGCCGCTCGCCGTTTGTAATGGGCGAGCGGCGATTCTCCGGGCCGGATGGGCCAAGGGGCCTGCCCAACACGTTAGGTTCCCACCGGCGCCAACCACACCTGGAACGCTGGGGGGGGGGGGTTCTTGCACTGAGGGTGTCCTCAAAAGAGGTCTGGCCCGCGATCGGTGCCCACCGATTGGCGGGCTGGTCTCTCTGAAGGAGGACCTCCTTTACTCCGCCGCCCCGCAAGATCCGTCCGACATTTCTTGCGGGGCGGCCGCGGGGAGGACGGCAACCGCGCATGGGCGGGTTGGCGCTGGCCAACCTGCGCATGCACAGGTGACGTCGCCGCGTAAATGTCTCGGCGCCGCTCCTAGCCCCCTGAGGGCAGGAGAATAGGGGGCTGGGAGCGGTCTCCTACGGCGGAGTGAAACACTCCGGTTTTCACTCCGGCGTCGGGACTTAGTCTCCCGATGGGAGAATTGCCCCCGTCGTGTTTCTTGATTTTCCCCATCTCCAGCTGGTGATGTTCAGGAACTTCATTTAAATGGATTTTAATTATTTTAAGTATTATTAATTAGCCCTCACTAAATATTCATACCTCACTGAGATGAGGTTCATAACAGGTTTGACAAAATGAGAAACAAGTATAGCACCCTGGGGAAAGGGTCATGCCTGGGCAATGGGCACTGGGGGGAGGGGTCTGTTTGAATTCTGCCGATGATGGTGGGAGGGGGGGAAAGAGGAGAGAGAACACCTGATGATTCTGGTGGTGGAGAGCGGAAGCTGAGTTTGCTTTTAATTCTGATTGGACGCCCTTTAAAGACGGCCCCCCGATCTCTGTGGAGCCAGTTGCCGGCTCTATCAGTCCCCGCCCCAACAGAGTAGTGGCTTAAACCATGCCCACTTATTTTTTTCTTTAAAGAGGCTAAAGATCCGGAAAGAGAAGTGGTCCGTGCAACTGGAGAGTTACATGGGAATTTTCAGTCTGAGCCTGATACTTTCCCAAATTCGGGTAAGGTTTCACCAAATCGCTTATTATTGGTGGTTATCAAATTGCGCCACCTGATTTATTCAATTTTAGATAACACAATTTACAGTGCAGAAGGAGGCCATTTGGCCCATCGAGTCTGCAGCGGCCCATGGAAAAATCACCCTATATAAGCCCACACCTCCACCCTATTCCAGTAACCCCATCTAACCTTGGACACTAAGGGCAATTTATCATGGCCAGTCCACCTAACCTGCATATCTTTGGACTGTGGAAGGAAACCGGAGCACCCGGAGGAAACCCACGCTGACACGGAGAACATGCAGACTCCGCACAGTGACCCAAGCCGGGAATCGAACCTGGGTCCCTGGAGTTGTGAAGCAACTGTGCTAACCACTATGCTGCCGTGCAGTATTTGTTATATTAGCATAAGTGACAACCATGATTGCATCAGCAACCTCTGGCAAACAGCAGTGAAATGAACAATCATTTAACCAAACGTTGATGATGTTGTTGAAGGTAGTATTAACCATGCCAATTGGGAGAAGATTTTGGCCGTCTGAGTAACGACATGGAATTATTCACATCTGCTTTAACTACCCGAACAGGCAAATAGAACTTCAGTCATAAGAAATAGGACATGGAGTAGGCCATTTGGATACTCAGGCCTGATCTGCCATTCAATAAAATCATGGAATCCCTACAGTGCAGGAGGAGGCCATTCGGCCCATTGAGTCTGCACCAACCCTTTGAATGAGCGCTCTACCCAGGCCCAGTCCCTCCTATCCCCATAACCTAACCCGCACCTCCCTGTACACTAAGGGGCAATTTAGCATGGCTAATCCACCTAACCTGCACACCTTTGGATTGTGGGATAAATTGGAGTACCTGGAGGAATCCACTTAGGCACGGGCAGAAGGTGCAAACTCCGCACAGACAGTGACCCAAGGCTAGCATTGAACCCGGGCACCTGGCGCCATCAGGCAGCAGTGCTAAGCACTGTGCCACCGTACCAGCCTGATCAAATCATGGCTGAATTGAATACGCCCTAGATTCCACTTCCCTACTGAACGACCCATAATCCTTGACTCCCTTGTAGGTCAGACATCTGTCTAATTCAACCTTGAAAATATTCAATGGCCAGCCTCCACAGCTCACTGGGGCTACAATGGGAAAGGATCTTTTGCATAGGGGCGTAAATGAGTTTAGGCCAGATTGGGCAGCTCCCAGTGAAAAAGCACTTTACTTTACATGGCTGACCTTGCAAAGACCCTCCTTTTTGTAGCCCAGGGAGTTTGAGGGTATTTTGGTTCCGTATCATTAGTGCCCAGAATGTTGTATACAGGTAATGTTCGTAACAGCGGTCGGTGGAATATCTGGCAGTATACTGTGCCACGGGTGGTACGCTCACATTTCATAGAAACCATTTAATTACTACAGCACAGGAGGTGGCCACTCGGCCCATCGAGTCTACTCTGACACTTCGAAAAAGCACCAGACCTAGGCCCACTTGCCCACCCTCTCTCCGCAACCCCACCTACCTGCACATCTTTGGTTTCAGGAATCATCTGCAGCCTGTTGGGGAAAATGTAGTGTTGGGGCATTGGTGGGTTCTGGAAAGGGGTAAGCTATTCGTTTAACTCGGCAAGAGGCCTCAAGATGGGGGAGGTGGCAGAGGTCCAGACAGGCATATGGACATCCACCTCCAAAGATTCAGGGGGCAATACAGGTATTTCCACCACGAGCAAACGGAGTTCAAGGATTGCAGGGGGGAGAGTTATTGGAAACCTGGGAAAGTAGCTCCTTCAGGTTGTTGGGAGGATTTATTGCAGTCTCAAAGGGGGACGGTTCAGTCTCGTCTGGGAGTGGGAGCTCAGCACCATCTCTTACAACCTGAAGCGATGATGCAGCACTAAATCAAAAAGAGGTGACACTAATTGTGAGAGCTGATTGGAGAATTGTTGGTCTGCACAGGGGGGTCATTTGAAGGACAACCAACTGACTAGTGTTTAGTAAAAATTGCCCCACCTCTAACACTGTCGCTGATGGTGCCACTACCCCCTCTACTACCACTGGCGTGGAGGTGAGGGGGCATCCGCGTGGCCGGAAGGCTGAGAGGAAGACCAACAGGGCGATTCGCCAGTGGTCAGGTTTGGATCCTTCTGACCCTCTGACCCTGACTAACCCAGTGCCCCTGGCTACTGACTCGGGTGCAGCCATTACGCCTCACCCCCACCCTCACCCAGCAACACCCTCAGCCCGGCGACATTCCTCCATTGGATACCGGGCCCGGCAACACTTCTGCGCAGGCCCCTCTGGGTAGTGAGGTGCGCGACCTCGAACCGGAGGATGCTCTGTCCCAGCCGCAAATTCTGGAGAGAAACATTGAGGGACAAGGAGTCAGCCTGGAGGAGCCTCCAGAGATTGAGGTCTCCTCGGTGTGTGACCCTCTCCCCCTCAAACGGCATGAATCCAGGTTCTTTTCCATAGATGTCACACCCAGTCCCCGAAAGAAAAGAGGGGGGGATAGTGAGGAAGCTGCCGCTGTCCCTTGGGCAAGGTGCTTCAGGGTCAGATGGGACCCTAGAGGGTCCGTCCCACCCAGTACAATTTATCACCCCGGACTTGTTCAATTTCTCAGGGGAGGGGGTTAGCGATCGTCCACTGCCTCTTAGGTTCTTCGCGGCTTATAGTTTGGAAGACCCTCTGTCCCAACCGCTGTCTTCGGGCACCTCTGCCACCATCCCGGACCTGTTTCCGGAGTTATTTTCAGGATCTGCCGGTGACCAGGGGACAGGGGCGGAGCACCACTGCCTCCCACTGGCCTGGGACCCTGGGAGGAGCCTGAGGACACCCTGCCTGTCGATGATTCTGGTGGCGGGATCAAGGCAAGCCCTGGGTTGGTTGGTGGGCCCATGTCACCCGCTGCACTCGGTGTGGTGGAGGATTCGGGCCCGGAGGTCGACTGTCCAAAGGCTGCCTACCACCCAGTGTCAGGAACAGAGGGTGCACATGAGGCGCTCTGTAGCGGGGTGCAGGGCTCACTCGTGCCTGACATTGTGTCGCCCCTCACCCCCTCTGGGGGACTCCCGGAATCTGGCACATCATCATTGAAGGTTCTTTTACTTTTCTGCCTCCATAGATAGTTCAGGCAGTGCCCTAATGGGCACCCCCCCCTCCAACGACACCCCAACTCCCTCCCTCCCCACAACTCCCCTTTCCCTTCTGTTGTACAGAGGCAAGGGTAATGGTCCCTCCAGCACAAAGTTTAGAGCTTGCACCATTTGTTTTTTGTAGAAATGAACTGTTGTAATAAGCAGAGTATCTCTCTCTCTCCCCCCCCCCCCGAGGCACATTCATGCAAGTCAAATCCCCAATCCTGGTACTTGTTCTGAGCACTCCCATTCTAAAGAGCCATAACAAAGTGTGGATGACTGGACAACTTGCAACTGCATCTTCAACACTTGACCTGAGAATGGAATTGCTGGCAGCTAACTAGATGAGAAGCTTCAGAGCTTCAGCACTCCTGCCCATCAAATAATCACACCTCCTTATTTGCCCTTCTCTTCAAAGTGTCTAGTTAGAGAGTGCAGTGAATGAGGCTCCCTGCGACATGCCTGAAAGCTGCTTACACAAAAACAATGTTATATCAGTGACTGATGTGGGGGGGGGGGGGGGGGGAGCGCAGAAAGAGAGTAGGGGGGGGGCAGGGGAAGTGAGGGGGGGAGGTGATGTGCCATCAATTAACATAAGACTAGTAGTGAACGAAACTGTGGCTTTAATAAACTAAACAGAAAGCCTCCTGGCCATTAATCCCGAACTGGGGCAGGGCAGGCGGTCAGCCACCTTTATACCGAGCCCGAGGGGAGGCGGAGCCATCAGGCAGTGGTTTACCACAATACTTGTAGTACTGTAAGAGTTTGCCACAATACATATAATACACTAACAGTGGTTTACCACAGGAGGGGAGTGGTGGGGGCAGGGGAAGTGGGGGAGGGAGTGGGGCAGTATATTGAAAAGTAAAGTGTGATGACCACAGTTTCAGTGCAAGTTAGGTGCAAACGCTGGACCTAACAACCTGAATCCACATTCACTTGCCACTTGTTAACCCAAGCCTGGATATTGTCACAGTCTTGCTGCATTTGGACACTGACTGCTTCAATGTCTGAATCATCGCGAATGATGCTGAATATTGTGCAGTTATCAGCAAACACCCGCACTTCTGACCTAATGATCGAAAGGAAGCTGAAGCAGCTGAAGGTGGTTGGGCCTAGGACACTATTTTGAGGTACTCCTGCAGTGATGTCCTGAAGCTGAAATGAATGACCTCCCAACAGCAGCACGGTAGCATTGTGGATAGCACAATCGCTTCACAGCTCCAGGTCCCAGGTTCGATTCCGGCTTGGGTCACTGCCTGTGCGGAGTCTGCACATCCTCCCCGTGTGTGCGTGGGTTTCCTCCGGGTGCTCCGGTTTCCTCCAACAATCACAAAGATGTGCAGGTTGGAGGTGGATTGGCCATGATAAATTGCCCTTAGTGTCCAAAATTGCCTTTAGTGTTGGGTGGGGTTACTGGGTTATGGGGATAGGGTGGAGGTGTGGACCTTGGGTAGGGTGCTCTTTCCAAGAGCCGGTGCAGACTCGATGGGCCGAATGGCCTCCTTCTGCACTGTAAATTCTATGAAACATCCACAACTATCTTGCTTTGTGCCAAGTATGACTCCAACCAACAGAGAATGTTCTCTCTGATACCTATTCACTCCAGTGTTTCCAGGGCTCCTTGATGCCACACTTGGTCAAATGCTGCCTTGATGTCAAGGGTGGTCACTCATCTTACCTTTTGAATTCAGCTCTTTTGTCCATGGTTGAACCAAGTCTGAAATGAGATCAGGAGCTGAGTAACCCTAGTGGAGCTCAAGCTGAACATCAGTGAGCAGGTGATTGCTAAGCAAATGCCACTTGATAGCACTGTTGATGACCCCTTCCATCATTTTACTGATTATTCTGAATAGACGGAAGGGGTGGTAATTAGCCGGGTTGGATTTGTCCTGCTTTTTGTGTACAGGACATAGCTGATCAATTTTTCACATTGCCAGGTAGATGCCAGTGTTGTAGCTGTACTAGAACAGCTTGGCTAGGGACATGACAAAGTTTGGAGCACAAGCCTTCTGTACCCTTGCCGAAATATTGTCAGGGCCCATAGCCTTTGCAGGATCCAGTGCCATCAGACGTTTCTTGGTATCACGTGGAATGAATAAAATTGGCTGAAGACTGGCTTCTGTGATGGTGGAGACTACTTGAGGAGGCTGAGATGCATCATCGTTGTTGCAAATGATTCAGCCTTACCTTTTGCACTGATGTGCTGGACTCCTCCATCATTGCGGATGGGGATATTTGTGGAGCCTCTGCCTCCAGTGAGTTGTTTAATTGTCCACCATCATTCACAAATGGATGTGGCAGGACTGCAGAGCTTAGATCTGATCCATTGGTTGTGGGATCACTTAGCTCTGCCTATCACTTGCTGCATATGCTGTTGGGCGCACAAGTAGTCTTGTGTTGGAACTTCACCAGGTAGACACCTTATTTTTAGGTAGCCTGGTGTTGCTCCTGGCATGCCCATGCATGCTTCTTTGAACCAGGGTTGATCCCCTGGCTTGGTGATGATGGTAGAGTGAGGGATATGCGAGGTCATGGGGTTGAAGGTTGTATTTGCTCTTGGCCCATAGTGCCTCATGGTTGCCTAATCTTGCTTTGCTAGATCTGTTCGAAGTCAATCCCATTTAGCATGATGATGTCACACAATACAATAGCAGGTATCTTCAATGTGAAGATGGGACTTCTGTCCACAAGGACAGTGTGGTGGTCACTCGTACTGATGCTGTCATGGCCAGATGCTTCTGTAGCAGAGAGGTTGGTGCGGGTGCGACCAAGTACATTTTTCCCTTGCCACCTGCCACAGTCCCTGTCTAGCAGCTATGCCTTTAGGATTCAACCAGCTCGGTAAGTAGCGGTGAGAGACATTGAAGTCCCCAAGCCAGAGTACATTCTGTGCTCTTGTCACCCTCAGTGCTTCCTATCCCGTTATCAACATCCTGGTGGTTGCTGTTGACCAAAAATGCAACTGGACGAGTCGTAAAAATACAGAGGTTAGGAATCCAGTATTGAATAATCACTGCCTGACTCCCCAAAGCCTGTCCGCCATCACACAGCACAAGTCAGGAATAAAACCAAATATTCTCCACTTGCCTGGATGAGTGAACTGCAACAACAGTCCAGAAGCTTGACACCATCCAGGACAAAGGGGCTGGTTTGATTGTTTCTGTGTGGAGTGCCAGTCAGTCCCTCCACCACCAATGCACCGTGGCAGCGGTGTGTACCATTTACAAAATGGACTGCAGCAACTCGCCAAAGCTCCTTCGACAGCACTGATGTGACCATCAATTCACTCGAAGACTCGTGTCGAAGTAAACAGTGGTTTTAATCAGCTTAACTTTGCCTGCCTGCGACTGGTACAATACTGAAGGCGGTACCGCAGGTCTGCTGCTCTTATACTTCCTATAAGGGGCGGAGCCTGTACATGCTCCATATCTCCCCCTGTGAGTGAAGCCAGACAATGGCCCATAGATGGAGCCCACAGGGTTAATAACATGGTATAACGTAATACAGTATACTGGTGAATTAACAGTATTTATACATTCATCACAAGCACCTTTGAAATGCTCGAGCACTACCATCTAGAAGGATAAGAGCAGATGATGCATGAGAACACCACCAATGCCTGGAAGATCCCCACCAAGCCACTCTCTATCCTCTCTTGGAAAGATATCACCACTCCTTCAATGTCATTGATTCAAAATCTTGGAACTTTCTTCCTAACAGCACTATGAATGTTCCTACACCACACTGATTGTGGCGGTTCATGAAGGCAGCTTTCCATCACCTATTCAAGTGCAATTAGTGATGGCCAATAAATGCTGGCCTAACCAGCAATGCCCATATCCCAATTAATTTTAAAAAGCACTTCTTATATCCAATGGAATTCCATAAACTTAAATTTGTCCAATATTCAGTGTTGAAAAATATGATTCATATGCTTTGCATTGCTCACATGATGTTAGAACTCTCTGAGCATCTGCAGCTTCAGAGATTGTTAAACATGAATTATGTGTCAGGTTGCATTTGCTGTTAGGAATGAATATTATTTCCATTTCCATGGAGATGACAATGAAAATGCCAAAGTAAATGTAACTTCTTTTAAATTAACCCTCTGAGTCCACCACCTTAGTTGATATTTTGTCTTGAAGTAACAGTTAAGGGGCAGCACGGTAGCATGGTGGTTAGCATTTGGGGCAGCACGGTAGCATGGTGGTTAGCATAAATGCTTCACAGCTCCAGGGTCCCAGGTTCGATTCCCGGCTGGGTCACTGTTTGTGCGGAGTCTGCACGTCCTCCCCGTGTGTGCGTGGGTTTCCTCCGGGTGCTCCGGTTTCCTCCCACAGTCCAAAGATGTGCGGGTTAGGTGGATTGGCCATGCTAAAAATTGCCCGTAGCGTCCTAAAAAGTAAGGTTAAGGGGTGGGGGGTTGTTGGGTTACGGGTATAGGGTGGATACGTGGGTTTGAGTAGGGTGATCATGGCTCGGCACAACATCGAGGGCCGAAGGGCCTGTTCTGTGCTGTACTGTTCTATGTTCTATGTTCTAACAGTCTTTAAAATACTCCATGGAACACTTGTGCTTCCACATCATAATACACTGCTTTGAGGACTCCGATACATTGTGGAAATAAGGGGGAGAGAAGAGGCCTGGATGGAGTGCAAAGTGAAGTGAGAGCTATAAACTCCTGATTTTCATGCTGATGGTACTTCCATCCAGGACAAATAGATATTAACATTTTCCCCATACAAGTCTTGTATGAAGGCTTGTGACAAGAATGGCAGGGCCCGAGGGATGACTTCACCAAGCAGAACTCTTGCTTTTACACTAGGTACCTCAAGGTTTTTATCAATTCTTAGATGTGAAATTAGGCTGGAAATCTCAAGAGGTGGAAGGACAAAATATTGACTGAAATTATAGTGGGTTTAGAGGTAAGGAAGCCACATCGGCATGGCTCACTGACTCATTCCTGTCACTGAAGAACTTTCCCAAGTTCTATGCAGCAGATTGGAAACGAGCAGTCAACTATTCTGGTTAAGGGTCCAATGAGTGATCCTGCACCTTCTCAGGCATTTTGCCGCCGGCAGAGGCTACCAGTTCAATGGAATGGACCTTCTTGTGACAAGTTAGCAGGTCATTGGAGCCCAAGCCCCATTGATAGAGCAGCAAGCATGAAAGGTGACAATTGCGGCTAATCCAGGTGCAGTGGAGGGATTCCCATTACCCCCCCCCTCACCCACACACACACACACACAAACACACTTTCCGCTGGACCTGCCAATGTAGATTCTGTTTATTTCTTTACTGCTGCATAGCCCAGCAAGGGCACCTCTATGCTGAGGTGCCCTTGTGGTCAGCAATCTGGCTCAACAGCACCCACTCATCCCGTTGCGGCTGCCAATTCTCTCGAGTGGCCGATGTTCAGATTGGGACTGTGGCAGTGAGAGCCTGCCTGTTGTCCTTAATAGGATGGTGAATGTGAAGGTGGCCAATTAGGATAATACCATCTGGAAGATTGCTAGGTCCATCTAACTGTCTGAAAGTGTGGGCTGGGACACCCATTGACTTGTGGCATCGGGGTCCTGAAGCCCACAGCAATTCAGCCCAAGAATCTGTTTTTGTGGTGATATTTGGGTAGGGCAGAGAGGACTGAAATAACTACATGGAAAGCACTGTAAAAAAAAAAAATATATATATACAATTTGGTGAAATGTTTACTATTAAATTCAGAATGTTTATTTTTAATAATTTACTGACATAGATATATCCTGCCAATAAGGTATCATATTTTAACTGCATTATTATTTATGCAATCAATTTGTCTCATCTGTTATCTGTAGCTAAGTAAAATTGGAGTAAATATGGTTGGTTTAAGGGGAAGAAACTATTGTTTGTGGAATAAGCACTTCTACGATACATTTTGCTGTGAAGCTTGGAAATTAGATTCAGGTTAAAAATATTACAGCTACGAATTCTATTTATGAGAAAAATAGAAATTACCACTGTATACTGGCATCACAACTCATTTAACCCAGTTAATTCTTTTGAGGTGCTGTTACACTTTGACTGAAGGTTGGCACCTGAGGCCACATCAATTCCTAGTCCCAACATTTATATTTGGTAGTTGTTTCATGTTCGTGCTACAAACTCAAAGGATGATTATGCGGATGACATAAATACTACAGGCAACTGAAATATAAAAATGCAGAAAAAGCAACATCCGATTTGTCCCCTATCAGCAAGTTCTTGCTGCAGCATGTTCGTAAAATGCCTTTTGAACTGAGTCTGCTTACCTTTTTGTCTTTCAGACACATACTGGAGAGAAGGAGAAAATCTGTCCATATTGTGGCCAGAAATTTGCCAGCAATGGGACATTACGCGTGCACATTCGAAGCCACACAGGTACATATTGAGCATTATTGGGCCGATTCATCTAGATTATTTGCTATTTTTATACCGAGGGATGAGAGCACAATAGCTGCTGCTTTGGCATGCGTGTACGATGGAATATGTGACCATGAGCTTGCAGTAAGTTACAAACAACCCTAATTCCAATGTTGGTTGTACCATTATGGGGAAATAACAATTGGAAACCATCTTATTAATAATGAGGAAAATCAGACTGATCTGAATCTGTTGATTTCAGCTGGATGATGAATTCCATTCCAACGTCCTGGTAAGAGTAAATTGTCAGTCCATTTGATCGAATAATGAAATAGTTACGACAATTCATTGAGCTTTTATTTTGATGTGTGTATATTGTAGAACAGGGGTTCTCAATCATTTTGCACCCTGAGGTGACACCTTCCTATCTTATAACAATTCCACTGACCTCTATAGTATAACAGAAGCATTTTGCAGTGTAAAAATTAGTTATATAATTAAACATATATTTATTATTTTTGTTGTACTTATTCAATGTGACATTTATTCCTAGTACAGAGTTGCTCCTCTCCTGTGCAAATTAGCGCACAGCAAGATCCCACCATGCAAAGCAGATGGGTCACTATATGCAATAGGCACCTGAGCTCCAGACTCACTTCTCAATACAACATGGGGCAGGATTCTGCGGGAATCGGCAGGGCGGGCAACTCCAGCGCGAAGGAGTGGCGTGAACCACTCCGGCGTTGGGCTGCCCCAAAGGTGTGTAATCCTCAGCACTTCAGGGGCTGAGCCGGCGCCGGAGTGGTTTGCGCCGCGCCGTGTGCTGGCGTCATCCCAGCGCATGTGCAGGGGGATTACCTCCGCGTCGGCCGCTGTGGCCCATCGGCACAGGAATAGAGTGCCCTATCGGCACAGGACCGCCTGTGGATCGGTGTGCCCCGATCGCGGACCAGGCAATCGTGGGGGCCCCTCACGAGGACCCCGGAGGCCGCCCGCGCAGCCACTTGGCCCATTGTGGGCCGGTGAATCGCCGGGGGGGGGGGGGGGGGGGGGGGGGTGGGGAAGCCGCTGGCAGCGGCCGCCGTCCGGCGCGGTGCAATTCATAAACTTCTGCTTATTTGAGAATTGGATTTTTCTGAACCAAAAGTAGGCTTCTACAGCTCACATGATCCACAAGTTGGCTGCAGTTCTACAACTTTCCAACAGCAGTTACAGGACAAAAGCACAACCTTCATCCTTGTGAGGACACGTTGTAATCAACAAAACCATGAACCAGCAATTAACCTGTTTCTCTAGTCTGGTTCCATAACAAATGTGAACCCATGAAAACGCATTATACCTGGCACCATGGTGGCGCAGTGACTAGCACTTCTGCCTCACGGCGCCGAGGTCCAGGAAATTGTCCCATTGGACCGACGCAGCATGGGTTCATAAAGGGCAGGTCCTGCCTAACTAATTTAGGGGAATTTTTTGAGGACATTACCAGGGCGGTAGACAATGGGGAGCCAATGGATGTGGTGTATCTGGATTTCCAGAAAGCTTTTGACAAGGTGCCACACAAAAGGTTGCTGCATAAGATAAACGTGCATGGCATTGCCGGTAAAATAGTAGCATGGATAGAGAATTAATAGAAAGCAAAGAGTTGGGATTAATGGGTGTTTCTCTGGTTGACATTCAGTCGCTTGTGGTGTCCCTCGGGGATCAGTGTTGGGCCTACAATTGTTCACAATTTACACAGATGATTTAGAGTTTGGGACCAAGGGCAATGTGTCCAAGTTTGCAGATGACACTAAGATGAGTGGTAAAGCAAAAAGTGCAGAGGGTACTGGAAGTCTGCAGAGGGATTTGGATAGGTTACGTGAAAAGGCTAGGGTCTGGCAGATGGAATACAATGTTGACAAATGTGAGGTTATCCATATTGGTAGGAACAACAGCAAAAGAGATTATTATGTAAATGATAAAATATTAAAGCATGCTGCTGTGCAGAGAGACCTGGGTTGTGCTAGTGCATGAGTCGCAACAAGTTGGTTTACAGGTGCCACAGGTGATTAAGAAGGCAAATTGAGTTTTGTCCTTTATTGCTAGAGGGATGGAGTTTAAGACTCGGGAGGTTATGCTGCAACTCAATAAGGTGTTAGTGAGGCCACACCTGGAGTACTGTGTTCAGTTTTGGTCTCCTTGCCTGAGAAAGAAGGTACTGGCGCTGGAGGCTATGCAGAGGAGATTAACTAGGTTAATCCCAGAGTTGAGGGGGTTGGATTATGAGGAGAGGTTGAGTAAACTGGGACTGTATTCGTTGGAATTTAGAAGGATGCGGAGGGATCTTATAGAAACATATAAAATTATGAAGTGAATAGATAGGATAGATGCGGGCAGGTTGTTTCCACTGGCGGGTGAAATCACAACTGGGGGGCATAGCCTCAAAATAAGGGGAAGTAGATTTAGGACTGAGTTTAGGAGGAACTTCTTCACCCAAAGGGTTGTGAAGCTATGGAATTCCCTGCCCGTTGAGGCTACTTCATTAAATGTTTTCAAGATAAAGTTAGATAGTTTTTTGAAGAATAATGGAATAAAGGGTTATGGTGTTGGGGTGGGAAAGTGGAGCTGAGTCCACAAGAGATCAGCCATGATCTCATTGAATGGCAGAGCAGGCACAAAGGCCAGATGACCTATCCTGCTCCGAGTTCTTATGTTCTTATTAATCCCGACTCTGGGTCACTGTCCATGTGGAGTTTGCACATTCTCTCCGTGTTTGTGTAGGTTGCGCCCCACAGCCCAAAGATGTGCAGCATAGTTGGATTGGCAATGCTAAATTGCCCCTTAATTGGAAAAAATGAAAATGAAAAAATGAATTGGGTACCCTAAATTTAAAAAAAAAACTTATATCTACAGAGATGTTAAAATACACCATTTATCTCCTGAGGTAAACAATGGATTTTGACCAGAAACATAGAAACTGCTAGTCAGCCTGAAACTGACTCACCAAAGATGTGCGGGTTAGGTGGATTGGCCATGCTAAATTGCCCATAGTGTCCTAAAAAAAAGTAAGGTTAAGGGGGGGGGTTGTTTGGTTGTGGGTATAGGGTGGATACGTGGGTTTGAGTAGGGTGATCATTGCTCGGCACAACATCGAGGGCCGAAGGGCCTGTTCTGTGCTGTACTGTTCTATGTTCTAATGGGCAACATCACATGTCCTAAGCTTCTGGCCTTTGGAAAATGTTAACATTACATTTTGAGGCTCTCAGTTCAGACTGCTGTCTAAACTCCAGCTTGCAAACATCAAAGTAGGACTTCAGGCTGACCAACAGCATATATCATGCCATCAGAGCCAGTCTAGCTGGAAGATTCCTACCATCACCTGCTGAATAGACCAACCTTATCTCACTGCACCATGATGAACTTTAAAGAAATTCTGCAAAATCCTGCTTCAGCTAGCTGAAATGTAGCCCCTCATGAAGGAAGTCTCAAAGACTCTGCCAATCGGGTCAACAAATATCCACAGCTAATGGTGATTTTTTTCTTTTAATTATTCATACTGGTAAAAATCATCTTTCCTATCTTTTCCATGTGTGTTTGTGAGAGAGCGACTATTCCTCGGGTTTACAAATGTGCAAATACTTAAAGAGTCACTTTAAATTGACCTCATAGAGAAAGTCTGGGGAAACATACCACGGCCTATTTCAAAAAGCCTTCCATCTCTGCTTTTCGACAGATGGTGGGAAAGCAAAGGAATTCAGGTTTGCTGTCCCTTCCCTGTCCATAACATCACACAAACCGGACATCAAAGCCCACTGGCTTGTTATTCCGTTTGCCCAATTTAAATATGGAATCATAGAATATAGATAGAATTTACAGTGCAGAAGGAGGCCATTCGGCCCATCGAGTCTGCACCGGCTCTTGGAAAGAGCACCCTACCCAAGGTTAACACCACCACCCTATCCCCATAACCCAGTAACCCCACCCAACACTAAGGGCAATTTTGGACACTAAGGGCAATTTATCCAGGGCCAATCCACCTAATCTGCACATCTTTGGACTGTGGGAGGAAAGCGGAGCACCCGGAGGAAACCCACGCACACACGGGGAGAACGCGCAGACTCCGCACAGACAGTGACCCAAGCCGGAATCGAACCTGGGACCCTGGAGCTGTGAAGCGGTTGTGCTATCCACACTGCTACCGTGCTGCCCGGAATAGAATAGAATTGCTACAGTGCAGAAGGAGGCCATTCAGCCCATCGAGTCTGCACTGACCCTTCGAATGAGCAATTTACCCAGGTCCACTCCACCCTATCCCCATAACCTAACCTGCACATCCCTGGACACCAAGGGCCAATTTAGCATGACCAATCCACCTAATCTGCATACTTTTGGACTGTGGGAGGAAACCAGAGCACCCGGTGGAAACCCATTAGACACGGAGAAATTTCAAGCTCCACACAGTCACCCGATGCCGGAATTGAACTGGGGTCACTGACGCTGTGAGACAGCAATGCTAATCACTGTGCCGCCCAACATCACGGACAGGAGAATGCATATGCGGGTCCTGGGAAGGAATCCACTTCGAATTGTCATGAATCTGAGGGAGGGAGGAGGGCACAAACTTTCCACAACATCTGAGACAACGGCGACAACCGTTTTAAAAGGTTTCTTTCTAATTTCATGCTTTTCTCCATGCTAGGAGCATGCAATTTCTTAAAATGTTGATCCCGGTGCATGCCCAGAATTATGCAACACAATTTAAACCACAAAATGGGATTTTACAGATTTTCTTCTTGAAAATTATGATTTGGTAAACAACTTTGAAACCTTCTTGTAGACTCCAATTGAGAATCCCTGTGGTAGATTGAAAATCCGGAGAAGTGTGTTGAACAACAAGACCCAAAAGTAGGAATATGCTTTGGTGGAGCATTGATCCGCTATATCATTTAGAATTGGTACTATATTTGATCAGTAATATTTACAATTATTGCTTTGCTTGGATTTGGTCAATTAAAATGTAATATAATACTGGTTTACTCAGCTAACATTAAGGACCCAGTTCATTTCACTGCCACGGAGTGCATCACTTCCAGTGTTCACCATTCCAGTGTGCCTCATTAAAGAACAAGAAGTTTTCTTTCATACTCAAGTAGCTCACTAGCATAAAATCCTAGCAGCACAAAGGCTCAAAGATTACTGAGGCAGGTGTGCGGAAGTGGCAGTATGGGTAAAGTCTGGCAGAAGAGGTGAAGGCCTGGTTAATCTTAATGAAAGTCTTGTTTATCCTGTCAGCTGTTATATTACAGAGATGTAATATATATATTACTCATTTGTCTTGCCGAGTTGTACTTAACTTGATAAACAATCAGTCTTCCAGTTGATGACAACTTATTTATTGAGTAACAAAATAATATACTTGTGAGTTCTTTTACTTTAATACTTTGACTAGTAATAGAATTAACTAAGATTAGATTAAACTAACAATTATTATAATACACTACACTCTGAGCTGGTCGCGCCTGTCCTCTAGCTGCAATACACACACACTAACACTAAGAAAGAGCGGGAAAATCCTTATATAGTTCCTGTTAGTGTTGCCATCTCGTGATCATTCGACTGTACTAACTGTACATTAACTAATCATATATTAACGTATACAGAGATCACTATATCAGCCAGGTAAGATTGACTATATCGCTGGCGGGCAGGCAGAACCAAAAGCAGCTGGAAGTCGCAGCCAGGAACCTGTGAGGAGGGTGCTCGGCAGTTTGTTGTGGTGAAAGCTTGGGGCCAGGATCAGAAGTAGGGAAGCAGCATTTCTAAGATTGGGAGAAGGGGATGCGATGATCTGATGGGAGTTGGCGAGAGGGAGATGGAAGCTTAAGAGTTCAGGGTTGTGATCTGGGAGGATGGGAGAAAATGAGAGGTTGCGGATGAAGAGTTGGGAACCCCCGTCCCTTGTGGAGCAGAAAGAAAGTCTGAAAAAGTACAATTAATACCTCTGGGCTCTTCAGGCCAGAGTTTGGATCACAACATGTTATTGTCTCACAGGGAAGCAGGCACTGGTCACCCTTTGGCTTCAGGTTGAAATGATCAGGTTCTGATGACCTTCCTTCCTGTGTGCCTGCTCACACAGTGGGGATGGGAAGGGGTGGTGGGACCAATGGGAGTGTGTGACTTATTTTAGTTTCAATTGCCGCCTCTTCCCCAGTTTCGGGAGATCCTTAACATCTGGAAAGAATGGGTACATGTTAACTGTGAGCATCTGTCCCTGAAGTAAGCATATTTCCTAGATCTTCACCATCATGTTATTTCTACTTTTATTGAAATTGTTATGCCTATAATAATGTAAGATTAACGATAGTAGATATCTATGATTGTAGTGTGGTTTCCTTCAGTCTGATCTCGGGGACTTCTGCTCTTTCTACATCACTCTTCATATTCAAATGCTGGGAACCATGGAATCAGATCTCAATAAACATTTTTGTTAATCACAAAAAGAACCAATAATACAAAAATATGGATGGAATTGTATCATAATTCCATTATCCGCTTTCCAACCCCATTTTCCAGTTTCAGGCCCTGGTGCTATGCCAACTTCAGATATTTCCCCTGTGTCTCAAGGTCCAAGTCAATGCTCATCTTCTGTGGCTTCACTGGATGGCTTTTGGTCTTGGACCCCCAACACCACTCCTTA
Source organism: Scyliorhinus canicula (assembly GCF_902713615.1). Lineage (NCBI taxonomy): Eukaryota > Metazoa > Chordata > Chondrichthyes > Carcharhiniformes > Scyliorhinidae > Scyliorhinus > Scyliorhinus canicula. The sequence goes on from NC_052148.1 coordinate 179,605,496, forward strand.
TCCCTCTGCTCTGTTCTTTGTATGGTGTCATCGTTGCAGAAGCTGGTAAATTGAGCCACCTTCTCGTACTAACAACATGACACAAATGGCCGGAGCATTACTTTGTTCTAATAAAACCTACCTTATAACATGTACTTGGGCCTGAGGATGATGGGAATGTTAAAAAAGGAATTTTCATCTCAAAGTAAGAAACCGAGTATATTTGTGTTGAGAAGTCATGCTAAGCGAACCAAAGTGTTGACTGGAGTTTCATAACCTCGTTACTTGGACTCCACTTATTTCAATTCTGCATATCCTTTTCGGGAACAACTTGAGATGTGTGCTATGCATTGCCAGTGATGACCACAACCCACGATCAAACAAAATTAAATCGGAAAAAATGACTTGAATATGAAAATTACATTTGCTGTCAACCGAAAATTAAGAAATACGACCTAGTAAGAGATTTACAAAAGCTTATTTTTGGGATGTGCAACTTGACTGATGCATGACAAATCAAATTTAGCGCTGCTTTACACAGAGGCAAAAAAAAATTGTTCGACTTTAATATTGAGTGAACAGATTTTGCATTAGTACTAGGTACGAAGGCTTATCATTTTTCCATTGTGTTCCGGCATAAAGGATGTTGTCAGGAATGGTGAATTGTATCTATGAAGAAAGGTTGGATAGGCTGGAGCTGTTTTCTCTGGAATAGAAAAGGCTGAGGATGGGCAGTTGATTGAGGTATATAAAATTTTGAAAGGCATAGATAGAATTTGCAGGATAAAACCTAATTCCCGTGGCAGAGAAACCAATAATCAGATTCATAGATTTAAAATATTTGACAAAATGATTAGAATCTCTACAGTTCAGAAGGAGGCCATTTAGCTTCTGCACCGATCCTCCGAAAGACACCCTACCTCAGCTCACTCCCCTCAACCTATCCTTGAAACCCACACTGACACGGGGAGAAAGTGCAAACTCCACACAGATAGTCAGCCAAGGCTGAAATTGAGTCCGGGACCCTGGCGCTGTGAGGCAGCAGTGCTAACCACTGCCACCGTGCAAGAAGGGTGTTAGGGAATTGGAAATCATTGCCTGAAAAGGTAGTAGAAGCAGAAATTTTAATTGCATTTTAAAAATAACTTGAATATGCATTTGAAATGTCATAACCTCCGGGGCTACAGACTGAGAGCTGGAAAGTGGAACAAGCTGCACAACCACGATGGGTCAAATGACCACCTTCTGTGCTGCAAACTTTCTATGTTTCTGTGATTATCTGGGTGTAATGTGTAGAGGAAAAGCAGGGAATGAGGAGCCTATGGCATTTGCCAAACGTTAGGCAAATTTTATAAGAAGCTGTTCCTGATGGAAAGCATTGTGAACCACAAGCTTTTAACAAAAATTATCACCGAGCCAAAAAGATTTTCTGTCTACTAATCCAAGCTCTTATCTTAATATTTTAAATGTTCGCGTAGAAAGCTCCCTGTTGGGAGCATGCAGAATACATTATGCAACAAGTCTAATGGAGTTATAGTAAGGTTTTGCAATGTACTGGTCAGACCATATAGTGATTCCATACTCAATTTTTGTCATAAAAGGTGCCTTTCTAATAATCTGTATTGTCACAAGTAGGCTTGCATTAACACTGCAACAAAGTTACTGTGAAAATCCCCTAGTCGCCACATTCCAGTGCCTGTTCGGGTACACTGAGGGAGAATTCAGAATGTCCAAATTACCTAACAGCACGTCTTTCGGGACTTGTGGAAGGAAACTGGAGCACCTGGAGGAAACCCATGCAGACATGGAGAGAACGTGCAGACTTCGCACAGATAGTGATTCAAGCCAGGAATTGAACCTGGGACCCTGGTGCTATGAAGGAACAGTGTTAACCACTGTACGACTGTTCCGCCCGTCTCTTAAATACTGTAAATAGTCTCCTATTTACAATAGGAGGGGTACAAAATGAGCAACAAGACTGATTGCAAGTGCAAAGGAGATTTTTGACCTTTAATTTTTAACCTCAATAAAGTGCATAAAACATTAAATAATATAGATAAGGTTATTATTTTAAAGTATAAATCAAGAAAGTAAGATCATAAGACATAAATGAAAATGGGATAAAGTAAATGAGTTAAGTGTGGGAAAACAAATCTCCATTCAGAGTGATAAATGTTTGGAATAATTAACTGAACAAGGTTAACACAGACAAAAGCATTGGGCTAATCAAAATTCAACTAGATGCCATGAAGAATTCGTTACTGTGCAAAATAAAATAACTTTGACAAGTTAAATTAACTTTATTTTAAATAACTTTTCATATGTTGTAACATTCCGTATAAACCTGATGTAAATCAAATATGTTACTGGTACTACATGTACTCATTCTGGAGCTTCCCTATCTGTATAAATTCTTCACCCTCCTGGTATACCTACTGGTATTACATCAATTTAACTATTGGCTTTACACTTGCCAAATCATTGGTATTATACAAGTGTAAACATATTTAGATGCTGACTTCCCTTTGTGTGTCTCAAAGGATGCCAGTATGTTGGCTGTAAGTCATTCTCCATTGACATCCTACCGTCTGTCAGTCAGATTCGATTTCAAAAGATTTAGCTGTAAAGTAGTATTTGTATGGGTACCTTGCAACTGATACCCACAATAGATATTCTACAATCTTTCATGTTCCCACTGAATACTTTGTAAACCATTTAAATCAATTTCTCTCAAAATGAATGTAACGTTCCAGCAAACTATTTAAAGTTGTTAACAGAGCAGAGAATTAAACAGTTAGGTAAATTTTTGATCAAAGTGGGGGCGGGGGGTGGAGAATCACAAGCAACTGTTCTGGGGCTTAATTTTAATCCATCAAAATTTGCTCAATAATAGTGCATGTTTGCAAGTAATTCTTCATGTGAAAATGTGTCATATTTTCATATGTATCTATTAAGACTGATTCCGGCTAGTTACAGCAGCATTTACAATTTCCCTTATTTCAACATGCGTGTTTCATCAAATTTATCTTAGCTCTATCATGGCTAGCAGCCACCAGGAGCTGCTGAGATGAAAGCTGTGTACGTGTCCAATATAGTGTTTCTAAACAGAATGACATCAGGCACCAAAAATATGAGTGGCTTAGAAGTTCCATGTCTAATTATGTTGCAGAAAATACGATAACAGTCTTGAACCCAGTATGGGGCCAGAGACATGAGATTTCCTTTGTTCTGCTCATTTTCTCTCTCCTCTTCTATTGACTGCAGATCTTGAACAGTGTTCCTTGGAAGACTTAACCAAGAATAAAATATATGAATAAAACATCTATATTTGTCATGGGAAAATTTACATACCCTCTCTGTTCATTGTGTGTTTGTGTAGAGCTGGGATGTCTACATCAGCAACGTTCTGCTTAATGGGAAGTAAGTCACCCAGACACCGTTTCCGCTGAGCATCCACTGCAGCATAACTACAACCAAATGCAAAGACATATTTAAAAAGTACTTAGCCAGTCAATATTTTAAATGTAATTTTAATGTTATAGTTCAGATGCAAGTATAATGAGTTCTTTGATAGAAGGTGAGACAGGAGTCAGCAATATAAATCAGGTTTGCAAATCTTGAATAGTGTTTAACTAACAGATCAGAGACTGGTGCGCATATTATTACATAGCCTATAAGTGTGGCAAATTTCTACAATATACTGCCAATAATAATGTGTGTGATCAAAATTCATAATGTAATTGTAATTATTGGCCGAGAATTTCCTGGAAAATTTCTGCATTGTCAATGTTTTACATCGTCGAGTAGTGTTTTTTTCCCGTTGGAAATTTTATGCAACCGATTTATGGTAATCCTACTCCAAAACAGCATGACAGAAATTTCATCATAATTTTCCCAGTCTCCCAGAGGCATCTGTCAGACCCTCAGCAAACAATTTGTATACCTCTGCCCAGATGCAAAAGGCCAGTTCACATATATGCTGGCATAATTTAACAGCTCAAAGTCATCTGATAGTGGGATAGCTGACATTTCTAGAGTTTAGTACTTGTTTCCTAAATGCACCTGACATTCCTCAGGCCCCCCTCCCCCCTCACATCCCACAGCTCTTTTCTCCTATTCAGAAGATGAATGTCCTTTCCACTAAAGTACATCTATTCTACCTGATAACAGAGGAGGAAGAGGCGCAGCAGAGGTTAGAGAATCTGAGGACGTGGCACCAGGACAGAAGACAGCAGCTCACTCACTTTTAGCCTATTGGTCCAGACAAGTCAGGCCTTCATTTGCATTCCATTTGCAGGGTGCAAATAGGTTTCATGCCGTCCTCCAGTGGGATTCCCGATCCACCATTGAGGGCACCATCAGAAAATGGTGTAAATTCACACTGGCATAAAACTGATTTTTGGGCCACCTGCTGAATTCTACCCCACTCCCAGCCTGCCATTGATCTTGATGGCAGGGACATGGGAGAATTCTGCCCAATGTTTATTTGCACAAGCTTAAGAAGTGTTGGGTGGGATTCTCCGATCCATGTTCACCCTGCCACCACTGCCCAGCAAGAAAGGTGCCAAATTTCTATTTACTGCAGCGGAAACAGAGATTCCTTCCAGTCTGAACAGATGGCGAATTCCAGACATTAAGTATTTTTCTTATACTCTAACGTTCATGGTTTCTATGGGGTACATATGAATTGACAGGTAAACATGTGGTTGAACCCTCTATTCTGCCCAATAAATGCCAAATGTGACGAGAACAGATTGCATCGATTTCCCAATGGTCCACCCAGATGTCTGTAACACTGGCAGTCAACCAATCTCACTGAAACTCCGTTTCTCTGAGGAGGGTTTCCAACCTTCACTTTTCAAGATCTCACCCAACAATCGCTTAAACTCTGATGGCTTCAACAGTAGCCTATCTTGCAGGGTTTCAATCTCGCCTCCAGAAATTCCTTTCCTCTGGATTCCCGAGTATACAATCCGGCGTCAGCTCACAAGCACCAATATCAGCTCTTTGGCCACACCGAGCAGAGCATTTCTGCCCCAAAAGGATATCTTTTCCCCAATGGCCCACAGCTGGGAGTCTCCAACCTTCTGATGCTTTATTGAATGTTCAGGCCTTCCCTTGAAAATGAAGAAATGAAATGAATGAAAATCGCTTATTGTCACAAGTAGGCTTCAAATGAAGTTACTGTAGAAAGCCCCTAGTCACCACGTTCCGGCGCCTGTTCGGGGAGGCTGGTATGGCCCTTCTAAATAACCAAACACAGACAGCATCAACAATGACTCACCTCACAGGGTTTTAATCTCATCTTCTGGGACTCCATTCCTCTGGTTTCCCCGAGTATACTGGCTTTTACTGGCTATTATTGGCTTTTACATACTAAAGGAGGAGAGGTTGGGGACTGTTTTCATAAGGTTTGGCTGGAGTCGCCATGTGTTGCAGTATTGGTCAAGTTTTGACAAGTTCACATTTCGGGCCCGGTCTAGGTACAGGTAAATTACAGGCACAGCTTCAGATCTTCAGCCATGCTGAACAGAAGACGTCTGCTCCAAAGGGGCAACCTTGCCCCAGTGGCCCTCTTCAATAACCAAGGCATCTCCTGAGCCCTCTTTACTTAAAGTTTGCTCCCTACAATCCTTTCTCTTACTTCGAGCCTGTTTCTTTGCTCCTCTCTTTTAATTGAACTTAATTGGGACCTATTTCCTGACTATGCTGTTCTGCACCCAGTCACCTGACCTAGATATCCCACACCCTTATTTTTTTTCTTCTGTGCGCAGGTGCCTGGGGTCTGCTCCCGGCATACCTATGTGCAGAAAGTCCCAGGTCCATTGGGAGTTGAGGTTCCTAACCTCTGAGCTCAACACTAAGGTACATTTGGGTTTCATTGCCTGAGTTGTCATGGAGAGTGTAAGAGACCATTGGATGTGATCAAGGTCATAAATTGGCATGGAGGCTATAAAGAGTCAAAGGAAGTGGACGAATGGATATAGAAGGTCTATATGTTGCATAGCACTGCAAGATCTCTTGAACATACCTTTCAAAAGATTCCTGTATCCAGGCCATAGTTCACAAATCCTCTCAGATCTGTGAGCCATAAGTCATGGAGAAGCTGGCTCGCCTCCATGAAAATTGCAGTGGGGGTTAAGAGATACCTACCCCCCCCCCCCGCAATGGAACAGGTCAGTTCAAAAGTGGAAGCTGTGGGCTTGCTACCTGCATGCTTATCCCACATCAACAAAAACTGGGGGGTACTGGGAATGGGGGCAGGAATCCTGAAATGGGCTCTGCCCGCCATTTTTGAGTTAGCCCTAGAGCTGTTCACACCCTACAAAAATTCAGGTCTTGGTTTAAGTATTTGTGTAAGTTAACCACAATTTGCAAACTTTCCTGCTGTTACAATCATGGAGAGACTGATGTTTCATGTAGATGAATTCTGTTGGTAAATTAGAAGAAACCAGTAATGCAGCTTTTAACATATGTATTGAATCTGTCTGCTTGGTAGGTGTCTATTAGCGAATGCACATATACTGCCTCTTACTATCTACTGATTAGTGAATGGAATATACATGCTCATGATTTCCATTTATGTATTTGGTTCTTTTGTTGTCTGGCAAGTGGAAGTGATTTCATAATACTGATGTTGTAATGGTACTTATTCATCTGGCTCAGCAAAAATGAACCCACTTATAACCAGGAACTTTAAAAGGTTAGACAAATTCCTATCACCTAAAAGGATTTTAACAGTAAATTTTGCAAATGATATAGTGATATTGTGAAGAAAAGCCAGGAAATGTGATTGGTAGGCTGAATGAACTGATGGTCTTTTCCAAACTTCAAATAAATTATCATGTTACTTGGATTGGATTATTGTCACGTGTACCAAGGTACAGTGAAAAATATTTTTCTGCGAGCAGCTCAACAGATCGTTAAGTACATAGGCAGAAAAGGGAATAAAAGAAAATACATAAATGTAACTACATAAGCATCGGCATCGGATGAAGCATACAGGGGTGTAGTGTTAATGAGGTCAGTCCATAAGAGGGCCATTTAGGCGTCTGGTAACAGCTGGGAAGAAGCTGCTTTTACATAAGAACATAAGAACTAGGAGCAGGAGTAGGCCATCTGGCCCCTCGAGCCTGCTCTGCCATTCAATGAGATCATGGCTGATCTTTTGTGGACTCAGCTCCACTTTCCGGCCCAAACACCATAACCCTTAATCCCTTTATTCTTCAAAAAACTATCTATCTTTACCTTAAAAACATGTAATGATAATGAGTCTGTTCGTGCGTATCTTCTGCCTGATGGAAGAAGTTGGAAGAGTGAGAAAACGGAGTGGGAGGGGGTCTTTGATTATGCTATCCGCTTTCCCCAGGCAGCGGGAAGTGTAGATGGAGTCAGTGGATGGGAGGCAGGTTTGTGTGATGGATTGGGCTGTGTTCACGACTCTCTGAAGTTTCTTGCGGTCCTGGGCCGAGCAGTTGGCATACCAGGCTGTGATGCAGCCAGATAGGATGCTTTCTATGGTGCATCTGTAAAAGTTGGTAAGAGTTAATGTGGAAATGCCGAATTTCCTTAGTTTCCTGAGGAAGTATAGGCGCTGTTGTGCTTTCTTGGTGGTAGCGTCGACGTGGGTGGACCAGGACATATTTTTGGAGATGTGCACCGCTAGAAATTTGAAACTGCTAACCATCTCCACCTCGGCCCCGTTGATGCTGTCAGGGGTATGTACAGTACTTTGCTTCCTGAAGTCAATGACCAACTCTTTAGTTTTGCTGGCATTGAGGGAGAGATTTTTGTCGCTGCACCACTCCACTAGGTTCTGTATCTCCCTCCTGTATTCTGACTGTTATTCGAGATCCGGCCCACTATGGTCGTATCATCAGCAAACTCTAGATGGAGTTGGAACCAAATTTTGCCACGCAGCTGTGTGTGTACAGGGAGTAGAGGAGGGGGCTAAGTACACAGCCTTGTGGGGCCCCGGTATTGAGGACCATTGTGGAGGAGGTATCGTTGTTCATTCTTACTGATTGGGGTCTGTGGGTCAGAAAGTCGAGGATCCAGTTACAGAGTGGGGAGCCAAGTCCTAGGTTTTGGAGTTTTGATATAAGCTTGGCTGGGATTATGGTGTTGAAGGCGGAGCTGTAGTCAATAAATAGAAGTCTGAAGTAGGAGTCCTTGTTGCCGAAATGCTCTGGGGATGAACACAGGGATGAGCCAGGGAAACGGCATCTGCTGTGGACCGGTTGCGGCGGTATGCGAATTGCAGTGGATCAAGGCGTTCTGGGAGTATGGAGGTGATGCGCTTGATGACCAACCTCTCGAAGCACTTCATTATGACTGAAATGAGGGCCACCGTACGGTAGTCATTGAGGCATGTTGCCTGGTTCTTCTTTGGCACCGGTATGATGGTTGTCTTCTTGAAGCAGATGGGGAACTCGGAGTGGAGTAGGGAAAGGTTAAAGATGTCCTCGAACACCTCTGCCAGCTGGTCGCGCAGGCTCTGAGTGCACGACCAGGGATCCTGTTCGGGCCCGTCGCCTTCCGAGGGTTCAATTTCAGGAAGGCCGATCTGACTTTGGAAGCTGTGATGGTGGGTATGGGTGAGTCATGGGCTGCTGGGGCACTCGACAGCGGATTGTTGGTTTCCTGCTCAAACCGAGCATAGAATGCATTGAGTTTATTGGGGAGGGGTGTGCTGTTGCCGGAGATACTGTTCGGCTTCGCTTTGTAGCCCGTTATGTTGTTTAGTCCTTGCCACAACCGCCGAGAGTCTGTCTGTGACTCTAGCTTGGTTTGATATTCTCTCTGGCATCTCGGATGGCTTTGCGGAGGTTGTACCTGGATTTCTTGTATAGGTCAGGGTTGTCTGACTTGAACACCTTAGACCTGTCCTTCAGTAGGAAGTCAATCTCGCGATTGAGCCATGGTTTCCGGTTGGGGAAGGCACGTACTGCTTTCTTTGGCACGCAGTCGTCCACACATTCGCTGATGAAGTCTGTGACGATGGTGGCATACTCATTTAAGTTGGTCGCTGAGTTCTTAAATATGGACCAGTCCACTGTCTCTAAGCAGTCACGTAAGAGCTCTTCTGTTTCTTTGGTTGAACATTATTTGTTTTAAGGATTTGGGAAAAGGGTATGCTCCTGATGTCTATTTGTTGGCCTTGCTGGAAGTACCACGTGCATGAAGATGAGTTCATGTTCAGGTGATGCTTTCCATGATTAACTGGCTTGTTATCAAACAGTCTTGGCTCACAGACAGAAACGGCTACTTGGATAAGGTAGTGGTTAAGTGATTGGCTCCCTTGAATTCTGCCCTCAGGAGACAAGGGGATAAATGTATAAATGTAAAATCTGCAGGCTGCTTCATTATCCGCAGAGACTATTATTATTTCAAGGGAATTGGAATAGTGTTACATATGATTTAACTGTCTTTTTGTTGTATTTTAGCATTCTTCCCTTTATTATGCTCTCTGACATTTGTGTTCTTGAAAGTACATGAAAACAGTATTTATTGTCAAATGTCAAATATATTAGATGTCAGAATAATGGTATGTTAGCTCTTTGACAATTATGGTTTGTAAAATTTATCAGCAAACATACTTAAGTATATAGAAGTATAAAAGGTTCACTGAACTTTTTTTTATCCTATTATTTTACTTTCAGGTTTAGGGCTTGCATTGGTCAGATTTTGGGCTGAATTCTCCATTCTGGAGACTAAGTGCAGCCCTCAGCAGAGAATCACTGCTGGTCTCTGCTGGGGCTAGGAGCAGTGCCTATGAGCAATCTTCTCCCCTTTACCATGTGAATTTATGCATGGAGAAGATCTCACTGGATCCTGTTGGAATCACAGTATTAGGATGCCATTTCCAGCAGGCGGCCCAATACCAAAGTCCAGCAGTGGGGCTCCCCACATCCCAAATCCTGCTCTCCCTGCCCCCCTCCCCCCACTGACAAGTAGGTAGGTGCATCCACCCCCACAGCACACATGCATGAGGGTGACCTGACCCCCCCCCCCCCCACCCAGCCCTTCAATCAGAGACCAGCCCATCAGAGACTCCCTCCAACAGAGAGACCCAGCCCCAACAGAGAGACCCACCCCCAACAGAGACCCCCTCCCCCCGCAAAAGGGACCCCAATCAGACACCTCTGCCTGAAAGCTGGTATAATCCAGGCAGTAAAGTGAAAATCACTTACCCTTTCTTAACATCTGCTGCCTCAGACAGGGGTGTTTAAAGCAGCACCTGTTAAAAGCGTGAGAGGCTTCCTCGAAAGCCAAGGACACCTCAAAGGGCTTCAAATCCTCTGACAGCCTTCGAAATGCAAATTTTCCATTTTATTTCACAAAGCAATACATTGCATTAGCCATTGCATTTATTATTTCAGAGTTGGATGCTTGGTTACTTGTTGATCTATCTTTCCCTTCATGGTTGAATGCATCTAAAATACCTTGCTTTGTTGCTGACCACAATGTCTATAAACACTCTTGCTAAGATTGACAATTCCTCACCACATCAAAAGCAGTTGCCTGATGGGGGTTTCTAATGAGGGTCCCTGTCGGGGAGGTCTGATGTTGGGGTCTCTGATGGGGGCCCGGCTGAAAGGTTAGGTCATGTAGGGGGGGGGGAGGTCAGACAGGTGGCAGGATTTGCCTTGTGGGGGTCGAAGGGGGGGGGGGCTTTCCGATGGACTTTGGAGAGCACCTCAGTTACGCACTGACCTCATTGACGGGGTCCACCGCATCAGGGCCACGCTTGGCCAAACGTGCACCAAATCCCACCCAGAGGACCCCACTGTGGAGGTCAGTACATAATGGGCAGGGTGGAGACTCAGGCTTCCAGCCCAGTAATCAGATGGAAATGGATACAAATCACAATTTGCATCCTCCGGCTGGTGCAAGGTGTGTAGCTCGCTGCCAACGCTGGTGGGGGACCGGAGCATCAGAACAGGTTTGGTGCCCAGCGCCAATCCCGATTTTCGGCCGCTACCCCATTCTCCAAATGATCGGATAACCCAATACTGTCATCGGGCAATGGAGTATCCACCCCTTATCCCCTTCCTTTCCTGGTCAGTAATCTGTAGAAGGAAACAGCAGGCCTTTGCAGTACCTTGCCAAGCTGAACCATGAGTAAATGCAGAGGTCCATGGTTGCCAACATCCTTTAAGAGCATGGGACCCAGAGAGAGGTAAGACTGTTAGAATCACCTGGCAGAGACTGTGGCCTGGAATGTTGCTCCAAAAGCTTGAGTCAGAAATTTCCTGATTTGCCGAACCCATCTTTGTAGAAAGGCCTGTGAATATCACAATTTTAATTACCGGGATGGGCCAGGGTGCCATGGAGACAGGCCCACTAAGCTTGGAAGCAAAACAATGGCCCATGTCATAGCAATGCCATATGTGTAACTGCAGAGTAAAACAAGACACCAACTCACAAATCTTTTGAAAAAAAAAGCTGCTGTTCCAACAGTCCTATAAAATGTCACACAGGCAGATTATCAGAGTATCAATAATGGAAGCTTCAAATCTTCCACAAACAAAAACTTTCTCACCTCCCAACATTATGTAAATAAACACTGGGACACTGACAAATGAATCGGAGAAAGAACAGCTGACTATAGCCACTTAATAATATCAATCAAGCAAAGTGAACAGTTCTTTCCAGTTATCTAAACATAATCCCCTGCTGAGATAATCCTTTGAGTCTGGGCTCACAGCCAAAAATGCACAATGAAGACCGTAGAACTGAACAGCCTCATTAGGCATGCTTGGTTGAGAGCCCGGAATCAAAAGCATTATCTCAGCAGGGGTCCACTTTGACAACACGAGAGAGTTGTTGACTTCACTTAATTTACATTATTAAGTGATTATAGAACATAGAACATAGAACAGTACAGCACAGAACAGGCCCTTCGGCCCTCCATGTTGTGCCGAGCCATGATCACCCTACTCAAACCCACGTATCCACCCTATACCCGTAACCCAACAACCCCCCCCCCCCCTAACCTTACTTTTATTAGGACACTACGGGCAATTTAGCATGGCCAATCCACCTAACCCGCACATCTTTGGACTGTGGGAGGAAACCGGAGCACCCGGAGGAAACCCACGCACACAGAGGGAGGACGTGCAGACTCCACACAGACAGTGACCCAGCCGGGAATCGAACCTGGGACCCTGGAGCTGTGAAGCATTTATGCTAACCACCATGCTACCCTGCTGCCCCAAATTATGGTCAGCTATTCTGCCTCAACGTTTATTTGCACAAGAATAAGAGGTGTGAGATGTTTGAAAGTTCTGTTATTGATACGTAAATGTTTCTGATTGACATTTTATAGAATTTTGGAACTGCAATTTCTTCCAGAGCAAGGTGGTTAATGGTGTTTGTTTTTCTCAGCAGTTCCACACATGCCATTGTTACTGTATGGTTGATTGGTTCTTTACATAGTGTATACTGGATGAATGGGCATGGAAAGGTCTTGAGTTGGCACGGTGGATATTTTAGGCATTTGAGAGTGGTTTGTAGCTGGTTTTGGCATAGGGGCTATAAGCAGCCATGGGATGTGGGTGGGGGCATGGTTTGGAAAGGAAGGGCATAGGAAACATAGAACGGGCATACTTAAAACCATTTGAACTTGTTTTTCTTATGATTCCCAAATCCAGGCTATAGTTCACGACTCGTTTCAAATGTTGTCACAGAGAAATTGGCCCACTCCATAAAAATTGCAGAGGGCTAGGAGATGCCTATCTCTGTAATTGAGCCAGCTAGGTCCGGAGTGCAGGGTGCAGACTTGCTGCCCATAGCATTTTCCTGATTCAGTGAAAACTGGGGCACCAGGCATTGCTGACATCACCCCACTGATGGGCAGGAGACTTGCAATGACAAGCAGCTCATGAGGGATTGCTTGCGGACTCCTGGGATTGGGAGCATGATTGAATGACTTTGATTTAGAAATGGGAAGCACTGAGAACCACCCAGGCTTTGCTGATGACACCTTTCTCCACCCCTCCCCAGTGACCTGCCTCCCGCTATCTCCCACACCTTTGGCCAGGGATCCAGTGACAACCTTTGTCCTGAGGCTGATGTTGTCCTGGCAGCAGCCAGCACCTTCAAAGGGTGAGGGGAGTTGGGGAGGGGGGTTGATCATAGGGGAAGGCCCACTGCTGGCCTATCAAGTGTTTGATTGGCTTGTGATGTTGCAGGCATTCCCAATAAGAGGTGATGTGCAGGTCTTGCTGGCTGTGCAGCTGATGGCTGAGACACCCGACAACTTTACAAGATTCTGTCTTAATCTGATAAAGAATGCAGAGGATACAGAATGTGTGCAATGCTTATCTGGCACTTGACATAAGAACAAAAGAAAAGAATGTGCTGCTCATCTAACCTAATCTTTCCATTTACCATATAGGGCCTAACCTTAGAATAGACTCTATCTCACTTTTCCAATCTCCTGAGGAAAAGTTCTGCTCAATCTCCCATCTCCATTGGCACCCCATGTTCCCTTGTCTAGTGTACAGGAATCAACATGCCTTTTGGAGTATCTGATCATCTCCTCTACGCACATCACCATTTAAAAAACAGTTCATTCCCAACAGGCTATTTTACTGGAGTTAATCAGCTTATGCTCCATTCCCATTCATTGCTAGTACTGTAGTCACACGCATCCAATACTCCGTCAGGGTTTAGAAAACGTTTCTTATTTGAGGCTTGTTACAGTTTTCACCAGGATTCAGAACAGAATTTTTAAAAAAAATTATTCTAGGAACTGTCCAAAGCCAGTGGCCATGCTTTTTCTCCACTGAAACATGTTGGCAGACCTGCTCAATTTTTCCAGTGTCCTCTGTTCTTGTTTCAGATAGGGCAGCACGGTAGCACAAGTGGCTAGAACTGTGGCTTCACAGCGCCAGGGTCCCAGGTTCGATTCCCCGCTAGGTCACTGTCTGTGCAGAGTCTGCACGTTCTCCCAGTGTCTGCGTGGGTTTCCTCCGGGTGCTCCGTTTCCTCCCGCAGTCCAACGACGTGCAGGTTAGGTGGATTGGCCGTGATAAACTGCTCTTGGTGACCAAAAAAGGTTCGGAGGGGTAATTGGGTTACGGGGATAGGGTGGAAGTGAGGGTTTAAGTGGGTTGGGGCAGACTCGAGGGGCTGAAAGGCCTCCTTCTGCACTGTATATTCTATGTTCTAGATTCCAGCAGTATTTTCCTGATGGTACCCGTATAGCCCTGAGGATCTCCATAGGATGGACAGCTGCAGTGAGCTCCAGAGTCCTCTGAGCCTTCGGGCTCAGTCAGTCCTGGCAGCTCCCCGTTGTCTGCACCATGGTGTCAATGTCCTCCGCGATGCTCCTCAATGACTGGGCTATGATCTGCATTGCAATGTCCCCCTCTGTCTGGGACATATCCTTCAGTGACTACTAGGCCATGATGTCGTGGCCGTCAGCCTTGGTCTTCACAGAATGAGCCATGCCTTGGGCACCACCACTCGAGACGAAGACATCGTGCTCCAGACTTTTCGCTGCGGTCGTCACCCTAGCAGTGTTGGGAACTCATAGAAACTTGCTAAATTCTGTCAGGGTAGATTCAGAAAGATTGTTCCCGATGGTGGGGGAGTCCAGAACTAGGGGTCATAGTTGAGGATAAGGGCTTATTTAAAAGTCCTAAAGCCTTTTAGGACTGAGGTGAGGAGAAATGTCTTCACCCAGAGAGTGGTGAATCTGTGGAATTCGCTACCACAGAAACTAGTCGAGGCCAAAACATTGTGTAAATTCAAGAAGGAATTAGAGATAGCTCTTGGGGCCAAAGGGATCAAGAGATATGGGGGGGGAAGGCGGGATCAGGGTATTGAACTGGATGATCAGCCATGATCATAATGTATGGCGGAACAGGTTTGAAGGGCCAAATGGCTTCCTCCAGCTTCTATTTTAAATTTTTTATCATCTCCTGCACGTGGAGCCTTTGGGACTCCTGGAATCAGCAATGCATTAACTGGAATGTCACTGACATCCCCTCCTGAATGTCATGGCCGTGTCGCTATCATCTGCATCAGCACTGGGAGAACCTTGTCTCGAGGCTCAGGATCTGACTGGGCCTCAGCTGAGTCCTGAGATCCAGCAGACCTCCAACTGCTGACCCCCTTGGCTGTTCCTGTTCATCAGCAACTGTGGTGCTCACCAGATTGTGGTCACCCAGAAGCCTGTCCACTAATGTAACCCACCAAGGTGTGTGTCTCTGTGTTCGTGGAAGGGGGGGTGGTAGTTGTGTTGCCTCGATGATGAATCCGGATGGCCCAGCCCTATCAGATGGAGATCCTGAAAGACAATAGACATGTGGTCAGTTAGTGGTAATAATTTTGTCTGACATGAACAATTCACCTGAGGTAGGTCATCTGGGTGAAGGGGCAGTGAATCCTCACCTCTGCAGCACAGGCCAACCTCATGGTTGTTGACTGCTCTCTCCTTGGTCAGCCCCACGATCTCCAGGGCCCGTTGACTGGGAGTGAGAGCATTTAAAAGCAGCTCCTTCTTGCGAGTGGCGAGGTGCTGAGGCATGAGTCTGGCGAACCAGACAGCGAGACAGCTAGTAATGGTGAGGAGCTCGTGGGACTAATTTCCGGGACTAAGTATCATTAAATACAGGCTGCGACCTCGCCACGCGCCCCTCGATAAGCACCCTGCCAAACATGCCCAAAGTCACACTTTGAAATGTTTCCGTTAAATTGCGCCCATAATTTGCAACTGGATTTAAACTATATTAATTATTTTAGGTGCTTTCAGTATTTTGACGTAAAAAAAATGAATTTTAACTAGAAAGACGGGGTTTTGTGTCAGGTGTGTGCGTGTGGGGTTAAATTGCCCGAAAGCCCTTTCGAGGAATTTAAGTATGAGTGAGGCTTTGGCCTGATTGTCATACAGATGTTTCTAGCAATCAGTTTTAAGATTTGTTTTGTAATAAATCAATTGTTCTGTTTTTATTGAAAGAAGCGTGGTTAAAGTCTCTTTTATTCTGGGTACCAGTAGTGAAGGAAAGCAATTGTCCATTTTTGGGAGTAAATTAAGCTTTTAAGCTAATAGTATGGTCTGTGAGGTAATGGGGCTCGATATCTGTGCACTCCTCCCATTCCGGTCGTAACAGATATAAGTCGGCATTAAGATAATTGCCCAAGCTTTCAAATGATCAAAGTGGTTTTGGCAAAGGTCTAGAAGTAGCTTTTCTGCTTTCTTATTGTAGATACATGAGTGTAGGCAAAGTGAATTCTACATACAATTTATAATAGGGAACAAAATTGAGAATTTTCTTCATCCCTCACTTCCTTTAAATGCTGTATTATTTTTGAGCAGTCTTATTGTATGTTTATGCCCCACATGAAACTCCTCCCACCCGATTAAAAAAAAAAGTGATCTCACGATAAACTGAATCTGCCTGCAAATTGTGAGTTAACAGCCAGTTTAAAATTCCGCCCATGACTGAGCTTCAGTACTTGAGCAAATATTAATATGCAGTTCAATTGTTCCAAAATTTGTCCGGCTGATGTAAAAGACAAGTGAGAATCGAACAATTGGAAATGGTCGCACAACATAAAAGGCTATGCATTTTTGTCACTGCCTTCAATAGCTGTGTATGTGCTCCAAGCTGAGCATGCTCTGTAACATCTATATCCACCCTTTCTGGAGCAGAGACAGCCTGATCCTTTGAAGTATGCTTGTCTACTTCCAGTTTATCAGTAGGTGAAGAAAAAAAAGAGAAAGAAATGAAAACAATGTGAGATTTCTGTCAGGGGTAGGTCTCCTGTGATCCCAACTGCCAACAAGCTGCTTGACATTATCTATATCTGCAAGAGATTAGCCTTCTCTTTGACCTGGTTTGTTGGATATTCACAGCTGCCAGCCTCTGGGGAGTGGCTCGATCAAGCCCTGCTGTTTTGAAAGATGAAATTTAGAAAAAAAAGATGCTCTTTAATCTTTTATGTGCAGATTTTGTATAATTGTTTAATAACTGGCATATGTCTTCTAAACCTCTTCATCATCTGTAATGAGTGACCCCTTTTTGGGGGGGGGGGGGGTTGCTGGGAAGAAACATTTTCCTCTTATGTGGAAAAAGGCAAAAACATTGCCCACAAATTAGGGATTGTTTTGGGGTTAGCGACTGAGCTTGTGCACAGAGGGGAGACGGAAAGTTTAAATCCAGATCTGGCATCTCTGCAGTCCATCAGTCAAACTCAAAGGCCTTTCAAATGACAATCAACAATCTGAAGGGTTACCGGAACCCAATGAGGCAACAGTTATTACCTGTTAGCTGCAGAAAATTAAGGCAAGCGTGTTATTGATATGTGTGAACTTTACCTGCTGACCATTTTTAACAGATGTTTAGATGAGAAGTGATGTGAGACTGGGCACAATGCTTGCCAAACAAATATTCAGTGTAAAAATGATGTTATTTTGTGAATAATTCATTTTAACGGATAAGGAAAGAGAAGGGTGTTAGCTTTTTTTTAAACCAAATTTGTATCGGAAACTTATAAAAATGACAGCAGAAGCCCAAGTTATCCCTCTACTTGCCCCAGATAGAGTAAGTCCCTGTTTTAAGTAGTTCCTCTTCAATATTGGTCAGTGTAGTAATCCGGGAAACACAAAGATGAAGGATTCAACAGATTTATTCTGAACTCTAAAGTACAGCTGCACCCGTGGCACATAACACAACTGTCCCAGCCAGAAACCAATTGAACAAACACCCAGTTGTGGCCTGGGGCAACATTTAAAGGGAGCGGCAAAGAGTCCCCGCTGGACGGGCCTCCACCTGTTACCATGGGAACTCATGCTCCACGACCCACGGGGAGATTGATGAGTGATTCCCCATGGTCCTCGTGAGGGCTATCACATTTCCCGCGTCCCCCCCGCCCCCAAGTCCAGATCCTCCCTCACATGCCCGCGATGATGAGACCTCCTTTGCCTCTTTGCACGCAGCCTTGAGTCCACCATCAGCAGAGCCGGGTCTGGGGGCATGAAGCAGATGGGGTCATCGCTTCCTAGCTGGGAATCAAAGGGCCACTGATGGGGGCTTTTCCTTGATGTTGACTTCCGGTTGTGGGTCAGTCACCTCAATCTCCATTTCTTAGCCTGAATCTTTGTCTTCTCGGGAGATGACTGTTGGGTTTAACATGGGTTGGGTCCCCTGCCTGGAGGTAAGTTCCAAGGATGTTGAGGATGTCGCCCCGCCCAGAGCAGTTTCTGTAGTAGACGGTTCGCTGCTCCAGAGGTTGGTTTAGCACACTGGGCTAAATAGCTGGCTTTTAAAGCAAACCAAGGCAGGCCAGCAGCACAGTTCGATTCCCGTACCAGCCTCCCCGAACAGGCGCCGGAATGTGGCGACTAGGGGCTTTTCACAGTAACTTCATTGAAGCCTACTTGTGACAATAAGCGATTTTCATTTTTCTGAGGTGGTACACGTGTTCCTTTACAGTCCTATCCCAGTCTTTTCCACTACAGCTCTCAGGATAAAAGGGGATCCGTCTCCGAAATTACAAACATTGATGGTATCTGCCTTCCTGAAGGTCCTTTTGGGCATCGTAATTTTTTTCAGGGCCTCTTGTATGGACTCCACTTTCTCACCTAGGTTTGGAAACACAGACTGAATCTGGTCCGGCGATGCCGACCCATCAGCACGTCCGCTGGCGCACCCCCTGTCGTGGTATGTGGAATGGTCCTGCAATCGAGGAGGAACCAAGCCAGTTTGATGTCAAGGGAGCCGACGGTCTGTTTCTTTATACAGCTTTTAATTGTTTGGATCATCCGTTCAGCCAAGCCTTCAGAGGATGGGTGGGTGGTAGTGTGGCGTTTGTATGTGTTTCATCCCGTTGGACTGTCTGAACACCTGCAATTTTCCGCTGGTGAAGGGGGTCCCATTGTCAGACTCAAGACCCTCAGGTATCCCATCGGCCAAAATAACTGCTGGAGTTTCTCTATGGTGGTGCGGGAATTCACGGAGGGCATCCAGTGCATATCCATTCATTAAGAATGGGTGTAGACCATGATTGAAAACATTGACCCAATAAACGGCCTGGCGAAGTCAGTGTGTACCCGTAACCCAAGGTCGCCCTGGCCATCCCCATGGGTGTAGCAAGACAAACGGTGGAAGTTTCTGATTTTCCCTACACGACCGGGCACTGTTTTACCAAATTTTCAATGTCGAAATCAAGCGTGGACCATCAGATGTAGCTCCAATCGAACATATTCATTTTGGAGGCTTCTGGTTAACTACTGTGTAGATCACTCAAGATTGAGCACAGGGTTAAGCCGTCTTCCACACTGAATTCTAGGTGTTTGGAAATGAAGAGTTTTAGGTCTCTACGGTGCCCTTGAATTCCACTGCCCAGGATCACATGATGTCGTTTTGCCAGCAATGGGTCCTTCTGGGTCCAGGTCTGGATTTGCTTGGTGCATATGGTCAGGGTGTTCATAAAGTTTTTAAAGTCATGATAACTTCAACCATTACTGGCCGAGGGGCAGTGGTCGGCAACTCAAGGCATTGGCATTGGCTAGGTGTGTTCCTGGACAGTGCTCAAAGGAGTACTGAGAGGCCACCAAGAATAGTGCCCAGTATTGGATCCGAGTCGAGGCAATGGGAGGGATCGCTTTGTCCTTCTTAAAAAGGTCCAACAATGGCTTATGGTGCATGATTATTGTAAAGTGTCGACCGTAGACAAAAGGATGGAATTTCTTCACTGCGAATATCAAGGCCAGGCCCCCGTCTTTCGATTTGTGCATTATGTCATTCACATTTGCCAGGGTTCTTGATGCGTATGCAATCGGTCGCTCGGTGCCATCATCCCATCGATGGGAGAGGACTGCCCCTACTCTGCGGAGCGATGCGCAAGTTAGTAGCAGCGGTCATAATACTTGATGGGGCTGAGGAACAACTACAACTCCATTGTGTTTCATGGGGTAGAGGCCATAAAAGGCCTTTTATGGCCTTTACTTTGTCCTCTACAGGGTGCAGGCCATTGTTATCGACACAGTATCCGAGGTATGTTACCTAGACAACCTGAAACACACACTTTTCCCACTTGAGGTGGACACCTGCGTTGGAGAATAGTCATAGGACTTCCTCCAAGTTTGCCACATGTTCTTTTTTGGTGGCTCTTGTGATTGATGCATCATCCAGATACACTTTCACTCTGTCAGCCCTTGAAGGATATTTTCCATTACCTGCTGGAAAATGGCACACGCCGATGAGACTGCAAAAGGTAGGTGGGTGTATTCACCCTTGTGGCTGTCGATGGTGACATATTTCCTGGATACTGTATCATGCTCCAGCTGATAATACGCATGGCTCATGTCAAGCTTGGTAAACATGTGGCTCTCCAGCCAGATTTGCATACAGGTTTTTGATGCATAGCATGATGTCCCATGCAAGGTAGGAGGCACTGCTTACAGTTAATTTATTACCTCCACAAAGGTGGAACTGACTTGGCGGGATTTAGTACCAGAACAACTAGTGCAGCCCATTCTGAAAATTGCGAAGTTGAGCATATTGCAGTCCACTGAAGTTCCTGGGCGCCTTTCTCTGAATTTTCCAGGGACTGGGACAGTTTTATGGCTCCTTTAAGATCCAGGGCAGGTTCTGCAAGCAATTTTCTCTGTGACGTAACATTGTTTATCCCGCATACCAGTCAGTTTCATTGCATTCCCAACAGGGTGGCCCATTCACTGTGTTCACCAGTTTCTTGAGCCTGGTCTGGAATTCGGTTATGGGTCCTCCAGGGATTCTTCTGGCCATATTAAACCTGTAGCACTGGAGTTTATACCAACAAAAAGGAAGGACGGTAGAAAGAGGGAAAATTGACCGTGGATATCTAAGGAAATAAGGGAGAGTATCAAATTGAAGGAAAAAGCACACAAAGTGGCAAACATTAGTGGGAGACTAGAGGACTGGGAAATCTTTAGGGGGCAACAGAAAGCTACTAAAAAAGCTACAAAGAGAAAGATAGATTATGAGAGTAAACTTGCTCAGAATATAAAAACAGATAGTAAAGGTTTCTACAAATATATAAAACAAAAAAGAGTGGCTAAGGTAAATATTAGTCCTTTAGAGGATGAGAAGGGAGATTTAATAATGGGAAATGAGGAAATGGCTGAGGAACTGAATAGGTTTTTTGGGTCGGTCTTCACAGTGGAAGACACAAATAACATGCCAGTGACTGATAGAAATGAGGATATGACAGGTGAGGACCTTGAGATGATTGTTATCACTAAGGAGGTAGTGATGGGAAAGATAATGGGGCTAAAGGTAGACACGTCTCCTGGCCCTGATGGGATGCATCCCAGAGTGCTAAAAGAGATGGCTAGGGAAATTGCAGATGCACTAGTGATAATTTACCAAAATTCACTCGGCTCTGGGGTGGTCCTGGCGGGTTGGAAATTGGCAAACGTAACACCACCGCTGTTTAAAAAAGAAGGTAGGCAGAAAGCGGGTAATTATAGGCCAGTGAGCTTAACTTCGGTAGTAGGGAAGATGCTGGAATCTATCAAGGAAGAAATAGCGAGGCACCTGGATGGAAATTGTCCCATTGGGCAGACGCAGCATGGGTTCATAAAGGGCAGGTCATGCCTAACTAATTTAGTGGAATTTTTTGAGGACATTACCAGAGCGGCAGATAACGGGGAGCCAATGGAAGTGGTATATCTGGATTTCCAGAAACCTTTTGACAAAGTGCCACACAAAAGGTTGCTGCCTAAGAAAAAGATGCATGGCATAAATGGTAAAGTAGTAGCATGGATAGAGGATTGGGCAGACGCAGCATGGGTTCATAAAGGGCAGGTCGTGCCTAACTAATTTAGTGGAACTTTTTGAGGACATTACCAGTGCAGTAGATAACGGGGAGCCAATGGATGTGGTATATCTGGATTTCCAGAAAGCTTTTGACAAGGTGCCACACAAAAGGTTGCTGCCTAGGATAAAGATGCTTGGCATAAATGGTAAAGTAGTAGCATGGATAGAGGATTGGTTAATTCATAGAAAGCAAAGAGCGGGGATTAATGGGTGTTTCTCTGGTTGGCAATCAGTAGCTCGTGGTGTCCCTCAGGGATCAGTGTTGGGCCCACAATTGTTCACAATTTACATAGATGATTTGGAGTTGGGGACCAAGTGCAATATGTCCAAATTTTCAGACGGCACTAAGATGAGTGGTAAAGCAAAAAGTGCAGAGGATACCGGAAGTCTGCAGAGAGATTTGGATAGGTTACGTGAAAGGGCTAGGGTCTGGCAGATGGAATACAATGTTGACAAATGTGAGGTTATCCATATTGGTAGGAATAACAGCAAAAGAGATTATTATTTAAATGATAAAATATTAAAGCATGCTGCTGTGCAGAGACACCTGGGTTGTGCTAATGCATGAGTCGCAAAAAGTTGGTTTACAGGTGCAACAGGTGATTAAGAAGGCAAATGGAATTTTGTCCTTCATTGCTAGAGGGATGGAGTTTAAGACTAGGGAGGTTATGCTGCAATTTTATAAGGTGTTAGTGAGGCCACACCTGGAGTATTGTGTTCGGTTTTGGTCTCCTTACCTGAGCAAGGACGTACTGGCACTGGAGGGTGTGCAGAGGAGATTCACTAGGTTGAACCCAGAGCTGAAGGGGTTGGATTACAAGGAGAGGTTGAGTAGACTGGGACTGTACTCGTTGGAATTTAGAAGGATGAGGGGGGAATCTTATAGAAACATATAAAATTATGAAGGGAATAGATAGGATAGATGCGGGCAAGTTGTTTCCACTGGCGGGTGAAAGCAGAACTAGGGGGCATAGCCTCAAAATAAGGGGAAGTAGATTTAGGACTGAGCTTAGGAGGAACTTCTTCACCCAAAGGGTTGTGAATCTATGGAATTCCTTGCCCAGTGAAGCAGTTGAGGCTCCTTCATTAAATGTTTTTAAGATAAAGATAGTTTTTTGAAGAATAAAGGGATTAAGGGTAATGGTGTTTGGGACGGAAAATGGAGCGGAGTCCACAAAAGATTATCCATGATCTCATTGAATGGTGGCGCAGGCTCGAAGGCCAGATGGCCTACTCCTGCTCCCAGTTCTATGTTCTTATGTTCTAATTACCTCTGGTCGCCAGTTGTAGTGGTTTTCTGACAAGTCTACCAGTTCATTCAATGTTTTTAAGACCAGAGCTGCCGGGTAAGCCAATCTCTTAATGATGCCAAATGTCGGGGCTCCACAAGCAGTCAAAAGGATTACCTTTTGTCAGTTATCACCTTCTAAACCATTCGCAAAAAAGAAATAATGCATTCTTTCGGTGTCCTGGGGCCAATCCTCCGTGCCTGCATCATATGGCTGGAGTTTCCTAAATAGTGGCATTCCTGGGTTCTCATCGTACATTTCCTTACCGGATTTGGGTTTTTTTAAGCCGGGCTGTCCAGAATCCCGTTCTTGCTTCTCATTGCCAGTGTAGAAATCCAGCAGACACAAAGTTGAATATTTACATTAAATTCAAAAGCAAAGCAGCATGTGTGGCGCACTACACAAATGTCCCAGGCCAGAACTACAGAACGCCCGGTCCAGGTGTGGGATGGCATTTAAAGGTCTCAGTAACAAGTCCCTGTTTGGTGGGCCTCTGCCCATTATCATGGGGACCCGTACTCCACGAGCCCCATGGGGAGATCAGTGAGAAATTCCCCGTGGTCCTCATGCTATAATAAGTAGGTTATTTGCTTTTAAAATTGGGAGTTTTGTTTTAACATATTTTCACATTGCCTATAATGTCGGGTTGCATGGGTTCAGTGCCATTTTGGAGTGATCCACACCTTGACCCTCCAGTCCCTACCCTGTTGGTGTCACCTGAGCACCTTGGCACTGGCACCATGGCCGTATCACTCAGGTGCCAACCTGGTACTGGCAAAGGGTCATCTGGACTCGATACGTTAGCTCTTTTCTCTCCCTACAGATGCTGCCAGACCTGCTGAGATTTTCCAGCATTTTCTCTTTTTCAGATTCCAGCATCCACAGTAATTTGCTTTTATAGCAAGAGTAGGCCATTTGGCCAATTGAAACTGCTCCCCCATTTGATACCTGCCTGCCTGCCCTAACCTATAACTCCCTTGTTGTCAAAGATTTATCCAACTCCGCTTTGAATATTCAATGGGCTAGGGTTACAAATTCTGGCTTGACATATTCTGGGAGGCATCGGTGGAAATGATGGCACGGAAAGCCACCAGAAGTGACTTCAGGGAAAACTGGTGGTGTGGCACGAGTGGGTGAAAAGGCCTGTAACACTGAGTGAGATGGAATTAACTTGTCTCCACTAAATTCCACGACTGTGTCTGAACAATTCCTTGTCCTGCCAGTTGCTCTCGAGGGACAGAAATCCACAGGGCACCGGCAATTCAACGCAACACAAATTAATGACCATAATTAAAAACACCGATTAATCACTCTATACTTGTATCTGGTCCATCTAAGCCGAGCCTAACCTTGACTTATAACAGTTCCCTTCCCTCCAGCTCTGCAGCCCGAGTGGGTAACGCCTCAACTAGTTGGAGCACTTATTGTACAGTCATTTTGTTGTATTATTCTTTAATAGTGGATTTTAACATTTTCCAAATGACAGATGTTAGACTAATTGCCTTATTACTTCCTGCTTTTTGTCCCTATAATTCCTTGAACAGAGTTGTTAAATTTATGGGACGCAATTTACCGACCGGGTTGTGCATCCGCTTGAGTGCAACGCGGCCAGTAGATCCTGGGAGTGGCCTGTCGCGCGTTTGCCAGTGGACTTCGCGTCTCACGGGATCTACCCAAGTCCCGCGAGGCATCGGAATCACAGTCATGCCCCAATGACCAAATGGGTTTTAAACCTACTTAGGCACACTTACCCAGATCTAACAGCCTCCCGGGATCTAGGAGCCTGGCGTTGTTCAGTGCTGGTCCACACAAACCTGGGTGGCCAGGGATAGTGCAGAGTGGCTCCCTGGCTCTCCCACTGGAATACGGGCACCTTGGCACTGCCAAGCTGACAGGAACATTACCAGGGTGGCTGTGCGAGGATACCCAGGTGCCTGGGTGGCACTGCCAAGTTTTGGGGTCCGATTGGGCCATGCCCATGAAAGAATGATGGGGGGAGGGGCATGGCAGGTAAGAAGCAAGCTCTGGAGGTTAGCGGGGGTAGCGGATGGGGGCCCTGGGGGGGGGGGGGGGGGCTGTAAGGGTTCATGGGGGGGACTGAAAAGGGGGGACCCAAAGGGACCCCATAGCGGGGTGTTCTCCAAACACCCCATAGTGGGGTGTCCTCACTTGGGGGTGGGGGTTGTGGGGAACCCACAAGGTCACCTTGGGGCACCCTTTAAAAAAAGTGACTAAGTGTCATTTGATAACGGTGGTGAACTCACTGGCAGAGCCGGTGGGAAGCTCCCTGAAATGAATTTAGAAATGTATCCATTGAATTCCGCATCTGGTTTTCTAATCTCCTGAGACCTTTCCAGAATCTATGGAAATTTGAAAGGTTACAACCAATGCATCCACTATCTCCACTTCTTTTTAAGCCCTTAAATGTAGGCGATCGGGACCAGCAGACATGTCAGCCTTTAGTCCTGTTAGTTTTTCTAATACTTTGCCTGAAATTAACATGATTGTCTTAAGATCCTGCATCACTTTTAGCTGTTGATTTTCTGTATTTCGTGGAATTCATTCTGTGTATCCTACTGTAAAGACTGATGCAAGATACTTGGAACAACGTTCTCTGTTTGGGAGACTGTTCTCATTGATCTCATTGCCCTCAGGGGCAGCAGGGTAGCATGGTGGTTAGCATAAATGCTTCACAGCTCCAGAGTCCCAGGTTCGATTCCCGGCTGGGTCACTGTCTGTGTGGAGTCTGCACGTCCTCCCCCTGTGTGCGTGGGTTTCCTCCGGGTGCTCCGGTTTCCTCCCACAGTCCAAAGATGTGCGGGTTAGGTGGATTGGCCATGCTAAATTGCCTGTAGTGTCCTAATAAAAGTAAGGTTAAGGGGGGGGGGTTGTTGGGTTACGGGTATAGGGTGGATACGTGGGTTGAGTAGGTTGATCATGGCTCGGCACAACATTGAGGGCCGAAGGGCCTGTTCTGTGCTGTACTGTTCTATGTTCTAGTGTTTTATAGAATTAACAGTGCAGAAGTGCTGGACTTGAATAGCTACTGATTTGGGAGCACAAATCGGGAAGTCATACCCAATGCTCAGCCAATGTAATCTATGCATGGCAAGAATTGCAAATGATTCTTCAGGGAATCCTACCATCAGGCTGCCATTTGAGCATGTGGCTCAATAGGGGAGTCCCATGGCTGTCCATCCCCCCCTCCCCCTCCCACATTGCACAGCAGCCCCCCACAACCCCGCTCATCGTGGATCAGCCCCCCACTCTGGAACCCGATTCAACCCCCACCCATGGATTTTCTGGGTCCTTCCCCTTTCCCAGTACAGGGGTGAACCAACCACACCCCTCCAAAATCCCTGAATGGGGGGAACCCCCTGAATAGGGGACTCCCGCCCCCAAGTCCCCTGCAAATAGGTGACCACCCAGAGACCCTTTGAACAGCATGCGCCCCCAAGAGACCCCTTGAATAGGGGGACCTCCTGTGACACCCGAATAGGGGGACCCTAAACTGAGACCCCCTGAATAGCGGGTATCCTCCTAGATCTCCTGAATAGGTTGACCTCTCGAGACCCCCTGAATATGGGGAACAATCCCGAGACCCCCTGAATATGGGGACCACCTCCAAGACCACTGAATAGGGGAACCAATATGAGACGCCCTGAATAGAAGGAACCCCCCCCCCCCACGAGACCTGCTAAATAGGGGAGCCCCCATGAGACCTCCTGAATAGACCACCCCAAGACCCCACGAATAGGGGACCCTCCCTGCATACACCCTGAATAGGGGCCCCCACAGAGGTGGCCTGAATAGGGTGATCCTCCACAGACCCACTGAATAGGGGGACCCCTGAGACCTACTGAATAGGGGGATCATCCAAGACCCCTTGAATAGGGGACATGCTCAAGGCCCCTTGAGAACAGGAGCCCCCGATACCCCCTGAAAATGGGAAACCCCCCACAAGACCCACTGAAAGGGGGACCCCAATGAGACCTGAATAGGGGAACTCTCCCCGAGACCCTTAAATGGGGATACCCCCCCACAACACCCTCTAAATAAGGGGATCCCCCACCCCATGAGACCTCCTAAATAGCGGAACTCCCATGAGACCTCCTGAATAGGGGGACCCCCCGAGATCCTCTGAATAGAGGGACCCTACTGGAGACCCCTTGAATAGGGGCACACCCAACGAGACTCCCTGAAAAGCAACCCCCCCCCCCTCCCACAGACACCCCAGAATGGAGACCCCTGTCTGGAAGCTAGAGAGCAGTCCAGACAGGGGCATAATTGTTGTAACACTCATCTCGGCATACACCTGCTGGCTCAGACAGTTGAAGCACCACATGTCTCTTAACCTTGCTTCATTCATGGATGAGTATCTCTGAAGTGCTGTAATCACAATATTTACAAACATCAACCACTTCAAAGAGAGTTAAGTGCTGTCAATTTCTAGCTCAGCACTTCAAAATCACTTGAGTGAAGGGGTGTGTTTGTAATGCACTTAACTGTCTTTGAAGTGGCTGATGTTCGTAAACATTGTGATTATAGCACTTAGAGTTACTCATTGATGAAGGGAGATGAATGAAGCAAGGCTCACACTTGTCTTTGTGGAAGCTGCCAATCACAGCCCACTGAAAAATGAATGAATGGCTTGCAGCTAAAGGATCTGAGGAGTTTAAACACAGGACACTACTTTTCTCTCTCCAGGAATTAATGTGTGGTGCTTCCAGAAACTGAACTAGGCCAGACGCATAAATACTGTGGTTGAAAAAACAGGTTAGAGGCTGGGAATTCTGTGGTGAATAATTCACCACCTGACTTCCAAAAGCCTGTCTACCATCTATAGGGCACATTAGGAATCGGGTGGAATACTCTTAGGAATGGGCAATAAATGCTGTCCTCTCCAGAAAAGCTCACATTCCGTGAAAGAATAAATTTTTAAAATGCACTTTTACAACTGTGATGATATGCAATAAGCAGTCATGCATAAGGTGATAGACCAGACCTCCAACCAGCAGGTGACAGTAGAGAACAACCATGTGACACTGTTACCTCAGGGAGTCTGGGGATAGTCTTCGTAGTGGATAATCACAATTTGTAGTAGCTCTTAGATTATTTCTAATAGTTAGTAGTTTTTGATAATATTCTTATGGTTATCTAACCCACATAATTGTTGAACAATAAAACTTTAACTAGTTACAAACTAGACGTTCTCTAGTGCACTTATTCCAACTGGTCAAGCACCAGAATGTAACAACAACCAGGTTGGGTCACCAGTGTAATGGCTATCAAGCAAAACTCCATATCAATTTGTTGGTAAGTGCCTTATTATTATGTGAAACATTAGTTACAGTTCAGCTTTTTGTTCCAAGATTTTTGAATTGTGTTCCTGGCTAAAAAACAGTTTGTGTAACCTGTAAACTAGATAGACAGATTACAGTGAAAAGTATTTTTCTGTGGCCAAGGGAACGTACGCAGTACGTACATAGTAGACAAAAGAATAATCGACAGAGTACATCAGGCATTGTCAAAGTCGGGGGCACAGTCAGTGGGCCACAAGAGGGTGCCGGGAGGGTCGCGGAGCCATCCGTCGCAGTGCTCCCAATCGCGAAATCTCCGCGCAACAGCCGCAGCAGCCAGCTTTTAATAACGCCGCTGCAAGCGGCCTTCAAAATAGCCACGACCATATAAAAAAAGTGCGGCCGCACTGCGCATGCGTGCCCGATCATCGGTGTGCATGCGCAAAACCATGCACATGCGCACCGATGTTTGAGCACGCATGCGCAGTGCAGCTGCGTTTCTTTCATATGGTTAAAAGGCCGCTCGCAGCCGGCATAGTTAAATGCTCGCTCTGCCCGGTTCGGAAGTGCTCAGTTCTTCTGAACGAAGTCAGGCCGAGTTTTCTCCTGGCGACTAGCACCATCGGACCCACCAAAGAAATCCACCGCCCTGGCCTCCACCTCAGAACGCGCCTACTACAGCACGCTCATCCTGCACGACGATGGGGTCACTGTCACCAAAGACAAACTCAATGCCCTGATTAAAACAGCTGGTGTGACCATTGAGCCTTTCTGACCTAGTCTGTTTGCCAAGGTGTTGGCTAATATTGACGTCAATAGTCTGATCTGCAACGTTGGTGCTGGTCATCATGCCCCAGAGGCTGCAGCAGTTGTTTCCACCGCTGCCCCTGTTGCTGCTGAAGAGAAAAAGGAAGAAAAGAAACAGGAAGAATCTGACAATGATTTGCTCTCTTTGATTAAATGTGCCGTGCAACAACATTGTTACAATTTACATAAAATAAATAAAAATTGTATATAAAAGCAGGCTGTGCGGCTGAAGACCGTGAATTTGCGCAATCGGAGACGCAGAAGATTTTTTTAAAAATTCTATGTAACCGTCCTGCCTGAGGGAGGCAGACAGCAGGTCACGGCCCCCGAAGGTCGCCATCATGTGCTTTGGGCGCGATTGTGATTCCTCCATTTTGTCAACAGCAAACAAGGTAAGAGAAAATGGTGGGTCGCGAAGGTTGGCCGGCGTGGGCCGTGAAGGTCGGCCGCCAAGGTTGCAAAGGTCGGCCCGTGAGGGCCGTGAAGGTCAGCTGGCGTGGGTCGCGAAGGTCATCCAGCGTGGGTCGCAAAGGCCGGCCAGTTATCAACAAATAGTGATTGGTTACAGTGTGGAGCACGGCCAAACAAGAGCAGCATAGGGCGTCGTGAATAGTGTTCTTACAGGGAACAGATCAGTCCAAGGGGGAGTCGTTGAGGAGTCTAGTAACTGTGGGGAAGAAGCTGTTCCTCTGTCTGGATGTGTGGGTCTTCAGACTTCTGTATCTTCTGCCTGATGGAAGGGTCTGGAACAGGGCAAAGCCTGGGTGTGAGGGGTCTCTGACAATGCTGTCTGCCTCTTTAAGGCAGCGGGAGGTGTAGACAGAATCAATGGGAGGGCGACAAGCTTGTGTGATGCATTGGGCTGAATTCACCACACTCTGCAGTTTCTTGCGATCTTGTGCCGAGGAGTTGCCATACCAGGCTGTGATGCAGCCAGGTAGGATGCTCTCTGTGGCACAGCTGTAGAAGTTTGTAAGAATCCATGCAGACATGCCAAATTTCTTCAGCCTCTGTAGGAAGTGGAGACATTGTTGGGCTTTCTTGACTGTTGTATCAACGTGAGTGGACCAGGACAGACTGTTGGTGATGGTGACCCCAGGAACATAAGGCTATTGACCATCTCTACTTCGGAGCCATTGATGTAGATGGGGGATGGGGGACAGGGGGTGGTGTCGTGCTATGCTTCCTGTTTCCAACATTTAGAGGGAGGTTGTTTTCGGTACACCATGCAACCAAGTGATCTATCTCCCTTCTGTAGTCTGATTCGTCGTTGTTTGAGATACCTCATTTGAAGCCTACTTGTGACAAGCGATTTTCATTTCATTTCACAGCCGTATCATCTGCAAACTTATAGATTGAATTGGAGTTGAATCTTGCCACACAGTCATGTGTGTACAGGGAGTACAGTAGAGGACTGAGCGCACATCCTTGCGGGGCCCCAGTGTTGAGGACTATTGTGGAGGAGGTGCTGTTACCTGTCCTGATTGCGGTCTGTTGGTGAGGAAATCAAGGATCCAGCTACACGGGAAGGGATCAAGTCTAAGAAAACATGCGGTGTCCAATCTAAATCAAATCTTAACGTTTCCCCTGTGGTAATGAAATAGACAGTACATGTCCACCACATTGTTCTGTTCCTTCATTTATTCTTTCATGGGATGCTGGTACCAGCAGCAAGGGCAGCATTTGTTGTCCATCCCTAATTGCCAACTATTTTTAAAAAAATAATTTTTCTTCATATTTTTCAACAACAAATTTTCTCCCAACAATAAAATAAATAAGGCATAGAAAAAACAGAAAGGAAAGCCCCTCCCCCCAATACAAAGCAATAAATTAATAACAAAAAAGAAAGTCACAAACATATTGTTGCAAAAATAAACCCCCTGAACAGACCCATAATCCGCCCCGCCCCCCAAAGAAAAGGCTGCCACCGCCGGAATAACCCCTGCACCGACCCCCTCAGGGCAAACTTGACCCTCTCCAGTTTGATGAACCCAGCCATATCGTTAATCCAGGAATCCGGGCTCGGGGGCTTCGCGTCCCTCCACTGTAAAAGAATCCTAATTGCCAACTATATTACGGTGGATCTGCAGTCGCACATAGGCCAGGACAGATTAGCATGGCATGTTTCCCTACCTAAACTACATTAATGAACCATTAATAGTTTTTTTTAAGGGCAGTTGATGATATTTTCATGGTCACTATTACTGAGACTAGCTTTCAATCTCAGAATGGAAATTAATTATTCTGCCAGCTGTCGTGGTGGGATTTGAAATCATGTCCCCAGGCCAATGGCCTGGGGTATGATGTCCTGTGACGTTAGCACTACACTATGGTTTCTCCCTCTACTTTATCTTTCTATTTTCTGATTAAAGTTTGTCTGTATGTTTTTGATTGAAAGATTGCAATTCCTGCAATTCCGTTCCTTCAAGCAGTTTGATGAAAGGGTCAATGTTATTAATTTTGAAAAACCTTGATGTGCTGCGAATTATTTTGACTGTGTATTTTTCAAAAGTCTACTCATACAGACAACGAAATGAAGCAGTGTGATAAAATATATGGATAGAGGAGTAGAAATTGTAGACTTCAGTCTGCAAAGGGTGAATCTGTGGCAGAACCAAAATGATCCCGTCTGGAAATATGTTAAGTATTCTGAATTCCCAGAGCGGGACAATTAAATCTCTCCAGGGATACTTCAAAACTATACCTGCAAATCTCAGGCAGCTGGATGTCTTCTTTCTGACGATTTACTGACTGATGCGAATGTTAAATCCTGCTACAAAAGATATGAGGAATTTCCTTTGATAGAGAATGGCTTACCCTCGTCTCATTAATCTGATCAATCAAACCATTCATCTGTCTTAGCCAAGTGAAGGTACCGCCTACTCATCCATGTTTTATAATAATAGAGCTTATAGTTTAACTTAGTAAAAATAATTTTATTTCAAGTGTTGTAGCTGAGAGGTGTTCCTGAATGCCCTAACAAAATAACCTGATAGAAATCATGAGGGGGATTTTCCGGCCATCATGCCAGCGGGATCTTGCAGTCCCACCAAAGCTGAACCTCCGCCATAGATTCCCCGGCGGCATGGGGTGGATTCAATGGGAAATCCCATTGCCAGTGGCAGGACCAGGAGATCCATCCGCCAGCCATCAGCAAGCTGTCTCCCGCTGCTGCATGCCACAGAGGACGCAGAAAATCCCCCCTCCCATATATTTGTTTTAAGCTGTGCATGTATTTGGAAACGAGTTCCCTGAAGTGACAAGAATTGGAGAGATTCTTTTTCAGCAATTATAAGTGAAGAGTTATACTTAGGTGGTAACAGCAGCTGCATTTGTATGTTGTGTTGATTTGTTAGGCCAGTTCTAACGATGTGAGGCATAAAATCGACACGCTGAGCAAAAACATGATAGAATTCAGTTGCCTTTGTTCAGATTTTGACTCTACACTTGTGGCTTGAAGCTTGTGGCGTGAGAAACAGGTGCTTCCTTGACAGGACCTTAACATTGAAACATCTTTCTTGTCAGCTTGAAATTCCTGAATATAAATAAACACATTTTTGGGGGAAATGATAGGCGTACCAAAAATAATGGAAGCATTCTGTGTTACTTCTAATTTTCTATTTTATCAAGATTAATTTAGATTACTCATCATTTGGACTGCAGTTCCATGCATAGGGAAGACTGACTGCAGTTCTATGCATAGGGGAGACTATCAGGAGTTCAGGCACATGTTGTAGCACTGCCCTGAACACCCCCCCCCCCCGCCCAACCATAACTTACTGTCAATGTTCCATGTTCCATCCATAATATATACAAATTCATGGAAACTGTGAACCCGTGATATAGGCCCTAAACAAATATGTATCTACTCACATTTGAATGCATTATTACAGTGACCAATCAACCCAGATCGATTTTACCAATTCCTTTCATAACATTCAATTTCGATCAACTGGACTTCTTTTCTTTTCCAAATGAACAAAATCAAGTTGTTTAACCCTTGCTCATTCCACACATTCCTAGTATCTGAATCATATTTTTTGCTCTTCTGTGCACCCTCTAAAGAGGACAATAATTTCTTTCCTTATGGATTTTAATCAAATAAATGCAATACTTAGCTGCTGACATAGCCTGCAAATAGACAACAGCTGCAGAGTGATGGTGAGGGTGCTAAGTGGTGAACAGATCAGAACCTAAGTGGTGAACAGATCAGAGGGTGGCACTGTGGCACAGTGTTTAGCACTGCTGCCTCATAGCGCCAGAGCCCCTGGTACGATTCCCACCTGGGGTCACTATCTGCAAGGAGTCTGCACGTTCTCCCTGTGTCTGCGTGGGTTTCCTCCGGTAGCACCGGTTTCCTCCCACAGTGCAAAGATGTGCAGGTTAGGTGGATTGGCCATGCTAAATTGCCCCTGAGGATGAGGTTACAGGGCGAGTGATGGGGCCCAGGTAGGGTGGTCTTTCAAAGGGTCGGTGCAGACTCAATGGACTGAATGGCCTCTTTCTGTACTGTAGGGATTCTATGATTCTATTCTAACCTAGCTATATCTAATTAAAGGCTACAATCTGGGACTTGATTATTTATGTTAATCAAAATGACTGCCATCATTTCATTTCCGGAACGTAATTCTACACACGCTGGTAGATTGAAGGTTTCCTCCTTACTGGCTTTATTGTTTTTGTTAAATCAGCTTTGGCAATCCCACTTAGTTCCTTGTAGACACCAAAACATTGGCACCATTTGGCGCTAAATGGACTCCACATAACCATTAGAAACTTGTTTGGAAATACTACGCTGATACAGTTTGTGGCTTCCTTTCAGCGATTGAATCTAATACACATTGGGCCAGGTCTTGCAGAACATAGCATCTGTTTTACACTTTTAGCTCAAACATTTCTTGTGCTGTAACATTTTGGAATTGTACTCTCATAATTGTGCAGGGAGAGCAATGGGGTATTTTGGGATCTCTGTCAATGGCACAATGGCAGTGTATCTTCATAACCAATAAGATTTAAAATTGAGAATTAGATCAGGTCCAGAACGCAAGGGCAAGAAAAAATGGATTGAGAAAGAAAAGAAACAAAATTAGTTTTTATAGTTTGGTATTCTTAAAATAAACTATCCATCACTAACCATAACTCTAGGCTACAACATGCATGCAAAAGCGTATGTTGCCACAGAAACTCCTTCATTAAATGTTTTTAAGATAAGGATAGATAGTTTTTTGAAGAATAAAGGGATTAAGGGTTATGGTGTTCGGGCCGGAAAGCGGAGCTGAGTCCACAAAAGATCAGCCATGATCTCATTGAATGGCGGAGCAGGCTCGAGGGGACATATGGCCTACTCCTGCTCCTAGTTCTTATGTTCTTATGTAAACTCAAACTCCTGAGGTTGGCTGAAGTAGCTGGAAGGCTGATGTGATTTAGATTGGTGCCAACAGCATGAAGTTGGATCCCCATTCTGGTTGGGTGGATCTGGGACCTGCCTCCTTCCCCTGTCTCTGGAGAATAAGATTTTAAAATCCCTTAACAACATTTAACTACAGGCAGGAATTGAATTGGACAGTTTAACATGTTGTGGGCTCACTTATTTACCTAAGGCACAAGAGAACAGCTGATGCATAGGTAAATTGGAGAGTTTAAATTGTTCAATTTCTGGGCCAGAGAGACTGACTCGCATTGCATTAGTAATTATCACAATGTTAAAAAGATAGTTCTAGCCCTAAACGTACTTTGAGTTATGTGAACAATTCATGTACAAATCCAGCAGTTTCTTTAAAATAATGGGAAGGCGAAGGGTGCGATGCTGTTTGTGTGAATAACAAAGCGTGTTAAATCAGCCAATGAGTTTTGGAAACTCACAACTCGCGCCATATTATTGAGCCCTTGAACTTGTTAGTCAGTTTGCGCATAAGCATGCATTGTTAACAAACTATTAGCACGGCAGCACAGTAGCATAGTGGTTAGCACTGTGGTTTTGCAGGGTCCCAGGTTCGATTCCCTGCTGGGTCACTCTCTGTGCGGAGTATGCACGTTCTCCCCATGTCTGCGTGGGTTTCCCCGGGTGCTTCGGTTTCCTCCCACAGTCCAAGACGTGCAGGTTAGATGGATTGGCCATGATAAATTGCCCTTAGTGACCAAAAAGGTTAGGAGGGGTTACTGGGTTAGGGGGAATACGGTGGAAGTGATGGCTTAAGTGGGTCGGTGCAGACCCGATGGCCGAATGGCCTCCTTCTGCACTGTATGTTCTATGTATTATTTTTATTTTCCAGTAAGATAAGGCCTTTATTATAGCAGAATAGAAATAGCTTCAGTCTTCAGCTAAATTGGAAGCGCAAACATTTGAACCACACAGATGGAAATGTAATACAATGAGGGCATTAAACACTGCGTGCAGGATTCAAGACTGCAAACAGGAATTATTTGAGTTGTTTGATGCTACTTTGATATATGGGCTCTCTCTTAATTCATCTCTAGTGTGTAGAGTGTGGAGATTCCTCTCACCTTTCAAAGAGCTCTGAAGACAGGAAGCATGGTTTAACATGCATAATACTCAGGGCACTAAGAAAATCTGCTGCACCATATATCTTGACAAACCTAAAAAATGTTCTTGTGTTTGTTTTTAGATATGTACTCCACTGTCTGAGATATAACAGGTCATCGATGCAGGAATGTTACCATGGGACAATGCTTACATCTCCATTCTCTTTCCAGCTGAAAGCAGAGGTCTTCACATTAGCACATATATTTCCATATTTTCACTGCATGTGAGCCTTTAACTCATGCCCGTTCCTTTTAGTTAAGGAAAAGTGATGAGACATGAGGCTTTGAAATAATATTGAAACTGGCAAGCTATAGCAAATAGTTCTAAACACAGGCAGTGAAGTTGCTAATGGGCAGCAAAAACAGAACAGTCCAATTTCTGGGGTTCTTGTTTCCTCTGAATTAGTACACGGCAACATGGGGCATACTTTTAACATGCCACATTGGTATACAAAATTGTGAGGAATAGAGATAGAGTAGACAGGAGTATCCTGTTTCCCTTGGCAGAGAGTTCAAAAACCAGAAGTCATAGATTCAAGCTAAGTGGTAGCAGGATTAGAGGGGACATGAGAGAAACCTTTTTCAGATGGTGGTGTGTGTCTGAAATTCGCTGCCTGAGTTGGTGGTGGAGGCAGAGACCCTAAACTCTTTATGAACGTATCTGGGTCTGCACCTTAAATGCTGTAAACTGCAGGGCTATAGGCTGTGTGCAGGAAGATGGGATTAGAAAGGGCACCTGGGTGTCTTTGGGTCAGCATGGACAAGATGGGCTGAATGGCTTCCTTCTGTGCTGTATCTTTTCTATGGTTCTGTGGACTTTATTTTATTGCAGAAAAAAAGTTTGGGTCAGGACAGTGTTGATCATCTGAAAGGTACTAAAGTATCGTATTGGCGCATGTATCGTAGCACACAGAGAGTCAGAAGCCAGAAGCAAATAAGCTAATAAATTCATCAAAGCTGTCTTGTGACCTGACTGCTGATAAGAGTTTCAAAGAACTCTGTTAAATTGAAAGAATTTGAAATGAAATGAAAATCGCTTATTGTCACAAGTAGGCTTCAAATGAAGTTACTGTGAAAAGCCTCTAGTCGCCACATTCCGGCGCCTGTTCGGGGAGGCTGAGACGGGAATTGAACCCGCGCTGCTGGCCTGCCTGGGTCTGCTTTCAAAGCCAGCGATTTAGCCCTGTGCTAAACCAGCCCCTATCTGTCTGTATTTATCTGTACTTTTTTGTTTTTCCTTTCTGTTATTTTGTGGATGTTGTTCTTTTAAAAAATAAATATAAATTGGTTGAATAGTACTAGTCCCTTGCACATGATACTCTGGTCTTATTAGTACGTATATGTTATCTCTTGCACACTGATCATATTTAGAACAAAATAGTAATTGAGAGACCAATCGTTTCTGAAATTCTCCGAAATTGATATCCCCCTTTTATAAAGACAGAGGGTTAAATTATATATTTTCGTATTGTGACAAATGAGCCTAAACTGCTGCATTTGTGAATAATGTGCTTGCATATTCATATGGAACTTTCCTATTCATAACCATATAAATAACAATGAACAATGAGAAAAAAAGAAAAGTACAGCATGGGAACAGGCCCTTTGGCCATCCAAGCCTGTGCTGACCATGCTGCCCGTCTAACCTAAAACCTTCAACACTTCCGGGATCCATATCCCTATTCCCATCCTATTCATGTATTTGTCAAGATGCCTCTTAAATATCAGTATTGTACCTGCTTTCACCACCTCCTCCGGCAGTGAGTTCCAGGCACCCATTACCCTCCTGTGTGAAAAAGAAAACCCTCGTACAACTCCTTTAAGGTGCCCCTCGCACCTTAAACGTATGTCCCCTAGTAATTGATGCTTCCACCCTGGGTAAAACATCTGACTATCCACTCTGTCCATGCCCCTCATAATTTTGTAGACTTTTATCAGGTCGCCCCTTAACCTCCATCGTTCCAGTGAGAACAAACAAGCTTACCCAAACTCTCCTCATAGCTAATGCCCTCCACACCAGGCAGCATCCTGGTAAACCTCTTCTGTACCCTCTCTAATGCCTCCACATCCTTCTGGTAGTTTGGCGACCAGAATTGAACACTATATTCTAAGTCTGGCCTAACTAAGGTTCTATACAGCTGCAGTATGACTTGCCAATTTCTATACTGAAGGCCAAGCCAGTGAAAAAGAATGCCATATGCCTTCTTGGCTACCTTGTCCACCTGCGTTGCCACCTTCAGAGACCTGTGGACCTGTACACCCAGATCCCTCTGCCTGCCAATACTCTTAAGGGTTCTACCATTTACTGTATATTTTCCACCTGTTTTAGACCTTCCAAAATGCACAACATGATACTTTAGTCAGATTTATAATACAGAAAAATGAAGAAGAACTGGAGTCATAGAAGAAACTTGCACACATCACTGGAATTATGTGCAAAACAAAAGTGACAGTGTCACATTCTGTGATTGTAGGCTGACTTTGGAGTGCATCAAGCAAATGCATTGGTACATCTTCAATTCCACACTTGATTCATTCTGTTATCTTTAAAAGAACACATGAAAAATTGTTCAGCTACATATTTGGGCAAAGGCTAAAATTGTCACAATGTTCATGACCTGCATGCTGACATGTTTCAGCATAATTTGTGCTGTTGAGCTTTATAGTGTGGTAAACATTTTTTTTCATGAAAACAGTGAATCTCTTTCTGCTAACCTGGATATAACAGGTTGCAATAATTGATAAATTTGAGGAAGACTGGACTTGTGATCTTCTGCAGTTGTCTCATTTAAATATATACCATGGGTTCTCACCCAAATTGGTCCTGCTCCTGTTGAACTTGTTGGTTGTAGGGTAAGATTTTTGTAAAGAAGATGGGATGGGAACCTATGTAAGGATTCAGAGCAGGGGGAATCAAGAACAAGATAAAAAAAACAGAAAGGAGAATAGGAAAAGTGTTAGGCAGAAAAATTAAGAGCCTCTATCAGCTAATACTGTAAAAATAAATAGTAGGGAAGGGACCGGGTATGTTAAAAGGACTAGCCTTGAGGTTTTATACCTGAACGCAAGGAGCATTCAAACTAAAATTGATGAATTAGTTGCGCAATAGCCTTGAGGTTTTATACCTGAACGCAAGGAGCATTCAAACTAAAATTGATGAATTAGTTGCGCAGATAGATGTAAAGGGATATGATATAGTTGGGATTATGGAGACATGGCTCCAAGGTGACCAATGTTCAGGCAACTGAACTTTGAGGGCTATTCAGTTTTTAGAATGGACAGACAGAAAGTAAATGGTGGTGGAGTTGCTTTGTTGATTAAGGGCGATATTGATACAGTATTGAGGAAGAATATCAGTAAAGATCTATCTGGGTGGAGTTAAGAAACACCAAGGGGCAAAAAACATTCATCGGGGTGACATACAGACCACCAAACTGCAGTGGTAATGTTGGGAATAGCATTAGACAGGAAATCAGAGATATATGTGATAAAGGAACATCTGTGATTATGGATGACTTTAATCTGCATATAGGTTGGTGACTCAAATTAGTCACAGTACAATAGAGGACGTTCTGGAGTGTATACAGGATGGTTTTCTGGACCAGTATGTTGAGGAATCAACAAGAGAACAGGCCATCTTGGGCTGGGTGTTGTGCAATGAGAAATGATTAATTGCCAATCTAGTTGTGAGAGAACCCTTGGGGATCAGTGACCATAATATCGTAGAATTCTTTATCAAGGTGAATCGTGAGGTGATTGATTCTGAGACCAAGGTCCTGAAACTCAATAAAGGTAACTATGATGGTCTGAAGCATGAGCTGGCAATGACAGATTGGGAAACATTACTGAAAGGAAGGACAGCGGACAAGCAATGGCAGGCATTCAAGGAACGAATATGTGAACTCCAAAAGTGTTTATTCCTATTTGGTGTAAGAGTAGAAAGGGAACTGTGGCCAAACGATGGCTTACAAGGGAAATTAGATTCAAAGAAGAAGCATACAAATTAGCAAGAAAAAGCAATAGACCTGAGGATTGGGAACAGTTTAAAATTCAGCAAAGGCAGACAAAGGGATTTATTAAGAAGGGGAAAATACAATTAGCAAGTAAACTAACGGGGAACATGAAAACTGACTGTAAAAGTCTCTATAGGTATGTAAAGAGAAAAAGATTAATTAAAAACTAATGTAGTCAGAAACGGGGGAATTCATAACAGGGCAAAGAAATGGCTGAGGAACTAAATTTGTACTTTGCTTCTGTCTTCACAAAGGAAGACATGAATAATATATCAGAAGTTCTGAGAAACGCAAGTTACAGTGAGGAGCTGAAGGAAATTAGCATTAGGAAAGAAATAGTTTTAGGGGAAATTAATGGGACTGAAGGTGGACAAATCTCCAGGGCCTGATAATCTTCATCCCAGAGTACTTAAGGAAGTGGCCCTAGAAATAGTAGATCCATTGGTGGTCGTTTTCCTTTGGACTCTGGAATGGTTCCTACAGATTGGAGGGTAGCAAATGTAACCCTGCTATTCAAAAAGGGAGATGGAGAGAAAACAGAGAACTATAGACCAGTGAGCCTAACATTGGTAGAAGGGAAGTTGCTGGAGCCTAATATCAAGGATTCATAGCACAGCATTTGGAAAGCAGTGGTGTAATCAGACAGAGTCAGCATGGGTTTATGAAAGGAAAATCATGCTTGACAAATCTACTAGAATTTGTGGGCAGCATGGTAGCACAAGTGGATAGCACTGTGGCTTCACAGTGCCAGGGTCCCAGGTTCGATTCTTCGCTGGGTCACTGTCTGTGCGGAGTCTGCACATTCTCCCCGTGTCTGCGTGGGTTTCCTCCGGGTGCTCCGGTTTCCTCCCACAGTCCAAAGACCTGCGGGTTAGGTGGATTGGCCATGATAAATTGCCCTTAGCGACCAAAAAAAGGTTAGGAGGGATTATTGGGTTACGGGGATAGGGTGGAAGTGAGGGCTTAAGTGGGTCGGTGCAGACTTGATGGGCCCAATGGCCGCCTCCTGCACTGTATGTTCTATGTTCTCATTCTTTGAAGATGTAACAAGTAGAGTTGACCAGGGAGAACCTGTGCATGTGGTTTATTTAGACTTTCAGAAATCTTTCAATAAGGATATAGTGAGACCTTGATATCCTCGTGCATCAGTCGCTAAAAGTAAGCGCACTGGTACAGCAGGCAGTAAAGAAGGCAAATGGTATGTTGACCTTCATAGCAAGAGGACTTGAGTAAAGGAATAAAGATGTTTTACTGCAATTGTAATAGGCATTGGTGAGGCCACACGTGGATTATTGTGTGCAGTTTTGGTGTACATATCTGAGAAAGGATGTTCTTGCTGTGGAGGGAGTGCTGCAAGGTTTACGAGGCTGATTCCTATGATGGCGCGACTGTCATATGAGGAGAGACTAAATCGGTTAGGTTCATATTAATTGGAGTTTAGAAGAGTGAGAGGGGGCCTCATAGAAACTTACAAAATTCTAACAGGGTTGGATAGGGTAGATTCAGAAAGAATGTTCCCGATGATAGGGTCATAGTTTGAGGATAATCGGTAAACCTATTAGGACTGGTGCAAGAAAAAACTTCTTCACCCAGAGAGTGGTGAATCTGTGGAATTCCCTACCACACGAAGTAGTTGAGGCCAAAATGTTGTGTAATTTCAAGAAGTATTTTGACATAGCTCTTGGGGCTAAAGGGATCAAGGGATATGGGGGGAAGGCAGGATCAAGTTATTGAACTTGATGTCACCATGATCATAATGAATGGCGGAGAAGGCTCGAAGAGCCAAATGGCCTCCTCCTGCTTATATTTTCTATGTTTAGCGAGTTACTTTTATTTCAAAAGAAGCAGCTGATGCTTTGTCCAAAAGTATAATATCTCCAGAAAGACACTGACCGGGATAGCCCTAGGATAACTTGTGGAAGGCGTACACGCACCAGAGGAAAAACCGGGTGGGTTCTGCTGCTGATGCATGATTTGTTGTTGTTTTTACTCTTCTGCTCCTTGTCATGCACAAGGCATCTATTTCCACAGCTAGTTTTCTTGGGACAAGTCGCTAGCCTGTCACCAGAGGCTTATATCTTGAGGGGTGCCACTCCACACCAAGCAATGTTGACCAGGAAGCTCTCCCACTCTTACTGCCTGCCATTGGCCTATTAGAAGCAGCTTGAAGATTGATAGTCAACCTATTGGCTGTGTTATCAGCACACCTTCCTTGACCATCAAATCTTGGGATGAATCTTGAACCCGGAGCCTCTGACTCAGATGCAGAGACACTATATACTGCATGATGCACCCGACCTAATTTTCACATTTGTCTCAGTGATACTTTAAGTCCAGACAATAAACAGAAAACTACCTTTTATGTAGAGATATATCTGCTATCATGGAATTAATTCAAGCCTGAAAATATCACCAACATTTACAAAATAAAATCACAATTTGCCTTGTTTAATCACTTCAAATCAGCGATCCTAATGATGTAAAAGATGTAATTAAACTGCATCCTTTGATTTACCATGAGTAATGTTACAGTATGTCTGTTATTAAGTATAAATACAACACTTTTAATTAAAAAGGCTCCATAGACTCCAGTAATTATGTTTGAAGATGCTTTGTTAAATGCATAATGAGAGCTGCATGAAATTATGGAGTATACTTCTCATCTGTCTGTTGCAGATGCTAATTTGTGTTCTGACCAGTTCAAATACTATAAATTAAGCTCTTTTATGCAGGCTAAAATTCATATTAATGTTCCGAAAATACATATTTTCCAAGGAGTTGTTTGCAGCACATCTCATGTCTGTTCCTTGAAAGTGTACAAATTTAAATTTCTTGCATTTAATAGGAATTTTAACACTGCTGAATTCAATTAGTGCCGAAAGATCTATGCTTAGACCTGGCTGTTGAAGTGTCTGCCCATGGCCTGCCGCAGTTAATAATAATCTACAGAAATGCTACAAACCAGTCAGACTTAAGCTAGTGTCTAATTAAGGTTGCGATAGATGGAAGAATCGGGCAGCATTGATCTTTTTGCCATTCATCAGTGGTCGCTGAAGTACAGTAATTACTTAATATATTTAGTGTAATCTTTGCTATGTTAGCTGCTGCATATGGCACAAGAACATAGAACAGTACAGCACCGAGTTTGCAAACATATGTTGCATGCTTCATGAAGCATAGGGTATTTGAGTCTAACACAGCTGAACTGAGCTAAAACTGTGCCTTACACCAAGAGGCTGGGATACAGCTGTTAAGGGGCTATGTGGCATTTTGTAATTAATACTGAAGTTAAAGTTTAATATATTATTGCTGCTATTTTGTTAGGTTACAACAAAAATTGAACTGGTGGCTTTGAAAAGATTAGCCTCAAGATATGCATGGGAAGATGGGAGCAGGAATGCCAGAATGCTGCTCTCTATGGTGTCTGCCACTGATTGAGCCGAGGTTTGTTGCATAAGGGTGGGAGGGCCATGAGGGGTAGGCATCTTGTCATTTGGATGTGCATTTGGGTTGGCTCTTATATAAACAAAAAACTGAAAACCTTGTCAAAACTTGTTTTGTGGCGAATTATTGACTTTGCACTCTAGAAATCAAAAGCAGCAGCTCCTGTGGGCTCCTTGGAACACAGGGACATTGGAACATCGGAATTAGGGACAGAAGTAGGCAATTCAGCCCTTTGAGGCTGCTCCACCAATTAATCAGATCATGGATCATTTCCTGGTCTCAAATCCACCTCCCTGCCTGTTCCCCATATCCCTTGAACCCATTTTTAAAATCAGAAATATTTCTATCTCCTTCTTGAAACCCTTTAATTATTCAGAATCCACCACACATGGGGCAGCAGTTCCATAAATTCACCACCCTCTGTGAGAAGTAGTTCCTACTCATCTCAGTTCTAAATCTACCACCTCTCAACCTTTATCTGTGACCTCTCGTCCTAGATTTCCTCACAAGGGGGAACATTTGGTCCCTTTTATTACTTTATGTACCTCGATCAGATCCCCTTGCATCCTTCTGAACTCCAGTGAGCATAGGCCCAAACTGTTTAATCTCTCCTCATATGTCAACCCTTTCATCCCCGGAATCAACCTGGTGAACTCCTTCGAACATTTCTGAAGATACAGTTGTGGCCCTCATTTTTGAGGATCCAATCTTAATCTGGACCCCCAGGTAGCCCAATACCCAGTCCTCTTGCTGAGGCATTCCTGGAGATTTCTGGTGTGCCTGTGGAACCCACCAGCTGTTTGTGATTGAGAGCGGGACATTAAAATTGCTGAATAGAATAACCCTTGCTGAACACATTTTGAAAAGACAACAGAGAACTTTCCACCTTTTGATGCCCTTTCCTCCAGTGAATATCTAATTTTCGTACCTTGATAATTTCCCATTGTACAGTCTTCATCTTTGATCCCTTAAATCTAAATGGCACAGCTTCGAACATATGTGACAAACAACCAGTTTAATGATTGATCAAGGGCCATCAGCCTCAACTGTCCTCTGCCAAAACTGTGCCCTGTTTACATGATCGTCCTGCAATGCAAAGATAATGTCCGGCTATTTTTCTACACCAGCAAACGTATCCTTAAACCCCCACCCTTTCCACAGAAAGTTTCACATTTTGCTTTCTGTACCGTATTCCCACTAAACTGTTAACCCCTCAAACCTCCCTTCTTGGCCCCCATGCTAATTGATAATTCAAATGGTCCCAACACCTTGGATACACTGCCCTTCCTTTGCAAAAGCTGAGATCAATAGTTTTCTGGTTAGAAAATGTGAAGGGATATGAGAACGATGTAGTCGAATAGCATCGAGGTGGAAGATCATCTATGATCTGGATGAATGGCGGATAAGGCTCAAAAGAACAAATGGTCTACACCTGCTCCCTATGTTGCTATTTTCAAGCTGCTGCCTCCAAAATCCACAGGCTATTGAACCCCGTCATTGCAAACTACCATCCCATTTCTGAACTCCTTGCCTGAACAAAGTGAATGTGCTGCCGCCTCTCAAATCTGTGTTCATCTTTTCTGCAACACCATTTTTATACCTGCTCAATTAAGTTTCCTCCTCTGTAAAAAGAAACTCTAAAATCACCCTAATCATAATCACAAATGACATCTTCTGTAATCCCCTGAGTTGCACTAGCCCTCTTCATCTCTTTGTTC
Organism: Scyliorhinus canicula; assembly: GCF_902713615.1. NCBI lineage: Eukaryota > Metazoa > Chordata > Chondrichthyes > Carcharhiniformes > Scyliorhinidae > Scyliorhinus > Scyliorhinus canicula. The sequence goes on from NC_052148.1 coordinate 179,650,407, forward strand.
ACTCTGCAGCCTTTGATGTGGTTGATCATGCCACCCTCTTTTAATGTCTGTCCTTCATTTAACAGCAGAATGGGACTAACTTGAACAGATCCTGCTCTTAGATATCCAGTCATGGCCTGAGTAAGTCCTGAAATTGTTTTTTTTCCCATCTCCACATATGAACTCATGGAATCCGCAAGGATCTCTCCATGGCCCTGCTGTTCCTTCTCATCTATATAAGGGCAGAACGGCAGCACAGTGGTTAACGCTGTTGCTTCACAATGTCAGGGACCCGGGTTTGATTCCCGGCTTGGGTCACTGTGCGGAGTCTGCAAGGTCTCCCCGTGTCTGCGTGGGTTTCCTGCGGGTGCTCCGGCTTCCTCCCATAAGTCCTGAAAGATGTGCTTGATAGGTGGTTTGGATATTCTGATTTCTCCCTCTATACCCGAACAGGTGCCAGAATGTGGCGACTAAGGGCTTTTCACAGTAACTTCATTGCAGTGTTAATGTAAGCCTGCTTGTGACACTACTACAGATTATTATTATTATATGCTTACCCACAGCAATATCATATCAGATTCTTCATGTACTCTGAATCCTAGCCCCACCTCGCTATCAACTCTCTTTATCCCTATTTTCATAGTTTTATCAGCCCATTTGTCTGATATCCAGTTCTGTTTGGGCTGAAATTTCGTCCAGTTAAAGTTTGAGAAAACTGACGCTATTAGGCAGAATTTTCCCATTTTCAGGCTAAGTGCTCCCGCAGCAGAGAATCTGGGCTGATTCCTGCTGGAGCTAGGAGCAAAGCTGACCTGCCATTCAATGGCACATAGGAAATCTTTCAACAAGGATTGGGGGTTTTGCTGGATTTGAGAGGGACAGGGCCTAATCTTGCTGACGGGAGAGCGGGGCACCCTCAGAATTCAACGCTAAATTCATAACTTTGTACAAAATCAAAGCAGATTACAGTGACTGCGACAATTACCGAGGGAACTCCTTGTTGCGTATTATGGAGAAAGTCTTTTCTTGCATTGCTCTTACCAGATTATAGACCCTGGCATCATGCATATAACCTGAATCTCAAAGTGCCTTGAGAATGACTTCGGTATCTACCAGTGTGCCAGAGCTGATGGCAAGCTGTTAAACTTGGCAAGACTGCACACCAAGACCAAAGTGTGTAATGACCTAGTCCATGAGTTGCTATTTGTTGGTGATGCCATACTGGCACCCCATACTCGAGTTCACTTGCAACAGCTTATAGATCGGTTCATCTGCACAGAGTCCATTGTCCATTGTCTCCCAAAATGCCGAGGTACCATTCGGGTCTAGATTTCATAAAAACATATCTCAAAAATGATTTGCCTTATCGTTTATATATGTGGTGTAGCTGAATTATTTGACCAGATATATACATATACATCTCACTGCTGCTCATAATGCATCCCCAATTTATTGCCTGACACTTTCCATACTGAGAATATCATGGGTGTTGTTTTCCAGTGATGGAGGAAGCTCGCTGTTGCCACCAACAGGAACTTCTGTCCTGTTGTTATCTATGGCATTTTGCATGGCTCTCCTGCCCGCTGGTAAAATCTGCCTGTGTGTGTGTGGGGGGGGGGGGGGGGGGGGGGGGGGGGGGTCCTGCCAGTGGGAAGGGCTGGAAAATCCTGCCCCAAGACTTTTCATATTATTCATTATTTATTTTCTGTTAGGAATGCATCACCACTGCACCCCCTTCATTCTTTCCCTCAGCCCCCTACACCACCACAGCACTTGAGAACTTGGGTTGGATTCTCCGGTCAGCGCGCCAAAATCGCATTCAGCGAATGCTGGAGGATCCAAGTTCACGACTTAATCGGGGGCGGCGCCGGTTTCACGATGCTCTGCCCCCCGAGTACGCCGTGTCACGTATCGCCGGCCTCAGGACATTGCCTGAGGCCTGCCCCCGATGCTGCGGCTGAGTTCCTGATGGTGTGGGCCTCTCTTGGTCTCATCCATCGGGAACTCGGCGTGGTGGCTGCGGACTCAGTCCAGCGCTGCTACAGTCGGGAGCCAGCGCCGCTGCAGTTGGGAGAAGGCCGATCCGTGGGCAGCGGGGCGCATGATTCGAGGCTGGGTCCACTGTGGCAGTGGGGTGGGGGGTTAGTCCAGGGCGCACGAACAGGCCAAAGGGGGGGGGGGGAACTGGCTGCAGGCCGCCGCCGTGGGCATGCGCGACCAAGGACCCGCCAATTCTCCAAGGCTTATCGGCAGCTAGAGCCGGATGATCTGCGCTGCCGTCCTGTTAGCCCCCAGCAAAATGGGGAATCGGTGGCCGTTTTGCACCAGTTTTCCTGGTGTGAAATGCCACCGTTCCCATGCTGACGTGGGGACATATTCCCAGAATCGGAGAATCCAGCCCCTTGTTTTTCACAGCTGCTGGCCACTATAAAGGAGAGAATGGCAGAAGAAGCGAGTTCAGTCAATCTTCAGTGCTCCTGAGGAAATCAGTACTTGACAAGTTTTTCAAAAGAGCATTTGCTGTGCTATCTCCATTATAACTTGTTTTAAACATGTTATAATGCTGAGTAAAATATAATGTAGCTAAAAAATCTATATATCTTAAGCTATTTATAACCTTGAATTCTTTTGAAAACCAGGCATCAAAGCCTGGGTGGTTTTGGAAGGCATACAGAGCTGTCATACCTTGAACATGTAGACTCTCTGATTAAAGTTTTCCCATCAATTTGCAGAGATTTATAGTTGCAATCTTCCTTTTTCAGGAAAATAAATCAAAGTTGTGTTTTGCAGAGGAGTTGGAAAGATGACTGTTTACAGGGAATTTGCTGTGGTATATATTTGAAATGTGCCTAATGTTCATATTTCTCACATGTTTTTTTCAATATTTAAATACAGATCAAAGAGTATAATTAATTTCTTCACACTTTTCCATTTCGATATATGGACCACGTGATAAGTGAAGGTGCACACAATATGTTACTGAAGTTGTAGAAGATGTTCTTCATTATATTTTTAATGACAAAGTGGGTGGAATTGCCAAATGTATTCCAGCAGAGATAAATGATGCATTCATTTTCAGAGGACTTTCTAAAGTTAAGACAATTTTTTTCTGTGTGCGTTGTGTTATATTTTATCTGAGGAATGCATGTCTTTGATTTTTTTTTTTAAAATATGATGTTGCTTATCTTTTCTTCATGAAAGAAACAACCTCTTGGAAGTCATTGCAGTAAAGCATTGAACCCCTTAGGACTCCCATTTCCTTTGCAGCTTTTAATTCTGACAGGTTTACTAATGTGTGACATCTGCAGAAATAAGATTTTGTAAATTGCTTGCGGAGTTTTGGAAATACAGGAAATCACAGAGGCGTCCATCATTTGCAGTGCTCCATAAATATGTTGTAAAATAGTATTCGTATTAATTGTCCAGAATTGGGTCTAAGGGTATGACAGGAATTTATATGTTCCTTTCACTGGATGAAAATCCACGCACTTAGTCTGTGATGCTTTTCACACCATGGGTAAATAAGTGAAAATGCCGGTTGACAATTGTTCCACCAATCTTTTAACCAGAAATATAGCCACTTCTAATATTTTTTTAAATAGAAGAGCAGAAGGTCCAGCTGAGAGGAGAATTAGGGGTCCTCATGCAAGAAGGAAAATGTCTTTGTGCCCCTTAATGTGCTGTTTGAACAAATGGCTGGAGTAATGCCCTGCTGAGGATCAATGCTAGTCATGTGAGACCAGCAGCATTTAAAACAACGGTGATGCAAACACAAAGACGGCTTCCGCTGCTTTTTAAGGCAAGAAGATCATAACTTGAGTGAATGATTATGTTCCATTCAGTGGTTACTGATTTAGCACATACGTTAACACCATTCAGAAAGTTGCTTGACTTGGCAGATATATAAAATAATGTTATTATTCTTGTTTATGGTAGGGAATTACATTATGACACATTTGAGGAGTAGATTTCTGTTTCTAATGCTTTGGATCTAAGTTGCTTTTATTATTTAGTACAATTGTGAAAATATTGTGTTTGCAATTTAAACTGGACAGTCAGTTTCAGAAAAAATGGTACCCCACACATTTTGCATTCAGTTGCTTGTTTGTTTTTTAAACTGACCATTACGGTTTCAGCAAACATCTGCATGTGGCTGTAGACACAAATGTGAAGTGTCTTCTTTCTTTACTATTTATTTATCAGATAAAAGTACAAAACTTGCCTCCTGGCTAATGACAATTCTTGGGAAGGAATATTTGTATTTCTAGCATCCCAAAAATATGCGTTTTATCCTTCGTATTCTATTGAGAGAGTAGATTATTCATCTCGATAATGCTTTCATTGATCATTGGTATTCTGTTGGGATAGAGAAAAGCAAGTTATGCAACCTCATGATTAGTGATTTGCCATTGTCATGCTGTGTATACCAGTGAGAAAGAGGCATGGCATCTGACTGCATCCCTGGAATCACAGGCTGGAATTTTGCTTTTTAAGAATTGTAAAGTTGGTTACATAGGATATGCAAGTCCTTCGCCAAGCTGTTCCAGTACAGATACAACATTGCACCCGCAGTGTCAGCAAGTGGCATTTTCTCAACAATAACCTGGTCACTGATGATTAATTTAGGTTCTGCTTGGGCCACTCAGCACCTGTCCCCACTACAGCCTTGATCCAAGCATACATAAGGAGCTGAAGTCAAGAGGTGAGATGAGAGTGACTGCCCTTGACATGCACCAAGACAGCATTTAATGGAGTGTGACATCAAGAAACCCAAGTAAAATTAGAGTCAATGGAAATTGAGGGGGAAATCTCTCTACTGGTTGAATAGAATAAAGGAAGATGGTTGTGGTTGTTGGAAGTCAAACATCCAAGCCCAGGATATTGTTGCAGGAGCTCTCCAGGGTAGTGTCCTAGGTCTAACCATCCTCAGCTGTTTCATTAATGACCTTGCTTCCATTCATTAGGTCAGAAGAGGGGGGTGATTGTACAATGTTTAGAACCAGGCACTTAGGGATGAACAATAAACACTGGTCCAGCCAGCAACGCCCACATCCCCTAAACAAATAAAAAACATTGGAAACATTGATGCTTAGGTTGATAAGTGACATGTTACGTTTGCGGCACAAGTACCAGGCAATGACCATCTCCAATCAGAGTGAATGCAGCCATCTCTCATTGAAATTTAATAGTATTGCCACTGCTGAAATTCTCACTATCAAATTTCTGGGGTTACTATTGACCTGAAACTGAACTGAATCGGCCATACAAATACTGTGGCCACAAGAGTAAGTCGGAGGCATGCAAGGTTCAGGGGGGGTTGTTGGGTTACGGGTATAGGGTGGATACGTGGGTTTGAGTAGGGTGATCATTGCTCGGCACAACATTGAGGGCCGAAGGGCCTGTTCTGTGCTGTACTGTTCTATGTTCTATGTTCTATAATACTGCAGTGATTAGCTCATAATCTGAACAGCCCCCCAAAAGCATGTGCACCATCTTCAAGGCACAGGTCAGGCGTGTAATACAATACTCTCCACTGACTAAATGAGTGCAGCTCCAACAACATTCATGAAACGTGACACACAGCAGCCCGCATGATTGGCACCAAATCAACCACTTTAAACATTTGCTCCCTCTGGACAGGGAAGACAAGCAGTTGGGGACTCCATTTCAAATTTCATCTGAAAGATGGCACCTCTTACAGCGCAGCACGTCCGCAGTACTACACTCGATGCACAGTGGCAGTAGTGTTTACTATCTACAAGATGCACTGCAGCATCTTACCCAATGCTTCTTCCAAACCCGCATCTTCTGCGACTGAGAAGGTCAAGGACAGCAGATTCATGGGAACACCACCATGTACAAGTTCCCCTCCAAGGCACACAGCATCCTGAAACATATTACTGTTCCTTCACTGTTGCTGGGTCAAAATCCTGGAACTTCCTCTCAAACAGCACTGTGGGTGTTCCTACATTGATTCCAGTCAATTCTTACCTCATTGATTGAGCGGTTCGTGAAGACCGCCCACCACCTCCTTCTGAAGATTAAGGATGGACAATAAATGCTGGCCTATTTGGCGGCACCCACATCCCATGAGCAAACAAATATTTTTTTAAATGGTACAGCAACAGGCCATTCGGCCCAACCAGTCCGTGCCGATGTCTATGCTTCACTCGAGCCTCCTCCCATCTTTTCTCATCTAAATCTACTTTTGTAACCATCTATTCCCTTCTCCCTCATATGCTTGTCTAGCTTCTCCTTAAATATATATTTTTTTTATCAACATATTTAGAGTACCCAATTCATTTTTTTCCAATTTAGGGGCAATTTAGCGTGGCCAATCCACCTAGCCTGCACACCTTTGGGTTGTGAGGGCGAAACCTACGCAAAACACTGGGAGAATGTACAAACTCCACGTGGACACTGACCCAGAGCCGGGATTGAACCTAGGCCCTCGGCGCCATGAGGCAGCAGTGCTAACCACTGCACCACCGTGCTGCCCTCTTAAATATATTTTAAAATGCTTTTCTCAAATCAACTATTGGAAACAGATATCTTAGCAATACTCTACAGAAAGGAACTGCTGATTTTTTAAACAAAAAGTTGGAAAATCAGACAGAAGAAGTGGTTGAAGCTGCTATTTCTGCAACAATGGTTACAGATTTGGCAAATGTAGTCCAAAAGTCCGATTTATTTATAGTGCACTGTACTAAATAATTTATGATGCAAGTTAGAGACTTTTGAGCTGCACTGTTATGCTTGCAGCATTGCAAGTGAACAGTGAACGTTATGAAAGTGCCACCAGAGCACTGATTCGTTTTGCTACGCGCTCCACTGCTGTGTCCCTGATCGCCAAGATCAGGGATACAGCAGTGGAGCTGCACAGCAAAACGAATCAGTGCTCTGGTGGCACTCTCATAGTCTTCACTGTGCCATGCAGGAATATCCCACTGGATGGTGCGATTCCGGACTGGGAAGACAAACAGTTGGGGACTCCATTTCAAATCTCATCTGAAAGATGGCACCTTCTACAACACAGCACGTCCTCAGTACTACAGTCGATTATAAGCTCAAGTCACTGGAGTGGGAATTGAACTCTTCTCACTTGGACGAGTGCTACAATTGAGCCATGATTGGTGACGTTCAACATAAATTCCCACTTGGTACTAGGTGGGCTACTGGGATATTGCTGTTAGATTTTGATCATCTGTGTATCTGCACATAAGCATGGCAGGCCCATGGCCTGGGGCTGTCAGGTGATGGCCATTGTGTTGTCTCTCAACCAAGTATCAACAATCTCTACAAAATGTGGGATGATGTTCCAGCTGGTTCTTCGATTATGGAAGAATGAACAATAAGCGATCTTGAACCAAAGTGATTGACTGCCATTGTATTTTCAGGCATGCTGACGATGGGTTGTGCAGCTGAGGCTAAAAGTAGCAGTCTCACTTTTCAATATTTCCAACCTGTGCTCAACCTTAGCAGTAGATATATTCATCAGCAAGCACTCAAGCTGCAATTAATTACTAATAGACAGCCCTAATAGCTTTCAGACCACTGCTGGCAAAATCATAACTGTGGGGACAAGAGTGTGGCTGTTTTCAGCTGTCATCACTTATTCAGTGGCCCAAAACTCAACATTAAAGAAAAATGAAACTGAACTTAAAAGTGCGCATGGACCCATTAGCAGCTTTAGCACCAGCAGATTCTTTGGTGTCTGGAGGGCGACTGCCGTGATTAGGGACCCCATAGGTCATAGGAGAGGCAGCGTTAAGTTTCAGCAGATGTGAGATTTGTTCATTTAGTGCAAATTGAATCTCGTACTGCCAGCCCTGGAATCTTGCACCACCATTTGAGGCCATTGGTAGCAGCAGGCTTCTGGGTGCAATTACTAGTGATTTGTGATACATATAAATTTAAAATGGAAAACTTGTGTGTTTGAAACAATGCGGCCTCTTTAGTTAGTTGGCCTGTGACTCTACACAGATTAGGGTTTTGAAATGATCAAACAAAATGGATGCTTGACATGTGGATGGAACAAAACATCACCTGTAACCAGGCTTGGTAGATTTCAAAGGTTGAGAGTCAACAGCAGCTTCATGTTGCCACAGTGAGCAGGTTAGTCAGGAACCTTTGCTCTGCTCCTGTGGGGCAAGCCTTCAATCTAGCATGGCTGCCCTCACCCTGACCCCATCACAAATTCTGGGGAGGTAGGCATTTGAATAATGGTGGCAGACAGCCACACCATTAACTATGGCCACTGGAACATCTGGCCCCATGGGGCAGGAGGACTTTGAAACAACATATTGTCACTTCTTTGGCGGGTGGTTTGCCGAACACAAAATTCCCAACTTTAAAAGTGCACATGGTTGTTTACTCTTATGCTAACAGCAAGGGGCTGTTTAGCACCCTGGGTTAAATCGCTGGCTTTGAAAGCAGGCCAGCAGCATGGTTCGATTCCCGTAACAGCCTCCCCGAACAGGCGCCGGAATGTGGCGACTATATGTGTTGACAATAAGCGATTTTCATTTCTTAAGTGCAGTTAATCCATTGTTTATTTTCCCCATAGTTTGAAAGTATATATTCACAGTATATATTGCAGAATGTTCCATTTGCTACTTTATTTTCTTCTGATTCTAATATCTCCTTTTTTTCTTCTTGGGTTCCTTCCCTTTAATAACCCTTTCTCTGAACTGAGGATTAATGGCCAGATAATTTGTTTCCAGGGCCCTGCTCTCTCACACAGATAATGCCAATAGGAGAGATACATTTTCCTTTCAATCCTCCTCCCAGGGGAAACGTCACTTCATCAGTCCAAGAATACAGCATGTAGAAATAAATGGGAAGAAACAGGGAAATGGTTTTGGGAATGGGTTGCTTTGAATGATGTCCCATGGGATTTAACTGCAATCCCTGTTATTTCTAATGCATAAATAACTTGGATACTCTAACCAATTGTATGCTTGCTAAATGTGATTGCAGTGCTAAAATAGGGAGAATAGTCGACTTGAAAGGCACAATGAAAAAGAACAAGTCTAAAATCACTAAATATTAAGCAATATAGAATGGTGAAAAATGTATCATAAGTATACAGAAATAGGATAAATTTTTCAGAGTTGGAAATTGACAAGTGAATTGTAGATCTATTACGTTCAATATTGAGTTCATATGGAAAAGCTATTACTCGGCACACTGAATTGCCTGAAATTCTAGAATGTATTACAAAACTGGAAGGGTTCATGTTCACTCCCATAAAGGAAGCCATCTAATTTTCTTCCATTAATTTAATCGATGAAATTGGATGGGTTTCTTTATAGGCACACAATCCAAAATACTCTTTGTTTGTGTATTCACTGTGCTCAGTGTGGCGAATTATCGACTTAGGAAAATATCACATGTACTGTAAATATGCTATACTGTGATCAGTATAGGTCATCATTGATGTGTTGGGTACTCTGGATCCGTGGAGACTGTGTTTACCTCAGCAGTAACACATACAGGCTACCAACACTTTAAATAGTACAACACTATTTTATTAAGCTAGAAACGGTTGAACATACTTTCACTGTGGGTCGACACTATGTTAGATTAAACTAAAGACCTATGCCTATCTTAACCAGTCTATGCACTCAGCACATGGTGAAGATCTGTGCTGTAAGCTGTGAGCTCTGTCCTTCTGAGAGGCTGCATCCCGAATGAGCGGGAAAACTAGTGCCCTCTGTCTTCATAGTGAGTGTGCTCTAACTGGTGATTGGCTGCGGTGTTGTGTGTGTTGATTGGTCTTGCTGTGTGTCAATCAGTGTGTGTGTCTGCACCATGATATATTATGTATATTATGACAATCGTACGATGGGTTGGGTTTTACATACAAACATACAGATGAATTAGGCCCTTCAAGCCTGTTCCACCATTTAATAAGATCTTGGCTGATCTGATTGTAACCTCAACCCCACATTCCTGCCTACCCCCGTTTCATCCCATTTCAGGGATAACCTTTCATCCCCTTTTTAATCAAAATCTATCTAGCTCTGCCTTAAAAACAATCAAAGACTCTGCTTCCACTAATCTTTAAGGAAGAGAGTTCCAGAGACTCACGGCTCTCTGAAAGAAAACAAATCTCATCTTAAATGAGTGATGTCTTATTTTTAAGCAGTTCTAGTACCCCTCGTTCTAGATTTTCCAACAAGAGAAAATATTCTCTCCATGTCCATCCTTTGTTCTTTTTGCACCACGTGGACACTTTTTCCTTGATTCAACTTGCCAATTGTTTTATTCTGCTCTTGCTTCCTGCAGCTTTTGCCTGAAGCTTGTTCCAACAAGTGTATGCAATGTCGTTCTTTCTACCACAATTTCTCCACACGCAGTCTTTCCTCCAGTAATCTGCTGCTGAGTGCCTGGTTTTTGCACACCAAAGGCAAGTGCGAGTCTGTATTTGCATATGGGTTTTAGCATACATCTTGTGAATTCTAGTGCTTGAGCTCAACTGTTGTGCTTCTTTGCTGTTAATTCCATGGATACAGCAACTTCCAAAGCTTTCTTTAACGTCAGATTGCTTTCAGTCAACAGCTGCTTTTGAGTAGCTTTGCTCCTTAAACCAGAGACCAGTCCATCTCTGAAGGTAACGTTTAACACATCCCCGAATTCACAATGTTCAGCCAGTCTTTTCAGGGAAGCTACAAATTGTGTAATCGATTCACCTTCTTCTTGGTTGCGCCTAAACCTTTCTGCGATAATTAAAGGTTTTGGTAAATCGTGGTCCTGCAACATTTCCACTATTTCTACCAGAGTCTATTTATACCAGGCTACGACGGAGGTTAAACGTTCGTCTCGCCTGCCCATTTTCTCAGGAATGTTGGGACTCTTATATCTGCTGCTATCTTGTTAGTTTGAACACAATCTAACCGTTCTGTATATGAGCTCCATTGCTCTGTATTCTCACCAAATGCCTCACCAGGGCAACACGGTAGCATGGTGGTTAGCATAAATGCTTCACAGCTCCAGGGTCCCAGGTTCGATTCCCGGCTGGGTCACTGTCTGTGCGGAGTCTGCACGTCCTCCCCGTGTGTGCGTGGGTTTCCTCCGAGTGCTCCGGTTTCCTCCCACAGTCCAAAGATGTGCGGGTTAGGTGGATTGGCTATGCTAAATTGCCCGTAGTGTCCTAAAAAGTAAAGGTTGTTGGGGGGGGTTGTTGGGTTACGGGTATAGGGTGGATACGTGGGTTTGAGTAGGGTGATCATTGTTCGGCACAACATTGAGGGCCGAAGGGCCTGTTCTGTGCTGTACTGTTCTATGTTCTATGTTCTAAATGGTCCCACGGCACCAAAGACCCCAGCCATTTTTCTCTTCAGAGGGACCTGCGTGTGCACAATGTGCCACAAATTTTCGCATTACCTTGCTCCCTTTCTCCCCAAAACAAGATACAACCCGAGCTTGGCCTGTTACACTGTTTTGCAACACCCCAGCTCTAAATTTGTTGTACTTGCTACTCCCGATTACCGAGTTAGTTTTGGGTGGTGCATGTGGTAGGCTTCTCTCCAAGGTTGATTCCTTCCGATTTTTAGGTGATATGACAGTTCCTCTGGTAGCTGCAACAGTTATTTGCCTCCCCCAATGCCAGATTTTATGTAGTGACGATTTCAATCATTCTTCCCTTGGGTATCTATAAATGCTATTCACCTACCTCGTCACCAGTTTTTATATGGTGGATACAAGATTGAGTATGCAGGCTCTTGAGGTTGAACCAAAACAGAGAACTTTATTTAGAAGATGTTAACACTGCAGTCTGTGATATTAGACTGCCCGTTTACCTGCGCAATCGGGCAATGATATCATCTCCGATGACATCACTCAATCATTCTCTTAAAGTGCCCCTGTTCAGCTACAACACTGACTTTGAGGAAACAATAAAAACACTATGAATACACAACAAAAACATCCTTAATAATGGCTTCTAACATTTTCTTTGTGACAGATGTTAAGCTAGTTGGTCTATAGTTTCCTGCTTTCTGTCTCCCTCCCTTTTGAATAAAGGAGTTACATTTGCTGTCTTCCAATCTAAAGGAACGTTTCCAGAATCTAGGAAATTTTGGAAAATTGAAACCAATGCATCAACAATCTCATTTGCCACTTCTTTCAAGACCTTAGGGTGAAGTTCATCTGGACCTGGTGATTTGTCAGTCCACACACACAAAGATTGCTCGATCTGGCAACTGTATCAGTAGAAATGGGCTGAATCGATGGCCTCATTATGAACACATCACTGAGCTTCAAGAGTGACTACTACATTTAGCTCTGTGGGTAGCTGGGAGATATGAGGGGGCCATGGGAGGTATGAGGCGGAATGATAAGAGCATGGGAGAAATTAGGGAAAATGGAGGGGGCATGCGTGATTTGAGGAGCTTGATATATAGGAGACATAACGGGGCTCGATGGGATGAGATATGATGAGGCATGATGGGATATGGAAGATATGATGTGGCATCGAAAGGGGATGTGGGTGGATGAGGGCGAGAGGGTTGAACAACTATGAATACAACTGGGCCACTGTTCAAGTAAATGGTGGCGAGCCTTCTAACCTGCTGACCATGCCATCCACCATTTTCTGTTGCCGACTTGGGAGGCAGTGGCACAGGCTCCATCCCGTTCCCACCACCTCAGGATGAAAATACAGCCAGTAAGGTACTGTCAAGACAGAGGCTAGCTTGCAGTGTCAGGGGAAACTCCCGCCTCCAATTCATGATATCCACTTCAAAGATAAAAATCCGACCAATAGGTTTAAAAAGTATACAATCATTGGAAAAGATGCAGAAAAGTGATCAACCTTGTGCACAAAGTGAATGGACTGAGGAAAGTGTACAGACGTTCAAGCTCCATGGCCTACAAAAGGCAGCTATGTGAATATCTCATCAAAGACATAGAGGGGTTGAAACAGATTTATGTACATGGCCTGCAGTGTGCCAGGAGATCTGTCCTTGCTTCAGTTTATAAGAACTGAAGTATGTAAATAAATTGAGCACATAAAAATGACCTTGCTGCAGGAAACGTTGGGTGTGGGAGTAAAATATTTGCCTTTCAGAAAATTTAAAGGGACTTGGACGCATTAAGATAGATGGCCATATAAGGGGTCAAAGATTCTTGGCGCCTTTGTTAGCCGCTTATATATTTGTCAATATTTTCAAAAACTGTAAGGGGCATGAAATAAAATCTGTGAACAGGTTGTGTAGTGGTCCCTCCCCACCAATCTGATGGTTTGGAATGTAAGCATGCAGGAGAAGGCAGCTAGGCTAAATGCTGTATAATAGCATCTGCTGATCGCAGGGACAGGTGGGAGAAATAAATGGCGTATTAGAAGGAAACTCTCGGGGGTAAGAATACTGCATAGTAACTATGACTCAGAATTGCATGCTACAAAGTGTTTACCATCAACCTGTTCCTGATTTACTGCTTACCCATGCCAAGCCCTCACGCAATCTTAGTTTATAAGAACTCACAAGTACCTGTACTTCAAAGTAGGTCAAGAAGGAGCATCAGAGGCATAAATTTAAATAGTGAAGACTAAATTTAAAACAGATATTTAGAACAAATTGTTTACTCAAAGAATTAGTAATGTTTGGAGAAGTTCCCAGTCAGGTTGATAAGACACAAAAGCATTAGGGACATTTAAAATGCCATGTAGATATTAAAATGGGAAAGTTAGGATAGCAGAGGGATGAATTTCAGTCATTTGCTTACATTATGTTCTTATTGAGAGTCGGTTCATTGGTTATTACGTTTTCACTTTGTTCCTGCGTGAAAGGCACCTCAAAAGGAGAAATAACATTTGAGGGCGCGATTTAACCCAAATGTTTCCAAGTGTGGTAGTGAGCGGAAACTGCCCCCAGCAAGATCGTCACCGCTATAAAACATTAATTTGTCCACTTAACAAAGCCCCACAGGCTTCACGTGGCCAATGATGGTCCCGCCGGCTGATTCATCAGGACCGCGATCGCCAGTCCCTTGCTAATAAGGGTGAGTAAACTTAAACCACAGACCCCATTCAGCTTACAGCCATACTTCTGAGAGGCCCAGCTCCACAATTCAGTGATGAAATTAAAAATGAAAATGAAAATCGCTTATTGTCACGAGTAGGCTTCAATGAAGTTACTGTGAAAAGCCCCTAGTCGCCACATTCCGGCGCCTATTCGGGGAGGCTGTTACGGGATGATGCTGACCTGGGCAGATTATTGGACGCGATCAAGGCCAGATAGGTTGCTCTGATACCCTGAGGGTGATTATTGGTTTCTTGCCGTGCTACAGCGGGATCCTGATTTTGCCAACCGGGCGGGCCGGTTTGATCACAAACAGGTCCGTGCCCGGCATCGTTCTCGATTTTGACCTCTCTTGTGATCTAATGGCTCCATCATGCTCTCGCTTATGTGCAACGCAACCATTAAATCACACCCTGAATATATTGTGGGGAAAATCACAGTGGTATAATTGCAGCATAATCTACACAGGATTTGAGAAGTAAGGAGCAAGAGTTTGCATACAGATATCTCACCCGTGTGCCATCGAGTTTCAGACAGGGACTAAAGATAAACTAAGTATTTTCACAGTTGCACATAAACCAAATACACTAATGTAGTAATGAATTAAGGGAAATGGTGCATTTTAATTAAATTAGACATGGCAGGTTTTGCATTTATTAAATGGTTATACAGTTGGATGTCACCGTTGAATAATTTTGAATCATTTTCTTCGAATGGATCGTTACTCAAATGTAATTCTTCGTAGTTTCTCATTAAAGAGTTGGTCAATCATTTCCGGATTAAGTTGACAGTTGGAGCTGCAAGGTTTGCTTTTTTTTAATAAAATGCCTTTATTCATAGCTTTCAACAATATCAAGATTCTTTTGGGGTTTACAATTACGGAATAATTTCTTACTGCTACATCTCGCAGGATATCAACATGGCTTGTAACTTCTGAGATCCAGGGAAATGTAAGGGAAACACACCCGCCTCTCCCGCGCCCTTATTGAATTCGCCCCAACCCACATGAAGTTTGCCACCCCCCCTCCCCCCACCTTCAACTCCTCAAACCCAACCATGGTGCACTTCCCCTGCTGCCAATCCTCCCCCCACAACCGCAATTGCATGGCCCCATTGGCTTGAAAGTGGTTAGACCTTTAAACCTACAAGATTTGCAGTAGTCAGTGCTATGGGAAAGTGGAAATGGCCTCCTTGCATCCGACTTTGAAGCCTTTGACAGAAGCCCCCAGCGGCGCTCTAATCTGCACCATTCTTGCATGGGCTGAATTGGAAGGTCGGGCGAAAAAGGATGGGAAAAAATCCAAGGTGAGAAAGTAGGAGTAGAATGGCAATCCGACTCTGTCTCTCCCTCTGAGGAAGTTCAGACCCAGTGTAACTCATGGCTGATGTTTCTTGATGAGCATTTGCCTGAAATTGAAAAGCAAACTTTTCGACATGAGGATACCTTTGGCGTTGAAATTCTGCTAATTCTGCTGTCATAACAGGTACTTTGGTTTGCTATCTGATGGGGTAATATTCCAGCTCCGCACTGTCAGTGAGCAGCCTCACCCTCTGATGGTGCATATCATATAGTTAGCTGATGACCACACTTGATATTCAAACCATTCTTTTAATGGGTATAGAATGATGCACAATACATACCCAAATTTTCTGTATGTTCTGCCAGTGGACAGCAAGAAGTCCTCAAATTGTGTGAATGGACTTAACCTAAATATAGGCAATTGGACATTCAGTTAAAAGCTGGTTGCTTTAATAGAGGGCTTCAAAGGACAGGAGCATCAGGGATTTTTTCTAGATTACAGGTCACCCTTCAGTTTTCAAATTTACAGTGGATGGTCGGAACCCATATTTCAGACCCTGAACAGACAAAACAATATACACTTACTTTCCTCAATTTTTTTAGAGCAGTCTTCTGATTGAGGGCCCTGCAAAACTAACTCAGTATAGGAATCCTCGGAGGGTACAGCGGAAAGGATCTGTACAGAAAACACACCCTCTTTTTACAGCACTAGCTGCCGTATTCTGGCAACTGAAGGCTTTAAATGTGCCCACATCTGGGGCACATTTGGGGAGGGGGAATAAATGTTGTTGGCGGGGTGGGATGGGAGAGTATAGTTGCGAGGTGGGACATGGTAGTTCGTGCGGTGGGAGAGGATGGCTGTGGAGTGGAGTGGTGGGTGCTGGGGGAGGAGGGTAGTTGGAGGAGGTGGGGGGGGGGGTGTAGTTAGAAGTGGTTTCAATCCTTCTAATTTTTCCATGGTAACTATTTTGGTAAGCGAGTCGGAACATCCTGATTTAACACTGAGTCTCAGATGGTTCCCAGTTCAAGTGTCCATTGGAAGTTTAAACTTTCCGGGCAATTCTAATGTAGTCTTGATATGGAGACTTTTGTGGTAATTCCTCTTGCATCATCTTTGGTATCTCATACTCCCCTCCCCAGGGAAACAGAAATCCTGGGTTTTCTCGAGGTCTCCTCTACTATGCACTATTTTGTGGGATAGAGGGAGGCAATTCTTCAAATTTAATAGATTTAAAGAATGTGAATTTGGAATGTGAGTTCATTTTGCTGATCATATCCAAATTCTCATAGATTGCTTTCATATACATCACTAATGACTCTCAAAATGTTCAAGCCTAATATCTTACCATCGCCAACTGCTTTCATCCAATGAAAACAAGTAGAATCATCCTGTCAATCCTATCACAAAAAGAACACGAGCTTCTCAGGAAATAATGTGCATCTGGCAATAATAAAGACTTTAGGCCCAGTATTTGGAATTTAACTGCATCAAGATGCACACTTTTGTTTTGCCTGATTGACAGCTTTGGCTTTCAATCGGGCAGGGAACACTGTAGAAGATTCCATAGCTCAAGAGCAGTTGGTTTTTTGGAGACCTTGAAGAGGGAGGTAGGTATAACATGGCTTGCAGCATAGGTAGTTGATGATGGCATGTTCGGAGAGATATCAGGAGCAGAGAAGGGGGAGGCTGATGAGAGGGCTGTTGGTCAGGGGAGGGATACCAATCGCCTGGATTGGGAAGTGGGTTTGCTGGCTTCCATATGAGTTCAGGGAGCAGCACTCCTGCTCTTTCTGACCCACAAGTAGTGCTGGAAAAACACCTGTTCCATGCAACTGTCCCTCCTTTCAATGCTGAGTTTCCCGAGTCCCGTGAAGCCCCATTGACCAATAATAAACCTGAAACACAGATAAAATCCGAAGTGTTTCGGGTTTAAAAGTTTTATGTACTAATATCACACCTGACCAAAATTACAATCATGTAATCTGTTCCCTTCCATGTGACCAGCATGATGCATTTTGTTTGCTGTCTCCTGATTTCACAGAGATAACTCCTTTTATACAGGTTTGATATCAGCTTTGAGTGCTGCCATCCCACTAAAAGATGAGATATTGTAGAAAAATATTAATGTTGTACTCGCTGCAAAGTGAGATATTTGTTGTTGTATCCCTGTACAATTGAACACAATTAACTGGCCCATTTTAAATAGCATTCATCCACTATGTACACATGGTTCATATTTCCTGAACCAGCATGGATTCCTTTTTCCCTAATCACTTTGAAATCCATCTACCTTTCCTTACCTCAGCACTTACTCCATTCAGTTTGGTTGATTCTTCTAAACTTTGCTTATTCTAATCACCAGGCCACATCTTGGCACCATCAGCACTTTTTGTATTCTAAGTATGTTGCATAATATTGTTTTTGCTAAGTGTAGATGGTAAAGGACCTCAAAAATTGTGGTGAAGCTTTATGTAGTATTTCATGTTAAAATATCTCAATTCACTGCACAACACTTTGTCGTGTTGTTATATCAGTGGAACTTAATTGTAATGTCATATTCTTTCTGCTTTTCTTTTGTTTGTTTTTTAAAAGACTTTTCTCTTTTCTGTCAATTTTCTTCTCCTCTTGCTTCACCTTTCCTGTCCTCAGCTCAAGGCAATAACTCTTTGTTGGGCTATAGTTCCATGGGCTCAGTTTAGCTACCGGTACGTTGCCTAAATGGTCATTTTCCATGTAAAGCCTAAACAATGAGTGTGAACTCACAAAATCACAGAAGTATACAGTGCAGAAGAGACCCTTCGGCCCATTGAGTCAGCACCGGCACGTGAAAAACACCTGACCTGCCTACCTAATCCCATTTACCAGCATTTGACCCATAGCCATGAATATCATGACGTGCCAAGTTCCCATCCAGGTACTTTATAAAGGATGTGAGGCAACACGCCTCTACCACCCTCCAAGGCAGTGCATTCCAGAATGTCAGCACCCTCTGAGTAAAAAAGGTTTTCCTCACATCGCCCCTGCTCCTCAACTTGAACTTGTGTCCCCTCGTGACTGACCCTTCTACTAAGGGGAACAGCTGCTCCACCCTATCCATACCCCTCATAACTTTGTACACGTTGATCAGGTTGCCCCTCAGTCTTCTCTGCTCCAACAAAAACAAGCCTATCCAATCTCTCTTCATAACTAAAATGTTTCATCCCAGGCAACATCTTGGTGAATCTCCTCTGCACCCCCTCCAGTGCAATCTCATCCTTCCTAAAATGTGGTGACCAGAACTGCACACAGTACTCCAGCTGTGGCCTCACCAAAGTCTATACAACTTCAACGTGACTTCCCTGCTTTTGTAATCTATGCCTTGATTGATCCCATATGCCTTTTTCACCACCCTTCCGCCTTCATAAGATATATGGACAAACATGCCAATGTGCCTTTGTTCCTCGGAACTTCCCAGTGTCAGGCCATTCATTGAATACTTGCTTATCAAATTAATCCTTCCAAAGTGTATCACCTCACAATTTCAGGCTTAAATTCTATCTGCCACTTTTCTGCCCATTTGACCATCTATTTCTTCCTGTGACCCAAGATAATTAACCTCACTGTTAACCACCCAGCCAATCTTCGTGTCATCTGCAAACTTACTGATCTTACTGCCAACATATTAGGGGATCCAACACAGATTCCTGTGGTAGGCCATTGGACAGTGGTAGGGGACCTTGTCAAAGGCTTTGCTGAAATCCATATAAACTACATCAACTGCACTACCATCATCTACTCACCTGGTCACCTACTCAAAATATTAGGCAAATTTGTTAGACATGACCTCTCTCTGACAAAGCCATGCTGACTGTTCCTGATCAAACCTTGCCTCTCCAAGTGCAGATAGATTCTCTCCTTCAGAATTTTTCCTACCACTGACATGAGATTCACTGGTCTGTAGTTCCCTGGCTTATTTCTACAATCCTTTTCAAATAGCTGTTGTCCAGTCCTCTGGCACCTCCCCCATGGCCAGAGAGGAATTAAAAATTTGGGTCAGAGCACCTGAAAACTCCTCCCTCGCCTCCCACAGCAGCCTAGGATACATTCATCCGGACCTGGAGATGTGTCTACTTTTAAACTTGGCAACACCTCCAATACCTAGTAACTCCTTACATCAATTTGCTCAAGAACCTCACAGTCTCTCTCCCTGAGTTTCATACATCCTCATTCTCTTGGGTGAAGATGGATGTGAAGTATCCGTTCAACATCCGAACAATGTCCTCTGGTTCCACGCACAGATTACCACCATGGTTCCTCATGGGCCCTACTCTTTCCCTGGTTGTCCTCTTCACATTGATATGCTTACAGAATATCTTAGGATTTTCCCTACTTTCACCTGCCAAGCTTTCTCATATCCCCACTTTGCTCTCATAATTGCTTTCTTAAGGTCCACCCAGCACTTTCTGTACTGCACTAACGCCTCCACTGATTTGCTCCCCTTGTGCTTGCTAAAAGCCTCACTTTTCCTTCTCATTGTATTCTGATTATCTCTGATTCCATGGTTCTCTGAGCTTGTAACTCCTTCCTATCACCCTCAAGGGAACTTGTTGGGCCTGTACCCTCCCCATTTCCTTTTTGAATGCCGCTCACTGCTCTTCTGTAGATTTCCCAGTCTACCTTGGCCAGATGCTGCCTTACTTTATAAAGTCCACTCTGCCGCAATCCAAAAGCTTTTTTTTTTAACTTGTCTATTTCTTTGTCCTTGAAAGGTTAAATTTGTACTTTGTTGTGGCCGCTATCACTAAAATGCTCCCACCTCAACCACCTGTCTGGCTTCCTTCCCAGAATTAGGTCCAACATTGCGCTTTGTTGGACCCTCCTACATATTGATCTAAATAGTCTCCTGTATATACTTTCAGAAATCCACTCTTATCTAAGCCATTAACACTATGATTATCCTAATTCACATTGGGAAAGTTCAATTTATCAAATATTAATAACCTATTGTTATTAATTTTACACACCTCCACGAATTGTTCACAGATTTGTTTCTCAATTTCATAGAACATAGAACAGTACAGCACAGAACAGGCCCTTCGGCCCTCGATGTTGTGCTGAGCTTTGTCCGAAACTAAGATCAAGCTATCCCACTCCCTGTCATTCTGGTTTTCTCCATGTGCCTATCCAATAACCGCTTGAAAGTTACAAAAGTGTCTGACTCCACTATCACAGCAGGCAGTCCATTCCACATCCTAACCACTCTCTGATTAAAGGACCTACCTCGGATATCCCTCCTATATCTCCCACCCTGAATCTGATAGTTATGCCCCTTGTAACAGCTGCATTCACCCGAGGAAATAGTCGCTGAACTTCCACTCTATCTATCCCCCTCATCATCTTATAAACCTCTATTAAGCCGCCTCTTATCCTCCTTCACTCCAAAGAGAAAAGCCCTAGCCCCCTCAACCTTTCCTCATCAGACCTATCCTGCAAACCAGGCAGCATCCTGGTACATCTGCTTTGCACCCTTTCCAATTCTTCCACATCCTTCCTATAATGAAGTGATCAGAACTGCACACAATACTCCAAATGTGGCCTCACCAGGGTCATGTATAGTTGCAGCATAACCCCGCGGCTCTTAAACTCAAGCCCCGTTAATAAACGCTAACACACTATAAGCCTTCTTCACGGCTCTATCCACTTGAGTGGCAACCTTCAGAGATCTGTGGACATGAACCCCAAGATCTCTCTGTTCCTCCACATTCCTCAGAACCCTGCCGTTGACCCTGTAATCCGCATTCAAATTATTTCTACCAAAATGAATCACCTCGCACTTATCAGGGTTAAACTTCATCTGCCATTTTTCGGCCCAGCTCTGCATCCTATCAATGTCTCTTTGCAGCCTACAACAGCCCTCCACCTCGTCCACTACTCCACCAATCTTGGTGTCATCAGCAAATTTACTGACCCACCCTTCAGCCCCCTCCTCCAAGTCATTCATAAAAATCACAAATAGCAGAGGACCCAGCACTGATCCCTGTGGTACACCACTGGTAACTGGTCTCCAGTCTGAAAATTTTCCATCCACCACTGTCTTCTATGTGATAGCCAGTTACTTATCCAATTGGCCAAATTTCCCTCTATCCCACACCTCCTTACTTTCTTCATGAGCCGACCATGGGGAACCTTATCAAACACCTTTCTAAAATCCATGTATAACGACATCAACTGCTCTACCTTCATCGACACACTTAGTTACCTCCTCAAAGAATTCAATCAAATTTGTGAGGCAAGACTTACCCTTCACGAATCCGTGTTGACTATCCCGGATTAAGCTGCATCTTTCCAAATGGTCATAAATCCTATCCTTCAGGACCTTTTCCATTAACTTACCGACCACCGAAGTAAGACTAACTGACCTATAATTACCAGGGTCATTCCTATTCCTTTCTTGAATAGAGGAACAACATTCGTCACTCTCCAGTCCTCTGGCACTATCCCCTTGGGCAGTGAGGACCCAAAGATCAAAGCCAAAGGCTCTGCAATCTCATCCCTTGCCTCCCAAAGAATCCTTGGATATATCCCATCTGGACCAGGGGACTTGTCAACCCTCAGGTTTTTCAAAATTGCTAATGCATCCTTCCTCAGAACATCTACCTCCTCCAGCCTACCCACCTGTATCACACTCTCATCCTCAAAAACATGGCCCTTCTCCTTGGTGAACACTGAAGAAAAGTATTAATTCAACGCCTCTCCTATTTCTTCTGACTCCACGCACAAGTTCCCACTACTGTCCTTGACCGGCCCTAACCTCAACCTGGTCATTCTTTTATTCCTCACATAAGAGTAAAAAGCCTTGGGGTTTTCCTTGATCTGACCTGCCAAGGACTTCTCATGCACCCTCCTAGCTTTCCTAAACCCTTTTTTTTTAGCTCATTCCATGCTATCTTGTAACCCTCAAGTGACCCAACTGAACCTTGTTTTCTCATCCTTACATGCTCTTCCTTTTTCCTCTTGACAAGACATTCAACCTCTTTTGTGAACCATGGTTCCTTCACACGGCCATTTCCTCCCTGCCTGACAGGGACATACCTATCAGTGACACACAGTATTTGTTCCTTGAACAAGCTCCATTTTTCATTTGTGCCTTTCCCTGACAGTTTCTGTTCCCATCTTGTGCTCCCTAATGCTTGCTTAATCGCATCATAATTACCCCTCCCCCAATTATAAACCTTGCCCTGCCGTATGGCCCTATCCTTCTCCATTGCAATAGTGAAAGACACCGAATTATGGTCACTATGTCCAAAGTGCTCTCCCGCAAACAAATCTAACACTTGGCCCGGTTCATTACCCACCAAATCCAATGTGCCCCCCACTCTTGTCGGCCTAGCCACATATTGTGTCAGGAAACCCTCCTGCACACACTGTACAAATACTGCCCAATCAATATTTGGAAAGTTAAAGTCACCCATGACAACTAGCCTGAGACCTCCACACATTTCCGGGGAGATTTGCATATCTGGGGAGATTTGCATATCTGGGGAGATTTGCATACGTGCAGTGCGGTCAGCCTAATTTGAAGGTGTACCTGCGAAAGAGACCCGAGGAGTTCGAGTGAAGGCAAGCATCCAGCAGAGGGCAGCAGAGCGGATCTATTGATTGGCTGTTACGGGGAGATTTGCATATGTGCAGTGCGGTCAGCCTAATTTGAAGGTGGTTTGTGAAGGGGCAGTTGTCAAGTGACAGTTAAACCCGAAACGCTTCCTCAGTGTTTCCCTCCCTACCCCCTCCTCTAACCAAAAAAAAACAACCGTGGTTGTCGGGAAGGTAAGTTTATCTCTTTAAAAACTTACCTTGAAGGGTGACATCACAGCAAATAGTGACCTGATTGGCTGGCACGGAAAGTGCTCCAATTAGCAGTTGCTGGGAGAAATTTTACTCTTCGTGTGTTGGTGAGTATTGTGATTGGTAAGTAAAATCTTTATTCCTTTCACTTATTAATTATTTGATACTATATTTGTAATCAGTTAAGGTAAAGAGTAAAAATGGCAGGAGATCACAGACCCGTGTTATGCTCCTCGTGCGCAATGTGGGAGTTCAGGGACGCAGCCGATGCCCCTGACTCCTTCATGTGCCGGAAGTGTGTTCAGCTGCAGCTCCTGTTAGACCGCATGACGGCTCTGAAGCTGCGGTTGGACTCACTTTGGAGCATCCGCGATGCTCAGGAGGTCGTGGATAGCACATTCAGTGAGTTGGTCACACCGCAGATTAGGATTGGTGAAGGAGACAGGGAATGGGTGACCAAAAGGTAGAGAAAGAGCAGGAAGGCAGTGCAGGTGTCCCCTGCGGTCATCTCCCTCCAAAACAGGTATACCGTTTTGGATACTGTTGGGGGTGATGTCTCACCAGGGGAAGGCAGTAGTAGCCAGGCTCATGGCACCGTGGCTAGCTCTGCTGCACAGAAGGGTGGGAAAAAGACTGGCAGGGCTATAGTCATAGGGGATTCAATTGTAAGGGGAGTAGACAGGCGTTTCTGTGGTCGAAAACGAGACTCCCGAATGGTATGTTGCTTCCCGGGTGCTCGGGTCAGGGATGTCTCCGATCGGCTGCAGGACATACTGAAAGGGGAGGGTGAACAGCCAGTTGTCGTGGTGCATATAGGCACCAACGATATAGGTAAAAAAAGGGATGAGGTCCTACAATCAGAATTTAGGGAGTTAGGAGATAAGTTAAAAAGTAGGACCTCAAAGGTAGTAATCTCAGGATTGCTACCAGTGCCACGGGACAGCCAGAGTAGAAATTCAAGAATAGTCAGAATGAATACGTGGCTTGAGAGATGGTGCAGGAGGGAGGGGTTCAGAATTTTAGGACATTGGAACCGGTTCTGGGGGCGGTGGGACCAAACCGGATGGTCTACACCTGGGCAGGACTGGAACCAATGTCCTTAGCTTTTGCTAACACTGTTGGGGCGGTTTTAAACTAATGTGGCGGGGGATGGGAACCAGATTAGGAAGTTAGAGGTCAGTAAAGAAGTAGCAACTAAAGCCAGTAAGGTACGAGACAATAAACTCAATTTGACTAAGGGGAAGAGTAGACAGGGAAGAGATGATGAACGCAAAGATGGTCTGAGGTGCATTTGTTTTAATGCGAGAAGTGTAGCAGGTAAGGCAGATGAACTTAGGGCTTGGATCAGTACCTGGGAATATGATGTTACTGGTATTACTGAGACTTGGTTGAGGGAAGGGCAGGACTGGCAACTGAATATCCCAGGGTATAGATGCTTCAGGAGGGATAGAGAGGGAGGTAGAAGGGGTGGAGGAGTTGCATTACTCATCAGAGATGATATCACAGCTGTGATTAAGGAGGGCACGATGGAGGATTCGAGCACTGAGGCAATATGGGTGGAGCTCAGAAATAGGAAGGGTGCAGTAACATTGTTGGGACTTTACTACAGGCCTCCCAAAAGCGAGCATGAAGTAGAAGTACAAATATGCAGACAGCTTATAGAAAAATGTAGGAGCAATAGGGTGGTTGTGATGGGAGATTTTAACTTCCCCAACATTGAATGGGATTCGCGTAGTGTTGGAGGCGTAGATGAAGCAGAGTTTGTAAGGAGCATCCAGGAGAGTTTTTTAGAGCAGTATGTAACTAGTCCAACTCGGGAAGGGGCCATACTGGACCTGGTATTGGGGAATGATCCCGGCCAGGTGGTTGATGTTTCAGTCGGTGATTACTTTGGGAATAGCGATCACAATTCCGTAAGTTTTAGAATACTCATGGACAAGTACAAGAGGGGTCCGAAAGGAAGAGTACTATATTGGGGAAAGGCAGAGTATAACAAAATTCGGCAGGAGCTAAGGAATGTGGATTGGGAGCAGCTGTTTAAGGGTAAATCCACATTTGAAATGTGGAAGTCTTTTAAGGAAAGGTTGATTAGAGTGCAGGACTGACATGTTCCTGTGAAAATGAAAGATAGAAATGGCAAGATTAGGGAACCATGGATGACGGGTGAAATTGTGAGACTAGCTAAGATGAAAAAGGAAGCATACATAGGATCGAGGCAACTCAAAACTGATGAAGCTTTGGAGGAATATCGGGAAAGTAGGACGAATCTCAAACGCGCAATAAAGGGGGCTAAAAGGGGTCATGAAATATCTTTGGCTAACAGGGTTAAGGAAAATCCCAAAGCCTTTTATTCGTATGTAAGGAGCAACAGGGTAACTAGAGAAAGGATTGGCCCACTCAAAGACAAAAGAGGGAATTTATGCGTGGACTCAGAGGAAATGGGTGAGATTCTTAATGAGTACTTTGCATCGGTATACACAAAGGAGAGGGACAAGACGGATGTTGAGGATAGGGATGGATGTTTAGAATTATAGACCTGTGAGCTTGACGTCAGTGGTAGGCAAACTGTTGGAGAAGATACTGAGGGATAGGATCTATTCACATCTGGAAGAAAATAGACTTATCAGTGATAGGCAGCATGGATTTGTGCAGGGAAGGTCATGTCTTACAAACCTAATAGAATTCTTTGAGGAAGTGACAAAGTTAATTGATGAGGGAAGGGCTGTAGATGTCATATACATGGACTTTAGTAAGGCGTTTGATAAGGTTTCCCATGGCAGGTTGATGGAAAAAGTGAAGTCGTATGGGGTTCAGGGTGTACTAGCTAGATGGATAAAGAACTGGCTGGGCAACAGGAGACAGAGAGTAGTGGTGGAAGGGAGTGTCTCAAAATGGAGAAGGGTGACTAGTGGTGTTCCACAGGGATCCGTGCTCGGACCACTGTTGTTTGTAATCTACATAAATGACCTGGAGGAAGGTATAGGTGGTCTAATTAGAAAGTTTGCAGATGACACTAAGATTGGTAGAGTTGCAGATAGCGAGGAGGACTGTCAGAGAATACAACAAAATATAGATAGATTGGAGAGTTGGGCAGAGAAATGGCAGATGGAGTTCAATCCAGGCAAATGCGAGGTGATGCATTTTGGAAGATCAAATTCAAGAGCGGACTATATGGTCAATGGAAGGGTCTTGGGGAAAATTGATGTGCAGAGAGTTCTGGGAGTTCAGGTCCATTGTACCCTGAAGGTGGCAACGCAGGTTGATAGAGTGGTCAAGAAGGCATACAGCATGCTTGCCTTCATTGGACGGGGTATTGAGTACAAGAGTTGGCAGGTCATGTTACAGTTGTATAGGACTTTGGTTCGGCCACATTTGGAATACTGCGTGCAGTTCTGGTCGCCACATTACCAGAAGGATGTGGATGCTTTGGAGAGGGTGCAGAGGAGGTTCACCAGGATGTTGCCTGGTATGGAGGGTGCTAGCTATGAAGAAAGGTTGAGTAGATTAGGATTGTTTTCGTTGGAATGACGGAGGTTGAGGGGGGACCTGATTGAGGTCTACAAAATTATGAGAGGTATGGACAGGGTGGATAGCAACAAGCTTTTCCCAAGAGTGGGGGTGTCAGTTACAAGGGGGTCATGATTTCAAGGTGAGAGGGGGAAAGTTTAAGGGAGATGTGCATGGAAAGTTTTTTTACGCGGAGGGTGGTGGGTGCCTGGAACGCTTTACCAGCGGAAGTGGTAGAGGCGGGCACGATAGCATCATTTAAGAGGCATCTAGACAGGTATATGAATGGGCGGGAACAGAGGGAAGTAGACCTTGGAAAATAGGAGACAGGTTTAGATAAAGGATCTGGATCGGCGCAGGCTGGGAGGGCCGAAGGGCCTGTTCCTGTGCTGTAATTTTCTTTGTTCTTTGTTCTATCCACAATCTGTTTTACAATTTCTTCCTCCACATCTCTATTACTATTTGGGGGCCTATAGAAAACTTCTAACAATGTGACTGCTCCTTTCCTATTTCTAACTTCAGCCCATATTACCTCAGTAGGCAGATCCCCTTCGAACTGCCTTTCTGCAGTCGTTAAACTATCCTTGATTAACTATCCTTGATTATCCTTGCTTTCCCGCTGACTATAATAAACACCTAGCAGTGTAGCTGTTTTTTATTCCTAAGCTCTACCCACAAATATTCATTTGATGCCCTCTCCAGGATATCATATCTCCTTACTGCATTAGCTGACTCCTTAACTAATAATACAATGCCTTTGCCTCCCTTATCACTTTCTCTGGCATGCCTAAAGATTCTATATCCCAGAATATTGAGCTGCCAATCCTGCCTTCCAATGTCTCCGTGATTGCTACCATATCACAATTCCACGTGTCAATCCTCACCCTTAACTCATCCGTTTAACCTGTAATACTCCTGGCATTAAAGTAGAGGCCATCCAGCCGTGCCTTACTCCCTTGAAACTTAATACAGTTGTACTCCCTCTGACTTGATTGCTTTATTGTGTTATGCTGTGTCCCTATTCTGCTAACAATCTGTGTCCCCTACCCATGCGGAATTAGTTTAAACTCCTCCCAACAGCACTAGCAAACCCACCGCAAGAATGAACTGTTTATTCAATGACCAGAGACAATAAAGCAACCTTGCCTTCCCATGACTTGTGTGCAATTGTATTTCCAATAGGAGATGCTAGGTAGTTATCAGGAAGAGGAATCCTGGTCAATTTTCTTCTCTCTCTCTCTCTCTCTCTCTCTCTCTCTCCGCCCCCCTCCACTCTAGTTCAATG
Organism: Scyliorhinus canicula; assembly: GCF_902713615.1. NCBI lineage: Eukaryota > Metazoa > Chordata > Chondrichthyes > Carcharhiniformes > Scyliorhinidae > Scyliorhinus > Scyliorhinus canicula. The sequence goes on from NC_052148.1 coordinate 179,678,327, forward strand.
ATGAACTTGTGTGTGCCTCTACCAACATCCTACCTGAAAACAGGTAACTCAGCATAGAACTGAGATAAGGAGGAAAAACTACTTTAGAACTGAGATGATGAGCAGCTACTACCCTCGGAGGGTGGTGAATTTGTGGAACTTGCTGTGGAAGTGCAGTGAGTCACCAATTGGTTTCAAGAAGGAGATAGATATATTTATAATTTTTTAAAATGGGTTAAAGGGACATGGAGAGCAGGCAGGGAGGTGGATTTGAGACCAGGAAGAGATCAGTCATGATCTGATTTAATAGCAGAGCAGGCTTGAAGGACTGATTTGCCTACTTCTGCTCCTAATTCCGATGTCCGATGTAAGAGGAATCAAAATTGAGACCAATTTGACTTTGGTCAAGACCAGCTGGGCTATCTAAAGAGAGTGCTTTTTGCCAAGCTGGTTTCGAATTCAGCTGATTAATGTGCAATATATTCGCTGAACATTAATCTTTGTCGGAAGCTTCACATAGAATTGTTTTTGATTGTATATTCACAGGGTATTTCTGATCAGTTAATTTTCTTAATTCCTCATTGAATTGTGGTAGGTTTATGAGGCATGATCTATTGTATAATTATGTGCAAATGGGCACCGATAAGATCCGATGAAATTATTTTGAGTATTTCCGCATTGTCCATCATTAGATTAATCATTCCCTGAACCATTTTCATCTTACAATTCTTGAGTGCAATCTCTGTACTTTTGGAACTACTAAAAACATGAAATCGAACCTCACCTTATATTTCCTGGAGGATTGCAAGGTGTATGCCATCTGGTTCTTCGGCTTATAAACATTTAATTGCTTGAGTTTCTTCACAGCACATGATTTACTGACCTCTGCAGATGTTGTAGATTCCGAAATCAGTTTTACTGGATCTGGATTTTGTCTTAGCTCTTAATTTATGAAGACTGATGTGGAAAATTTTGTTTAACACTTTAGGAATTTCCTGATGATATTTTCATCCAATGAACCAATTAACCAATGAATAAAACTGGTCCTTGATGCAGTTTTATCTATCACTTAACAGAAATGGCCTTGCATTGCTGTCTACATTTCACTGCCTTCATATCCCTTCCATGTACATTGTAGTTTAGCATCATGTGCCATTTATATGACTCAATCTTAAGGGGCAGGATTTAACTAAATGGGAGCAAAGTCCCATAGCAAGCGCATTTAGCTGCCTGTTTCCCGGCGCTCGCAGCACTGAGAAACACAACGCTATAAAACAGCATCCCAGTTAAATAGCCCTCATCATTCCCTCAGCAGGGAACGTGTGGCAAAGGCCGCACATAGCCCCACTGTGGTACTGCCGTGCCAATCGGGCCCCCAGATGCCCCAAACAGGCATCTGGCGCCCGTTTCACGATGGCAGCGAGCAGGTGTGTTTGCTGCCGTGTTGAAACGGGCGTGAAGGCCCGGCCGCTCGGCCCATCGGACTCGGAGAATCGCCGCTCGCTGTAAAAAACGGCGAGCAGCGATTCATGGCGTGGGTCAGACGTGGCGGGGGGGTGGAGAATAGCGGGAGGGCGTGAAAAATGTCGGGAGGCCCTCCTGCTATTCTCCCACCTGGCGTGGGGGGGGCGGAGAATCGCGCCCTTCATCTCAAGAACTGAACACATCAAACAATAATCAGAACACAGGTCCACTAATCACATTTTTCTTTGACTAATTCTATCTATCCTTTGCTCTGGCCCTCCCTCTCTCTTTCCCTCCATCTCTCTCTTGACTTCTGTGATTTTCATGTCATTCCCAAGTCCTTCACTATATGCATTTTTTAACTACTTGGCTTTCTTATCAAAGGTAGAGAACAAAGTAAGATTTGAGCAGATGACTTTCAGTCATGCTGCTTATTTTATTTGATATATTACTTTGAAGCAACCATGTCTTTATTGTATATACAAAATGGAATTTGGTATGATAGCTTATCTCCCTGCAGTGTACATAAACAAAATTTGTGTGATAACAGACATATGAATAAATGTTTTATCGTATGCCATTAACTTCAGTTACCTTGCTCCTTATTGTTTTAGGTGTGGTAAAAGCAGGGATAACTAGAGACTCTTAAAAGATTGAACTATAAAGGTGCTTGACATTAGTAACACCCAATTTACATTTATTTAGGGCTTGTTGAAGCCAGAAATAATAATGGATATATTTGAAATGATCATTTATCTTTTAAAAAAAGCTATTCCATTATCACAGGTAATTGTACAGGTACAGACATGCAATGAAAATATGTTAGAAATGTGGGACTCTAGATTTGTGGATGTACATTGACGCATTTTCTGTACATGATGTGGAGATGTCGGCATTGGACTGGGGTGAGCACAGTAAGAAGTATTACAACACCAGGTTAAAGTGGACTTTAACCTGGTGTTGTAAGACTTCTTACCATTTTCTGTATGGCCATGGTTTAGCAGCTGTGCTAGCCGTGGATGCAAATGGCCACCAAATCTCGCGATCGGCCACAAATGATGCAGATGGGGCGCCCTCTAAAGATGGCTACCCAATCTCTGTGGAACTCCCTCGCCACCTCTATCAAACCCCATCCTACCAGAATGACAGCACAAACCACACACCCACATTTTCTGTGCATAAAGTGCAGAGAATCTGAAGATAATATGTGGCTGTGTTTCTGGAGAGATTCGCACCGATTTTCAGTCTGAACCTGAAATCTTTGGAAAATTCCGCCATAGGTGTCTGTTCTTTTGCTATGTTCTAATGTTCTCATCACTGTTTGTAGGTTCACATGGGTCACCATTTCAGGGTCGAACAGTATTAAAATACGAAAGCTAAATATTTCCCAACTGTTCAAATTTGATATTTCAAATTTCTGATTAAATGCAGCTGGCATTTGGATGAGTAAATTGATTTTCACAATATTTCACTCGATTATCAGAACCATACATTGAATATTATAAAGAGTATTCTGTTCCAGAATATTTTGAGTCTTTTTAAAAGTGATGGAAAAACATTTGAAACCATCTAAACCATCTGAAATTATAGTTTGGAGCCATTTTATTTCTTTACTGATATAAATCGTTTCAGAAACTGACTGGGTACTCAGTCATAGAATCATAGAATTTACAGTGCAGAAGGAGGCCACTGGGCCCATCGAATCGACACCGGACCCTGAAAAAACATCCTGCTTAGCCCATACCCCCACCCTATCCCCGTAACCCAGCAAGCCCACCTAACTTTTGGACACTACAGGGCAATTTAGTATGACCAATCCACCTAACCCACACATCTTTGGACTGTGGGAGGGCCCGGAGGAAACCCATGCAGACACGGGGAGAACGTGCAGACACCGCACAGGGAATGACCCAAGACGGGAATCAAAACCAGGTACCTGGCGCCGTGAAGCAATTGTGCTAGCCACTGTGCTACCGTGCCACCCCAGTGTTTAACTGTAGCATAATCTGCGATGAGCGCAACAGAAGTGAACACAGAATAAGAACAAACCACTCAAGTTCATTGTCAGGAATGAACATAAAAGATACACAATTTATGTTTGCAGACTGATTGCTATTACTTGCAAAGAAATATTTGTATATCAGGCATTCAGTTAAATAGCATTGGTGAGACAATAAGGGCCGGAATTCTCTGGTCATTGGGATCACTTTTCCCACTGGCAGCGCAGCCCGACCAGCTCAATCCCTGGTGACATGGGATGGTTTCAATGGGAAATCCCATTGACAAGCAGCGGGAGGATAGACTCCAGCTGCCAGCAAACCCCATCTGGCCAAGAAACACGTGGCTGGGGGAACTGGAGAATCCCACCCAAGAAGCCTTAGAGGAAAGAAAATGAGGATTCAGGGAAGCTTTATTTTATTTATTCTTAATTATTTTTGTTTTCCCAATTCAGGGGCAATTTAGCATGGTGAATCCACCTACCCTGCACATCTTGGGTTGTGGGGGTGAGACCCACGCAGACACGGGGAGAATGTGCAAACTCCACACACACAGTGACCTGAGTCCAGGATCAAACCTGGGTCCTCGGCGCCGTGAGGCAGCAGTGCTAACCACTGCACCACCGTGCCACCCCCAGGGAAGCTTTATTAATTTTGCTATTTATTGTATGTTATGTACATTGGGTGTATTCTACTTTTGAAGTTTAGTGACTTTTAAACTTTGCTTTTGAAAATATTAAAATGGGATGTTAACTTATATCAAAGTAAAAAATTTTACTTTGATATCTAACCATAATTTGGGAGTTCATTTTGACTGGCAATTAATATTAAATATATGACAACAGAAATGGTCTGTACATTGATTAGGTCACAGTTGCCACATATGCTTTTAGAAATAAAAGATCTATGTGTGGCCGTGTACCTTGTTAGCAAAGATCAAACAGTTCAGAGTGGAACTTTGATCCAGCCTTCAAGTGACTGAGGGAAACCTTTCTTTATGCACAGTTTATCCAAAGCTCTGATCTCCCTGTTTGATCCAAAAGAAAGTGAAAACTAGAGGAGAAAGTGTTCATCTGGCCATGCTGTGCTCCCTTGATGTGCCATGAAGCAGCAGCTCCCTCCTTTTCTGTCATTCTGTGCTCTGTTCTCTGCTTTACTGATGGTTATCTGTCTTGTTTGCAGGTGAGCGCCCCTACCAGTGTCCCTACTGTGACAAAGCTTTCAGCAAGAATGATGGATTGAAGATGCATATTAGAACACACACACGGGTAAGAGGAGATCATGTTTCTTCCTTCTGAATAGTGAAAACAATTGCTGCAATTAAAATTACAGGTAAAATTAATAATTTTGAACTAAAACGGCACTGTTAATTTTCCGAGTTTTTGACGTGAACTATCCTGATTTTCTCTCTCTCTCTCACTGCTAGTTATTCATATATATAATTTAACTGTTAGTACTGCTTCCCAGCCAGGGTAACTTCTCCATTTTGAAGACATGCTCATTACACTGTGCCACCAAATGACTTGATGCCATGCAGTAAACGGTTGCAGCAAGGAAATGGGAATTAATACACGAGTGGTGCAATTTTAAGAATATATGCTTCACTGGAACACAGAGCAAACAATATTTACAAAGTTGAGAGCTAATAATATAGCAAAATTTGGCTACAACCTACGAGCGTGTTTCATAACAAACTGACTATTAATATGTATGACAGAGCATTCATTGTGTAGATTCTCCAGTTGGGATACAAAAGTTCAAAACATTATGATAAAATGTGGTGTGTAAGATTGTAGATAAATATTACTGTGATTCCACTGCTGCTGTTCTGGCCTTGTTGGCCAATCTCCTGACATAACACTCTACAGATAATTAGCATGTGCAGACCTTACTGCCTCCTTTCACCTGCCAGGATTCCCGAGGCCTGGGAGATTCAGTCAACATGAGGTTAGAAATAGAAATTTTGTTAACATGAAGGTGCACATTATAATACTTAAATGACTAACCGCATCCTCTGAGTGGATTAATCCCCTACCCCTCATCCTGCATCTTAAAACCGGAAGCAGGTGTGTATATTTCAGGGAAAGATATGCACGCAGAGGAACCCAATTCAGTATTGAGATGGCCTGCACCCAGTCTGTGCAGACTTTGCACCCACTGGTGAATTTGCTGGGTCTTGATTCTCGATGATCTGACTATACATGAGGCATTTAATGTTACCTGCAAGAGAATTTTTTTTCTGTATTTGCATTATTAATTGATTAATTGTAGTTGTGCGAATAAGATCTCCCAACCTCTTTCCCCCGTCTACTTCATCTGTCCAGGCTAGGCATTGCCTGTAAGCAGCCAGGTAACTCACTCCAATTCCCACAATAATTTTTCAGGATGCAAGGGAAAGCATCTCAGTGATATTTTCCCCTACAAGTGTAGGTATTGAATATCTATTAAACAGATCCTCACTGGAGAGTGGCTGAGGCCACAAATCTGTGGCGTGGAGGCTCCAACCTGTTGTGCTGCATGTCCCCATTGATTAAGAAAGCAATTTATTTTCTACAGCGAATAACAGCAAAACCTAGAATTAACTTGTGAGGACTTGGCAACTCCCTTGATGCCAGTGACCAAATGATTTGTATGTGGAAATTTATCAGAGTTCTTGACCCCAAAGACACAGTTCAGCAATTACCCCAAGTTTGGTTTTTAAGACACAGACTTTCTCATTCTTCACAACCCCACCCGCCAAGAGAAAAGGACATTTACGGAGGAAGGTATCTAATTACAGTGCTGCTAGAAACTCTTTATAGATAAAATGCATTTGATTTCTATGGGTTGTGTATTACGTGTCTGCTGGCCGGTTAGCCGTCTCTACTGGGTGCCCAGGGTCCGGCAGAAGTGTACAAATACATGAAAATGTGGCAGAGCCAGCCTGATATGGGTTGGTCAATATTTCCTCCCTCCTTTAAGAACATGCTGTTTTCAGTTTTAAATGTAACTCGTACTGATGCAGAAAAGATACATTCAATGAAACAGAAAATACAGTGGAGTTCTCAATCAGGATGCTCACAAAAACTCGTGTTTCCTGTTTTGCTTAAAACTATGGGCTTTATTTATGCTGTTTTAAAGTGGGTGTAAAATTAAGAAACCTTGGTGTGAGAGCAGCACCATTGTGATGAACTGGAATATGTTTAAACAGAAGACCAATAGACAAGCGTGAAAGAGCAAAGAAATTCAGGCAGACCGTAAATGTGTGCACACGTGCGCTTGAGTTTCCTCAATCATTTGCGTCCTGATTGTATGCTTCTGTGGGTGCAGATATGACATTCCACCCTGTTCCAATACAATGTTGCAGATTTATGGATTACAAGCTTAAGAGAGTGTTAAATCAAATGTAAACACAGTGCGATTGATTTTGTAGTTGACTGACCTTTCTTGTTTGTCTTTGTGCAAGCAGACGGGTAGAATTTCCACAGGTTTTTGGGAAGTCCTGTTGCTGGGATATAAAAAGATAATCTTCTAGTTAAAATGTGGGGTATTTGCCAAACCCCACGGGAGGAGGCAGTTTGAAGTCTTGAGAAGCAACAAAGTCAACCAATATGTTGATATTGTTGAAACAAAGAAAGGGATTGTATATTTAAACAGTTAAATTAGGGAAGATTAACTTGGTTCTTAAATTTCAAGCTTTTACTCGTTTGTTCAACCCTGGAATTAAATAGTAGGTTGCCTACTGTAACCATCTAATTATTTGATGGCCCAGAACTTCTATTCCCCTGGGAATCATACGGTGGATGTGTCCCAGAAGAGGACCCCCCCAGAGGTCCCCTGGCAGATGCACCCCAGAAGATGTTACTAATGATGGGTGTGTCCAGAACCAGGGGCCACAGCCTAAGGATTCAGGGTAAACCATTTCAGACAAAGATAAGGAGACATTTCTTCACACAAAGAGTGGTGAGCCTGTGGAGTTCATTACCACAGGAAGTAGTTGATGCTAAAACATTGAATATATTCAAGAGACAGCTAGATATAGCACTTGGGGAGAATGGGATCAAAGGCTATGGGGAGAAAGAAGGATTAGGCTATTGAGTTGGATGATCAGCCATAATCGTGATGAATGGCGGAGCAGGCTCGATGGGCCAAAAGCCTCCTCCTGCTCCTATCTTCTATGTACCTATGTATGTATGAAACATGCAGCCCCGATCTGGGTACGTAAAAAGGAACAGAATAGCAAGCTAACTGTGATTACCACTCCACAGAAATGTTTTGGCCCATAATATTCAATGTGCTTGTTCATCCATTGTGAAATGAATTTGTTTATATTTCAAACTTAAAACAAACACTTATGTGATGTATTATAACTTTTGAAGATCAAAGTGAGATCTTAAGCCAATAATAAAATCTAGTGTTGGAAAATAATTACCAGACAGGGTTTGTTATTCATTTTCCAGATACGTTATTTACAAGATAAGGATGACGGTATGGGGAGCATGAACTTAAAAAAAAATCAACAGCCAAAATAATTTAGGCTTAGACCGTGTTAAAAAGTTGTAACATTTGCATTGATAAATGGTTGCCGTGCAGAAGGAAAGAGATGTATTGGTGGATAGGGGTGAGAGAGGATTGTTTATCACATGACGGCCTCTTTCCTTGTGTCCTGTCCAAATATGCAGGACAAGTGCTGGAAGAGGTTTCTCAGAAATAGGTGCAGACTTCAAGTCTGAGATGGATTCTACTTTATAAGAGTGAAGAACTTTAAGTGTAAAAGGTGATTTGGTACAAAAGAGCGTTTTGGGACAAGCTTTAGCAAAAGAGGAATCGTGAAAGTGCATTTCGTGGTTAGAGAAAGCAAGAATGCACATAGATGAAGAGTGAAGCTGCAAAAGAATAATGATAGTGAGGGGGAAATGGCATGGGAGTTAAGAATGCACAAATAACCGGCTCCTGTTCGTTCTGATGTGGGAAATGGGTAAGGTTTTTGCTGCCTGCTTATTATAATAGTAGCAGGAAGCCTAGCTTGAAACTCGCTGTTACGGGGTTGCAAGGCTTCAGCAGCAGGCCAAAGTAGAATGAGAACTTAAATCTCACCTGCATCTCTCAAGGTATGGTGCTTGGTGCTGCTGTAGCAAGTGCTGGAAGTAGCTGGAAGAGAGGGGTGAATTTCATGGAGTCAATGGGGGTCTCAGCTGCCAGTTGGTGTGGGAAGGCCACCTAATACAAGCCAATCAGATGATTAACAAGCTATCGGTGGGAGTCTTACTTGGGATCAGGACCCCTGGGGTAGAAAGTCCCACCGGCTTAGAGCTGCTGGCCAATCAGAAGCTGGTAGCTCTTTTGCTCAGCAGCACCATCGGGGAGGCAGTGGCTGCTGAGTGAAATGCACCTGGGTCTGGACAGAGGTTTGTGATGGTGGTCAAGGTTGCAGAGGAGGGAGTATAAGGGGTTTGCAGCAAGGACTCGGAAGCGAGCAATCGTCGAGGGGAGCAGAAATGACCCAATCCCCAGGCCAGGGCTGAGAAGGGCTGTGCAGGCCATAGCCAGACAGTCAAGCCAACAGCGAGGCAAGATTGTCAAGTTGAGTTGCGGGGCGCCACCAAGGCCCGGGCGAATTGGGGATAAAAGCCACAAGGGAGAATGGTAGTGCACCAGCCGGCTGGTCGGGACATGGAAGCAAGCCATCGTTGAGGGGAGTAGGATTGACTCAACCCTCAGGCCAGGGTTGGGAAGGCCATAGCTAGGGAGAAGCAGCAAGGCAAGGCGTGGTTCGTGCGCTGTCAGGTGAATTGGCAAAAAAAGCCACAAGGGCGGTGGTGAGTGAGCCAGCTAGCTGGTCGGGACTTGGGGCAGCCATCGTCGAGCAGTGAGGGGAGCAGGGACGACTTCACCCCCAGGGCTCAGGACAAAAACGCCAGCTCTTTCAGAAAAGTCATATTCATTAAAATCAAGAAAGATCAGTTAATATGAAGCGATGCCACCAATGTGCCTGTCAAAAATGCAGAAAATTGAAGGCGAAGCATGTAGCTCGGCAAAAAGACAGTTTGTCATTTTACCTCAATAGTGCGCAAACTGCACATCTATCCTCATCCACCAAAAATATGGGTAAATTATTTGATGACTTAGACTAGACGATATCCAGAGATACCACACTCTCTGAAAAAGTTGAACAAGAAGTGGAATCTGAACTGTCAGTGGAACTGCAAGATATTTCTTCTACTCAAGTAAGTGAAAAAACCCACGTTGCCTTATGGCGAAAATCTGTTTCACTGGATATGATAGAATATTTGTACTAAATAAACCAGAAAACATAGATAATACTGAAAATTTGAGAAAGGTTTGGGGTTGGAGGCCGAAATCAGGGTAGAAATCTTAATAAGTACCATTTTCTGAGGGTGAATGAAAATAGGATGACAGAAATTAGAATTGTGTTCATTTTTTCAGGAACCTCAAAGGAAGTCTACTGATATGTTTGCAAATTATTCCCTGGCGACAGTAAATCGAAAGATGTATTTGTTGATGGGTACTGGACAAACTTTGGAAGAGATATTGCTGATTGTGAAATTTTGAAAACTCATATTAAGGCTATGTGTGCAGTTGATCAAAGATGTAAATTATCTGGAAAAATTGATTCTGCGTAATCGGCTCAGTTTGAATAGGAATGTTCTAATTGGAGGAAAATGCTGAAATGTGATGTTGCCACAAGCAACTGCTGACTTCCATGCGACTACCTCTCACAGGACATGATGCAGCACGGTAACATTGTGGATAGCACAATTGCTTCACAGCACCAGGGTCCCAGGTTTGATTCTGGCTTGGGTCACTATCTGTGCAGAGTCTGCACATCCTCCCCGTGTGTGCGTGGGTTTCCTCCGGGTGCTCCGGTTTCCTCCCACAGTCCAAAGATGTGCAGGTTAGGTGGATTGGCCATGATAAATTGCCCTTAGTGTTGGGTGGGGTTATGGGGATAGGGTGGAGGTGTTGACCTTGGGTAGGGTGCTCTTTCCAAGAGCCGGTGCAGACTCGATCGGCTCCTTCTGCACTGTAAATTCTATGATAATCTATGATGAGTCATCAGTGTCAAATCGAAGATGTAATTTTTTGGCCTGACTTGAATACCTCAGTGAGTTTGACAAGCTTCTCAAAGAGCATTTAAAACATTATCAATGAAGACCAACTTTTTAATGCACAGAACCCACGATGACTTCATCACTATAATAGCAAAGCAGCTTAGAAACAAATTCACTAATGGAATCAAAGATGGCAAATCTTATTCCATAATAGTTGATTCAACACCAGATGTGAATTATGCGGACAAATTACCAGAAAGAGATATGACCAGCGATAGTAAAGTTGTAGAGCGATTTATTTGTTTTGTCCAGCTGCAATCCCACACTTCTGAGTGTCTGGAGACAACTGTTTTGGAAGTCATTGCAAATTTAGGTTTGGACATCAATATTTGCCATGGGCAGAGATTTGATCATGCCACAAATATGGCAGGAAAACTTTCAGATCTACAAACGAGACTGAATAAAGCAAACCCCTGTGCATTATTCATCCCATGTTCCAGCCACTCGTTTAATTTAATCTGCACCTGAATGAAATGAAAATCGCTTATTGTCACGAGTAGGCTTCAATGAAGTTACTGTGAAAAGCCCCTAGTCGCCACATTCCGGCGCCTGTCCGGGGAGGCTGGTACGGGAATCGAACCGTGCTGCTGGCCTGCTTGGTAAGCCAGCGATTTAGCTGAGTGAGCTAAACCAGCCCCTAAGTCACCTAAGTAGAATGAGAACTTAAATCTCACCTGCATCTCTCAAGGTATGCTGCTTGGTGCTGCTGTAGCAAGTGCTGGAAGTAGCTGGAAGAGAGGGGTGAATTTCATGGAGTCAATGGGGGTCTCAGCTGCCAGTTGGTGTGGGAAGGCCACCTAATACAAGCCAATCAGATGATTCACCCACCTGAATCCTGTGAGGAAGCTGTGCATTTTTTTGACTTTGTTCAAAATGTGTTTGCCTTTTTTTCTGTTTCCACTCATCGGTGGGATATATTGCAGCCATGCTTGGAGAAGGCAAATGGAAAACATTTGATGGTCAAAATAATTTGTGATACCAGATGGTCCACTCGTGCAGTTGCTGTTTTGGCTTTGAAATGAACTTTACTGGCATAAAGAAAACTTTATTAGGCAAGCTGCATCAAATTCAGAGCATTTAGACATTACTGTCAATGTAATGTAAATACAAGAAATCCAGCCCAAAGACCTAAATGCAATAAAAGAACAAATTTAATTACCTTGTTCAAGAGGTCAATCTCAATGAATGCCATATACTTTGAAATTATACACTAGTATAACCACACTGTTCTATTCACCACACACCCTTCACTCACCGAACAAAATTCTAATAGTCGGGTTCACCTAATCCTCACACACTTAGCACTGCTACAAGCCTCACACCCACATCTTACATCTTGCACGCACGTCCAGCTACTCATCCATGACAACCACATTGCCTGAAGCAATTGCACTCACTGACCCACATAGAATCCTTAGAATCTCTACAGTGCAGAAGAAGGTCATTCAGCCCATTGGGTCTGCACTGACCCTTCAAAAGAGCACTCTACCTCGGCCCACACCCCCTTGCAGGGCAGTTTGGCATACAACCTGGAATGAGAAGGTTGTCTTATATGGGCCGACTGGGCTTGTTTCCACTGGGGTTTCGAAGAGTATGGGGCAACTTGATTGAAGTCTATAAATGGTCATTACAAGTTGGACGTGGGAAGGATGTTTCCTCCTGTGGATGAGTCCAGAACCACGAAGCACTGTTTTAAAATTAGTGGCCACTGTTTTAAGTCAGAGATGAGGAATTATTTTTCTCTTCGATGGTTGTGCGACTTTGGAGCACACTGCCTCAGATGGCAGTGGAGGTGGGGGGGTCAGTGAATATTTTAAAACAAGATTGATTCTTGTTAGGCAAGGGAATCCGAGGTTATCGGATGGTAGATGGGAATGTGAAACTCAAAACACTGACAAATCAGCCATGATCTTATTAAATGGCGGAGCAGGCTTGAGGGTCTGAATGGCGGACGCCCCCCCAGCACCTTAGTGCTGCACCATGAAGTGCAAGCTCAGACTCAGCTTAATTTGTTGCCAAGCAGGCTCAGACTGCTGCCACCTGGGTGACAGATACCAATGCTGAAAGGTTTTTGCAGGGCCTCAAAGTAGTCCAGCAGCCTGCCCTTGAACGGGATTGTTGAGGCATTCCAGGGAGTGGAATCGACTCCTCATTCACGATGACAGCATTTGTGCTCCCTACTTGCACTTGGCAAGTACCCTTGTTGTTGCCTCAGCCAGCCAGCCAGCTAGCCCAGACTCGAGGATGTTTTAATAAGAATCCGGCGAGTCCACTCCAAGTAGAAATAAGAAGTAGAATTTACAAACTATGTATATATACCACCAACGAAAGGGAAAATGCTGGAAAATCTCAGCAAGTCTGGCAGCATCTGTAGGGAGAGAAAAGAGCTAGCATTTTGAGTCCGATGACTCTTTGTCAAAGCTTTGTCAAAGAGTCATCGGACTCGAAACGTTAGCTCCTTTCTCTCCCTACAGATGCTGCCAGACTTGCTGAGATTTTCCAGCATTTGCCCTTTCGTTTCAGGTTCCAGCATCCGCAGTAATTTCCTTTTATATATACCACCAGTCATATTACAGCCACTGGTGTAATACAGGCTGTGTGGTTGGTAGCTGCCCCATTAAAGATTGCACATTCAGTGGGTAAATTCTTAGGTATCCCGACATGAAAATTGAGTACGGCGCCAACAAATGTAAGACATCAATTCACATTTTTAATATAACTTTCCACCTGAAAATGTTGAGCAATAGAGCTCTCGTTTTCAGAAGCTTTCAAAACTGTTGGTTGGAGCAACAGCAAGAACGGTACAGGAACAAACACATCCCCATATTTTGTAGTCTCGTTCCCAGCTGGCCGAGGCCTTGATAATTACCTGAACTCACTTGAAAACATCCTCACAAACCCCTGTAATCTTCCATATTTTGAGAAAGATCCTGGATGCTTACAGGATTACTGTTAAATTCTCACAACAAAATTAATTGTAAATTAAAATTCATTGAGGCCAAATTTTTTTAAAAATGTGTGGACAAGTTTAACAACTATTTAACCAAAATGTATATTCGTAAATCATGGGTCATATGTTAGTTTTTTCAACAATAGGGAGATGGTGTGAATAAATCGACGAGACATCAGATGCATTTCAAAAATACTATTGCAGTAGTGACAATCATCAAATTCTACAGCCCTCGAGTGAAACTCTAGAACTTGGCCCTGAATTACCGTGGGGACTTTCCTAATCATCTCCTGTAACATATTTTCTTATAAAAGTTGCATGTAGAATAGTATTTTCTATGTGGCCTTCCATTCTAAACTCACTTTAACCCTAGTTACATTTTTACTGGCTCTCGTATGGCAAGGCCCATCGGTAATAACTTTGCAACGACTGCAGATTGCCACTTGTGCAGGGTTTCCCCCATCTCCCACTATAATTTAATTTACTCTAAAGATGCAGCGAAAGCATCAGTTTACAACTTTTCCGTGGGATTTCTGTCCATCTTCCACTTTATTGAGGTTGTGGTGACGGATTAAGGAGCCACTGTGGGAATTCACTTAATTTCATAAATATAGTTTGTGTAAGGACACTCCTTGCTCCCTCTCCCACTAGATTGATGATGTGACACATTGGCACAAAATCGTGCAAGTCCATTGTGGTAGCGTGGCCCCTTTAAGGGGGGGTGATCTCCACGGACCATGTGACCTACTCTGGGCCAGCCGTGCAGGAACATGTGAGCCCCGGCCATCAGGGAATATGCATGGGGCCCTGGGAACAGGGCCCCAGATGATGTGGACCAGGGAGCTGAAGTGTTAAGACCTGTTGTCTCGTGCTCTGTGCTTGTTACTTAACTGCCTTTACCTTTCACCAATTAACCCCTTTGTAAACTACTGGAAGCCTCCAGTGTACATCTCGAGCTACCACATTGGCGATGAGGTAAAAGTTTTGTTAGCAGCCGATTGTTGTTGTGAATTGAGGGGGAAGGAAGAAACAGTTGAGAAAGTAGAGAAACTCCAGCAAGAGTTTGAATTATTTAGACTGAGCGGAGATGCTTATAATTGGGAAGCTAGACCCATTTGACTAAGGGGTTGAGGATTGGAGTCAGTACACTAAACAGCTCTTTGTTTTACCACACCGAGTTCACAGTTGAGGAAAAGCAGAAGGTGATACTTCTGACCGTCTGCAGAGCCCAAGCGTATAATTTGATTAGGAACCTGACATCCCCGGAAGCACCGACTCGAAGACCTTTGACCAGATAGTGAAGTGGGTCAAAGAACATTTCAGGCCCTCGCCCACAAACGTTATATGTTTATCTCTGCAGTGGGGGGCCAATAAGCATCTGTGTCAGCCTCCAGAGCCAGGCTTCGCTAGCTTGCTGAGAGTTTGGGACCGTGCTTAGTGACATGGTGCACAATTGGCTGGTTTATGGGATCCAGAACCTTATTATCCAGAAGAAACCTCTGGCAGAGACCACAATTACTTTGGAAAAAGCGATCGAAACAGCTCAGGCGACTAGCGTTCCAAAAAAGGTGCCACTGAACTTCAAAGCGTGGCTGAAGGGGAGATTATCCTGGTATGGGGCAGTATGGCCGTGAAGTCTGTGGCAGGATCAACAGCCATAGTGCAAAACCAGACATTGTCCGAGAGACAGGACCAGAACACAAAGAGCGGCAAGAAGTCAGGGCGTCAACTAGAATCCGAGATGGACTGCTATTGTTGCGAAGGGGACCATCCCCAGGAGACCTGCCATGGTCAGGAGTTTCTATGCTTCTGATGCAACTGAAGGGGACACATTCAAGCACTTTGCCGAGTGAGGCAAAGTGCACCAATACAAAACGGCAACAGTCCATAGTGCCACTGGACATAGTGGACCAGAGCTCTGAAGAAGAATATGCAATGTATCAGTTGAATGCAGTCCAATTGAATAAGATGGCTCCGATTGAAATTATCTTACGGGTAAATCCTTATCCTTAAAATGGAAGTTGACACTGGGGCTTCAAGGACTGTAGTGGGTGAGAAGACGTTCCAATGCCTTCATGCAGGTATGCAGTCTTTGAGCTTGAAGAATATCACAGCCAAGCTTTCAACATCTCCCGAGAAAATTTTGAAGATCCTCAGAGCAGCCAATACCCCAGAGGCACACAGAGGGCAAGAGGCCAATCTGCCTTTGGTTGTTGTGGAATGACATCGACCCAATCTGATGAGAAGAGACTGGTTACAGAACATTAGGCTCAACTGGCTGGAAATCTTCAAAATATCTAACGGCATCCTCCAAGATGTGTTAAGGAGGTATGAATTGGGCCAAATTAAGAATGTAAAAGCACTTTAATCCAGATCCTACGTCCAAATTCTTCCGTCAGACCAGTGCCATACACATTGCATCAGAAAGGTGAAGCAGATCTAAAAAGATTAGAAGAGCTGTGTATAATGAAGCCGGTCCAGTTTTCAGAGGGGCACGATCCTATCTTTCATAGTATCATAGAATCCCTACAGTGCAGAAGGAGACCATTCGGCCCATTGTGGCTGCACTGGCCCTTGGAGCAAGCACACTTAAGACCACGTCTCCACCCTATCCCCGTAATCCAGTAACCTTACCTAACCTTTTGGATACTGAGGGGCAATTTAACATGGCCAATCCACCCAACCTGCACAACTTTGGACTGTGGGAGGAAACCGGAGCACCCGGAGGAAACCCAAGCAGACACTGGGGGAAAGTGCAAACTACACATAGTCACCCAAGGCAGAAATTGAACCCGGGTCGCTGGAGTTGTGAGACAGCAGTGCTAACCACTGTGCCTCTGTGACGACCCACCTTTAAAACTGATCGTTTAAGAAGGATTTGGTGGGACCATAAGCTGACAATAAATCAGGCGACCCTATTCTTTCAAAGGTTAGGTGATTGATATAGTCTGGCTGGTGTTCCGAGGAGTCCAAACAGCTGAGGCCCTACTTCACTCATCAGGACGAGTTGACATGTGAAGCTGGCGTGATTCTGTGGTGATCATGAGTGGTCGTCCCGCCTCAGGCCAGGGGGGCTCCTTCAAGAATTACATGGCACCCACCCAGGGCAGACTAAGATGAAGATGCTGGTATGGAGTTATGGCTGGTGGCCAGGCATAGATAAAGCCATTGGAGAACTAGTATAACAGTGCCACCTTTGCCAATTGCAGCAATCTTTGCCGCCTTCCGCTACCCATGAATCTTGGGAATGGCCAGGTTGCCAATGGACCAAGGATTACTGAAATGTGGTTACAGGGAGACCAGGTCTGGGAATTGAATACCCAAGGATACGCAGTGTTTCGGAAAGATAGGCTAAAAGGAAAAGTAGTTGATGTAGCCCTGCTGGTGAGGAAAGGGATCAGTGCTGCAATAAGAAATAACATATGTACTGGAGATCAAGATGTGGAATCAGTCTGGATGGAAATAAGAAATACCAAAGGGAAGAAGTCCTTGGGAGGAGTAAGCTAAAGGTCGGCAAATAATAGTTCTAGTGGGGCACAGTATAAACCAGGAAATACTGGGGGCTTGCAAGAAAGATGCGGCAATAATAATGGGTGATTTTAATATGCACTTAGATTGGAGGAATCAAATTAGCAAGGGTAGCCTGGAGGCAAGAGTTCATTGAATGCATTCGAGATTGTTTCCTGAACAGTATATTGGGGAACTAACCAGGGAGGAGCCTACTCTCGATTTGGTATTGTGTAATGAGGAGGGATTAATTAATGATCTCATAGTTAAAGATCTACAAGAGAGTAGTGACCATAGTATGGTAGAATTCAAGATTCAGTTTGGGGGCAAGAAAATGGAGTCCCACACTAGTGTTCTGGAATTAAACAAAGGAAATTACATCGGCTTGAGGACAGATTTGGCCCATACAGACTGGACAGGAAGGCTAAAAGGTAGGACAGCTGATGAGCAGTGGCAGTTGTTTAAGGAGATACTCAATTCCTCACAACTAAAATATTTCCCAGTGAGGAAGAAAGATGGTAAGTGGGGTACAAAGACCCCCATGACTAAACTAAGAGGTCAAGGATATTATAAAGTCAAAAACTAAGGTATATCATATTGCAAAGGCCAGTGGCAGGCTGGAAGTTTGGGAAACTTTCAAACATAAACAAAGGGACGCTAAAAAAGTAATACAAAGAGCTAAGGTAAATTACGAAAAAAAATTGAGCGCAAAATACCAAAAATTATAGCAAAAGCTTCTACAGGTATATAAAAGGGAAAAGGGTCACCAGGGTGAATGTTGGGAGAAGAAACCAGAGAGTCAATAGCGGGGAACACAGAAATGGCAGAGATGCTAAATCAATACTTTGCCTCCGTTTTCACAGTGGAGGATACTGGTACCATTCTTATAGGAATGGGTAATTCAGAGGTAATAGAAAGGGTGAAACCGTACTCAAACTATTGGGATTGAGAGTAGACAAGTCCCCAATGCCTGATGGCCTACATCCTAGGGTAATACAGGAAGTGCCAGCAGGGATAGTGGATTCAATAGTTCTAATATTCCAAAATTCCCTGGACACGGGAAAGGTTACAGTGGATTGGAAAAATGCTAACGTAATGCCTTTATTCAAGATGGAGTGAGGCAGAATTTGGGAAATTTCAGACCAGTTAGTTTAACATCTGTTGTTCGAAAATTGTTGAATATGAACTGCAAATCATGTTTGATTAATTTGCTAGTTTTCTGTTGAAGATATGACAAGCAAAGTGGATAATGGGGATCCTCTAGATTTAGTATAACTGGATTTCAGGAAGGCATTTGATGAGGTGCAACACAGAAGGTTAATTCACAAAGTGAGATCACATGGGATTAGGGGTAATTTATTAGCTTGGATAGCAGACTGGCTGACAGATAGATGACAGAGAGTCGGGATAAATGGATCTCATTCTGGATGGTAGGATGTAAATAGTGGGGTGCCACAGAGTTCTGTCCTAGGCCCAGCTATTTTCAATCTATATTAATGACTTGGATACAGGATAGAAGGATCTGTAGTCAAATTTGCAGATGACACAAAAATAGGTGGGACAGTAAGTTGCAATGAGGAAATAAGAACCTTACAAATGGATATAGATAGGTTAGGAGAGTAGGCTAAAATGTGGCACATGGAGTTTAACATGGATAAGTGTGAGGTCACGGATTTTGGTCGAAAAAATGGGAAGGCAACTTACTATCTAAATGGGGAGACTTTGGTGCTCCAATGCAGATGGATCTGGGAGTCCTCCTACATGAGTCACTGAAAACGAGCATGAACGTGCAGCAGATAATAAGGAAAACAAATGGAATATTGGCATTTATAGCTAAAGGAATTGAGTATAAAGGTAAGGAAGTGTTGTTGCAATTAAACAAGGCATTGATAAGACTGCACCTGGAGTATTGTGTGCAGTTTTGGTTCCCTATTTTGAGGAAAGATATAGTGGCATTGGAGGCTGTTCAGAGGCTGCGTATTTAGCCCCCTACTATATCCCCTCTACACACACAACTGTGTGGCAAAATTTGGCTCCAACTCCATCTACAGGTTTGCTGATGATACAACCGTAGTGGGCCGGATCTCGAACAATGATGAGTAAGAATGCAGGAGGGAGATAGAGAACCTAGTGGAGTGGTGTAATGACAACAATCTCTCCCTCAATGTCAACAAAACTAAAGAGCTGGTCATTGACTTCAGGAAGCAAAGCATCGTACACACCGCTGGCTGCATCAACAGGGCTGAGATGGAGATGGTTAACAGCTTCAAATTCCTAGGGGTGCACGTCATCACGAATCTGTCCCTGTCCATCCACGCGACGCTACGACCAAGAAAGCACAACAACGCCTATACTTTCTCAGGAAACTAAGGAAATTCGGCATGTCCACATTGACTCTTACCAACTTTTACAAATGCACCATTGAAAGCATCCTATCTGGCTGCTTCACAGCTTGGCATGGCAATTGCTCGGCTCAAGACCGTAAGAAACTACAGAGAGTAGTGAACACAGTCCAGTCCATCAAGCGAACGCACCTCTCATCCATTGACCCTGTCTACACCTCCTGCTGCACTGGGAAAGCGGGCAGCATAATAAACGACCCCTCCCACCCAGCTTATTCACTCTTCCAACTTCTCGGGCAAGAAATGAAATGAATGAAACGAAAATCGCTTATTGTCACAAGTAGGCTTCAAAATGAAGTTACTGTGAAAAGCCCTTAGTGCCACATTCCGGCGCCTTTTCGGGGAGGCTGGTACAGGAATTGAACCTGTGCTTCTTGCCTGTCTTGGTTTGCTTTAAAAGCCAGCTATTTAGCCCTGTGCTAAACCAGCCCCAGATACAAAAGTCTGAGAACACTCACTAACAGACTCAAAAACAGCTTCTTCCCTGCTGTTACCAGACTCCTGAATGACCTTCTTATAGATTGGTCTGATCTCTTCACTCATCTTCTCTACTGAGTAATACTACTTCACCCGATGCCTGTGTCTTATGTATTTACATTTTTGCATATGTTTGCCCTATGTTTTTTATCAAGTATGGAATGATTTGTCTGAACTGTACTCAGGTCAATACTATTCACTGTTTCTCATGAGAATAAATATAATTATAATCAAATCCAATTCTGTGAGCTGAATGCAATTCTTCCTTTGCCTGTAGATACTCTGCGCAGGACAGTGCCTTCTCCCACCTTAGACTTGCTGCTGTAGTTACCTGTCTTAGTCTGGTATTTGTGAATCAGCAGGTCCCTCGCTTGCCTGCACCCATCCCTGGAAATCTACCTTCTTCTGTCTCCTTTTCCACATTTCTTCCTCGCTGGAGGAGCTTCCAATTCATAGCGCACAATCCTCTTGGGGACAATGATCTCTGGTTCCTCTGCTGGAGTTCCCACTCTCTCCTTATTTGCTTTGTCTGCCTATAAAAACTGAAGAAATAAATTCTGTTAACAGTCAAATGTTGACACCTTCATCAGTAGACTCTGCTGCTCCACACAGATCTTTTCATTCTTCCTTGTGCTGACTTCTCATTACCCAATGTAAATCACTCCAAACATTTTTCCCATATGACCACCAACAAATGGAGTGGGCAATGTTAAATTGCAGTCAGTTTCCTGTTTAACAACTCAGTACCTGATAATTACATTTTTCAAAATGGCGTGTTGGCTTCCAATTTGTCAGTGACTCCCCTTAAATATTCTTTCATCACTTTGGCAACCTGCAAGTCTCGACTTAACAGCTCCATGCTGTGGCATAGCTGTGCTGTACTGTTCTATGTTCTAATACAGGTAGTGGAAACTGTGGATGCAAAAACTCTTCTCACATTCCCAGAAAGATGCACACTTAGCCTCAGTTTAACCTTGATGTGAAGATGCCGGTGTTGGACTAGGGTGGGCACAGTAAGAAGTCTTACAACACCAGGTTAAAGTCCAACAAGGTTGGATTATAAGGAGAGGTTGAGTAGACTGGGACTGTACTCGTTGGAATTTAGAAGGATGAGGGGGGATCTTATAGAAACATTTAAAATTATGAAGGGAATAGATAGGATAGATGCGGGCAGGTTGTTTCCACTGGCGGGTGACAGCAGAAGTAGGGGACATAGCCTCAAAATAAGGGGAAGTAGATTTAGGACTGAGTTTAGGAGGAACTTCTTCACCCAAAAGTAAAGATAGATAGTTTTTTGAAGAATAAAGGGATTAAGGGTTATGGTGTTCGGGCCGGAAAGTGGAGCTGAGTCCACAAAAGATCAGCCATGATCTAATTGAATGGCGGAGCAGGCTCGAGGGGCCAGATGGCCTACTCCTGCTCCTAGTTCTTATGTTCTTATGTTTCAAATCACTAGCTTTTGGAGCGCAGCTGAGGAAGGAGCTGCACTCCAAAAGCTAGTGATTTGAAACAAACCTGTTAGGCTTTAACTCCGTTTAACCTGACCAACCATCTTTCCCTTAGAAACCTTAATAGTCATCAACGAGTGGAGACTTTACATTTTTTTAGCCACGGTTTGATTCCTTTTTTTTAATAAATTTTAAATACCCAGTTCTTTTTTCTAATTAAGGGGCAATTTAGCATGGCCCATCCACTTACTGTGCACATCTTTTGGTTCTGTGGGTGAGACCCACGCAGACACAGGGAGAATGTGCAAACTCCACACGTACAGAGATCAAGGACTGGGATCAAACCCGGGTCGTTGGCGCCATGAGACAGCAGTGCTAGCCAATGCACCACTGTGCTGCCCAAGGTTTGATTCCTGTAGGGACAATAAGAACAATATCCTCGTGCAGCATGGAAACCAACCCCATTGGCTCAAATCAGGATTAGATGCCTGCACTGTGTGGGAAACAGTCATTCATTGTGCCAATGAATGGGCTGGTTTAGCTCAGTGGGCTAGACAGCTGGTTTGTAATGCAGAAGAAGGCCAGCAGCGCGCGTTCAATTCCCGTACCAGCTTACCCGAACAGGCGCCGGAATATGGCGACTAGGGGCTTTTCACAGTGGCTTCATACTTGTGACAATAAACGATTATTATTATTATTATTATTAATGGATAGAGGGCCGGTTCACCATCCAATTGAATATGGCAGGTGGACTTTTGAAGATGGGAGGCCAATCGGAAGTCTTTCAGATTGAAAGCAGCATCAGGATGGGGTGTGAAGATAAGTGAGAATGAGGTTGTTTCAAAATGGATATACTCGCTCCAACCTTTTAAAATTTTAAATAAAAAATAGCTTTTTGCAGCCAGTTACCACTTTGGGGGGGGGGGGAGTCAGGCAATTAAACTGGCTGTGATAAAAACAGAAACTGCTGGGTAAACTCAGCAGGTCTGGCAACATCAGTGGAGAAAAACAGAGTTAAGGTGTTGAGTCTGTATGACTCTTCTTCAGAAATGTCTGTTTCTCTCTCCACTGAAGCTGCGAGACCTGCTGAGTTTTTCCAGCACTTTGTTTTCATTTCAGCTCTCCAGCATTAGCAATATATTGCTTTTATTACACAATTCAATCTTTGCTGCACCTGTTGGAATGTCAGTGCATTATCATCAATATGAAGAGATGCAGAATATAAATTCTTTGTATTTGAAATGTCACTGGTCGTACTTTTACCTCATTTTGGTTGCCATTGCACTAGCACGAGGGAAAGCTCTAGGATATGCTGAAACAGGACGGCATGGTGGCACAGTGGTTAGCACCACCCAGGACCCGGGTTCGATTCCAGCCTTAGATGACTGCCTGTGTGGGGTTTGCGCATTCTCCCCGTGTCTACGTGGGTTTCCTCCGGGTTCTCTGGTTTCCTCTCTGTCCAAAGATGTGCAGGTTGGCGGATTGGCCATGATCAATACGCAGGATTACAGATCTAGGACGGGGTGTGTGCCTAGGTAGAGTGCTCTTTCGGAGGGTTGGTGCAGACCCGATGCTCTGAATGGCCTCCTTCTGCACTGTTCAAAAAATTCTATCCACTGAAGACAATTCGCCGTTTCCAAAACTTGAATCAGAAGAGAATACATTTGTATGGCAATACTTTTTATCAGAGAAGGGAGACTAGTACCAGGAACCAGTAGTGTGTGGTTTGTGAAAGAAATAATTAAAACAAAACGTAATTACATTCTACTGGCATTTCGTTTTAAATCTTTTAAAACTGTGCACATGCTGCTATGAAATCTGACCCCCATTTAATTTGCCAGCTGTGTTCTGTGTGGAGTGGTCACTTTTCTCAGCAAGGGTTGTTATGTTCATGTTGTAGGCATTTCTGAAAGCAACACTGGAGCATCGCTACCATTTATGAGCTCCCACTTCCTGCAAGGCTCAGAATATGAACTGTTAAAACAAAAACACGATACATGATAGTAGCCCGTGTGTCAATGATTGCTGGCAAATTACGGTGCTTTTCTGAAGACAAAAGATGACTTTTTGACCTTCGAATTAATGTATCCTGATTTCTGTGTTTTTTTAAAGAGAAAAGTAACTATTGCTACAGGAGAGAGGGAAAAAATCAGGCATTGTATTTAGACGACACATGGTCTGAGTCTTCTGTTGGCACAGCTGGAGGGTTTAACAAGCCTGGTTGTGACCCAGAAGAAGGGGATTACCTACCTGCCACACTAATCAGGGCCATTACATGACACCTACAGGGGGCTGCTAGTCCAAACAAATGTTCCTTTTGGCCTCTGCAAGACTTTATTTTCTTTTAACTGCTGATCTTTTTAATCTCAGTAAGCTTAATTTTTTGCCACACTGTGAAGGTTAGTTTTTGTACCACGAGATGCATCCTTTGATAAAATGTGTCCGCCTGGAACTGTTCCAGTACTGACGAGGATAACTGTACTATTGTGGGGGGAAAAAATAGGATGAGAATTTGGGCTGCTACAAATTAAATTTGTGCCCAAAAGGGGGCTTTGTGTGAAAGTAATGTCACACTAGCACTCGGCTACCAAAGAAACAAAGGACACAACAAACTATAATAATAAACATATTGTCATGGTGCCGGTATTTCATTGGTATTGGCAACCAGACAAATAAAAAAGTCAAACAATAACCATCAAATCTCTCTTCTCTTCCACTGGGAGGTAGAACATAGAACAGTACAGCACAGAACAGGACCTTCGGCCCTCGATGTTGTGCCGAGCATTGATCACCCTACTCAAACCCACGTATCCACCCTATACCCATAACCCAACAACCCAACCCAACAAAAGTATTTTAGTCCACTTTACATTATAACTTAGAGGGGACAATGTCCCAGAAAAAAAGATGGCTCTTTTTATATTGTGATTTTGTTTTTAATGCTCTCTGTACCTTTTATTGTTCATATTTTTTTTAACCCTGTTGACACATGTGTACATGAAAATAAAATGAGGCAGAATTTCCACTCTTAATTTAGCTGTACCTGCTTGAAGTATCTCATTTTGATAATGGGAAGCACCAGGATTGAACTTATCGATGAAGGACTTTGCAGTTCATGTTGTTCAAGGATATGTTCAAAGAACAAGCACTTACTCAAAATTGTTGAGAGAAGCCATTTGCCGTAAGCACAAGTGTCTTCCTTTAGGAGAAAATAGATAGAGATAAAATTAAAGAGGAAGCTCAAGGAGGAAAGCATATGTGATGGCATTATCATGCAGTAGATTAATGTACATTTGCAAAGCCAGTGGGTTAATTAATGGGCTGTTACGTGACTCAGCGTGTGCTAATCCATTGTGTAATACTGTATTTTGGCTGAACAACTAAGTTTCCAACATTAAATAGAGAGAAATAAATAACGGGCACGTCACACTTCCAGGGAACAAGATGCCCCAAGAGAGTTTTTCTCTGTCCCCAGCAGTATTGGCCAAGATCTGAGCATAGGCTACCTCCCAGTGGAAGAGAAGAGAGATTTGATGGTTATTGTTTGACTTTTTTTATTTGTCTGGTTGCCAATACCAATGAAATACCGGCACCATGACAATATGTTTATTATGATAATTTTCCCAAATGGTTCTTATCAGAGGTTAGTGCTTTTGCAGCCAATGACAAGTTGATCCTAGCCTTCCCTGAATAAAGTAGATTTCTATCTAGCATTTAGAACTGCAGTAGACACTTCTGAAATTAATGGTAAATTGCTTCATGAAATGATCCTCCAGTATTGATTCAGAGTACTTCTGTTGGCGTTTTTCCAGCAGCCATTTGGACCCAGAAAGAGCTGTCAGCTCCCGCCTCTTCCTAGGAATTTGTGTTTCTCGTCTTCTAGTTTCTGGCCTTCTAGTTCGCGATAAACTGAATTTTTCTTCAATTAGACATTCCCATTGTCTCTGGTCCCCAACACAAAATGAATACCATCAATTTTGCATGAACAGTGTGACTTTCTGCATTCTGACAACCACCCAGCAAACCTACCCGTCCTCCCACTCTCACAAACCCAGAGAATCCCCACTCCAAACATCTATGTCTCCCTCTCATCCTTTGAGGTGCTCCTTGCAGCCCTCTACTTTGACCAAGCATTTGTTTAGCCCTTCTAATACCATCCGTGTTATCTCTGCATCCATTTTTGCCTGATTGGACAATTTTCTATGTTACAAGTGCTACAAGAAAACAAGTTGCTGTTATTTCTGCAATGTTGTTGCCATAAAATGGCTATTGGATTTGTTTATGTCACAATAGCTACTACACTTGAAAGTCATTTATTGTATTAGTACTTTGAGATATTTCAATGTGACGAAGTGTCAATAATATGGTACCTATTTTGAAATGATATAAAAAAATATTCTGATGACACTAAATTAAAGGGCCAATTTCAATTGCCCACCTGGTGCAAACTTGGTGAGCAGTTAAAATGGCCACAGTGACTTACCGCACCCATCCCATTGTCTTCCTGTAGTAGAGGCACCCACTGGAAGGCAGAGAGTCCATCTTTAAATGTGCAAATTAGGTTCTTTTTCCATCAATTTAGCTCAATTGCAATTTTAATAATAATGGCTTTCTCAGAGTCAAAATGAGGAGCTGGTGCCAGATGTGGACAAACACTTTAAGTTAATTGATTTCTTTTTTACGTATGGACAGGAGAATCAAAATGGGTTGTTGTCTGCTTTAGCCTCTGCCCACACAACACCTGACTGAAGAGTTAAAACCAGCCAATAATTATGCACGCTTAAGGAAGATTAATGTCACTGAAATGGATATGAAATGGATAAAGTGAATAGGTTAAGGAATGGTAGATTAATTTTAATATAAATATTGTGACAGAAAGTATGGAGGATGTGTAGACAATGAAAGGAAGTTGATGAATAAAGGTGTGGATGTGATTGGTGGTCACTTCCTGAAAACATTCACTCAGCTACACTTAATAAGGCTCAGTAAATTTTGGGATGGATTGTGGCTGAAATTTAAACAAATCTTGTGGGGATCACTGGAATGCAACAAGTAAAGTATTATGTGCCATTCTCAGCAGCTGACCCATCAAATGCTATACTTGCATTCGGAAAGTTTTATAGAAGATTTTCAGGATTATTTCGGGGCTTTAGTCAAGAAAATAAACTAACAGAACTGACTTCTTTTCATTCGAGAAAATAAGATTGCGAGGAAAGGAGATTGCAGTTCTTTAAATGGCGAGAGGTCTGACTAATCAATTATTGAATTTGAGCTATGAGCACCAAACTAATTGGTTTCAAAATGAAAAAGCCTCAAGTGAGTCTGAAGATTAGAATGATTTATTTTCCCGACAGATTATATGTGCTTCCAAGAAAAGTAATTAATACTGAGTTAATTGGTATTTTAAAAAATTACGAATTGGTGAAGTACCTGGTTCACAAAATGGAAATATGGCCTGAAGATTGAGACTGCAGCATCTTCCCTCAGCTCTGCTGGCGAAGGCCTTCTTGCACACAGGTATGCGGGACATAAAGATGCCAAGAAAGCTGGTCTCTCAGAGCTAAGTGCACCCCAAATCTAAGACAGAACCCGTGGCAGTATGGTAGCATTGTGGATAGCACAATCGCTTCACAGCTCCAGGGTCCCAAGTTCGAGTCCGGCTTGGGTCACTGTCTGTGCGGAGTCTGCACATCCTCCCTGTGTGTGCGTGGGTTTCCTCCGGGTGCTCCAGTTTCCTCCCACAGTCCAAAAATGTGCAGATTAGGTGGATTGGCCATGATAAATTGCCCTTAGTGTCCAAAATTGCCCTTAGTGTTGTGTGGGGTTACTGGGTTATGGGGACAGGGTGGAGGTGCAGACTCGATGGGCCGAATGGCCTCCTGTACTGTAAATTCTATGAAACCCACCCACCACAATTGCCGACAAAGTTACCACCTCCTCCCACCACCTTCCCTCCCCCAAAATGAGCGCGACCCTGCTCTGAGGTTCCCAAAGTCTGCCATCTTTCTGGCACTCCCTCCCTCCTTCTGTTCCCCTCACCCCCCAGATCCCACCCCTATGCACATTCCAGCTATGTCCCTGACCACCAGAGGGCTTCAATGGCCTCCGAAACCCCGTCGGCATGGTTATCACGTCTGGTTTCTATTCTTGGAGAACAATTGTGATTCTCGACGGCTTCACGTTGTGCCGGTGGTTGGGAGAATTGTAATGTCTCAATGAATTTGGCTTAAAGCTGAATCTGAATGTGTTGATGAGGATTTAAATATAGTAGGGCCCCAGTGAGGGCGTGAACCAGATTACGACACGATTTAATGGAAAAATGTCCAAGTATCATTTTAGGCTCGATTAGCAGGATGTTTCCTGATGGTCGTGTTGGCAAGATCATGCCATATTTAATGGCATTTAGTGCTGGAAATGAGCCTCCATGAGCCTTTTGCCATTACAGGCTATCTCGCCATCTGATTTGATTGATTGATTGATTGGTTTATTGTCATGTGTACTGAGGTACATTGAAAAGTATTTTTATGCGAGCAGCTCAAACAGATCCGTTAGTGCATGAAAAGAAAAGAAATTTACCAGACTGCTGCCTCAGCTTCTTGCCGCTAACAAGGGGGAGTTGTTTTTGAATGCTCCCTCAGCGCTCACTCAGTCGACACACAAGCATGGGAGCGTGCAGAACTGCTCCTCGCTTTGGTGATGCCGACCTGGACAGACTGCTGGACGCTTTGGAGGCAAGACGGGACATCCTGTTCACCTGAGAGAGTCGAAGGCCCAGCAGAAGGGCCATCAATGCCACCTGGGAGGCAGAGGCTGTTAGTTTGGGCAGCAGGGCAAGTAGGACAGCGTCCAATGTCGGAAGACCAGCGACCACTACCAAGCTGCAAAGATAAGTTATCATCTCTTCTGGCACAATTTCCACATGCCATCCCTCCAATTCCCATCCCTGCACCCCCATCACTGACTGACATCTCACACCCTCCCCACATTGGATCTTTGTGCTTGTTCCTCCGCACAACCGTGGCACCCACTAGCCCAGCCCCTTCATGTCTGGTTGTGGTACCCACACATGCCATCTGCCATAGACCACCCCCCGATCTATCCAGCGTGCAGCTCACAATTCTTGGTCCATGCAGGAAAAGATAGCCCATAGTAGGTGTAAAAGGGCAGGGTACCTGATAGCCGAGTCCTCACCTCCTACGAGAAACAGGTCCTGAAGGCCACAGGTTGGCAGAGGAGGTCACGGACCATAAGGTATGTTTGTGGCTCAGTGGTAAGGATCTACTGCCCTTCACTCTGTCTCAAGTGAGTTGTTTATGTCAAAAAAAATGACCCTCCCTCTC
This sequence comes from Scyliorhinus canicula, assembly GCF_902713615.1. Lineage (NCBI taxonomy): Eukaryota > Metazoa > Chordata > Chondrichthyes > Carcharhiniformes > Scyliorhinidae > Scyliorhinus > Scyliorhinus canicula. The sequence continues at coordinate 179,707,003 of NC_052148.1, forward strand.
ACTGCCACATGTCCATTCTCTCGCGTGATCTCCATCTTGTGGGGGCGCAGGCGATGATGCTGATAATATGTGGCACTGAGGCCAAGAGTGCTAGGTTGGCCCGCAGTGGAAAGCCTGTAGCACAAGGTCAGCACCTTGAGTGGTGGTGTTCATAACATGGCTCAGTCTGCGACGACCTTGGCTGAGGGCCTCGACATCATGTCTCAGTCGCTGAGGGAACTGTCCCAGACACGTGTGGACATTGCCAAGGCACTGCACAATGGGGCCCAGTTATTGAGGAGCATCACTGAGGACACCAACAACATGGTGCAGACAATGGGGAGGCCCCAGGATCGGCGGAGCCAGATGGCGCAGAGTTCTCTGGAGTTCACTCCAGCATCCCGTCCATCCCATAGAGTCACCCAGAGCCCTACGGGCATCGTCAGGGACAAGGAAGTGCTGGAGGCCACCCCAGGATCTGCCACCAAGGAGACAATGGCAGTCTCCAGTTCTTCCGAATCTCCCCCCCCCCCCCCCACATCCTGACATTGGGGGGGCGGGGGGGGGGGGGGGGGGGGCGGGGGGGGGGGGCGGGGGGGGGGGGGGGGGGCGGGGGGGGGGGGGGGGCGGGGGGGGGCTACAGTTGGGGAATGTGTGGCGGAATAGGGAAGGACGGGAATTAGTGGGAGGTAAGTTGAGGGGGAGGGAGTGAGCTGACGGGCAAAGCCTTGTCCTGTGAGAATGGGGCGATGATGAGGGCCTCCCAGGTCCTTTGGGCATGCTGACCCTTGCTGCTGCCTGTCATCCATCCTCCAGTTCCTCCTGCTGGGCTCATGCACCATTCCCTCCTCCTCCTCTTCCTCCTCCTCAGAGAAGGCCAAATGTCCCTCCTCATCCTCCTCCTCCTCCGACATGTCACCCCGCTGCTATGCCAGGTTGTGGAGGGCACAGCAGACCGCCGCAAAACGAGAGATCCTCTGGAGGGTGTACTGCAGTGCACCACCAGAGCTGTCCAGGCATTGGAACCGCATTTTGAGCAATCAGATACTCTGCTTAATGACAGCACGGGTGGCAGAATGGGCCTCATTATATCGGGTGTCCGCCTCGGTCTACTGCCTCTGCACTGGTATCATCAGCTAGGACCTCAGCAGGTACCCCTGCTGAGGTGTCATCATCCCAGGGTGGTCCTCAAAGACACCAGCAATCTCCGAGTATCCCAGGATATAGCTATCATGCACACCCCTGGGAAGTGTGTACATTCATTCATGGTCCGGAGGTGGTGATTACACACAAGTTGAAGATTCAGGGAATGGAACTCCTTCCTTTTAATGAAGGACACTCCCTGATGCCGGCATGCATACCATCAGTTACCTCCTGGACCTGGGGCAACCCAAAAGATGTGCAGGATAGGTGGATTGGCCACGCTAAACTGCCCCTTAATTGGAAAAAATAATTGGGTACTCTAAATTTTTTTTAAAAGAACTGTAAATGAGCCACTTTTTTTCTTTAAAAAATTTAGAGTACCCAAATTCTTTATCCAATTAAGGGGCAATTTTAACGTGGACAATCCATCTACTCTGCACATCTTTGGGTTGTGGGGATGAGACCCACGCAGACATGGGGAGAATGAGTTGACTCCACATGGACAGTGACCTGGGGCTGGAATCGAACCAGGGTCCTTGGTGCCGTGAGGCAGCAGTGCTAACCACTGCGCCACTGTACCGCCCCAATATCTTATGAACTCAACTGAGCACTAAATTGTTGTTCAGTGTAGCCATTGGCATACTCCGAATTATTCAGTAAATGCTGCACAATCGCTGAATCACATTGAACAGCAGAAGTTTTGTTTTGGGTTTTGGATTTGATGCATTCTCGTTGTGAATGGATTATCACAGTTTAATGTCGGTACTGTATGTGCACTAATAACTGAAAATTAACTCTGGACTCTGATCAACATGTGCACAATTTCATATTTAAAAAAAATATGTTGGGACATCATTGATGACATTGGGTACACACAAAACAGCAAGTAAAATCTCCATTATTTTCAAAAACGAAATAACACCGAGTGAAATTCCACCACTGTTATTTGATCCAGGCAGTGTTCTGTTTTCACATTTTTCTTGAAGATTCAGCTATTAGATTTTTTTTTCCTTGCAAGTGAGAACAGTGCGAAACAAATCAGCATGATGATCCTGGCTGGAGTTTGTTTCACACTTAGTTTTCACTTACTGCTGCTTCGTGCTTTCCTTTCCTCACTACTTAACCCGTTTCAGAACATTCAATCCCTGTCGGGTAATGAATCATTGAATCAATTTCTTTTTAGTTTTAATATAATTTAAATATTATTTTCAATAGTCTGGTGATGGCTTTTCATTTTCATTCCATTCCTACCTTTTTATTGGATATTTTTGCGGGGTTTTCTATTTATTCTTTGCGTCTTTTATCATTTTGTACTTCTTGTGGATTTCCTATTTTGAGCATTATTGTGTTTATCATCTTGCTTTTCGTGTGTCTGTTCCTATCTGCAAAATCAAATTCTGCCCAAGAATCTCGATGCTTATCCCTACAGGAGCACCGTGCAATACTGAGAGAGTGCTGCCCTTCAGATGAAATATTAAAATTAGACATTTGTTGAAGAGCTGTGGGTTATTCTGCTGATCTGACCAACATTCCTCCCTCAATCAATGCCACCAAAAAACGTATTAACTGGGCTCTCCTTGGTTTTATGTGAAAGCTTGCTCTGTACAAATTGACTGCCATGTTTTTCTCAGAAGTCTCCTCTCTGTCGTTTAGTTGTATTGTTCCTTTTATAGTAACGTTTTTCCTTTTTTTGTCTCCCATTTCTGCATTTTTTTATTTTCCTCTATCTCTTAAAATTTATTTCCCTTTTTCTGTTCTGTTTGGCAATGGGTAAATGGACCCTGAATTTTTTTTCCAGTTTATTTAATTTAGCGATCAGATAAAGGGTTTCACAATAACAAACTCTTTGAACTGCAAGAATAACCAAAAATTTAAAACTCCTGGAGTGGAGCTGCAATTTATTTTAAATGTGAATGGATCATTCATGTTAGCCTGGTCTATTATTAATGATACAATACACCTCATCAGAATGATCACATTACATTTCTCAAAGTACAGAATAGATGGATAACATGATTATAATTTAATTAGACTAATTCTAAACAGACAAAATAAAGCAATCTCAGGAAAGAAAACTTTATTTGTGCAATAGAAGATGTGATAATAGTAGAGAAATACACCAGGGGTGCGCTTTTACTTTCTTACTAAAGGTCACAGCTTGAAAATTTAGATGCGGATTCATTTGTACAGACTTGGCCTAACAAATAAGATAGCTGGATTTAAAAATCCCAGAAATGGAAGAGGCTTAACTTGCCTTGCAAGAAACTCAGCACCTTCAAAGGGCAGTTATTAATTGGACTATCTATCTCCGTTCTGTGTAAATGTACAGTTACCCTTATGTATCTCAAATTAAGATAAAAGTGTTAATGTTCATGATTGGCTCGCACATTCAAAAGAGCAGAGTGCTAATTATTGTCTGATAAAGATTTGAGAAACATCCTGCCAGTTTTTTAATGTTTATTTGCTTCTTCATTTTTGTTCAACTGTAGAGATTCTGTGAGAACATGCAGCGTAAATCTTGAATACAGCACACGGCCAACCCCTCAGGTGGCCAGCCCCTCAGGTGGCCAACCCCTCAGGTGACCAAGCCCTCACACGGCCAATATCTCCTGCGGCCAACTCCTCCCACAGCCAATCCCTCCTATGGCCAACCCCCTCCTGCAGACAACCCCTCCTGCGGCCAACCCCTTGCACGGCCAATCCTTCACACTTACCAATCAGCTCAACCCGACCTCCCTGACCCTTCGCAAACCATCGACCCCTCGCAACTCCCCGACCCCTCGCAAACCCCCGACCCCTCACAACTGCCACCAAACCCCGAGCCCCCGCAAGCCCCCTGCAACCCTGCCCAAAGCCTTTGCAACCCCTCACGAACCCTCGACCCCTCATTACTGTTACAACACCCTGTGCGGGTGAGCGGTCATTGCCAGCCCCACAGACCCCAGAGTCCCAACGTAAGTGGATTTACCAATAATTTGTGTATTTTCCTGAGACCTTTAACTCTTGACTGCACCAATGAGTTACAGGTACCAGATTTATAAGGGAAACATGAACAAGCTGTCTATTTATTTGAAGAGTAAAAGATGAACATATAACGGAACAATGGTCTACTAGTCTAACTATTCCCAAAACCCCATACAACCCGCCACCCAGACACACACAAGACAGACACATGGTGGGAGTAGGAATGTTTTTTTAAAAAATGAATTAAAAGGGTAGGAAAGATTTGAGGATTGTGCTGCTGGGGTTGCAGTCTTTTTAGGTGGTGATCTCTCCAGAATACGAGGTGGTGAACCATCGGTTGGTTTCGATCTTCAAGCTGGGCCACTCAGGCCAAATTCCCAGACTGCAGGATCCCCTCTAGGGACACACTTCAACTTGTGTTAAGCTGAGCCTTACCGTCGGAAGATGCACTTCTCAGATTCTGATATGTGGTCAGCTTCAGCAGACTCACCAACAGCTTTCCTCAGTTAAACAGAATATAGGGTAACAGTTTTCACGGGGCCTTCAAGTGGTCTTCCTTTAGTGGATTGATAGCAAGGAGCAATATAGGATCAGAAGGCATAGAATCTCTGTGGGTAGAGTTGAGGAATCGCAAAGGTAAAAAGACCCTGATGGGAGTTATATACAGGCCCCCTAGCAGTAGTTCGGATGTGGGGCAGAAAGTAAATCAGGAGATAGCAAAAGCATGTAAAAAAGGCAATATTACAAGAATCATGGGGGACTTCAATATGCAAATGGACTGGGAAAATCAGGTTGCTAGTGGATCCCAAGAAATGGAATTTGTTGAATGTCTAAGAGATGGCTTTTTGGAGCAGCTTGTGACAGAGCCTACTAGGGAACAGTAACAGGCAATTCTGGATTTGGTGATGTGTAATGAGGCAGACTTGATTAGGGAACTTAAGGTGAAGGAACCCTAGGGAGCAGTTGGAGAGGGAGAAGCTGGAATCACATGTAACGGTATTACAATTAAATAAGGATAACTACAAAGACATAAGGGAGGAGCTGGCCAGACTTGATTGGAGAAGGAGCCGAGCAGGGAAGGCAGTGGAACAGCAATGGCAGGGGTTTTGGGGGATTATTAGGGAGGCACAACAGAAATTCACCCCTAGGAGGAGGAAACATGCTAAGGGGAGGACAAGGCTTCCATGGCTGACGAGGGATGCATAAAAGCTGAAGAAAAAGCATACAAATTGGCACGGATTAGTGGGAAACCAGAGGATTGGGAAGCCTTTAAAAGCGAGCAGAGGACAACTAAAAAAGCAATAAGGGGGGGAGACGATGAAGTATGAGTGCAAGCTAGCTAGTAATGTAAAGGAAGATAGGAAGATATTTTTTCAATATATAAAAGGTAAGAGAGAGGCAAGAATAGAACATAGAACATAGAACAGTACAGCACAGAACAGGCCCTTCAGCCCTCGATGTTGTGCCGAGCAATGATCACCCTACTTAAACCCACGTAACCCGTAACCCAACAATCCCCCCATTAACCTTACACTACGGGCAATTTAGCATGGCCAATCCACCTAACCCGCACATCTTTGGACTGTGGGAGGAAACCGGAGCACCCGGAGGAAACCCACGCACACACAGGGAGGACGTGCAGACTCCACACAGACATTGGACCACTAGAAAATGTGACTGGAGAAGTAATAATAGGAAACAAAGAAATGGCAGATGAACTGAATAGTTACTTTGCATCAGTCTTCATGGTGAAAGACCATGGGTTCCCAGAGCTCCAGGAGAACCAGCGGGCAGAGGTGAGTGTAGTGACCATTACTAAGGAGAAGGTTCTGGGGAAACTGAAAGGTCTGAAGGTGGATAAGTCACCTGGACCGGATGGACTACACCCCAGGATCCTAAAAGAGCTGGCTGAGGAAATTGTGGAGGCATTAGTTATGATCGTTCAGGAAACACTGGAGGCAGGAAGGGTCCCAGAGGACTGGAAGGTTGCTAATGTAACACCACTGTATAAGAAGGGAGGGAGGCAGAAGATGGGAAATTATAGGCCGGTTAGCCTGACTTTGGTCATTGGTAAGATTTTAGAGTCTGTTATTAAAGATGAGATCGGGAACTGCATGAGTCAGCACGGCTTTGTCAAAGGGAGGTCGTGTCTGACAAATCTGTTAGAGTTCTTTGAGGAGGTAACAAGGAAGTTAGACAAAGGAGAACGAGTGGATGTGATTTATTTAGATTTCCAAAAGGCCTTTGATAAGGTGCCGCATGGGAGACTGTTAAATAAGTTAAGAGCTCATGGTGTTCAGGGTAAGATCCTGGCATGGACGGATTGGCTGACTGGCAGAAGGCAGAGAGTGGGGATAAAGGGGTCTTTTTCAGGATGGCAGCCGTTGACTAGTGGTGTGCCTCAGGGGTCTGTGCTGGGACCACAATTTTTTACAATGTACATTAATGATCTGGAAGAAGCTACTGAAGGCACTGTTGCTAAGTTTGCAGATGATACAAAGATCTGTAGAGGGACAGGTAATATTGAGGAAGCAAGGGGGTTGCAGAAGGACTTGGACAAGCTAGGAGAGTGGGCAATGAAGTGGCAAATGAAATACAATGTTGTAAAGTGCACTTTGGAAGGAGGAATTTAGGCATAGACTATTTTCTAAATGGGGAAATGCTTCAGAAAGCAGAAGCACAAAGAAACTTGGGATTCCTTGTTCACGATTCTCTTAAGGCTAATGTGTAGGTTCAGTCGACCGTTAAGAAGGCAAATGCAATGTTAGCATTCATGTCAAGAGGGCTAGAAGACAAGACCAGGGATGTACTTCTGAGGCTATGTAAAGCTCTGGTCAGACCCCATTTGGAGTATTATGAGCAGTTTTGGGCCCCGTATCTAAGGAAGGATGTGCTGGCCTTGGAAAGGGTCCAGAGGAGGTTCACAAAAATTATCCCTGGAATGAAGAACTTGTCGTATGAGGAAAATTTGAGGACTCTGGGCCTGTACTCGGAGTTTAGAAGGATGAGAGGGGATCTCATTGAAACTTACAAGATACTGCGAGGCCTGGTTAGAATGGACGTGGAGAGGATATCTCCACTTGTAGGAAAAACTAGAACCAGAGGACACCATCTCAGACTAAAGGGACTATCCTTTAAAACATTGATGAGGAGGAATGTCTTCAGCCAGAGGGTGGTGAATCTGTGGAACTCTTTGCCGCAGAAGGATGTGAACACCAATTCACTGAGTGTCTTTTAGACAGAGATTGTTCTTGATTAATAAGGGCATCAGGGGTTATGGGGAGAAAGCAGGAGAATGGGGATGAGAAAATATCAGCCATGATTGAATGGCGGAGCAGACTCGATGGGCCACGTGGCCTAATTCTGCTCCTATGTCTTATGGAAGAGGAATCCGGAAAGTTCCACCCTCCCCAGCTCTATCTTCAGACTTTGAATGCTCACACTGCTCTGTTGACCTGAAGGAAGTTCCAGCTAAGATTTGGGAGAGAATTTCAACCCTTCTGGGAGAGAGATTCAAAAAGATTCTGCTCAGCTCTGAAGCTCCAAACAAAACCCTGACTTGGAGAAACAATATCACAGAGAATGCCGACCAGCTCAGCTGAGGAGAAACCACACCCTCCAACTGGGGATATCAAAAGAATTCCACCCATTCAGGGAGAGAGAACTTAATGTCTTTGTTAGCTCTGTCCTGAAACAAAACTGAAACTGGGAGCCAGCCTGCTTGTCCAGATGCTTCTGAAGGGTTCCACCAATCGACAGCAGGGGTTTGTGCCGGAATTCTAGAAGAGCCGATTGGCTACTTGTCAAGTTGACCAAAATGACATCATGGACCCTGCCACAGAAAATCAAGGGAGAGGCCTGGGCCAGTACAAATAGCAGTTTGAGGGGTTCAGTTCAAAACCTAAAAGTCTGTGATTTTCAAACCAGTCAGCAGGACAGGCATTAAAATGATGCAAGGCCTAGACAAGGAGCCTTGCACAACCCCTCACAAACCCCGTGGCCCCCCACAACCCCCCAGCCCCTCACAACACCCCCGACCCCTAGCAGGCTCCACTTGCAACTTCCCCTTGTTCCACCCCAGTTGAGGTGCAATCAAAACCCTGAAATGAAACCTGAGTTCAGTTCCCCAGCAGTATTGTGAAAACAGTCTATTTAATTATTTGGTGAAGGGCAGCCATTAAATAAAGGACGGGTCTGTTGCATTTCAATGACTTCTCAAAGATTTGTGCCAGAAGTTTATTTGCATTTTAATGACTTGTCCAGCATGAAGGTGAGCTCAAGTATCCTGGGTAGTTTCATGAGGATTGACGGGAAAGAAAAGATCACCTGACCTCTCAACTCCATTTTGTTTCAACGTAGTAAAGTGTCTACTTAAAAAAAAGCAAAGTCTGCATTTCGGATTTATACTCCATAAGCCCATATTGTGTAAATGTGACAGCTGGATCCTGCAGTTGTTTGTAACAGGCAGACCGTACTCAATCAGCCCGCATGCAACTGTGAATCCTGTTCCACAAGAGAAATTGAAGGCAGAATACTGCCGCAAGTAAGCCAAAACTTAAAAACTGAATGGCTTTGCGGAATGGAGGAAGTACTGGTCCCCTCCTCCATGCACTTCAACTTACAAGAAAACCTGTTATTTATCGGTTCTCGAGAGTATAGCACTAAAACATTTTTTTCTTTTCTTTGGTCAGTTGAGAGATGGGAAAATGAGGAACTATTCCTGTCATCTCTCCCCTGTCTGTAACACAGCCAGATCAGCCCACATTGGGGCAGTAATGGCACCAGCTATTCAAACAATCCTCCTCCTTCAGCTGCCATGCCTTTGGGCATTGGCAACCATGGACTTCCATTGGATTGGGCCAGGATTACACTTGGAAAAGCACTGCATTGGTTTGTTCATGTCTTTTGCAGTACAGCTGACCAGGAAACTTTCCGACTCTTACTACCTGCCATTGGCCAGATTGTAAGGATCAACAGGCTAATAATCAACAGGTGGGATTTTCCTGCAGTTCCCACACGCAGATTCTTTCAGTCCTGCTGATCGCGACTTTCCGCAGCACATTGCTCGCTGGCGGAGTATGTGAACAACCGGAAATCCCATTGACAGTGGCAAGACCAGAAGATCCTGCCACTGGCCAAGAGCATGCCGTCTCCGCCCGTGGTAGAACATGTGGGGGGGGGGGGGGGGGGGGGGTTGGAAAATCCAGCCCAATCTGTTTGGCCACATAGTGAACATATCTTTCTTGGCCTTGAAATTGACTTTGAACTTGGAGCTTCAGGCACGAGGTAGGGTTGCTACCATTGTACCACAAGATCACTCTGCTTCAACACTATAGAGGCAAATACAGGAAGGTTAACAAAACAGAATTTTAATTCCAAGATTAACTAAGCATGGTGTCAATCTGTAACAGGTTGTTTGTTTTTTTGACATAGCTATTCTGGTGTTCTCTAAGAAGATTATTGTCATTAATCGATGCTAATATGTTTGCTATTGTCCTGCCCGAATACACCAACTATTTTATGATTTTTTTAAACCAAACATCAAGTGGCTATTTCTGCTGGAAGTCTTACTGTGCTTAAAATTCCATATGCCCTCATAGTTTATGCAGACTTTATGAAATTACATTTCTTTAAAGTCATTGTGGAAATCAGAGACAGGTTCAAATTTGACTCAGTTAGAATTAGGCTCAGTATCCATATATTAATATCTAAATAATGTCCCCCTAGGGAGTATTAAGCTACTGGATAACATTTTTTGTTTTAGTGTGCTGCATTCACGGCACACTCCAGGTTTACCATGTGGCTCCATAATTTAATGTTATGCCTTGGGCAAAGTATTTTTTTAAATTCAGACCTTTGTATTTGCATCTGTTTCATTTCAACCTGTTTCTCTTTTTCTTCCAGTTTTCTACATTTGCCTCCTGTTGCCCCTTACCTGGGTATGAGTCCACACCTGCCCAGGTGCCTTCTGCTATCATATAGAAGTTGTCATTTGTGAGCTTAGATAATGGATGTTGGCAGTCTATTTAACATGGCTGGGGTCTTAATGCAGTCCTTTTCCCAAAGTATTCACATAGGCACCCCTCCCCACCCCTAATAGGCAACTGATGGAACCAGTGGTACTTCTCTGTATTTCAATCTACACTGGCCAGCTCATTGCAGACTTGCATTCATATAGCACCTTTAACAATCTTGGGACATTCCAGGGCCTTTTCAGCTAGTTAAGTGCTTTAATCACTGTTGTGATACAATAAACAGGACAGCCAATTTGCACAGAGCCTGCCCCTGCAAGATTTAGACTGAAAATGACTCATTCCAGATCTGAATGTTTCAGCTACTCCCAACCTTTCTCAATTGAGTTACTGGGAGATTTTTGGCTTTTTACTAGCAGCACCTTTGACAAATAGACTTTTGATTTCCGAGGTTGATCTCATTATCTTGAGGAACCCCTTTGCTGTTTCTGTTGACACCTCAGACACACACCAGGATAATGCAAGGTCTTTGTAACTTGTATCACGATAATTACATTTAAGAACATCTAAACTTGCCTGTAACATGTATTTCTATGTCCAATCTCTGATGTTCTGGCAAGTGGTTTCTGTTAAGCCTGTAGAAATGAAGGGCAGAATCTACTGGCCGCATCTCTTTCAAGCGCGACAAGGCCGTTAGATCGCAGGAGAGGCGAAAATCATGAACTGTACCGGACGCCGATCAGTTTGCGATCTAACTGGCCGGCGATCGAACCGGTCCGCTCCCGTTGGCGAGATGAGGAACCCACCGTGGCATTGCGAGATATTCACCAATTGGATCCAATCTCCATGTCACTAATGGGAATGATCCCTTATTTAATGGCTTCACGTGATATATCCAGCAAGTGGTCAGGCAAGCGCCAATTAGTACACCTTTTTTAAAACGTGAAGCTGGCAAAATGGCTGCTGTGGTGATCTAAAGCGATGAGTAGCCATCTTCGAAATCGGACAGTGAGCCCGGGGACATTGGGGTTGCTGGTTCAGTGCTCGGAGCCAAGACACTGGGTGGGGGGGATGGGGAGATGGACGGAGGGAACAGATCCCAGGGGGAGACTGGCTCGGTCAGAGGGGTGGACCGCCATCCATAGGGAGGTCGTCCCTGGGCGGGAGGTGGGGGGGGATTTGGTGCCCCAGTGCTCATGAGTCGCCCATGCCACCCCCTGGATCAACTGCACCCATAACAAGGGTAGCTCCGGCTACTGCCTATCTGTCCCACCAACCACCCATAACCTCCATTGACCATGGCAGCCTCTGGGTGCACAACTCAAGGCTATTGCTAACAGGGAATTGGCAATACTAGTAATGCGAGCATTTCGCAGCTCCCAAGTGGACTCCCGTGAGTAGACATGCCAGGTCACAGGTGAGAGTCACTGCCTAGCATTCCAACCAGACCAGGAGGCCTGGACACCTTGCCTGAACTCCATATGCTTCAGCACCACAGAGGCAGAAACAAACACCCAAATGCTGGGCCTCAACACTGGGGACCTCCCTGTAACCAGAGGGTGGGTGTGTAGACCGAGAAGGGAACCAGCACCTGGTCCAGGAAAGGTCACCAGTGGATGTCTGCGGTACAGGGTCTGGGGTCCAGTGACCGGGGGCTCCTGCTGTGGCTGGCGGTGTGTGTGCAGGGCATGTTGTGTGGCATCCTAAGGGGTGGCAGGGGATGTGAGGGGGTAGTCATGGGGGACCGGAGTACCAGACTGGAAGCCAAAATAAAATCACTGTCCCTCACCCTAGTCAATTCCTTACAAATATTACATGAGGTGAATGATATACTGGACCCTGCAGAAGTTGCCCTCGCAGTGCTGCTGGCAGGCCAGGCACCGGAGAAGGCTGTGGCAGCAGTGTCGACAGAGGCTCGAGGTGGCAGCCCATGTGCAGGGGTCAGCCCCACACCCTGAGGACCCAGCCGCCCATCATGCCAGGGAAGGACTCGGAGGAGTAGGCCGGCTACGGCCCAAGTTGTACAGGCATCGGTGATCTTTCGAACAGATGACGGACAGTGTGCGCCGCAGGAGACTTTGTCTCAACAAAGAGATGGTGTGGCACCTATGCCATGTCCTTGTGGACTTGGCACCATGTGAAGTAAGGGTATACCCACTCCCAGTGGCCGCCAAGGTAACCGAAGTGCTAAACCTTTAAGCCTCAGGATCATTCCAGGGCTCGAGTGGGGTCTTGTGTGTCATAGTCAACAGCCCACAAATGCATCCGTGAATTCACAGATACACTGTTTGCCCGGGCAGCTAACTATGTAAACTTTGACCTGGACCAAGCCCAACAGGATGCCCGGGCAGCAGGATTCACCACCATCGCTGGGGTGCCCCAGGTCCAGGGGGTAATAGATGGCACGCATGTCGCTTTGCACACACTGGGGCATCATGGAGAGCCCCTCGTCAACAGGAAGGGTTCTATTCCCTGAACATCCAACTTGTGTGCGTGACCACCACATGAGCATCATGCATGTGAGTTCATGCTTCCTCGGGATTATGCACGACAGCTACATCCTGGGGCGGTCCGAGATCCTCGACACCTTTGAGGGACACCCAGTATGACCGGTTGGCTCTTGGGGATAAGAGGTACCCGATGAGGACCAGGCCAATGATGCCAGTGCAGAGGCCTGAGACTGAGGCGGAGACCCTATATAATGAGACCCAAGCGGCCATCTGTGCTGTCACTGAGCAGTGCAACGGACTGCTGAAAATGCGGTTCCTCAACTGCTCTGGCGTTGCACTGCAGTACATCCCCTGGAGGGTTGCCATTTTGTGGTCATCTGCTGTGCCTCACACAACTGGCACAGCAGTGGGGCGACATGCTGGAGGAGGTAAACATGTGGCCACCTCTGAGGAGGAGGACGGGAAGGCGCCAGGCCAGGAGGGGCCTTCCCACCCACCATCTCACCACACCCATGCCACCATCCCTCAACCGGCCACCTCACCTGGGCTGGTTTAGCTCACTGAGTTAAATCGCTGGCTTTTAAAGCAGACCAAGCAGGCCAGCAGCACGGTTCGATTCCCGTACCAGCCTCCCCGGGCAGGCGCCAGAATGTGGCAACTAGGGGCTTTTCACAGTAACTTAATTGAAGCCTACTCGTGACAATAAGTCATTTTCATTTCATTTTCACCTTCTCCCACACCCACCAATTCCTCCTTACTTCCCATTTTCTCTTTTCCACCCTCCCAGGGTCAGTGTTACATCACTCCGGGATGATGGGTCTGTGTCAGCACTGTCAGCGGGTCCAATCCGAAGGGAGGAGGGTGATGATAACCCGCAATGAACTGAGCACTGGTGCTCCTCACTCTATGCCATAGTATGACTCCTGTCTGTCTGCTAATGCGCGCTGACGCCCATCACCTGCACACGGCATATCCCCACCAATCCCAACCTAGTCTCCGCCCCTGATGGAGCTCAGCCATGGCCATCACTGACTGAGCCATGGCCATCACTGACTGAGCCATGGCCATCACTGACTGAGCCATGCCTTGGAGACCCCCACTGATGGTACTGAAGTCGTGCTGTAAGCTCTCCACTGCTATCGCCATCCTAGCAGTGTTCACCTCAGTGTCATGTATTGTCGGTGCCATCTCCTGCGCCTGCAGCCTTTGGGATTCTTCCAATCGGCTGTGGACCTGCTGGAGTGTCGTTGACATCCCCCTCTGAATCTCATGGCAGCACCCTATCGACTGCATCAGCTCCAGGATAGGCTGCTCCAGAAGCTCAGCATCTGCATAGGATTCAGCTAGGTCCTGGGATCTAGCAAATCTCCGACTGCTGTCTACCCTGGACGTTTCTGCCTCCACCTGACGTGCTTCATCAACTATGTGGTGCTCACCAGATTGTGCCCCAGAAGTCTAGCCACTATTTTCATGTACCGAGGTGCATGTGTCTGCGTTGGTGGAGATTGCGGATGACAGCCTTGAGGCATTGTGGTGGCATCCTCGGAGCTCTCCTCCGAGGTGTTCTCGTGGCTTGGGTCCACCCGGGATGGGCCAGCACCATCGAATGGAGATCCTGTGGGGGGATGGAAATATGGTCAGTGGGAGAAACGGATCAACATGCTGGCATGAACAACACATGCATGACCGGTCATCTGGGCGGGGCCAGTGAATACTCATCTCTCCGTCATTGGCCAATCTTGATGCCAGTGACTAATATGTCCTTGGCCACCCCGTAGCCTCCAGGGCATGTTCCTCGCAATGCGTGATGACCCTTAGGTCCGGGACCCCAACACTCATCTTGTCCCTCTCCCATCCATTATGGGCCAACTTCTCCTGCGGGGTCACAGAGAGGAAATTGTGAGTCGTGCATGTCATGCATCATGGGGGAGGGGGGGGGGAGTTGGGCACTGCTGGGCATGGGTTGCTAGGGTATGGTGTGGTGCTGGGCGAGGCAGTGCCAGGTGTTTGGCCATCACCGGGAGATGGATGACAGGTGGGACTAGTGCCAAGGGGCCAGCGCTAACTAACGTGCGGCCCTGTGGAGGTCGTTTAGCTTCTTGTGGCACTTGGTGGCGGTCCACCTGATCACACGCCCCATGCTGACAGCCGCTGACACTTCCTCCCAGGCGACATTGGTTGCCCTGTGGCTGACGCTCCAAGTCCCTTGGGGGAACAGGGTAACCCGTCTGGACTTTACCGCTTCCAACAATCTGGCCAAGGCGACATCTCTGAATCGCAGCACTGGTCTGCTCGGTGGCATGGCTGCATGGCGTGTGGGGTTTGCTCCGGCAAATCGGGATCTGGCGGGCACGGTCCCGACGAATCAACCAGAAGGATAGTCATTTGTGGCTTATAGCCAGTGGAGCCTCGTTAATTGGAGCAATTAATGTTAGATACCGTTGACGGGTCGGCTGTCGGAAACACCCGGCATTTCCTGCTCGCTACCACACTTCAAGCTAATTTGGTTAGATTGTTTCTGAATTAAAGAGTACAGATTTGGTCATTGCATAAAAGTGTTCCTAAATGTCGTGTGATCAATATTGGATCAGCTTTGTGCCTTTGTTGTTTCAAATTTCTGTGTCAATAAGGGGCAGCAGGGTAGCATGGTGGTTAGCATAAATGCTTCACAGCTCCAGGGTCCCAGGTTCGATTCCCGGCTGGGTCACTGTCTGTGTGGAGTCTGCACGTCCTCCCCCTGTGTGCGTGGGTTTCCTCCGGGTGCTCCGGTTTCCTCCCACAGTCCAAGATGTGCGGGTTAGGTGGATTGGTCATGCTAAATTGCCCGTAGTGCCTAATAAAAGTAAGGTTAAGGGGGGGGGGGGGGTTTGTTGGGTTACGGGTATAGGGTGGATACGTGGGTTTGAGTAGGGTGATCATGGCTCGGCACAAACATTGAGGGCCGAAGGGCCTGTTCTGTGCTGTACGTTCTATGTTCTATGTTCTATGTTTACTAACAAGAAAGCCATTTTTTTTAAAGTTGTACTTTGAATCAGTAGAACTTGAAACCATGAATAAATATGCATTTCCTTGAGAATTTCAAGTTAATTAAGTGCATCTGCAAAACAGGTAGATATCTTTTTTTCTGTTTAATCTAATCTACGGTGTTACACAGACAGCATAAACTGAAGAAACTCCTCCAATGGCAGACATAACTGTTTTATTAAATTACTGATGGGTGATGATAAGAAAATCTGGAGAGTTTGATTTCTCAGCCTTGGTTGATGAGTTTTCACTTGTCGGGCCGCTCCAAGGGGAAAAAACGCCCAAGTTCCCACCACCAAATTCCTCTCCAGCAATGTTTGGGTTTCTGTGTTGCCTTACTTTCACTTTTTCACATTGTCATTTTTTTCCCCCAGGAAAAACCTTACCAGTGCTCAGAATGTAACAAGGCTTTTAGTCAGAAAAGGGGCCTGGATGAACATATGAGGACCCATACAGGAGAAAAGCCATTCCAGTGTGATGTGAGTAACTGAGTCTTTATTTATTTAAGATATTGATTGTTCCATTTTGAAAAGACAGCATTAAGTAAGCACTTGATCTGGGTATATAATGAATCAAATATGATGCAACATTTCCCAGCATTGTCCTGAATAATCCTTCCATCTCAGTGCTGTAGCCAGTTACTTTTCAAATATTTGTGTAATTAATGTTTACATATTTACAAAGAGTTCTAAAACTATCAATGAAAAATAATACACAAAAAGCCCAAAATGCAAAGATATTTGCAAAACTAAGTATGAAGAAGTAGTGGCGAAAATCACTATAATGCTATCTGACTAGCTGCATACCATGTTATACAATGGAGATAAAAAGTATGCTCTAATTTATAAAGGCGACAACTCGCAGAAGTTATATAGAACTACATGACTCCTTCAGATTGTTTTGTTCGTGGTGAAAGTGAAACTGGCAATATTCAGATTGCTATTTAGTCGCTTCCTCTTATTTTCTTGATTCAATCTGCCAATAACAACTCTGCTTGTCAAAACTATTCAATTTTTCATCTCAAATAGGGCAGCAGGGTAGCATGGTGGTTAGCATAAATGCTTCACAGCTCCAGGGTCCCAGGTTCAATTCCCGGCTGGGTCACTGTCTGTGTGGAGTCTGCACGTCCTCCCCCTGTGTGCGTGGGTTTCCTCCGGGTGCTCCGGTTTCCTCCCACAGTCCAAAGATGTGCGGGTTAGGTGGATTGGCCATGCTAAATTGCCCGTAGTGTCCTAATAAAAGTAAGGTTAAGGGGGGGGGGTTGTTGGGTTACGGGTATAGGGTGGATACGTGGGTTTGAGTAGGGTGATCATGGCTCGGCACAACATTGAGGGCCGAAGGGCCTGTTCTGTGCTGTACTGTTCTATGTTCTATGTTCTAAATATAGGTGAATTCACATAGTTGAGTTAGGTATTCTCTTGATTTAATGTAAAATAGTGGCATAGCTATCTGCACGTTCCCAGTACCAAAGCTAAAATAAATTATGTTCTATCTTTGTGACGTCAATGTTACAACAGGAACATTCAACAAAGATTCACATATAACTTTAATTTGTCACCGACTGTAATGATGCAACTTTGGTTCTAATTAGTTGAGATTATCACAAGTCATATACGAATTTTAAGGTATAGCAACTCATTATAACATTAACATATCAAAGTGAAACTTGTATGAAACAGGAATTACATGCTACCAACATTTCCTTATTTGCTGTGTTCCTGAGTTGTGTATCTTCATTCAATTACCATTACCAATGTCAGAATTACTTTTAATGCACATTTCAAATCATCACGGTGTCCATACCATGGAAGTGCTGCATTAATGCTACAAAACTGCATCAAACACCTAGGACCCGATTCAACCAAATGGGAACAAAATCCCGTAGTGAGCACATTTAGCTGCGTGTTTCCCAGCGCTCGCAGCGCCGAGAAATAGATGGCTATAAAATGCCACTTGCGCTAAATAAGGCACCGCAGCAGGGAATGCATGACCAAGGCTGCACATAGCTCTGCTCGCCGGAACTCCACAGTGTAGCAAGAGATCAAAATGGTGTCCCAATCTCTGATTCCCCCTGACGCGACCCCCAATCCCCACCCCAAGTCCCAATGCATTATGGGAGGTGCCCAATCCCCCCCAACGCCTGCACAGCTCATTAAATCTTGCAAGATGTTGCAAGCCAAGTAGATCCCGAGAGCGGGGTGTCCTGGCTTCTATGGGCCAAGCTGTGCCGCGCCACGCTGCTTTTTTTGAGCGCTGTGTGGCCATTGGACCACGCCCCTAAACACCCAATGATTTTCACGTTCAGCCTTTGTTGCGTACGTTTTGTGCAAAGGAGAGCCCGTGTATTAAAACGAGCTGGATATATTTTGTTGCAAGAAGCTTACAGGCTGAGGAAATTGTGATGTCACCATGCTCAAGCAATTTCTGCAGTTCCACTTTTGAGGTTTTCTAGGTCATATTTTCACTCTCTCTCCAATAGGACAGGTGAACTCATATAATTAGGCAAAAGTAAAATACTGCAGATTCCGGAAATTAGAAATAAAGATAGATAATGCTGATGAGGCAGCTTCTGTGGAGAGGGAAACAGTTATCTGGCGCGATTCGACCAGAAATTTCTACTTTGGGTGAGTTTAGCAGGGTGTTTCTCGCTGGCTTTTTGGGTGAGATCCACACCGCTATTCAATCACACTTAAGTCATTTTTAGGAGCATTGGACAGCTTCTCCAAGCCACGAGATTTTTTCAATACTGGGGAGTTGAACTCACTGGTGAGACTGGCTCCCTAGAGATTGGGCCGCCATTTTGAAAGGGTGCCACGATCTCCAAGTGAGCTTGAGGGTCCCTCACAACCCCCACCCACGGGCAATGCCACCCCCTGCACACATGGGCATTAACCCCCCCCCGCAAGTGAGGGCATCCGCTATTGGGTCGTTGAGGCCCTCCTCCATTGCAGCCTTCTTTCCCTCCCTTTGGGCATCTCCCCCCCCCCCCCTCCCCCCCCCCCCCCCCCCCCCCCCCCCACTTCCCGGACCTCAAACCTTAACCTCCCCCCCCCCCCACCAACATTTATGAGACTGCCTTTCATACCTGCCTTTCATCCCCCGCCCCCACCCTTCATACCCCTCCATCCTCCCTTTCATGGTCATGGCCCCCCTCAAACCCTTGGCAATGCCACCTGAGCATCCTGGCACTGGCACCCTGCAGTGTCCCTGCCAACTTGGCAGTGCCACCTGGGCACCACGGCAGTGCCAAGGTGCCATTAATCTGGATCTCGCCCAAAAAGGGCAAGAAGCAGATCGTGAAAACTTGCAAGTGTTTAGGTGAATCTCACAAGACATCACCGGGTTCACGAACCTCGGGAGAGGCCTCTTGCGAGATCACCAGTCTTGTTGCATCACAAAGTCGAGCATGATGAAGCCGGTAAATCATGCCCAAAATTTCAAGTCGATAATCTCTTGCCATTTGGGCAGAACCTTGGAGCACGTTTGGTGTCATGGAGCAATTAATCGGGTGGCAGGTGAAGGGACTCAGTTGGCTTCCCACCTCCACCCCAACTAACTCTGTGGTCAGAAGGCCCGTGGACGGCCTTCCCGCTCCGCCACCAATTGAGGCAATTACTGCCCACTTTAGGGCCTCACCCCACTTCTGCTGGTATTAACCCAGCGGCAGCCAGAGAATTTGTCATGCGTTGAATCTGCCGAACAAACCCCAGCTTCAGCCCCTTTCCCACAACTCCATTCCCACCATCACTTGCCTATACTTGGGTCCCTCCTCAATCTGAAACTTTGCGTGGGATTTAGAACTGGCAGTAGCCATCCCTCAACAGTGGTGCTGCTGAATACAGAAATGGACCTGGCCTCTTATTGGCCAGCAACCTTTAGTGGCTAGGACCTAACAGTGACCCAAGTGGGAATTGAACTCGGGTCCCTGCCATTGTGAAGCAACAGTGCTAACCAGTGTGCTACCGTGCCACCCACGTGGTGGGCCTTCTCGGTAAGAGGTGGCTCGCAGATCTTGTCAGCTGTCCAACAGGCTGCTGAGACCCTGTGTTGCTGTGTTCTGTGTGCTTACTGGTCATCCTGTGTGTCAATCACTGCCTGTCTGCACTCCATCATATACATGGATGTATATTATGACAGTATATCGCCAAATTAACATGGGATGCTGCCGAGCAAATATGTGTGCAGTCAATGGCAGCTTGCACCATGAGAATGCTTGAAATCTGAGCAACCACTCATGCTTTCTTCGCCTACTCATGTCTTGACAAGAGGGAATGAAATCAATTTAGCTCTCTTTGAAAAAAAAATCTTCAGTAACATCCCTTATGCAACAGTGGAAAGCAAACTGTCAGATGTTGCTCAAATCTGATCTCCAGCAACAACCTGTCAGTTGTCAGGAGCCAGATGTTTAAAAATGAATTAACTTGGTTACCTTCATAGCCACTGGCAATGCTATCTTTGTCCTCCATTCTCTGCCAAAAACCTGTTTAATTATTACTGCAACCAGAAGAAATCCATCAGCAACTAAGCTGTAAGCAGCTGATGAGCCATTGAAACAGTCCTGCTGGGGAGTGTTGGAGATCGTTATTCCTTAGAGTATGTTCAAATGTGTGAGTTTAGGAGAGGCTGGTGCATTTAACTGCAGAAGAGCAGCACTGGTGTCAAATCAGCATTTCATGCTCCTTGATCATAGGGGCAGCACGGTGACACAGTAGTTAGCACTGCCTCACAGCACCAGGGACACGGGTTCAATTCCAGCCTCGGGTGTCTGTCTATGCGGAGTTTGCACCTTTTCCCTGTGTCTGCGTTGGTTTCCTCCGGGGGCTGCGGTTTCCTCCTCATAGCACAAAGATGTGCAAGTTAGATGGATTGGTCGTGATAAATTGCCCCTTAGTGTCCAAAAGGTTAGGTGGGGTTACGGGGATAGGGTGGAGGCGTGAGCTTAAGTAGGGTGCTCTTTCCAAGGGCCAGTGCTGACTCCATGGGCCAAATGGCCTCCTACTGCACCATAAATCCTATGATGCTGGATTATGATTTGTCCGCTCTGCAGAGTTCCGGCAGATGTTCATCGGATGAAATGGCATCCTGTGCACTTTGCATCACAAATGTACATGGGCATCACAGAGGCCATTTTGAAACTCTCAGGGCACACTTAGCACTCTAATAATGGGGACTACTAAGCCCAACTTCTCACCTGAGGAAGCTGAATTATTACATCTGCTATATGTATTCTTTTAGCAATGTAATCCTTGCCATTCGCTGTATTTTGGAAGTTCTTTATGAGTTGAACGGGACGAAGCACAGTTATCAGAAGTGGAATTTGGTCACTAAAAACAATTTTCCTACTGGTAGTTTAATACTGGCACAAAAAGAACCCATAAAGTAAGCATCTCCTTCATTTCATTTTCACTTTCAGGAAGATCAACTTGATTTAAAACTAAAAGGTTGTTCGATGCATTGTCAGATTCCATAATTGTAGGTTGAGAAGTTACACGCCGAACCATTCTGGTTTTCAGAAGCTTTTCACCATGTCCCATTTTGGAGTATGATTCATTCAGTGTGCTGAGAAATTAACTGCGGTTTGACAAAGTGTCAGTGTGTTCCTTACAGCATTATAATTTAACCAGTTTCTAACTCTATATATAGGTGGATGTATACAATTTGAGGAGGGCAGTTGCCCCAAGTCATTTCATATGCCTTTCATTGGTTAACTCAGGAGCAGCATTCGTACAAGCCTGGAAGATTATAAGATAGAAGTTGAAAGACTTCATGGCTGGTGAAAAATTCCATCAATAGTTTTAGGGCTGTTGCGCGTTTTACTGGAGTGTATTAACACGCCTCCGTTTAAAGGCCGTGTGCTTAACACTGCTATGGCTCTGTGTATGTAATTATGCTCAGGAGTCGCCAGGTGCCGTATTTAGACACCTCACAAGTATATCAAGGTCAGGTTCAAAGTAATAAATCTATACACCGATTAGTAAGTCCAAACAATTGATATTTATTATGACAAATATAATAAATACACATGCATACGCTAAAGAGACTAACTTACTTCTAATACTAAACAACTAAAATACTTATCTAGACAGGAACAGGCAAGGTCAGGGAGCAAGGCCTTCGTCCCGTTCTTGGTCTGCAACTCTCAGGTATTTAAAGTCGTCAGGGTCTAGCAAAGTCTGGATCCGGTAGCGATCGTTGTGGTGGCACTTACAGTTCGATGGCTGATGCTCAACGGCCGGTGCTGAAACTGGAGTCAGGATGCGATGTAACGAGTCTGGGCCGGAGTCTGGAAGCAACAGACCGAACCATGTGCGGGGTCTACTTTTATAGGTCCCCCAAAGTCTGTGCCCCTTCGGGGCGGTCTTTTACCTGCCATGTATCGATTGGGCCTTTTCCCAATCGATATCTTCCAAACCCCCCAATCTGAGGGTCGCTTCTCGATGGGTGGTGCGGTACCTATGGTTCTTTGTGTTGGATACTATGGTGCCGTTCTGTCTGGGCGTCTACTCAAAAGTATCCATTCATACTTAAATGTTTCTATTGTGTGGGATCTGGATCTGGATCACCTCATTACTATGTAGATCTTGTTGCCATTTACACCTTTGGCTGACACTCTGCACCTGGCCACAAACTGGTTTCTGTACGTGCAGAATGCTAATTAGTCTTCTGCAAACTGCTTGTCCTTGCTAAGACTGTTTTCTCCCTGCAGCCTTAGTAGTTCTCCATTTTGTAGCCCAGTGTCCATCTTAGGTGGCTACAGGGCTTTGTTTCTGACTCAGAGTTATGTCTTTTGTGTGGTAAAACTGAAGAAAGAGTGCAAAAAGAAGAGTTTGATGAGCGGTAAACAATATAATTACTGTACACTCCTACAGCTATTGAACATTGAGTGTAAAGAAGGTTCAGTTCATCAGCTTGGGCTGATAAATAGCAAGTAGCCACATAATTGCCATGTAATGAACATCTCCAACAAGAGAGAACCTAACCATCTTCCCCATGATATTCAATGGCATTACCATTACTTAATCCCCTACCATCAACATCCTGAGATCTACTTAACTGAGAAAAACTTAATTGGACCAACCATGTAAATACTGTGACTACAAGAACAAGTCAGAGACTGGGAATTCTTCACCGTGTGGCTCACCGCCTCACTCTGCAAAGTCTCTCCACTATCTACAGGCACAAGTCAGGAATCTGATGGAATACTCTCGCCTTGCCTGGATGAGTGCAGCTTCAACAACATTCAAGAATATCATCACTATTCAGGGAAAAGTAGTCCGCTTGATTGGCACGATATTCACCACCAATGGCAGGAACATACACCACGTGTAAGATGCACTGCAGCAATTTGCCTCGATTCTTTTCAACCGCATCTCCTAAACCCACAATTTCGACAACCTAGAACAAGGGCAGCAGGTACATGGGAGCAGCATCAACTCCATGTTTCCATCTAAGTCACACATCACCTTACTTGAAATTATATCGTTGTTCCTGCACTGTCACTGGGTTAAAATCTGGGATTTCCCTTTCTAACTGCACAGTGAATAAAGCTGCACCAGGTTTGCTGCTACGGTTCAAGAAAGTGGCTCCCCACCAACTTTTCAACAGTTCGGCAATGGCCATTAAAGGCTGTTTTTTCCAGTGCTATGATTCCAGTTGATGTTATAACTGGATGGAAAGATCCCAGAATGCGACCCTAAAGACCGTAAATTATTTTTTTTATAAAACGTGGAGGAACAGAGTCACAGGACCACTAATTAGTTTTAACAACAAAAAATGTATTAAACATGAAAACATTGAATTATAATACATTACCGCTTCAACCCCCCCCCCCCCCCCCCCACCTTATCTTCACAACTACAAACAAATTATAAGATTGATATGGATTATAAAGTGCACCTTATGCTACAATTGTCTCTAAGACCCCACCGGTTGCATAAGGTTTTGTTTTCGGTGTTTGCACCTCTTCCTTCAGGTTTCCTTTGTCTGAAAGGCACAAACTTCGAGTCCAGCCACCAATTTCCACAATTATTTCAAATAATGTCTCTCAAACTGTAGTAATTTTCACAAACCTTACCACTACTGTGGATACCTTTCTGGCTTCTCATGATCCAATGCCTTTTCAACTCTGTGACTTTACTGAACAGTAATCTATTCTGGTTCCCTGCTTCCTCTGTTCTGTTAACTCCAGACATCTTGGAAATTTCTCTTCATTCCTTTAGTTTCCTTGACTAGCTGGACTTAAGATTGCTGTCATCTGTTTTCTTAAGCATTACTCTATAGTATTTTTTTTCTTCTAGCAAGGCTGAGAGATGGTCTCCCTTTAGCCTTCTAAAGCC
Organism: Scyliorhinus canicula; assembly: GCF_902713615.1. Lineage (NCBI taxonomy): Eukaryota > Metazoa > Chordata > Chondrichthyes > Carcharhiniformes > Scyliorhinidae > Scyliorhinus > Scyliorhinus canicula. The sequence goes on from NC_052148.1 coordinate 179,730,871, forward strand.
AACTGTTTCTAGCAGAGCTTTGATAGCTGCCTATTCTCTCACTATTTATCCCCAACTGCAATCAAATTAGCTAAACTAAAACTTAAAAGCTTCTCTACCTTACAAGGACCTAGTTGCTAAGCAACCACTGCTGGTTTATTTACTCTTCATGCCATCGCCCTCTCTAAGCACAATAGAATCACAGTTGGAATTGAAACCAACTTTGTCCAGCATGAATTTAATTATAGATTTTATCCTTCCAGCCACAGAAGCATTAATGAAAACCCACTTAAAACTATGTTCTATTTCTAATGTTTACCAACACAAATATAAATCCCTTAAAGCTATATTGCCCACAGCCAATGAACAAATGAAATAAACTTTGGAACAAGTTTCATTCAGTGCTTTTTATCCACCACTGACAATGGGAACAGGAAAAATCAAATCTTAAAACTTTTTGGCTCCTCATTTATTTTCCGGACTAGGTTCCCTATAAATATTTTATTCTCTCATGCAGAATCTATGGGAGTCTCTTTATATATCGAAAATAATGCAAGTAAAGACCCGAGGACCTGGTCGTTGATTCTTCAAATTTCTTGTCCATTTTTAACTCCCCCAATTTTGAAGTGTGTTCAAGACAAGAAAGCTGACATGAAGGAAGCACCGAATGATTAATAATCAAAGCAAAATGTTGGGATGCTGGGTTATATGATTCTCATAGAATTTACAGTGCAGAAGGAGGCCACTCGGCCCATCGAGTCTGCACCGGCTGTTGAAAAGAGCACCCTACCCAAGGTCAACACCTCCACCCTATCACCATAACCCAGTAACCCCACCCAACACTAAGGGCAATTTTGGACACTAAGGGCAATTTATCAGGGTCAATTCTCCTAACCTGCACATCTTTGCTTTGTGGGAGGAAACCGGAGCACCCGGAGGAAACCCACGCACACACGGGGAGGATGTGCAGACTCTGCACAGACAGTGTCCCAAGCCGGTTTCGAACCTGGGACCCTGGAGCTGTGAAGCAGTTGTGCTATCCATAATGCTACCGTGCTGCCCTGATTCCATAGCAGGATGTTTTATGTGTGTCAGCAAGGACAGGCTTACAGAATTGTGTCATCTGTTTCAATGAGGCCTCCACCTACTTCATGAAACAGTGTCAGTTGCAATCAAGGCTGTCACTTCTCTCAATGTTTTTGCCTCACCTTTGTATTTATCCCAGTTTAGCCAAGGGTTCATTTGCATTTTCAGTCAGTTAATAGTCCACAGCATGTTATGGGTGATCACAATGTTTTCTATTTTCTCAATGATTAGTAATGGTTGCACAATTTTACTGCCTTGCTAGAGTTTGTGGGGGAGAAAAAGATCAGTGATGTCACAGTGGCACTGCAGTCTCACAGCGCCAGTGGCCTGGGTTGCCACACAATGGTGGCACCATCTCCTGCACCTGAGGCCCGAGGCCTGCCTCCGATTGCCCTTGCAGTCGCAGGAATGTGCCTGACACCCCCTCCTGAAAAGCCTTATGCGAAAAACCGTGAATCTGACAATACCTGAACAGATTGGAACCAGGGAGTTGAAATTTTCAAACAACTCCTTAAAGGTTCTCAGATTCTCAGGGTGGACACCTGATAGAATCTTAGAATTTACAGTGCAGAAGGAGGCCACTTGGCCCATGGAGTCTGCACCGGCTCTTGGAAAGAGCACCCTACTTAAGCTCACAGCTCCACCCTGTAACCCAGTAATCCCACCTACCCTTTTTTTTGGACACTAAGGGCAATTTCGCTTAGCCAGTCCACCTAACCAGCACATTTTTGGACTGTGGGAGGAAACCAGAGCGCCTGGAGAAAACCCACACATACATTGGGAGAACGTGCAGACTCTACACAGACAGTGACCCAAGCCGCAAATCGACCCTGAAGCTGTGAAGCAACAGTGCTAAGCACTGTGCTATCGTGCTGCCCCCACTGTGCTATTGTGCCTCTACTGGATTTGAGGAAAGTCTTGCAGGAGAGTACGGCAACTATGCCATTATTAATACTAATGCACCAAGGCTGGGACCCTTACAAGAACTTTCCTCCATTTGCCCCCATGAGGAACTCTGATCACTAAACCACCCCAGTGGGGCCTCACGGTAGCATGGTGGTTAGCATCAATGCTTCACAGCTCCAGGGTCCCAGGTTCGATTCCCGGCTGGGTCACTGTCTGTGTGGAGTCTGCACGTCCTCCCCGTGTGTGCGTGGGTTTCCCCCGGGTGCTCCGGTTTCCTCCCACAGTCCAAAGATGTGCGGGTTAGGTGGATTGGCCATGATAAATTGCCCGTAGTGTAAGGTTAATGGGGGGATTGTTGGGTTACGGGTATATGGGTTACGTGGGTTTAATTAGGGTGATCATTGTTCGGCACAACATCGAGGGCCGAAGGGCCTGTTCTGTGCTGTACTGTTCTATGTTCTAAGTACTTTCTCAATATTGGCTGCCCAATAATAAAATAATAAATTAGTTTAAAGCTGGACCACCTGATTGTCTGTCTCTCTGGAGGAACACCCTTCGGATCATTGGGATCTTACCAGCCCAAATGAAAGAGTAAACTAATTTGTTAATTCTGACAAAGAAAGACTTGGCGGGCGCGGTTTGGAGTTGGGAAACACATTAATGTGTTCCGGGCAGAACACATTCTAATTAATAGTCTGAATCCTGCCTGCCAAGGACAGGGGAAGGTTATCCCACTTCTACAAGTCAGATTTGACCCCATTCACCAGGCGAATATAATTTCATTAAAGTAATCGTTGGCCACCCGGATACTCAGATAACAAAAGTTGGATCTGGCAAGGCAAAAAGATAAACCCCCAGGGTGTGTCCCCACCCCCCACCCTCCCCAACTCCCAGGGGATTAACCAGAAAGTGTTAGCTCTTAATCAAATTCAATTTGTACCCAGAGAAGGAGCCAAATCTCTTAAGCTTCATTATCTCTTCCATGGTGGATACTGGGTCCGTAATATAAAGAAGCAGATTATCTGCGTAACACAGCCCCTTATGCTCCACCCATCCCCAATTTATCCCCCTCCACTTACTGGAAGACCTTAGCACTAACGCAAGCAGTTCTATTGCTAAAACAAATAGGAGCTGAGACAATGGACATCCCTGTCTCGTACCCCTATTCAGCTGAAGGTAGCCCGAGTTCAAAGCATTTGTGCAAATATACAGTAAATTATAACAATAATATAATATATAATAATCTTAATTGTCACAAGTTGGCTTACATTAACACTGCAATGAAGTTATTATGAAAAGTCCCTAGTCGCCACATTCCGGCGCCTGTTCGGTTACACAGAGGGAGAATTCAGAATATCCAATTCACCTAACAGCACGTCTTTCGGGACTTGTGGGAGGAAAGCGGAGCACCCAATATAAACTTTTGCCTGAATCCAAACTTCCCAATAACCTCTAAGAGATTTCTCCACTCAACCCCATCAAGCACCGTTTCCCCATCCAGGAAATAATCATCTCCAGTTCAGGTACTGAAGAGGGGTCATTTAATAACTGCCGTAAATTGGCCAACAATTGTTGTCAAAAGCCTGTCTGGTCTTCCAAGATCTCCTTGGTGAGGCAGGACTCCAACCACACTGCCAGCACTTTTGCGAATAACTTAGCGTCTGCATTCAAAAGTGAAATAGGTGGATATGACCCACATTCCGTGGGGTCCTTGTCCTTCTTAAGCATTAGGGAAATAGAGGCCTACGCAAGTGTAATGGGCGATGAACTCCGGGACAAGGAGTCATTAAACATATCTAAAATTAGAGGGATCAATTGTTCCGCAAACCTCTTATGAACCTCAATCAGGAAGCCATCAGGGCCAAGACCTTTACCCCTCTGCATCAATCTAAATTTCCCAAGTTCTTCTATGCCCAACGGGCATTCCAACTCTTCCCGCCTCTCCCTCGCTGCCACTGGGATGGATAATCCATCCAAAAAATCAGCCATGACCGAACTCTCCTCCGGGCTCCGATCTATAGAGACCCCAATAAAGTCTTTCAAAAGCCATGTTGACATTCAGCGGGACGGGAACCAGACTGCCACTAGAGTCCTTTATCTGCATAATCTCTCAGGAAGCTGCCTAACGCCTCAACTGATGAGCTAAAGGTAAATGGTCTTCTCTTCGTGTTCATAAAATACACCCCTCAAATGTCGCAGCCGGTCCACCGCCTGACCCATTGACAGTAATTCAAATTGTGTCTGCCGCTTTTTCCTGCTTGCCAGCAACTCTGGGGTTGGAGAAAATGAGAATTGATGGTTACCGGAAGGATGGAGTCTGCCAGCCTCTGCATTCCTCCCGCACAGTCCTCTCCATGTGTGCTTTATAGGAAATAATCTCCCCCTCCCACCACACAGAAGATGAGAGAAACTCACTTTTATTATATTCCCCAATGGCGGTAGACATGCATTCGCAAAATCTTTTGTCCATTAACAATGTGCATTGAATATCCATGGAGGACGTTGGAAAAGACCAGATTCGTGTGCCAAATCCATAAAATGTGGATCTGCTCCAAGAAACCCAACAACACCTTCCCACCCCTGTTGGAGTCTGAGATTTGGACATGGATTCATCCATCCTGGGATCCAAAACACAGTTTAAGTCACCCTGCCCCAGATTAGCTGATGAGAATATAAATCAGGGATGGAGGCTAGCAGCTTGTTAATAAAACCCATATCCTCCCGTAGATATGAATTGGAATGTCCGAAGTGCCTGCCAAAGATGCACAAACAATAACATGTTACCATTGGGGTCTGCAAAGATCTAAGCGACAGAAAATTGATTCAAATTGCTGCTCTCCGGGCCCTACCATCAAAGCCTGAATGAAAACTTTGTCTCTCCTCTGACCCCGCCCCCCACCCCAACCCTTCCGCAATCTTGCCTGGACTCTGACCCGCAAATGAGTCTTCCGGCAGAAACACTATGGGCGGGATTCTCCGTTAGCTGGCGCCAAAATTGGGAAGTACAATTGGGTGGAGAATAGGTTCCGTCGCCAGAATCCCGGTGGGCGCCGATTTGATGCCAAATCATAATTCTCCATCACCTCTACTGCGGCGCCAATGCGATCTGGAACACACATAGAGTAAAGACAGTTTGCTTATCATTTGCAGGCCTGACCCGGTATTCTCCAGGCCTCTGCGATTCCCCACCTCCAATAGGCTGGGTTCCCGACGGTGCGGTTCACTTGTGCTTTTACAAATCGTGAAACTGGCATCGTGGCTGATCAGGGAGAGAGAGGAGGGAGGACACGGAGAGTCCTTACTGTGGGCTGCCGAGCCAGACACTGACCGGGTGGGGGGTCCCTGCCAAGGCCGGGTGGTAGGGAGGGGTGATAAGGGACTGGGGCAGTGTCCAGACACGTACCGCTATTGCCGCAGCCTGCATGGCAACCATCTTGCTGCGCACGCCACTGGCTCTGCAGGGCCCCCCGGCATATAGGTGCCCCCTCCCATTCTCGGCCATAGTCCCCCCCCCCCCCCCCCCCCCCCCCCCCCGCCCACACACACACCCGACAGCCACCCGCTGGTGGGACATCACCAGGGCAACTCACACTGTAGGCCCAAGTGGGGGTTCTGGGCAGGAGCCGCGGAGCATACAACTGGCAAGGGCATGCCAGCCGACGGTACCCCTGGCATCAAGGACGAGCGTCAGGGTCAGGGGCCCTCATGGTGCCAGGAACTGACGAGGTCAGGGGTGTGGAGATGGGGTGGCACTTGGGGGCAGAGCCCGCAGTGCTAACCAGGGCCGCCATGTAGCCCATTGGACCTGATTGGGCATGGGGTATGCACCATGCCAACATGTCGGCCTTTCACCCCCTACAGACAATGGATACTGGAATTCAACCAGCAATGGTGGCCTTCCTGCTTGTCGCTGCAGCACTGGGAGATGCACTGAGGCTGTACGAGCTGGAGCTGCTCGAGGAGGAGGAAGCTGCAGCAGTGAAGCGTGCCCCAGAGGAACATGAGCCAGCCGCCCAGGATGGAGAGTCAACAGGCCGAGGAGGTGGAGGTGCCACGGTGGCGCTGCATAAGGCTTTGCGTATACCGGCAGCGCCTGTCATTCGAGGATCAGCGAACCGGGTATTCTGTTGAAGACTCCGGCTGAGCAGGAAGACAGTGCGACATATCTGCCTGATCCTGGTGCACCTTCCACCGCGAGGTTATGGGGGACGACACCTGCTCTCGGTGTCTGTCAAGGTGACGGTCAGCATAAACTTGTATGCCATTGTATGTCCTTCCAGGTGCCAAATGGGGACCTATCTGGGACTTCACAGACCTCGATGCACAGGTGCATCCATTGCCCACCAGATGAGCCAGGGACAGGAGTGGGGGAAGGTGCTGTGGTGTTCCGGTTCCTCCTCTGCGGGAATCACTGGCACGGGCCCCATCACCTTCTTCTCACTTGGGGTGCCTGCTGGCCCCCAGGGTACTCCATGGGACGGGGGTGCGAGTGGAGCTATCTCCCGAGGCTACTCGCTATCTGGCGCTGCCAGTACTGGGAGCAGGCTCTGGTCTCAAATAGAGTCTGCATGCTCGCGGCCATGGAGCACTGGGAGTGGATCATCTCTGTCTGGGACTTAGCCACACCGCCCATTGACTGTGTCACCACCTTCTGGGTCTGTGTCACATCAGCCAGTGACTGCACCATCTCCCTCTGGGACTGGGCCACCTCCCTCTGTGCCCGCACCATGTCGGCCAGCGCCTGGGCAATGCTGCTGGCGTTCCCAGCTATGGCCTGCTGTGCTGGGCCACACTCAGAAGTGCGATGTTCAGGTAACTCTGGCACATGGCTGCCTGTGAGGTGATAACCCTGTCCTGGGCCTCGGTCAGTACCTGCACAGAATGCCCCAGAATTAAACCTTGCGCCCAAGTCCAACTTGTGAAACATTCAACCCACACAAGATCAAAGAAATGCAAACATGAACATGAACAAGGAAGCCCAACAACTCCCCATATCCACATGCCCACCCCAAACCCATTTTTAACATTTTCCAAACTTCGCTTACCTTCTCTTTCCTCCTCCGCAGCCATGGCAGCCAGTCCCCATTTGTAAATATCTGTAGTAAACTGCACCCACATGACTTCCAACTGAGAGGGGCAAAACATCACAGAAGCCCGGAGCTTACTCGGTCAAACACGCTAATCACATTTAAATGCATGCAAATGCCAGTTTTGCAACTGTGACCGATGCGGGCCGCAAACCCCATTATCGCAACCATCGAGGGACCGGAGCATGGTGCCCGAATTGTCATCAACACCGGGCACTGACCTTGATTTTGGCTGGATGCCCGATTCTCCTCTCGAGCAAAGTTCGTGTTTGCGGTGTCGCGAGGCGGAGAATTTCACCATACATCTATTGCTTCTGCTTAATCCAGCCTGCTTTTTACATCCTTTAATAAATGTGTCAACATGATTTCCCTTTTGTAAAAACTTGTTGACTTTTTCTAATTGTTCTATGTTTTTCGAAGTGCATTGGTAAGATTTCCATTCCAACACTTTCCTGATAACTGTTGTTTGGATAACTGGCCTGTAGTATCCTGTTTTCTCTGCCTAATTATGTGCTTTGGATTATTCTTATCCATGGAAAAACCTCTTGAGTGCCAACAAAGACAGTGTTCATGTTCCCTTCTTGCATGTTATGCCACCTCAGTGGCACCATCGTTCATTCAGGAACCCTCAATCAGTCAGACTTTAAATCCTTTCCCATCATATTGACGTGCATGCGTCGGGGAAGAAACCTTGAAAGGATGAAAATATGGTTAAAGTTTTCCAAATAATATTTTAATAAATGCAAATCCTGTTGGATTATGGAAAGATGAGATTTTTAAAATCTGGAAGAGTTTATGTTTTTAATTATTTCTTTTTGCTATTTAGAGTAGTCAATTCTTTTATTCCAATTAAGGGCAATTTAGCGTGGCCAATCCACCTACCCGCACCTCTTTCGGTTGTGAGGGACAAAACCCACGCAGACACAGGGAGAATGTGTAAACCCCACACAGTGACCCGGGGCCAGGATCAAACTTGGGCCCTCGGCGCCTTGAGGCAGCAGTGCTAATCACTGTGTCGCCATGCTGCCTAATTTTTTTTTCTTATATGAAGCAGAAATTTAATTTAAAGCCTCTATTGACTTGAATTACTTCTGTTGTTTAGTTTGTATTTTGTTTTTTGACATTTAAGGTGCAATCCACCGGCCACGTTGTGCTTTCGCTCAAGTGGGGTGCAGCCGGTGGATGCCAGGAGAGGCCTCCCGCAGATTTCCCTGCAGTCTTCATGCCTCACGGGATCCATCCATATCCTGCCCAAAAGGAGCAGGACCAAACAGCGCACCAAAGCTCGGTTTTAGCCGACTTTGGTGAAATTACCCAGTTTCTAATGGCCTTTCCTGATCTAGCCACCTCCCCAGCAAGGCCGCAGCAGGCGCCATTCAGCACTGGTCCACACATACGTGGACCAGGTGGAACTGTACCGAGGGGGCCTCCCCGGCTATTGGAGGCCCCTGGGTGGTCAAGGTCAGTGCAGGGTGGCTCCCCGGCCCTCCCCTGGAACACAGGCACCTTAGCACTGCCAAGCTGGTAAGAGCACTGCCTAGGTGGCGGTGCAATGGTGCCCGAGTGCCAGGGTAGCACTGCCAAGGCTCAGGAGCCGAGAAGGGCCATGCCCATGAAAAGATGGTGGCGGGTGGGTATGAAGAGTGCGGGGTCTGCAGGGCAGGCAAGTAGGGGCCTCTGGGAGGGTGACTGGTGGGGGTCCTGGAGGGAGGGTGTGGTGGGGTCTGAAGAGGGGCCTCCTGGTACCCCATAGCGGGGTATCCTCACTTGGGAGGGGTGTGGGATAATGCCTTGTGAATGAGGGGTGTCATTGCCCATGGGTGGGAATGTGGGGGACCCACTAGCTCACTTGGAGATCGGGACACCCATTCGAAATGGCAGCCTGATCTCTGAATTCAGCTCCCAGTGCTGAAACAAATTCTAAGTGTGGGCTAAACCGGTGGGAAACTCACCAGAGTCCAAAGAAGTGATTAAATGTCATTGGATAGCGGTGGAGAACTCGCCTGCTGGTAAACTCCCTGAAACTCCCTCCACAAATGAACTTAGAATTGTGCCCCAAGTCTCCAATTCTGGACAGCACAGTTTAAGAAAAATGTCAAGGGATTGGAGAGGGTGCTGAGTGAATTTACAAGAATCGTATCACAGATGAGGGATTATAGTTATGTGGAGAGACCAGAGAAGCTGGATTGCCTTTCTTGGAGCAAAGAAGAGGTGTTCAAAATTATGAAGTAATTTGATGAGTGGAAGGAGAAAAACTGTTTCCATGTGCAGGAGTATCTGTAACCAGACCATTTACAATGCTTGACAAAGAGGCCAGAGGGAGGTTGAGCCGAAACAGTGGAGGAAGCAAATTCAATGTTAACAACTTTCAAGTGACAACAGTGTTTATACTTGAAAAGAAGACATTGCCAGGCTGTGAGGAAAGAGCAGGGAGAGTGGAACCATTGGGATGGCTCTTCAAAGAGCCATCACACATAAGAAGGACCCGAGAGCAGCCTCCATCTGTGCTGTATAATTCTATAATTTTAGGGGGAACAGTTAAATAAGACATTCTTCTGCAGCATACTCACTGCCACACAAAGGTTGCTTTATATAATGGCTGGGGGGGGGGGGGGGGGGGGGGAGAGGGGGGGGGGGGTAGCGACAGCGGGGGTAGTGACAGTGGCAGTGGAGTGCTGCTGTCTTGGGTAGGAAATAAAAGATTCCATGACATTATTCAAAGAGGAGTAGGGGTGTTGTGTTGATCTCGTAGCCACTTACCCCTCAACCAGTGTCAACAAACTACATTTACATTGTGTAAATTATTTCATGGGACGTGAACTTTGCAGGCAAGACCCTGCATTTGTTTCCCATCACGAATTGTCCTTGAGAAGGTGCTGGTGAGTTGCCTTCTTGAACCACTGCAGTCCATGTGGTGTAACTAATCATTTATCTGATATGTTGTTTGTGCTAGTTTGCTGTGCACAGATTGACATGCAATTTTTAAAATTTTAAACATTACCGTGGGCAGCACAGTAGCATTGTGGATAGCACAATTGCTTCACAGCTCCAGGGTCTCAGGTTCGATTCCGGTTTGGGTCACTGTCTGTGCGGAGTCTGCACATCCTCCCCGTGTGTGCGTGGGTTTCCTCCGGGTGCTCCGGTTTCCTCCCACAGTCCAAAAATATGCAAGTTAGGTGGATTGGCCATGATAAATTGGCCTTAGTGTCCAAAATTGCCCTTAGCGTTGGGTGGGGTTACTGGGTTATGGGGATAGGGTGGAGGTGTTGACCTTGGGTAGGGTGCTCTTTCCAGGAGCCGGTGCAGACTCGATGGGCCGAATGGCCTCCTTCTGCACTGTAAATTCTATGAAAAACCTCTTCTAGTTTTTTTTGGCTCATCTTTCCATTATCCAACAGGATTTACATTTATTACAATGCCACTTGGAATTCTTTAGCCATATTTTCATCCTGTTGCGGTTTCTTCCCTGATGCACGAACTTCAGGATCACATTTGTACTTAAATGTAATCTCTGTGACTGCCTTTCAGGGATTCTCTTTAACTCTTTGATAACTCTTTCCCATCTTATACCAGTAAACTCTGGACTCCCTCTGCTATTTTGATTTGTATGCAGCCTCTTTCATCTTCCGTTTCCTTACAATGTTGCGATTTGTAGTAAATTCAACTGGACATTTATGTTTCCAAGAGGAAATATCGTAGTTGTGAAGTCAAGCTAACCTCTTTTTGACCTGAAGCTGCTTATTACCCAGTTCACCACTGCAGTGGCAAATATTTGGTGCCAATTTTCATAAGGCAGATGTTATTTCTTACAGATACAGATCATTTTGACAATAGGATCACTGCATTGAACCTCTGATAAAATTTATGCATGTCTGTACTAATAGGTTGTAAAATAGTCCGATTGTTGCTTTAAATATATCATTCTTATTTTTGATCATTGATTTCAAGGTCTGGTAATCTTGACAGGAAAATTAATTAAGACGCTTTTATATTTTTATGTCACTATTGGAGGAGCTAATGTACTGTAAAAAGCTAAAGTATGATAAAGGCAAACAAATCCTAGTTAGGAATTTTGCTTATGAATTATTTTGATAAATTATATATTGATCAATGTTTATTTTTCTTAAATATATTTTATTCCAAACATATTCAACGGTACAAAAACATAAATAAATCCAAGAGCATTCTCCACACCTCACAGTTCACAGTTTGTGCAAGTTTTTTCCCCTCCTTTTCACCCCCCGCCCCCCGCGACAAACAATTCCTCAAACATGGTCATGAACAGTCCCCATCATGTCTCAAAGCTCTCTGCTGAACCCACTCCAATCCGAACTTAATCTTTCCCAGCCAGAGAAAGTCGTACAGGTTCCCCAGCCAGGCCGTCAGAGCAATGTTTATTACACCTTGCTGATTGATATAAATTGAGCAAAATAAACCCCACCAATGATGGCTGTCCAGAGAAATTTATCTGGAATTGTTTTGCATTTCTCAAATACACAGAGTAAAGGGAATAAATGGAAAATAATTTATATAAGCCCCTCACTGCACACCTATTTTTAAAAAAGTTTGTAAACACACACAACAACATTTGACTTTATTAAATTAATGTACAGAGGATATAGGATTGTCCAAGCTATTTTGGATTACTGAGCAGTAAGTTGCATTTAGTGATCTGGCTGGATTGCCACATTGACACACAGGCACTAAAAACAGTAACTGTATTTTTTTAATAAACAATTTTATTGAGGTAGTTTTTGGCTTTATAAACACTTACAGACATCATCAGAAAGAAAGCAAAAAAAGGCAAAAATGTGCAAACATCCATGTACTTTCAATACTTCAATCATAACATATTGCACAAGCCCGCTCCTCTCCCACTGGTACTACTCGCCATATTTTCCCTCCTACTCTACTCTACCCCCCCCCCCCCCCCCCCCCGCACCCCCTGCTGACGCTCACTCTCCCGCAAAGAAGTCAATAAATGGTTGCCACCTCCGGGTGAACCCCTGCATAGATCCCCTCAAGGCAAACTTAATTTTCTCCATACCCAGGAAACTCGACATGTCCGCAAGCCACAACTCCGTCTTCGGGGGCTTTGAGTCCCTCCACGCCAATAGTATTCGTCTCAGGGAAGCAAAGGCCAAAACATCGGCCTCTTTCTCCCCCTGGACCCCCGGGTCCTCCGAAACCCCAAAAATTGCCACCCCTGGACTCATCACCACCCTTGTTTTTAGTACCCGGGACATGACCCCCGCAAATCCCTCCCAGTGCCCCCTCAGCTTAGGGCATGCCCAAAACATGTGCACGTGGTTCGCTGGTCCTCCCGCGCACCTAGCACATTTGTCCTCCATCCCGAAGAATTTGCTCATCCGAGCCACCGTCATATGGGCCCGGTGAACGACCTTAAATTGGATCAGCCCGAGCCTAGCACATGTCGCGGTCGCATTTACCCTACTCAGGGCCTCTGCCCACAGCCCATCCTCCATTTGCCCGCCTAGCTCCTCCTCCCATTTAAGTTTCAGTTACTCTGTCTGGAACCCTTCGTCCCTCATGAGCACCTTATATATACCCGAGACTCTACCCTCCCCTTCTTCCCTCCTAGAGACTATTCTGTCGCGGATCCCCATTGGCGGGAGGTGTGGGAAAGATGGGACCTGTCTACGAACAAAGTCCCGTAACTGTAGGTATCTAAAATCATTTCCCCTTACCAACCCAAATTTCTCCTCCAAACTCCTCAGACTCGCAAAGCTCCCTTCCAGGAACATATCACCCACCCTTCCCGCCCCCGCCCGCCGCCATACTCGGAAAACAGTAACTGTATTAACTGTCTGCTTGCTTCTCCTTCCCAACTCTACCAACAGGAATTTATTGTTGGAGCTCAGCGATTATGGAGTACTGATCTAAGTCACACCGGTTTGATTCCTAACAACCTGTCAGTGTCTCATCAAAGTTTGACAGTGATGTAGGAATTGGCAATAGCAATAAATCCAGATTAAGACTGAACTGCTCTCCAGTCCAGTGATTTTAATAGCAATTAGAAACAGGTTGTTGAGATTCCAAATGTGTCCTCCAAACTCAGAGAAAAGAAAAGTATGTTGACATTAATAGAAAAAATGCTTGAATTGTCAACAAAATGTGAATTATTTTGATAAGAAACAATCTGGTCACAATGGGTAGAATTCCAAACTTGCACATGGAAAAGAGAACATCTGTTTATTTTCTTTCACAAATCCAATTTTAGTTCAGGACTTCCCGGTTGCCCACAGTGGAAATCGTCACAGATAGGACCGGAAAATGTGGAGACCAACCAAATGTCCGGACTGGAAAGTCCCCCACTCCTTAATTTCTCAAATCATTTTTTAAAAAATAAATTTAGAGTACCCAATTTTTTTTTTCCAATTAAGGGTCAATTTAGTGTGGCCAATCCACCTACCCTGCACATCTGTGGGGGTGAGACCTACGCAGACACGGGGAGAATGTGCAAACTCTACATGGACAGTGACCCTGGGCCGGGATTTGAACCCGGGTCCTCAGCGCCGTAGGCTGCAGTGCTAACCACTGAGCAGCGTGCCGCCCTTTCAAATCATTTCGTGATGTACTCACTATCTAATGTGCCTCTGTTGTGCCGAGTGGTGAGGCTTGGGTTGGGGTATGCATGGTCACTTTCCTTTCACTGACTTCTTGCGTTTCTTCTTTATTTCAGGTCTGTGACTTATCATTCAGCTTAAAAAAAATGCTGATTAGACACAAACTGACACACAACCCAAATCGGCCAATGGCAGAATGCCAGCTCTGTCACAAAAAGTTTACAAGAAATGATTACCTCAAGGTTCATATGGAAAATGTGCACGGAGAGACAGACAGCTAAACCTCTGACATTCGCATTCCATCGGAGAACTTCAAAATTCCTGGAGTTCGGACAATTTATTGTTCAGCGTAGTGGTTGACTGCAGCTGTCAGTAGTGTTGGAATGCTTTGCCTTCCAGAAATGTCTAAGTCACAAAGAAATGATAAGTATTCTTCAACAATTAATATGTTTTGTTTTACTGAAAATGACAGCCTGTTGAGAATGGGAGATATACTGAGTTGAAAATTCCAGCATTCAAGCAAATTTAAATCCACTGTGGACGTGTTGTACCACATTAAAAAATTCCCATAAACTATATTTTTCTTTTTACTATTCATTCATTTTAATAATTATTAACTGAATAAAGGCACTTTGTAGTTGTTAACCCTTTAACCATCAGCAGTACCAGGGAATTGTGTTCTCACGTGCAGGGAATATTTTTGTTTCCAAATTCCAGTTTGCGCATTGTATTGCAGAAAAAAAGTCCCACCAGGAATACTGCTATTTATGTCACAAGAAACTTTATTACTGTCACATTGTTAATTAGCAAAATATACATTTCAGCAATTTTCTTAAAATAAAATGAAATGGAAAACTCTCTCCCTAATTTTTTCTTCTCTGTTTTCTTTTTGCTATATATTTTGGTTTAATTTTATATTATTTCTCGCCTATTTCCTACATTTTAACCGTATTTTGACATTGTTTGCGCCCTGACCTAGTTAATGCTGATGTTTAAATTGCCCTCTTTCCCTCCTGCCCTGTAATGTTGCTTTTTCTCATCAAATGCGCAAACATTTGTATTCAAAACTCAGCCCATCATCAATTAAAGGAAATCTCCCTTGTTGACAGTCAAAACCTCACCATTGATATTTGACCTGGACTGTTCATTGCGATAATCAGCTTAAATAATTCTGATGCGACTTTTTAGTCAACATTTGGAAGCATGAAGTAGTTGAAAAGGCTCAATAAAATGATTCGTATCAGGATCGTTTGCATCCGAATAGGATGTGGTGCATCACGTTAATACCTATTTCATGTAAAATATTAGATCTGAAATTCCGCAGCTTTTCTGTCAGACTCTGTCCTGGGAGTGAGCTAGAACTCTTGGCCACCACCGCCTCAAAGTAGATTTCTGTTTAGATGGTCTTTATTCAGGGACTGCTGGTGACAGATGTATGTCCTTGTTGCGTGAGGAGATGCAGACATCCTCTCCACCACCATTGCCCACTGAAATCATCAGATTGGTCTTGACTAGCTAGCCTGCAGTAGACAGGCATCTGTGTAGGAATGCAATCAGTACCAGGATAACATCGGTCCATAACGCCTTTCACAGGGCAACTTGGAATGGGCAATAAATGCCATCCTCACATCCCAAGAATAGATTAAAATATTGTAGATTTGTAAGGGCTGGGAATGTCTAGAAAGAGGTATTAAATATAATTTTCCAAAAATGCTGTCACTATATAGATTACAATGCAATATTTGTACTATAGTTAAGAAATAAACAATAAAACAATTGTATATGTTTAATATTTTATTCAAAATATACATTTGCTTTCTGAGAATTCTGTCAAAAATGATCAGAAAATATGAAGAGATTTATGGTTATTGTTCAAATATATTGATGTACATCTTACATTTTTCTACTTTGGTGAAAGTGTGTCATCTCCTGTTTGAACTGGGAAATATTCACGAGTACAGTGTGCACTACAGACTGCTGTGAATTATGGTATGATTTTGCTAAATTTAAAAAAATCTTCCACCCCAAAAGTCCTATAACTCCCTGTGGCAATGTGCTGTAAGGGCTACTCAATGGTTGAGACCCAAATGTGGCAGATCCTGGCCTTGTGAGGAATTCCTGGATTGAATTGGATTTGTTTATTGTCATGTGTACCGAGGTACAGTGAAAAGTATTTTTCTGCGAGCAGCTCAACAGATCATTAAGTACATGGGAAGAAAAGGGAATAAAAGAAAATACATAATAGGGCAACACAAGAGAGACAATGTAACTACATAAGCACTGCCATCAGATGAAGCATACAGGGGGTAGTGTTAACGAGGTCAGTCCATAAGAGGGTCATTTAGGAGTCCGGTGACAGTGGGGAAGAAGCTGTTTTTGAGTCTGTTCGTGCATGTTCTCAGGTGCTTAGGTTTAATGGATGGAGTCTCTGACTATCCCTTATATAGCATATGACGTAAGAGGGGTAAGGTTGGCAATCCCCTAAAATTGACATGGAGATCACAGGAAGTAAAGATTAATCTTTAACAAGCAGCAGGAGAAAAATAACCTTCCGAGCAGTAAAATATTGCAGGCAGGATATTTTTTTAATAGTGGGGTTTCCCATCCGCCACTTGAAGAGTCAATGGGGCATACATCCCTGCTGCCATTTAACAGTCCAAGGATAATTAATGGAGCAGAATTCTGCCTCAGAGAGCAGTCGGTCAATTAGATTGGCCAACAGCTGTGTAGCCACAGCAGTGGCCAGGAATGGAACTACAAGCGGTCCCCAAATGCAAAGTTCCAGGACCAGGTAGTGAGAGATGGGGAGAGCAGTGTCTCACAATGGGGAGAGTGGGGACAGGGTCTTGTGCTCCCTCGCACCCCCACCCCCTCCCAGCCTCTGCATACATTAGGGGGCACATGTTGGGAGGGAGGATGGGGGAAACATCCAATGTGGAAAGGCAGCTATTGTGAAAGGCAAACCCTTCAAACCTGGGACACATGATGACCTGCTGACCTTCCATTTGGCACTGAACACCTCGAGCCAGCCACAAAAATGAGGCTGGGTGGGAAACAGCCCTTCAGTAGTTAATAATTGACTACTTAAGGGTCTCAATTGGAACAAGGGCATTTGCTTCCTTTTCTGTAGCTGGAAAGAAGGACAATTTTTTCTAAGATACCTGGATCTGGAACACTGGGCTCAGGGGGACGTATAAATCCAGAAGGCAATCCGGTTTGAAGCAAGACGACTCTGCGGGACCTGGTGTGCGACATTGATCTACCCTTTGCTTCGCCCTCCCCACATTGTAGCCATCTGGGATGGCCACTTACAACAAGAAACATGGACTTTCGCAAAGCCTAAAGGGAAATGTGGCCAATGTAAGATTGAGGCAGGTACAGAGCCTGATTGTATATTTGTGAGCAACGAATCCAGACAGCATCAAAACCCCCAGCCGATTAGCATTTTAATGACTCATCTCCGTAAGGCAAAGGACTGATACTCAGGTATCCGGGATGATTCCAGACATTTCAGCGCCACTCCCTTTACTCAGGAAGCATAAACAGCAAGGTCAATGACCGCTTAGGACACACCCAGCCATCAAGGCAACCACCCCTTTATTGGCTCAGATCGAAGGCAGTGATCGAGAACTGCCCAATTAATTGGGTCCAAACCTAAGGATCGCCCTAAAGAGAGCGAAACCCCCTAAGGATAAAGAGAGACACTGCCATGTGTTCGATCTCTTTTGGGCCTGGCGCTCCAACAATGTCCATCTCCAACTATAGCACCACGACCAGAAGCAAGTCCAAGTTCAATCCTCACTACCAGACGGTTGAGCCAAACTAAAGCACAGTTACTTCTCCACACCCAGCAGATCCAGATTCGAACAAAGGCGACTGTTCCTCTGACCTAAGCCGGGTGCCTGAAGATAAGTACAGGTTGTCATAGTTGTTAGGTGTAGTTTAACTCGTAGTGTTTATGTTGCATGTATAAGTTAATCTTGTATATAAATAAAGTATTATTGAATTTGAACTAACTAACTGGTTGTTGGGTCTTTGATCGATATCCGGTTGAACCTTGTGGTGGTATCATTTGATACCTGGTGACTCTGAAAGCAATATAATATCAATATCTAGACAAAGGAAAGGAAACCTTATTGACTACCATATTTATAGCGAGTAAAAAGAGCAACAACGTAGAATTATGGACCAGTTGGATTTGACGGGAGGGCCATCCAGGGAACTTTACGGGACCCCCACATGCAAACCCGCCAGTGTGGGTCGATAAAATTCTGCCCTGACTTTTTCATTTTCTCTGAACAATTATTTTATTCATTTGCAAAATACAGGAGTTGAGGAGGAAAGGCTATTTCATTCAATTGAGCGATGAAGAGTCGATCAACAATTGATGTGGGAAGACAGAGTGTCATGAGGATGGGTAGTCTACTGGCAGGAACATGGGGGCAGGGCAGTAGGAGACAATCAGTTGTGAAATGAACTCTCTAGGAATACACCCAATATGATTTGGAAACATTGGGAGCTTTGCGCTCAGCACGGATGTGGGCATTCGGGAAAGGCCCAAAATCGAGATTCACATCAGACGCAAACCCCAGTTTGCAATTCACCCGGCTCAATGGCAAGTTCTGGATCACGCCCAAAAATGGCAAGCATATCATTATCCCTCAGTTGCATTAATTTCAATCTCCAATGCAGTGGTGTCCTGGGATTTACCTGACACGCCAGTGAGAAATCGCGTGAGCATCATTTAGTACTTTTTTAAAACGTGAAGCGGGTGCAATGGCTGCTATGGGGAAGTGAGATGAATAGCCATTTCCATTTTCCAACATGCAGCTCAAAGGGCACCGGAGCTGTTGGCCCAGTCTTCAGAGGAGATGGGCGATCCCTCCAGGGTGTTGGGCTTGGTCGGGGTAGTTGAAGCGTTTCAGGTCGGGGATCGCCTCTGGACCGGGAGTTGAGATGTTTTGTGTCTGTGAGGCCTTCAAGCCATCTTTAAATATTGCTGGGGACCCATAACAGGGCAACCACAGCTGCAGCCTGACTAACCTACCAAACACTTCCAGGACAAAGCTTAGCTGAGCCTTCAATGCTGAAAGTCAATTTGACTCCCGTTGACTGTGAGTGGACCCTAGCTTCACAGCTGAATGCTGTTACAAAGGTTGGTTACTTGTGAGAGCACTTCACAGCTGCAGGTTTTGTTTGCTGCTTGCTCCTGCTGGTGGCTGCAATGCCTGGAGACTGCTGTTGCTGTTTGCTTCCTTTTCTGTAGCTGGAAAGAAGGACAACTTTTTCTAAGATACCTGGATCTGGAACACTGGGCTCAGGGGGACGTATAAATCCAGAATGCAATCCGGTTTGAAGCAAGACGACTCTGCGGGACCTGGTGTGCGACATTGATCCAAATGGGCTACCTGATGACGCTGTTGAAGAAATGCCTTTGCCGTTTGCTGGTGCTTTTGTTGCTCATGTGGTGAGTACTGCATCTAACTGGCACGTCACCACAGGTTAAACACACTGGAAGTCAAGGATGTTCAACTGCACCTTGAGCCCAAGTGGAATGCAGGGACCTGGGTTCGATTCCCGTCTTGGGTTACTGTCTGTGCGGAGTCTGCACGTTCTCCCTGTGCCTGCGTGGGTTTCTTTCGGGTGCTCCGGTTTCCTCGCACAAGTCCCAACAGACGTCCTTGTTAAGTGAATTGGACATCCTGAATTCTCCCTCCGTGTATTCGAACAGGTACATTAATAAAAATTATTATTATTATGCCAGGATTTTGTTCTGATGAGACTGGGCCATGTGGAAGGGCTTACACAGCTGTGACTCCTGTACAGAGAATGGCACTTATACGTGGAACAATTAACACATTGATGGACAGATCATTTCCACGACAAACCTCTGGATATGATAACACATTTTCTGGTTTATTCGCCGTTTCTTTTGAGGAGCGTGCAAGGGGTGATTCCGTGTGGTTTTTAAATGAAAATGAGCTCATATGGGTTTGTATTGGTAACCATATGGAATGGTGATGTTTCCTTGTCGTTTAATGGTTAGTGTAATATGTGGAATGTTACGCAGTTGATTTAAAAATCTTTGTTACAGTTGACCGTTTAATAAACAAAATATTCTCAACTCTCAGTGTGCCTATGCGATTGGGAGGATGCAGTCAGGAAGGTGGCAGGACCGGATGGATTTCCAGTGGAATATTATAAATAATTCAAGGACAAGCTGGCACTCCTGATGGTGGGGATGTTTGAAGAGGCGATAGGGAAGGGGGTGTTGCCAAAAACCTTGGGCCAGGCATAGATTTCACTGTTGCTAAAAAAGGATAAGGATCCGACAGAGTGTGGGTCGTATAGGCCCATATCACTTCTGAATGTGGACGTAAAAGTATTGGCGAAGGTACTGGCATGTAGGCTGGAGGAGTGCCTCCCAAAGGTGATAGGTGAGGATCAGACGGGGTTCGTGAGAGGGAGGCAGCTTTTTTCGAACATTAGCAGGGGTTTGAACTTCGTTTTGACACCTGCGGAAAGGAAGGAAACAGAGGTGGTTGTGGCATTGGACGCCGAGAAGGCGTTTGACTGGGTAGAGTGGGGGTACTTGATGGCAGTTCTGGAGCGGTTTGGGATTGGACCAAGATTTGTGAACTGGCTATAGCTATTATATAAGGAGCCGAAGGCAAGTGTCTGCACAAACAACATCAGTTCAAGATACTTTTCTCTCCACCGTGGGACGAGACAGGGATGTCCTATGTCCCCCCTGCTGTTTGCAGTTGCGATTGAGCCGTTGGCCATCGCATTAAGAAGTTCGGGAGCATGGAAAGGAATAGTGTCGGGAGGGATAGAGCATAGGGTGTCCTTATATGCCGATGACTTGCTGCTGTATGTGTCGGAGCCGAGTGGGTCGATAGGGGGAATAATGGAGCTACTGCGAGTATTTGGGTCTTTCTCGGGGTACAAGCTGAACCTGGTCAAGAGTGAGTATTTTGTGGTGTCTCGGCCGGGGTGGGTGGGGCTGCCATTCCGTAGGGCAGGGACTCACTTTAGGTATCTGGAGGTGCAGGTTGTCCGGGAGTGGGGGAGGCTTCACAGGTGCAACATCACTAGTTTGGTGGGGAGAGTGAAAGCCGATCTGGCAAGGTGGGATGGTCTCCCTCTGTCACTGGCGGGTTGGGTACAGGCGGTTAAAATGAATGTGTTGCAGCGTTTTCTGTTTATTTTTCAATGCCTACCGATTTTCCTGCCAAAGGCTTTTTTCAGAGAGATTGAGGGAAGGATTACCTCGTTCATATGGGGAGGGAAGGTGGCCAGAGTGAGAAAGGTGCTGCTACAGAGGGGAAGGCAGGCAGGGGGTGTGGGTCTCCCGAACCGGATGTACTACTACTGGGCGGCAAATGTGGAGAAGGTGCGGAGCTGGGTCAGAGGGGTTGATTCCCAGTAGGTCAGAATGGAGGAGAGTTTGCGCAGGGGTCAGGATTGAAAGCACTAGCAACAGCACCGCTCCCGATAGCTCCGGGGAAATACTCAGGGAGTCCGGTAGTAATCGCTTCATTGAGAATTTGGAGGCAGTTTCGCCAACACTTCGGGTTGGGAGCAGGGTCAAGGGAAATGCCGATTCGGGGGGAACCACAGATTTGAGCCAGGGAGGTGGGATGGAAGTTTTCGGAAATGGGAAGAGAAGGGGATTAAGACACTAAAACATTTGTTTCTTAGGGGTCGGTTTGCAGGATTGAGGGAGCTGGAAGCGAAGTATGGGCTGGAGCAGGAAGAAATGTTTAGATATATACAGGTTCGAGATTTTGCCAGGAAGGAGATACAGAGCTTCCCAGAGGAACTGGCCTCCACATTGCTGGAGGAGGTGCTGACGACATGGGGGCTGGAGAAGGGAGTAGTGTCAGCGGTGTACGGAGCTATTTTGGACCAGGATAAGGCACCACTGGAAGGGATCAAAGCAAAGTGAGAGGAAGAGTTGGGAGAGGTTATAGAGGAGGGGTCTGGTGTGAGGTGCTCTGGAGAGTAAATGCCTCCACCTCATGTGTGAGGTTGGGGCTGATACAGGTGAAGGTGGTATACAGAGCACACCTTACAAGGGCGAGGATGAGCCGATTCTTTGAAGGAGTAGAAGATGTGTGTGAGCATTGCCGGGGGGGGGGGGGGGGGGGGGGGGGGGGGGGGTGTCCTGCTAATCATGTTCATATGTTTTGGTCCTGTCCAAAGCTAGAGGATTACTGAAAAGGAGGTTTTCAGGGTAATTTCTAAAGTGCTGCACGTAAAACTGGACCCGGGTCCCCGGGAGGCCATATTCGGGGTGTTGGACTAACCAGGGTTGCAAATGACATCATAGCCTTCGCCTCGTTGATCGCTCGAAGGCAGATCCTGTTGGGATGGAGAGCAGCCTTTCCACCCTGTGCCCTGGCATGGCGGGGGACCTGTTGGAATACTTGACCCTTGAGAAGGTTAAGTTTGAACTGAGGGGAAGGACGGAGGGGTTCTACAAGTCATGGGCATTATTCATTATGCACTTTCAAGAACTGGATAACATCGAACATTAGTTGAGGGGAATGGGTGGGAGGGTTGCGGGGGGAGGGAGGTGTGTGTTTTAAGGATGACTATGGGTAATCCGGATTTCTTTTTGTCATTTGTTTATGTCGACATGCGGGCTAATGTTTGGGGGTTGGTGGGAGGAACTGAGAAAAAGGAGGAAAATAAAAAAAATTTAAAGAACGAAAAAGAACTCTCAATGTGCTTCCTTCCGGGTATACGTGCCACATCTCGGAGGATGATTCATGCATAGCATCTCAAGGAAACTTTGAAGCCTGAACGCTTCAGACTGCCAACAATCAAACACTAAAGAGCAGGCCTTCACCACTGCGGATCCTCTCGTGACCAAAGGTTTGTGAATCAGGAGAGGACACCTGAGCACAGACCCCCCCCCCCCCCCCCCCCCCCGAATGTTCCCGGCAAAACTCTGGGGTGCTAGGTCTCATAATGTGGCTGGGGCCTCGTGAGTCGCCTGGCTCTGCCAGTCCTGGCACCTCCCCATTGTCTGCACCAACGTCTCAACACTCTCCTGCGACCAAAGCCTTTGGGACTCCTCCAATCGGATATGCACTCGCTGAAATATACCTGACACCCCCTCCTGAATGTTATGACTGTGACTTATCTTCTGCATCAGCTCTGGGAGAACCTTGTTCAGAGGCTCGGCATCAGATTGGGACCCAGCAGAGTCCTGGGATCCAGCACAACTCAACCCTTGGATCTTCCTGTCTCCATTTGATGTGCATCAGCAACTGTGTGGTGCTCACCAGATTGTGCCCCAGAAGCCCACCCACTAATGTCGCCCACTGAGGTGTGCCTCTGTGCTGATGGAAGGTGGAGGTGATAGCTGTGACATCTCGCGGGTGTTCTCCTCTGAAACGGTCTCTTGGCGGCGGGGGGGGAGCAACTCGGGATGGCCCAGCCTCATCAGATGGAAATCCTGCGAGACAATGAACCTTTGTCAGTGATAGGGAAGGACCATTTTGTCTGACATGAACTACTCACTCTAGGCAGGTCATGTGGTTGAAGGGGCTGTGGATCCTCACTTCACTGTCAATAACTTCTCTCCAGGGTCCGTTTCTAATAGTGGGTGAGGACTCAGATCTCTGGGAGTCTGCCCCCCCTCTCATATTTATTATGGTCGTATTTATCCTGTGAGCCGCACACTTGATGGGCTGGGGGGCCTATAGTAGGCAGAATGTGTGGGCAGCGTGTCCTAATATGAAGGGGTCGTGCTGGTGGGTGCCGGGGGTTCTGAGGGATAAGAACGAAGATCGATGCGGTGAGTGCGAGGTGTCAGCCAGTGATCTGTTGGGGTGGGAGTAGGTGCATTTGGGAATTTGAGCGGTGGCAGGTGGAACTGATGCCAGGACAGAGGTGGCAACTTGTCCTGGCAGCTCAGCGGAGATCATTGCCCTTGTTCAGAAAATATATTTTTATTCCACACTTTAATATTTTGACACCAACAGTACCCGACCCCCCCCCCCCCCCCCCCCCCCCCCCCCCACCACGCACCTTCCCCATCCCTCGACAGCAGCCATGTCTCCAAAATGTAAAACAAATAAACCCCATTTCTGGTATAACCCCTCAGCACGTTAGCACAGTGGTTAGCACTGTTGTTTCACAGCACCAGGTGCCCTGGTTCGTTTTCCAGCTTAGATCACTGTCTGTGCGGAGTCTGCACTTTCTCCCTGTGTCTGTGTGGGTTTCCTCCGGGTGCTCCGGTTTCCTCCCACACGTGCCAAAAGATGTGCTGTTAGGTGAATTGAACATTCTGAATTCTCCCTCAGTGTACCCGAACAGGCGCCCGAGTGTGGCGACTAGAGGATTTTCCCAGTAACTTCATTGCAAGGTTAGTATAAGCCTGCTTGTGACACTAATAAAGATTATTATTATTAATGTCTTCCCACTCCACCTTTGCCCCTCTCAGCACTTTCTCCTTCACCTGGAAATTATGGAAAAAGACGATCACGGCCCTCAATGGTTCGTTTGTCCTCGATTATGGCCGGAGCTACCAGTGGGCCCTATCCAATTCGTACTGGAAGTGTCTTCCTCCTCCCCCACCAACTTCACCAGAATATCGGCAAAGTATTCTGTCGGCCTCCGGCCCACCACCCCTTCAGTCACATGCACGGTCCTCAGGTTATGTCTTTGCAACCTGTTCTCCAGGTCTTCTACCTTGTCTCTGTCCCCTGTTAAGCTGTGCCAACTCCTCTCTCACTGGGGCAAGGGTCTCACTCATCCATTCCTTAAGCGAAGTTATCATCACCGTCTGATGCATTTCGAAGTGCTTTGAAAACATCCGCCATTCGAACTCTCCAGCCACTACTCCTGTCATCTTCTCCACTGTAATGGCCCCACCCGACGAGCTCTCTCCCACCATTTTTCTTCCTGCCCCCCCCTCACCATGCTCGATGGCGGATTTTCGCTCACTGCCTTCTTCACTGGATTCTTCTTTGCGGTTTTTGACATTCCATAAATGCCCCAAAACCTTTCTACAGCTTCTCACGGACAAATAGTCCCCAAAAAACTGGGCTTAAAGGGCCAAATAAAGACTGCTCTGGCAGGAACCACCAAACATGCAACCTCCACCTACTTGCCGCAACCAGCAATCCCTTCATTGGTCTCCTGCCAGTGGATGGTGGTCTTCATGGTCATGCTGACCGCACTGACAGCCGCTGCCACTGCCAACCAGGCATCATTACTGAGCCTACTGCTGGGCCTCTGACCCCCTCGGGGGAACAGGATGCCCCGATTCACATCCAAAGCGACCTGATCAGGTCAGCATTGCTAGAGCGATGAGGAGCAGGTCTGCGCACTGCCATACTTGTGTGTTGATTGGTGGTGAGTGGTGCTTAAAAGCTGCTCCCCCTTATTAGCGGCGATGTGCTGAGGCACGAGTCTGTGGAAGGAAGGATGTGGAAGCATTGGAAAGGGTACAGAGGAGATTTACAAGAATGTTGCCTGGTATGGAGGGAAGATCATATGAGGAAAGGCTGAAGGATTTGAGGCTGTTTTCGTTAGAGAGAAGAAGGTTAAGAGGTGACTTAATTGAGGCATACAAGATGATCAGAGGATTAGATAGGGTGGACATCGAGAGCCTTTTTCCTCGGATGGTGATGTCCAGCATGAGGGGACATAGCTTTAAATTGAGGGGAGATAGATATAGGACAGATGTCAGTGGTAGGTTCTTTACTCAGAGAGTAGTAAGGGTGTGGAATGCCCTGCCTGCAACAGTAGTGGACTCGCCAACACTAAACACATTCAAATTGTCATTGGATAGGCATATGGACGATAAGGGAATAGTGTAGAGGGACTTTAGAGGGGTTTCACAGGACGGCGCAACATCGTGGGCCGAAGGGCCTGTACTGCGCTGTAATGTTCTACGTTCTATGTTCTGGTGAATCAAATGACGAGACAGCCAGTAATGGCGAGACTCACGTGGGGGCTCATTTTCGGCTGTTGAATTTGGGCCGCGATCTGGCCAACCTGGCTGTCGATGAACACTCTGGCAGAGTGCCCGCAAAATGACACTTGGAAACTTTTCTATTGAATCGCGCCCCTTATCTTTTTTTAAGTTAAGTGCAGACTCTTCAAGGGGGCCACTGAAATACAAGATTTTACTCTCTGAGGGGAGGAAAGACATCAATATTTCCTGAAAAAACAGGCAGGTTCTCATTATCTGTTCTTGGCACAGGCACCCATTGGACCATGCTGCACATGGAGCTTCTCCCTAAGGATTTGGGTATTATTTAATAAAGTTAAAATAAATATGTGGTAAGTGGAGATTCAAAGGTATAATAATTATAGCAATATTGTAACTGGTTTACTATGAAGCACAAGTAGCACGGTTTGACCAATTTTGCAAATTGACATGACAGACGTAAGTATTTTAAGAATATGAACTGAAGAATTTAAATCTATAGTCATTAAAAATGGATATCATTTATTTCTTTATTCTCCCCGATACCGTGTCTAACATTCAGAGCAGGCCTCGCTTATAAGCGTCCACTCTTCTCCAGTTGTGTTGTGTTGCTATTGTTGAAGCAGCACCAGCAGTAGTGCCAACACACGGGCATTCCATCCTTCTGTGTAATGAGCTGCCATTGATTCAGTTTGAGTTATTCCAAGAATTCAAGGCCTTCAAACCTTATCTAACATGACAAGTACTTCAAACATATGGGTTCTATTGCCTGTAAATGTTGGTATCCAATTTCTAGCCTTTTCCTTTGACTGGCAACAATATCTCAGGGTCGGTTTTCCGAGGTTATGAAATTAGTGTGTCAGGCTCACAGCGCTCGCGAAGAAAAGGGATTGTGACTTTAAACCTTTTGTTACAGGCAGTTTGTATAAATGCAAAAGCAGGTGACGACTGCATGGTGGTCCTCCAAAGAGATGCTTTCTTGTTATGGATAGCATGTGACAGCAAAACTAAAACTTTTGACTGTCCCCTCAGTAGATTTATATACATTTTGATCAGGGCATAAAGATAATTTTAATCAGTATCAAGTCACTCAGCAAATGGGAGGGCTTACTTGCCATAATGGAGTTGAAAACAATCCTTTCAGCTTTGGGATTTGAGTTATAAATCTGATCCAGACTAAGGAGATCAAGGTTTCTTCTTTCCAACAGCTGGATGGAAAAAGACAAAAGAAAAACTCAGAATACTGCATCTAGTTTCTATTGATAGGGAATCCATAGCATAGCATTTCCATTCTTCACCTCAAATTAGACATTTGGCTTCTGATGATACTGGAACTAACAATATTTTGGGTTAAAGAACAAGTGTAATTATCCCCCTCATTTGAAGGTCAAACACATGAGCATGCGGCATCAAGGGGAAGCCACCTCAATTACCAGTCTCAGACATAGAAATGGCACATTGGTGTTTGAAAGATGTCAGGATCTATGATTATGGTTGTCACCCATTAAGCAGGTAGTACTTTTTATTCTATGGGCCAGGTATTTTTTTTTTTTTTATAAATGTTTTTATTCAGTTTTCGTATTTTATATTGAACAAATTACAAATTGTTAGGAGAGAGAGAAAAAAAAAAACAAACAAAAACAAACACGCAAAAATTAACATACATATTTACAGGTAAGCATCTTCGTAGTAGTAACTGCGCCCCCCCCCCCCCTCAACATGTTTATTTAGCTTGGTTTTGGGCCTTAGCTAGCCATCGAACCCCCGTAACGAACCTGTAGCCCCCCCCCCCCCCCTCCCGCTACCTTCCCCCGACTATTCTTCCTCTTGTACATTGGCCACAAATAGGTCCCGGAACAGTTGCATGAATGGCTCCCACGTTCTGTGGAAGCCGTCGTCCGACCCTCGGATGGCAAATTTGATTTTCTCCATTTGGAGAGATTCCGAGAGGTCGGACAGCCAGTCCGCAGCTCTGGGCGGTGCTGCTGACCGCCAGCCAAACAGGATTCTACGGCGGGCGATCAGGGAGGCAAAGGCAAGGGCATCCGCCCTCCTCCCCAGGAATAGATCTGGCTGTTCTGAAACCCCGAAGACCGCCACTATCGGGCATGGCTCCACCCTCACTCCCACCACTTTGGACATTACCTCGAAGAAGGCTGTCCAGTACTCCACGAGTCTGGGGCAGGACCAGAACATGTGGGCGTGGTTGGCCGGGCCTCTTTGGCACCGTTCACATCTGTCTTCCACCTCCGGGAAGAACCTACTCATACGGGTTCTTGTTAAGTGGGCTCTATGTACCACTTTTAGTTGCGTCAGGCTGAGCCTTGCGCACGTGGAGGTGGAGTTGACCCTATGCAGTGCTTCGCTCCAGAGTCCCCACCCGATCTCCATCCCCAGGTCGTCCTCCCATTTCCTCCTTGTTGCGTCCAGTACGGTGTCGTCCCTATCTACCAGTCGGTCATACATGTCACTACAGTTCCCTTTCTCTAGGATACTTGCGTCCAGTAGGTCTTCCAGTAGTGTCTGTCGTGGCGGTTGTGGGTACGTCCTTGTCTCCTTTCGTAGGAAGTTTTTGAGCTGCAGGTACCGTAGCTCGTTCCCCCCAGCTAGCTGAAATTTCTCTGTCAGTTCGTCCAGTGTTGCGATCCTGTCGTCCGTGTATAGGTCCCTGACTGTCAGTGTCCCCCCGTCCTGCCTCCACCTTTTGAAGGTGGCGTCGGTCAGTGCTGGTTTGAACCTATGGTTGTTGCAGATGGGAGCCCTGTTCGACATTTTGGTCAGGCCAAGTTGCTGCCGCAGTTGGTTCCAGGATTGGAGGGTGGCTGTCACCACTGGGCTGCTGGAGTGTTTTTTGGGTGGGGATGGGAGTGCTGCCGTGGCGAGGGCCCGGAGGGAGGTTCCCATGCAGGAGGCCTCCTCCGCACGCACCCACTCAGCTTCTGGCTCCTGGATCCATCCCCTTACTCGCTCGGCTGTTGCTGCCCAGTGGTAGAATTGTAGATTCGGGAGGGCTAACCCTCCCCTGGTTTTTGTTTTTTGTAAGACCTTCTTTGGGATCCTAGCATTTTTACCCCCCCATACGAACGCCATGATGAGTTTGTCCAGCGCTTTGAAAAAGGCCTTGGGGATGTAGATCGGAATGGATCTAAACAGGAAGAGGAACCTGGGCAGTACGTTCATTTTGATCGTCTGAACTCTCCCCGCGAGGGAGAGCGGGAGTGTGTTCCATCTTTGCAGGTCCTTTTTAACTTCCTCCGTCAGGCTGGTGAGGTTCCATTTGTGGATCCCTTTCCAGTCATGGGCTATTTGGATCCCCAGGTAGCGGAATTTATGTCGGGCTTGTTTGAACGGCAGCCCCTTTAGTGCTGCCCCCCCCCCCCCTTGCGGGTGTAATGGGAAGATCTCACTTTTGCTCATGCTATGGGCCAGGTATGTATTTGATGTCGACACTGTACACAAAGGGGACATTTTTCACAAGATTGCACACTGGAGGTACAATCCTGTGGAGGTGAAGGCTTCACTATCTGGCAAGACCCCCAAGTCATATCTTTTCAGAAACGCCTGCTGAATCTTGTGCCACTCAGGCACTTAGCAAGCCAACGTGTACCTTCCCTTGAGAAAAGGACCCCAGGGCAGATGTCCCACCCAGAGACACCTACCCACCCAGGGCCTTGGATCAAAGAGGGAAACAGGTGAGTGATGGCAGAAAGGGGGCCATGAGGGAGGGGGAGTCAGCAACAGGGTGAAGGGATGGCTCTCAGTGGTACCCCCCTTACTGAGGCTGGATCCCTTGATCGAGGCACTAAGTGCCTTACACCCACACTCTCACCCTCGGTGAGCACACAGGCAAGCACATCAGGGTATATTTGTCATAGTGAAACCCCCACTTGCTGCCAGGTTAATACCAGTGGTGGCAGGATGAGATTTATTTGTGGGCATTAATTGTTCCCAAGAATCTCAATTGGTGGTGGTGTAGAAAGGCCTGTGGGCTAATTTAATGAGGGTGGAGATGGGAAGCTGCCACCCTCCTACTTGACTAAATGCTCCCCCACCACCAAACATGGCACAGGGAGGGCACAAGATTCTGCCCTGGTGCAGAGTTGACATGAAAGATTAGTTAAATGGATGCAATGAAAATCAGGCTGCATAATGAAAATATTACAGTGTGATCAATACTTATGTGTTTTTAGGTAAACATATTAAAAGGAAAGTTACTGTTATAATGTTTTATTCCCCAGTTTTAATACTCCTTATTTTAGTGAACTTGACATATCCAGCTGGCATGTCTTCAATTTAAAATTCACATCCTGATGTTTAAATTTCTCCATGGGTTCTGCAATCTGCCTCTCTTATCTTCCCCAGGTTCTTCATTATGGGGTTGGTTTAGCACAGTGGGCGAAACAGCTGGCTTGTAATGCAGAACAAGGCCAGCAGCACGGGATCAATTCCCATACCGGCTTCCCCGTACAGGCGTCAGAATGTGGCGACTAGGGGCTTTTAACAGTAACTTCATTGAAGCCTACTTGTGACAATAGGCGATTATTATTATTATTATTATTACTATTATTATTATTATATCCAATAATGAAACAAAACCACAACATTTTCACGGGGCACGATTATCTGATCCCTCTGTGGCATGTTTTCCAGCGGTGGAGGCAGCTCGCCATTGGCTGCCGCCGGGATCCTCCGGTCCTGCTGATGGCTACGGCGTTTTGCAAGACTTGCCCCTCCCGTCATGAGTGGGTGTGATGGGGTCGTCTTGGGTAGGACAGGAAGATTTTGCTGGGGCAAGGGCCGGTAAATCTTACTCATGGTATCTTATGTTCTGATTAAAATATTGTTGAAATTTGTTTTGATGTCGCACTGTAGATGTCAACAAAGGAAACAGTGGAATTATTAGAAACAAAACCACCAGTAGCAATAGAGGTATTGCATTTGCCCCTCAAGTGGGACTTTCACAGAGAATGGACAAACTCTCCCATTTATCTATTACATCTCCTGACAAGCCCCCATCCGTATAGCATTTCATCAAAAACTTTGCTGCTGGGATCTTATCCTATCCCAAATCCAGGTTGTCAATTGTGCTCATTCACCTCTATTAGTTCCTAACGTCACCACTGGCATGTCTTCAATTTAATACTCACATCCTGATGTTTAAATTTCTCCATGGGTTCTGCAATCTGCCTCTTATCTTCCCCAAGTTCTTCATTCGTCTGACTCCAGTCTCTTGTATATCCCCACTCTCTACAGCCCACTATTGGTAGCTGTGCTTTCACTTACTGATACCCATAATACCGAAACCCGTCTACCTCTATTTATATATCCTCCTTAAAACCTACCTCTTTGATCAGGTTTTGGTCTTGCCTCTTAACCTCTCTTTTGGCCTGGTGGGTGTTTACACCTTACACCTCTACAAAGCATTCTGAGGCATTCAAAGGGGATATATCAATACATGTTGCAGATTTTGAATTCAGATTCTTGAGATGAGTGACTTGCATGTACAGCATTCACCATTTGTTTTGGCAAAAAGATAACATAGAACATAGAACAGTACAGCACAGAACAGGCCCTTCGGCCCTCAATGTTGTGCCGAGCCATGATCACCCTACTCAAACCCACGTATCCACCCTATACCCGTAACCCAACAACCCCCCCACTTAATCTTACTTTTTATTAGGACACTACGGGCAATTTATCACGGCCAATCCACCTAACTCGCACATCTTTGGACTGTGGGAGGAAACCGGAGCACCCGGAGGAAACCCACGCACACAGGGGGAGGACGTGCAGACTCCACACAGACAGTGACCCAGCCGGGAATCGAACCTGGGACCCTGGAGCTGTGAAGCATTTATGCTAACCACCATGCTACCCTGCTGCCCCTAAATTTTCTTGTAATATTAACTAATGTTTATATGAAATGTATGAGGAATAGTTGGGCATCAGTGAAGGTTCTCAACCATTGTGATTAATAGGGTGTTGATGGCTTCTGATAATACCAACAGTATTTTGGGTTAAAGAACAAGTGTGATCATCTTCCTCAGTTGAATATCAAACACTCTGACAACTATCGGTAAACAATAATTCATAATCTCAGAATACCATCACTTTTGTGATATTTATCTGTTTTATGTAGATAATTAGATATTGAATTGGAGCATGCGGTGGTACCAAATTCAAGCTTGTTATTTTAAGCATTACACATGGATTGGAAGCAAGCCAAGCTTATTAGTTTGCTTTCAAACAGAAGATCAATGTATTACACACCCTTACAATGAATACACACTCCACTTCTTATCTATCTTCTTATCACAAACACTGGGTCATAATCCTTAAACTCCCTCCCTATCAGCAAAGTGGGTGTAGCGGCACCACATGGACTGCAGCGTTTCACCTCCACCTTTTAGGACAATTAGGGGTGAGCAATAAACGTTGGCCTGACCGATCACATTCACATCCCAAGAACAATTTAAAATAAGGCCACAATGTGAGAAATGTGCAAAGTCTGGCTTGCATATTACAAAGAAGATAGAGGCACTGGAGAGTGTTCAAGGGTGACCGCAGACCTAAGAGATCATACCTATCAGAAGAGATTGAACAGGCCTGTGCTGTTCAGTAGAGAGAAGATTCAACGGTGACCTGGAAGTAGTCTTCCAGGTTATGGAAGGGTTTGATAGGGTAGGCATAGAGAAGATAATTCCATTTGTGTGCTAGACCAAAACTAGGGACCATGAATTTAATTTAGTCACTAATAAATCAAACAAAGAATTAAGCGAGATTTCTTTATTCAGAGAGTGGTTGGAATGTGGGACATGCTGATATAAAGAGTAATTAATGTGAATAGCAGAGCTGCATTTAAGGGAAAGTTGGATAAATGTATAAGAGAAAAAGGAATCAAAGGATATGAATGAAATGAAATGAAAATCGCTTATTGTCACAGTAAACTTCAATGAAGTTACTGTGAAAAGCCCCTAATCGCCACATTCCGGCACCTGTTCGGGGAGGCTGTTACGGGAATCGAACCGTGCTGCTGGCCCGCTTGGTCTGCTTTCAAAGCCAGCGATTTAGCCCAGTGTGCTAAACAGCCCCGGGTTACTCAAAGAAGGGCAAGTGAAGGTTCATGTGGAGAAAATACAATGCATAGTCATGGCATAGTCATAGCCATGGGTGGCATAGTGTCACATTGACTAGAACTGCTGCCTCACAGCGCCAGGGACCCGGGTGTGATTCTGACCTTGGGTGACTATGTGGAGTTTGTACATTTTCTCCATGTCTGCATGGGTTCTCTCCGGGTGCTCCGGTTTCCTCCCACAATCCAAAAATGTGCAGGCTAGGTGGATTGGCCATGCTAAATTGCCCCTTGGTGTCCAAAGGTTAGGTGTGGTTACTGGGATAGGGCAGGGGATTGGGCATTGTCCTCTTTCAGAGTGTTGATGCAGACTCAAAGGGCTGACTGACGTCCTCCTGTGCTGTAGGAATTCTATGATTAGCTAGGCAGAATGACTTTTTTTATGTGCTGCAGGTTCTTATGCAATGTAATATTACTGATATGGGGCACTGGTCAAATTGGAGAAGATTCAATGTGCTTTTTAAAAATTATCGTAATACCTGAAATAAAAACACACCGCAAATGGGCAGAGATGGACTCTTCCCTGCAAACCTTTACGTTTTTCTGAATGCCTTCTTCACACTTAGGGCTAATTTATAAAAATGTTGCTGGTTTGCAGTTGCTTTATGGGAGCTCAGGGGAACAGCTATATATTCCTGAACTGACCTGGCAGCTACTCAATGATTGGAATTTATTGTTGATTGATTATGAAAAATGTGGTGAATATACCTGGCATATAAACACACAACTTTAATCACAACACAGTGAATGAGATAAGTCACTTGGCAGATTACAAAGTTTGTTTTTTTAGTTTGGACCTTCTAGTATCTAGTTTTGTCTTACATGGAGGATGCATTTGTAGAATGAAAAGTGATGTTCCTTTAGTGCTTAATTTCTCTTTCATTTCAAGGATGGCTATTCTAAGAAGAAATTAGCGTTCTACAATTCCAATTTGTGGCAAATATTGTCGGCTTTCCAAGTGTGAATTTTCTCCTTGGAAATTAATAGCTTCCCTGGATTACTTTAATTTTCCTATGGCTGCCTTTGTTAATTAACCTTAAGTAACCTTGTTATCAAGCTCTTTAAATGAATTTTAAAAAACTATTGTTCCTTCAGGAATGTCAATAAAAGGTTGGTCTTCATGTTGATTTCTTGCGATTTACATTGAACATCAATACAATACTGGATACTTGCTAATTGTTGCCTGAGGATATGTATCCTAATGTTAACATATTTAATGCTATTGCTACACTTATATTTGAATGCCAAAATACTTTGCGATAAATAAATTTGAAATTAAAAATAATTATTTAAAAACATAAATGTCCCCACTGAACAATACTGTTGAATGGAAAGCCATTCAAACTCTATAACTGTACGGGTAATGTTCTTTTTGCAAATGGAAAAAGGCAATCTGTGTGGATTCAAATATAACTGCCTTTAATTAGGTTAGTAGGGTAATCTAAGTGGACCATTATTGTCTACGTTTGTACTGCCTCTTCCAGTGTTCTGTGAAATGCTGAAATAACAGTTACATTTTCATGCACGTAATTAAAGGTCGAAATAACTCCAGGGAGCAGGGCAACATTTCAGTGCCAAGTACTTGCATCTTCTTGTGTCCCATAGCATTTGTTTCAAAACCACTGTTACCTTTCAAAAGTAATTTTTCTCTTAAAACAAAAATGACTTGAGGGACGGAAAGTCCCCCCCCCCCCCGCCCCCGCCCCCCAAACCAAAACCTGTCTGCTAAGAGTCATGCGGGTCTACATAATTTGTATAATGATCGTTATATGTTGACCAATGATTCCTACTGAAAAGTGCATGCATGTGGATGTCAAGTGACATTAGTGTTGGGCTTGACTTTGATGCCTCTGGGTCAAATAACCTGCTAACATTCATTGACTGGGCTCACGCATAAAGAATGGCCACTTGGGAGAGCTACTGAAGGACTGATAGCACATATGGATCATTACCCAGCAGGAGTGTCATCCTTCTGGGAAAGGGGGAGGGAGGAATTGAGTGGGTCAATTGTTCAACAAAGCTTGAAATACAATTCTGTAACATGGCTGCGTTTTATTTCTTTTGAATGATCAGTAACAACCCATAGAATCTCTACAGCGCAGAAGGAGACCGTTTGGCCCATCGTGTCTGCACCGACCCTGTGAAAGAGAACCCTCCCCCGCCCTAACCCCGTAATCCCACCCAACCTGCACATTTTGGACATTAAGGGGCCATATTAGCATGGCAACCCACCTAACCTGCACACCTTTGGAATCCTGGGAGACTGAGTGGTTAGATATTGGGGTTCTGCCCCTCCCACCCCTGGGAAAGGACAGAGGAACATTGGGTATGTAAGTGAAAACCCAAAAAGTTCTAGAGAGACAGAAGACAATATACTGTTCCAGTTTCTGACTTGTAACATTGTAACTAGCTTTAATAAATGAACACTGATACAGTGGTACTCTCCTCTGAGTCTAAATTTCAAGGATTTAAGTTCCATTTCAGAGGCATTAGTGTTGTGACAGTATATCTGTTAGCATGTTAAATGTAAGAAATTGGGTCTTTAATGAATGGGTATTTTCTGCATTTATAGGAATTCCTAACAGCATGAACAGTCTTAGGTCAAGCTGCCATATTGACATTAAATACCTACTCTAAGCTGTTAGAAAGTTACCTTTTGCACCCCTTAATCTAGGGTGGTCCAGGGATGTGCAGGTTGCGTGGATTGGCCGCGCTAAATTACCCCTGAGTGTCCAAAAATGTGCTGGGGTTACTGGGTTACGGGAATAGGGTGGTGACATGGGCTTAATTAGGGTGCCCTACCCAAGGGCTGGTGCAGACTCGATGGGCCGAATGACCTCCTTTTGCACTGTAAATTCTGTGATTCTATGAAGTGTTTAGAAAAGACAACTATATGACCCTCAGCAGGATGTCAACCAAAAATCTGACCTCAAACAGGGTGGCGTACAAGATGGGTCATAACCATTATGATGTTTTGAGCACCTATCTGTGGTCTGTGGTTGGAATAGATGATTGAAACTGGGTAAGCCGCTAGCTCTCAAAAAGGATATATAGGGGGATGTCCTGCTGAGAGATGGGTTGTTATTGCTGAGTTGCTGGGGAGGTGGCAGTGCTCATTGGGCAGTTGCTGCCTTTTTAAAGATGGAGGATGGACCAGACAGGAGGAGGAAGGCCGAAGGAAGAGTTTCCTAACACATCGAATGAGGTCAACACATTGTGCCAACTGCTCCCAACTGTTACGGGTCAAACATTTTTTTTTGACTAATTAGTTAATGTATCATGTCTAAACTGCTGTTTCTTAATAAACAATCTTAAAATTCCTTATGACTAGTCAAATGCCTATTTAGGTATCTGTGGCCCCTGAACCTCAATTGATCTTAAATAATAAACAATCATTTAAATATGTGTTTATGCTGATATATCTGCCATCATAGGAAGTGATGAAATATCTCATGATTCACTTCTCCTGCTCAGTAAGCACAGGTAAAATGGAAGAAACCAAGCCTCCATTAAATTTATTTGTTTCCATCTCTCTGCTTGATCTTCAGCTTCATTTGCATCAATCTAGGAAGTGATAATAAAACATAGTGACAGCAGTAGTGTGTCAACAGCATTGTGCATTTATAAGTAGCTGAAAATTCGAAAGCCCTAGCTGATGCACTGCAACTAGTTCACAGCTTTCAGATCTGGAGAACGTCAGCGTGTGTAGAGATTGAGGAGATTTGGGTGCACAAAGGGTCATGGTGTGTAAACTACAGGACAGACACAGAAAATTGTGGCTAGGGTTAAGTGCTTGCAAGCCTTTGGATCCAGATTGTCTGTCAGTACAATATCCAGGGCATCCAAGCAAAGCAATATGTGCAGTAACTTCAGAGTGATCCACAAAGAACATAGAATCCCCGCATACATAAACACCTGCTAAGCCTCGAGGCTTAGAGGGCACTGGGCCAAACTTTGCAGCAGGCCCAGTTGCAAGAATATGGGGATAAAACTACAAGTATGCAGCATCTAGAGGTAAAGGGAAGAGAGTCACTTACAGGCATCACCAAAAGCATAGAGCCACAAAATGGGGGAATGTCTCACCAAAATGGATAACGTTGATTCAGGTGAAGACACTACAGGTAAACAGCAATTTCACATGATCACATGATTGAAGCAGGTCTATTTCATTAACAAGATGGAAGATGTTACACCACTGCAGATTGTCTGCCCCATTAAGGCTAGACGGCATTGACTGAGAGTGAAGATTGACACATATATACGTGTCAACACTCTACCTTGCTACATATATCACCAGGCATGGTGACCCAAAATGCTAGTGTGAAGCTTATGGCAAACAATGGCTTGACAATATAGTATCTGGATTCCCTTTCCTGGAATACAGATAACATGGAGTCAACATGGACTACTCAGATGTTCTACATAATGGATGTATCAGGACCAGCTGTAGCACAACCTCTGGTGTGGAACCAATTCAATGTGATCACTATCCATTAGCTGACCCAGTCAGAAGACCATAGCAGCCAAAGCAAGTGCTTACCCTTTGGACTGGTACACAACCTTCAGAGGCTGTACCTGGACGGGTTTGACACAGGTGGGGATTTCCATTAGGATGCAGCCCTACACCTTAAAGAAGGCACAAAGCTATCAATGAACCCACTGCAAAAATGAAATGGAAACATTGGAGAAAGTTTGAAAATGGAACTGGTCGGAATGATAAATAAAGCATAATTTTACCAGTGCACATAACGTGGACTATGTTTAGACCTGAGGAGACTAAAGGAAGCCTTAAAGAAATGTCCTCATGGCATACCAACACAAAAAGTGTTAAAGCCAACATTTGCTGGAGTTAAACACTTTGCCACAATAGATGCTAAAAATTGATATTAGTGCATGCACAAACAATGGTCAAGAGAGTCACAAAAGTTGGAAATTATTTTGGCAGATACTGTTTTCTCCGATTAGCATCTGGGCTGTCAGCCAGTCAGGATATAGTCCAACAACATATGGACCAGATAAAGGAACAAGTCCCGGGCTATGTGTGTGTACTGTGCATGATGTCACTATAGTAGAATGATGGAAGAAGAACATGACAGAAACCTACACATGTTGATGGTGACAGCCATATGAAGATGTTTGCTTTTCAAGGCAACAAGATTGATCACATAAATTGTTTTTGTGCCATTTACTCAAGCTCCAGTATGTGCCTGGATCCTGGCAGGATTGAAGATATCCAACCAATGCTGCTGCTATAGGATGAAGATGACTTCCAAGAGTGTCTAGGTCTATTCAATTTCCAGCGTAGGCATCTGCCACTAAGCGGATAATTGATAAAAACACACCATTCCTATGGCAGGGCAATTAATATAAGAGTCCCCCTGTTAATCCCAGTCTGTCCATCGCCTTTCCTTTTAATTTCTGCTATTCTGCTATTTCAATTTTTGTACCTGGACAAAAATTTGGCTATTCCTTTAAGATGGACTTCATCTTTCATTTAAAAAAAGGGCACACCAGCAGGATGTGCTGTTTGGTCTGACATCAGTGATGACACCTCTTGATGGACTTGGCTAGAGGTCAATGACCTATTTTACAATTGCCGGGTCTTAGCTGATATTCAATGCTGATTGATACTGACTATTCTGGAAAGCTTTTTGCTTTTAGTTTCATTTTGAACAGAAACTGGAGTGTCACAGCACTGATATCTCTCTCTTACCTGATGGTCTCTGTCTAAAAATCCCAAGTAAATCTTCACAGCTAGCTTGAACTGTGGGGATGTCCAGTCCAGCTGTAGGCTGGGTCAGTTGTTTAAAAATTCCCTTCAAAATCTCGTGTGGGGAACTCTGTTCTTATTTCAGAATGGCTGTTTGATGCATGGAATGCAAATAGACCAGTGAGGTGCTGCAAGAACCAGCACTTAGGCTCCAGCTGCTCACAATATCATGATTTGGATGTGGGCACCAAATGTAATAGTTCCACGTTCAGGAATGCCACAAAGCTAGGCGGCTTCACGGGGATTTGGACAGACTTACTGAGTGGGCAAGAACATGATGGAATATTAATGTTGAAAAAAGGTGAGGTTATCCACTTTGGCAGGAGAAACAGACATGCAGAGTATTTCTTGAACTGCAAGACATTAGAAAGCGTAGATTTATAAAAGGACTTGTGAGTCCCTGTCAAAAAGTCACTGAAATCTAACATGCAGGTCCAGCAAGCAATTAGGAAGCCTAATGGTATATTGGCCTTTGTTGCAAGAGGATTCGAGTACAGGAGTAGCAAAGGCTTGCTTCAGTGTATAGTACCTTGGTTAGACCACATCTGGACTGTGTGCAGCTGTTGTCCCCTTAGCTCAAGAAGGATATTATTGCTACAGAGGGAAGACAACAAAAGTTCACTGGGCTAGTTCCCTCGAAGACAAAACTGTCCAATGAAGAAAGATTGAGTAAACTTGATTGAGATTTGAGGGTCTGTATTCTCTCTCGAGCTTTGAAAAATAAGAGGTGACCTCATTGAACCTACAAATTACTTAAAGTGATAAACAGGGTAGATGCAGGTAAGATGCTTCCCTGGGTTAGGGAGTCTAGAACCAGGGGTCACAATTTCAAAATAAGGTGAAAGCACTTAAGACCGAGATAAGGAGATTTCTTTACTCAGAGGGTAGGGCATAAAGGGGTATGTGGATAGTGTGAGGGGGAAAAGACATTGAAGTGGATGATCAGCTATGACCGGGTTAAATGGCAGAGCAGGATGAATGACCTGCTCCTGCTCCTATGTTCCTATTACATGCTCATTCCGCAAACAAAGTAATTTATAATAATAATGGTACTTTATTCAAGAAACAGGGGCTGGATTCTCCCCTACCCTGCGGGGCAAGGGGTCCCGGCGGGATGGAGTGGCGTGAACCACTCCGGAGTCGGGCCGCCCCAAAGGTGTGGATTTCTCCACGCCACACCAGCCAGGGCCGAAAGGACTTCGCCGGCTGGCGGAAGTCCGCACATGCGCGGGAGCGTCAGCGGCTGCTGACATCATCCCCACGCATGCGCTGGGGAGGGGGTCACTTCCGCGTTGGCCATCGCATAGTCTATGGCCGACGCAGAAGGAAAAGGGTGCCCCCACGGCACAGGCCCGTCCGCGGATCAGTGGGCCCCGATCGCGGGACAGGCCATCGTGGGGGCACCCCCCCGCTATCCTCACTGGGTGCCCAATCGGCCCATCCCCCCCCCCCCCCCCCTCCAGGACCCCGTAGCCCTCCCGCGTCGCCAGTCCCGCCGGTAAGGGAGGTGGTTTGATTCACACTGGCGGGACCAGCATTACAACAGCGGGACTTCGGCCCATCAAGGGCCGGAGAATCGCTGGGGGGGGGGGGGGGGGGGGGCGCCGACCGGCGTGGTACAATTCCCGCCCCTGACGAATCTCTGGTGCTGGAGACTTCGGGAGATGGCGGGGTCGGGATTCACGCCGGCCCCCGGCGATTCAATGACCCGGCGGGGGGTCGGAGAATCCAGCCCCACGTTTGCAACCCGAAGGCTGAATTACAGTGTGGTTTACATTGAAAAATTCATAACTAAACTCATAAATACTTCTCATTTATTTCTGCTGCAAATTATAATACATGTCAACCACTCTGCATTCTTTATCAGAAAGTAAATAAACTGTGATATTTTCTGTTGCTCTCTTGATGCGTGTTCCTATATGACAGAGACAGGTGATATTTCTAATCTTCATTTCTTCTTTTCGGAATGATGCTTTGCCCAAAGAACATGAAACAGATTTATTAAAACATATTGGCATAATAAATATTTTGGCTTTTCACTTTGATTTGTACAGATTGTACAATACGTGAATTTTCTTTCATTACTTAAGTTTTGGCATTTAAACACAACCATGCCAAATAAAAACAATGGAACAAATACAAAATCCCCAGAAATAAAGGCAATAAAACCAAGGCCAAACCAGCATGGTTCTTTCACAACTCTGAATTGCCATGGATCCCTGTGGCAGTTCAGGTTACCAACATGTGTGAGATCAGAGTCCCCGTACTGGCTTGCATCCTGTCAACACCCCAAATAACAATAGAGAGAAGGCCAATCGGGGGGGGGGGGGGGTGTGACAGCAAGGGTTTGAGCAAGCATACCAGCTGGCAGGCCGAAGTTTAGTCATTGATAAACTGTCCGTGTATCTCTGCTATCCTCGCTGGGTGACAAATGGTTCCCTGCGGTGACCCAGTGGCAGAAACAAACAAGGATGAGAATCTAGGACCAGATGTTATGCAGAATGTCATGTCATGTCAAGAGAGACCATAAGTATAAAGCCAAAGAAATCACTTTGCACTGCCTAATATTCACAAAAGACTTATTTTCCCTGTTCTGATGCTCCCGGATCCAATGGTTTTGGATTCCTCTGCCCTCCAGAATGAACAATGAATGTGGGGCATCATTACACAGTCCCCCTGCAGGACGATCAATGGGGTCATGCCAGCAAGGTGGGCAGCTTTGTACTTTTGATTTGGTTGTCTGCTCACTGTTACAGTTTGCTGGCTCCCTTTCTGAAGGCTAGAGTGGCTACTTCTGATGGGGCTTAATTTTGTTTTAGCCATTTAGCTGTTTCTTCAAGCTTTCTGCTGAAACTCCAATGGGGGAAATCAGGAGAATCTCTTTGAACTCTACAGGTATCGTTGCGTGAAATGGGAAGAGCTTCATTTTACAGGACTATCATTACTCACTTTGATAAACACAAAACAATTGGCACTCAACTGACGCTAAAGTGGAGCAGACCCTAAAAGACTTTATTCAAAAGTGACACATGTTACAACAGATCTGTGTTTGAAAAAAAAGTAATTGTTAGTCATTTGGGAAAAAAATGTGGCAAAGTAAAGCGAAACTAGATCACACACTTGCCATTAAATGCCAAAACCTTTAGTGCACTATCTGATTGATTAAAATTATTTCTGCCCACTAGTTTATGGAATTATGTTTCGTCCTATCAAAGCAAAACAACTTGCATTAATACAATGATTTTCACCAGCTCAAGATGTTGAAAACACCGAGCACTCGGCAATGATATACTTTAGAAGTACAATAATTGGTGCAGAGTAAAGGATAGTCAATTTGCTCACAACAAAGTCCCACAAAAGCAATGACCAGACAATCTGTTTTAGTGATATAGATGAAGCAGTAACCGCTTTCCAGGGCACTTTCAAATCCTCCATTCCTCTTCTTGAAAAAAGGACTGGAGGATTTCACTTTATCTTAAGGCCCGATTTACCAGCTGCATCCTGCCGGAATCAGAGCGGGACGCGTCCGGTAGATCCTGGTAGTGCCACCCCGAGTATTCCCGATGGCTGTTGCGTTTCGCAAGATATCCCGATCTGGATCCCGTCCACAATGGGCGGAGCCAGTCTCGCGCAATTTAGTGAGTTCAGAAACCCACTCAGCCGTGCTGACGTCAAATCGAACAGCCTCCGAACACTTATTGGCCGCAGGAGACCCCATCTGGTGCCATTTAGCACTGGTACCCACAAATGGGGACCAGGCACAATGGCAATTGGGGGGTGTCCCAGGTGATTGGAGACCCCCAGGTGGTTGGACTCTAGGCAGTGTGGCAACCTGGCACTGCTGATGCTACCCAGGTGTCTTGGTACGTCCAGCCTGGCACCCTGACAGTGCCATCTTGGCATCCTGGCAGTGCCACGGAACTGCCAGAGTCCCCAGCCTGGCACTGGCAGGGGCACTGCCAGGCTGGCATTTTGCTTGCATGGGGACCGGGCCCATGGGTGCCCTGCCCGTGTAAGGTGGAGTTCCGGTGAGGCCCTGAGGCCCACATTAACATAGAACATAGAACAGTACAGCACAGAACAGGCCCTTCGGCCCTCGATGTTGTGCCAAGCAATGACCACCCCATTCAAACCCACGTATCCACCCTACACCCGTAATCCAACAACCCCCCCCCCCCCCCCTTAACCTTACTTTTTTAAGGGCACTACGGGCAATTTAGCATGGCCAATCCACCTAACCCGCACATCTTTGGACTGTGGGAGGAAACCGGAGCACCCAGAGGAAACCCACACACACACGGGGAGGACGTGCAGACTCCGCACAGACAGTGACCCAGCCGGGAATCGAACCTCGGACCCTGGAGCTGTGAAGCATTTATGCTAACCACCATGCTACCATGCTGCCCGAGCAGGTGAGTTGGGGCATTAAGGGGAGTCCGGGGTCTTGTTGGGGGGGGGAGATAGGTGGAGAGATTAGAGCGTCATTTAAAAATAGTATCCCAATCTCTTCCTGCTCTAAGGAGCTCCGCTCATCGGGACTCCTCAGTGCGGGAAATGGCGCTAAAGTACGGCCTCAGGGAGCGTTCCCCGCCGGACCTGAAATAGCAACAGAGTGCTGTTCAATAGCGGGGTTGTTCCTGGCACTACAATCACCGGGAACGACCCCGTTATTCCCGCCCAGAATGGATTCTGATTATCTTTTTGTTAGATCGGCACTTTGGCTTCAAAGAAGAAAGAACAAACAAGATATTATCATACTTTGTAGGATGTTACACATGCAATGAACTACTTTTAAATGCATCATTATTATGCCGATAAATTCAGCAACCATTTTACACACTGCATGATCCCCAAAGCAGAAATGAGGTGAATAATTTATTTTGGTGATGTTGGGTGAGTGAGGGATGTTGCCTGGAACATTAATTGAGCCAACCATTCTTAAAGCAGTACTACAGAATTGTTTTTGTTCCTTCTCGAGATATAGGCATTATTGACAAGGCTGATATTTATTGCCCATCCCTGGTTCCCTTTAGAAGATGGTGGTGGGCCACCATTTGAATGGTTACAGTAGTGATGGTGAAACAACAGAGTGGCCTACTAGGTCACTGCAGATAGCAGTTAAGAATCAACAAAGTTGCTGAAGGACATGGTTCATGCAATGTGAGGATGGCAGATTTCATTCACTAAAGGAATAGTAGTGAGCTAAATTTTTAACAATAATCTGATAGCTTTGAGGTTGTTTATTTTTCTGATATCTTCTTATTTCATTTTGTTTTTGGTAACTGAATACAAATTCTCAAAATGTCATGCTGGGATTCAAACTCGTGTTCTCTGGATTATTAGCCCTGGCCAGCTTGAATGAGTAGTCTGGTAACATAACCACTACACGGTCTCACATGCCAGGATGAGTCAAGCTTAAACAAAATGCACTAAATTATGTAAATAACCTGAAAATAATACAATCTGTTTTAATAGGTTACCAGTGAGGCAGTCATTAACAGTGTACGTAACTACAATATTTGAAGAGAAAGTAGCCAAGCACATGAAATTTTGTCTATTCAGCAGCACACGGTTAACGGAAGTTTAAAAAAGTGAGGTTGTACCCTCAAACAAATTGAATGAAATTCTGAAATGTTTTTAAAAATGGACAATTTTTTAATTAAGAGTTTAGCACACTGGGCTAAATCGCTGGCTTTTAAAGCAGACCAAGGCAGGCCAGCAGCACGGTTCAATTCCCATACCAAACTCCCCGAACAGGCACCGGAATGTGGCGACTAGGGTTTTTTCACAGTAACTTCATTGAAGTCTACTTGTGACAATAAGCGATTTTCATTCATTTCATTTTCATCTACTTACAAACGTCTGCGAAATAGTTTTTTTTCATTGTGCTAACTGCACTGTGCAGGGTTTCAGCACATGGAGCAGGCCCTCA
Source organism: Scyliorhinus canicula (assembly GCF_902713615.1). Taxonomy (NCBI): domain Eukaryota; kingdom Metazoa; phylum Chordata; class Chondrichthyes; order Carcharhiniformes; family Scyliorhinidae; genus Scyliorhinus; species Scyliorhinus canicula. The sequence continues at coordinate 179,775,303 of NC_052148.1, forward strand.
GCCGATGAATCTTTCAAGCACCATTGTGGGACAGTGCACATGTAAATAATGAAGTTCAAAATACAATGAAGGGAGGGGGTTCAGTAATATTAGTCCATCACACCAAAATAAATATCCCTTATAGATGCTATTCGCTACGACGTTCTGAAAGAATTACAAGTTGATGAAAGTTGCTAAGTTTAGACTTTAAATGGCAATCCAGAGCAGCAATATTGGTCCAAAACGATACATAGTAAACAAATCTGTACACAGTCTGTTAACATGAACAATGATAAAACTAGTACAGTGACAATAATAGAATAATGACACTACACTTGGGCCCAAACAAGATCAGCTATTTGTTTCTACTGCTGTATGGTGCATACTACAAAGCTACCAGAAAATAGCATTTATATTGTCTTCATATCGATTGTGTCTGGGATTAGTGGTGATAGTATACAGTAGCATCAGGAGTGCAAATTATTGAAAGTTGGTGAAATTTTCCTTATCACAATATCCATCAGAGGATTAAATACAATTATCCATTGCAAATCTCCTTAGGTCATGGATTAATCTCATTTAATGGTACGGTGCACAAGCGGATTGTAACAGATTTGTATCTAATTGGGTATTTGTTTTTTTATAATCATGGCATTTCACCAAGTTAGAGTAACAACTGTGCCCAGCTGAGAGTTGGGCCCTTGGCCCTATACACATGGATACGGTTTGCTGAGCTGAAATTGGTTTACGACTGCAATGCAATAGAGACTGTTGTTCAGTCTGATAGCTGAACACCTGAACTGTTGGATTAAGGTATGCAGGAGTCTTATAGTTAATTGCTGCTGTGGGTGAAATCTTCTGGATTTAGAGCCTGGTGGAATGGCAGGAACATGAATGCAATTTCCTAATTAGTGACAAAAACAGAAAGTGCAGGACAATTTCAGCAGGTCTGACAGCATCTGTGGACAGAGAACAGACCTCAGGTTTCGTGTCTGGATGACTCTCTGTTAAAGAGGGCGGGACATCACCTGAGGCCCTCCTCCAATGCTTCACCCCTGATGGGCCGCGTTCCCAACGGTGTGGAACACTTAGCTTTTTATTTTTGTGAACCCGACGTGGCGGCTGCGGACTGAGTCCATGGTTGGGGGAAGCCATTCCGTGGGCAGGGGGGGCTTTGGTGGGGGCTGCGGGCACTGGGGGAGGGGGGGGGTGTTCTGGGGGTGGCGAGGCTGATTACAGGGGGCAGTTTTTGGCAGGCCGGGTCCAAATGATACTACACTTGCACCCAGCAATTCTCCGGCCATATCCGCAGGTAAAGCCGGATGCTTTACTTTGCGTGCCTGCTAACCCCCCACCAGACAGAGGACCAGTGCAGCTTTTGCGTCATTTTGTCTGGTGTAAAACGGTACTGTTTCCAAGCTGGTGTAAGCACTTAGGGTGCGATTCTCCGCCGCCCACGCAGGGTGGGAGAATAGCGGGAGGGCCTCCAGACATTTTTCACACCCTCCCACTATTCTCCCCCCCACACGCCCGACCCATGCCACGAATCGCCGCTCGCCGAGGCCGATGGGCCGAGCGGTTGGGCCTTCGGACCCGTTTCAACACGGCAGCAAACACACCTGCTTGCTGCCGTCGTGAAACGGGCGGCAGATACCCGTTTGGGGCATCTCGGGGCCCGATTGGCATGGCAGTACCACGGCCGTGCCAAGGGGGGCATAGGCCCGCGATCGGTGCCCACCAATCGCGGGCCGTGCGTCCGTACTGGACGCACTCTTTTCCCTCCGCCACCCCGCAAGATCAAGCCGCCACGTCTTGCGGGGCGGCTGAGGGAAAAGACACCAACTGCGCATGCGCAGGTTGGCGTTGTCCAACCTGCGCATGCGCGGCTGACGTCATCGGCCGCATCAGCCGGCGTGACGCTTGGCGTGCCCTTTGACGACCATCATCAAGGCCGCGCTGCCGTTACGCACGGGGCAGCACTCCTAGCCCCGCCCGGGGGGGAGAATCGGCCCCGGAAGTGGCTGTGAAGGCTGCCGTGGGTCACGGCCTGTCCCACGGCAGCCTTTACGATTCTCTGCATTTGCGGAGAATCTCGCCCTAATCTTCAAATCAGAGAATTCAGCCTGGAGTCTTTATTTCAGATTCCAGCACCTGCAGCAATTTGCTTTTTCCTAATTGGTCAGCCGTGCAGAGGCTCTTTCTCAGAGAAATTGTATTCTTATCCTACCTCTGAGCTCCTGGACCAATGGGGGGGGGGGGGGGGGGGGGGGGGGGGTGGAACGGTGAGTCCATTCTGACAGAAGGTACATTTATAATTAAAGGAATGGTGGAATAAAGGGCTCATCACAATTTGGATTTTTGAGGCTGGATGAACTACAGGAGTTGAGAGGAGACCTGGGAAGACTCTTTCCCGAATCTCTCACTCTTTCCTGGAGGTTCTGCTGTGGAATATGAGAGACTGTAGTGAGATGAGCTCTCCCTGGGATGGGAGGAATAGGGACAAACTCTCTAAACAAACAGGAGTGGGTGGAAGTGAGGGGGAGGGAGTAATCAGTAGAAATGTGGTCCTTCATACCCAGAGAAGCGCACCAAGAGGTTCAAAGACCGCAGGAAAACAGGACTGGTGAGTGATATAATTATTTCAGGTTCCAAGCCCTACATCCTGACTTTAACAGCATTCTTCATACAAAGCATTCCACAGGTCTTTACAGCTTCATTCATTCTTTTCTCTGCAGACATTACGGGCATGATTTTCCGGTCACATCTGTCCTAAGGCCAGAAATCTTGTCCCAAGGTAAATGGACCTTTCAATGGTCCTTCAAACTTTTCGTCCTGCCCGTGACAATTCCTGTGCTGGGTGGGATTGGAATATCTACCCCTTTGTATCTCCATCTGAACAGCCAATGCTCACAATTGTCCTCACCCTGTTGCCTACCTGTGCCCATGCCTCACAGTCACCCTCCACAAATGGCGCCCTTCCCTCCTCTCCACACAGGCCATTCAGAACAAATACACCTCTATTTTCTCTCTCTACAAGAGAAGAGAGCACAGAACCTGACAAGAGACAAATACCTAGGAAAGGGATCATCACCTTTCAGTGACAGGCATCTTGTCGGCCATTGGCAATGTGTACCAACTGGTTTGCTGGAAAGGAGATATTGCTCCAGGAAGCTGCAGATGCCACCTGTGATCTGCCAAGAGTCACCTGAGATGTTGATGCTCAGACATATCAAAAAGCCTACAAATCCTGTGTTGGGGATCTCACCTGGGGCTGGATTCTCCGACCCCCCCCCCCGCCTGGTTGGAGAATCGGCTGGGGGGGCGGCGTGAATCCTGCCCCCGCCGGCTGCTGAATTCTCCGCGCCGGTCGGTGCCCCCCCCCCCCCCCCGGCGATTTTCTGGCCCCCAATGGGCCGAAGTCCCGCTGCTGTAATGCCTGTCCCGCCAGGGTGAATTAAACCATCTCCCTTACCGGCGGGACTGGCGGTGCGGGCGGGCTCTGGGGTCCTGGGGAGGGCGCGGGGCGATCTTGCCCCGGGGGGGTGCCCCCACGGTGGCCTGGCCCGCGATCGGGGCCCACCGATCCACGGGCAGGCCTGTGTCGTGGGGGCACTCTTTTCCTCTGCGCATACGCGGGGATGACATCAGCAGCCGCTGACACTCCGGTGCATGCGCGGACTTCCGCCGGCCGGCGAAGTGCCTTCGGCCCAGGCTGGCATGGCACCAAAGGAGTTCCACGCCAGCTGGCGGGACGGGAACCACTCCGGCACGGGCCTAGCCCCTCAAGGTGAGGGCTTGGCCCCTAAAGGTGCGGATCCGCCACTCCATCCCGCCGGGACCCCCCGCCCCGCGGGGTGGGGGAGAATCCAGCCCCTTCTTGCCACTGAAATCTCAGTATGTATTCTATCTGTTCTGTCAAAGGGCATGTAGCTGAGGATTACAGACTCAGAATCGGAATCACTGCAGTCTAGAAGTAGGCCATTCGAGTCTGCACTGACCCTCTGAAGAGCACGCTACCTAGGCCCACGCATCCACCCTATCCCCATAACCCAGTAACCCTACCTAACCATTTGGACACTAAGGGGCAATTTAGCATGGCCAATCCACCTAACCTGCACCTCTTTGGACTGTGGGAGGAAACCGGAGCATTCTGAGGAAACTTACCCACACACGGGAGAACATGCAAACCCCACAATGGCAGAAATCCAAGGCCGGAATTGAATCTGGGGCCCTGGTGCTGTGAGGCAGAAGTGCTAACCACTGTGCCACCATGTCACCCTGAGTAGGAGAAAGCTGTGCAGCTGCCGCTGCTGGAGCTGATGAAAAAGGCAGTTGCTGCACTTGCCTGTCAACAGAGCTGGAAGGTGGAGTAACAGAAGCTGTTCCAATGCTGTGGTGGAGCCTGGCAGCAGGGAAATGCAGCTGGAAGTGAGTGAAATACAAGAATGGTGAAGTGAACTCCTAGCTGTCTGGCAGTATCGCACTCTGAGAGAAGGAATGCAATGGGCAGCCACCTCTCACCTGGCCATAGCTGCAGCTCTTCAGGGGACTGACCAAGGCTTCGCAGAATGTCAGATTCGCTGAAGAGGCTCTTCCTGCTGTGTACATGCCTCCGTGACCCTGGCAAGACGCAGACACAGCGTTGAGCCTATGTGCTGTTAAGAAAGAAGGAATCCAGCATTACAAAGTACGAGCCACAGGTAGTATTCAGGAGTAGAAAGAAGCACACGAGTTGCTCAGACCAATGCTACAATCTTTCAGATGAGGTGAGTTTCTGAAAGTTGTATGTTGCCCCCTTTGATGTGAAGGTAAAGGCAGATTGCATATCCTCACCCCATGCCCCAAAATATGAGGCAACTTTACTTTAGCCTCATCTGTTTCAACACCAAATAAACCCTAACCTATGAGCAGGCATATATAAACTCTTGTATTCCAGCTCCAAATCCTCAAACTCAGTTTAAATAATATTGCACAACACATCAAAGGCATGCGTGTTCTGGCAGCCTTAGATCTCCAGCATTTCAGTGCTAGTTTCAGCTAGTTCATACTCTCCTGCTGTGGTTCTCCATAGCACTGAGCTCTACTGCTCACTTTGTGTATCTGATCCGATAATGAGAGATCTCATTAAATCAACAGTTGCTCAGATTGCCAGAGTAACAGTGGAAATAACAGAATGTTGATCACAGAGACAATGTAGGTGTGAACAAAATGGTATTATTAATACTTTAGTTAATGTTGTGTTGGTTTGTGGAAATGCTGTGCGTGTGTCTCTCTGTATGTGATTAATTTAGCTGGGGACTGAGAGTCTATGGAATCGAGACCATCAACGGGACTAGGTGTGAAAAGTATGCATTTGAAACAAATAGGACCATATTAGAGGTTCTACAAGTAAATACAACATGGGTAGAAATTTGCATTCAGAAACAAATGAGAATCTAAATTTTGAGCTGTTGAATTTCAAAGGGAGGTAAGGAGTTTACAACTTAAGGAAAGATTATAAGTAAACTTGGGGAAGGTTATTAAGTTTTTTTTTGACCCCAATAGAGAACATTTAAATATTTTATATTTTGAAGATAATTAAGTTCAGAGAGAGAAACTGTGAACAATGGTTTTAAAGATGAAAGAGAAAAACTTAAGGCAAGGTTAGGAGCTGTGTTGTGGGATGTGGCCATGTAAGACCCTGGAATGTGCTCAGACCTGGGTCAGAGCTGTGAGAAGAAGTGATGAGCAGTCTTCAGCCACCCAGAAGAGTGCGTGCTAATATCAGAAAGCAGGGTTTTGTACTAAAGCTTTTTGGAATTTTCTATAATGGACTAGGAGAGAGAAAGAAGCCTTGTGATCTATCTTCCCTCTAGCAACAGGCAGTACTTTATGGTATTTAACGGGAATATCTATAGGGACTGTTGCCCAAATGGGTGTTCATTTTAGAGTCTAACTAGGTAGAAATGTTTTGGGGAAATGTTCTATAAGATTAATTTTAACTGTGTTTTATTTGTTCTTGTTGATAAATGTTCTAATTTACTATTTAAAATTTCCAAAAGTGTTACTGAAATTTGTGACTCTTGACTTCAGCACATGTTCCTTCTTGTAATATAATACAAATTGTTGTGATAGCTTGCCAAGTTTCCCTTTGGGATTTTATTAGCACGGCAATTACTGTTTGTCAGATAACAGTAGGGCAATAAACAAGATACAGAGGTGGATACGTCAAGAGAAAATAATAGAATAAGAGTCACAATTGCATGAAGAGAGTATGGAGAAACACAGAAGGAAAAGATACGGTAATAGACACGGAGAAAATAAAGAGAAAAAATTAATTATGTGAAAGAGAAAGGATACAGAAAGAAAGCAACAGAAAAACAACTTGTACCAATGTGATGTTCCTCATGTCAGAAAGATGTCTCAGGATGGGGAAGAAACATCAAACATTGAACAGGCAAGAGAACAGATAAATTAAATTAAGGGACATGGCCACTTTTCGAAGATTTTTGAAAGTAGGAAAGTGGAGGAGTTTAGAGAGGGCATTCCAGAAGGCAGAAGCATGGTGACTGGAATAGTGACTGATCAATAGTTCAACCAGGAAAAGAGCAAACAAGTAGTGGACCTTTGTCAGAAAGGACAAACAACTCAAGGAGGTTGCTGAGGTAGGGCGGCATGAAGTCGAGGACATATTTAAATGTAATACCATAGCACCCACCATCCAAAGGGCAGCACGGTAGCATTGTGGATAGCACAATCGCTTCACAGCTCCAGGGTCCCAGGTTCGATTCCGGCTTGGGTCACAGTCTGTGCAGAGTCTGCACATCCTCCCCGTGTGTGCGTGGGTTTTCTCCGGGTGCTCCGGTTTCCTCCCACAGTCCAAAGATGTGCAGATTAGGTGGATTGGCCATGATAAATTGCCCTTAATGTCCAAAATTGCCCTTAGTGTTGAGTGGGGTTACTGGATTATGGGGATAGGGTGGAGGTGTTAATCTTGGGTAGGGTGCTCTTTCCAGGAGCCGGTGCAGACTCGATGGGCCGAATGGCCTCCTTCTGCACTGTAAATTCTATTGAAAAACATTTTAACTCTGTAATGGGGTGAGTCTTTGGTTCACTTGTAATATCTCTTAAGTCAAAATGTACTCCGTGCAGTCCTCATAAGTGAAGATAAGAGCTCGGGTTTTGAATTTTAGGTTGCAATTCCATAGTTACCCATGTCAAGTGAATGTGAGTGCATAAAACCCCTTCCACTTTATAGAACTAACCAGCTTATTGACTGCTATAAAGATGGTAACACCAAGGAAAAAAGGATTCATGTCATGCCCTCTCAGGCTATTCATCAGCAGCAAATCCTCCCGCTTTCATCACCAAAGGAAGAATGTGAATCCACAATGACAATCCGATAATGTGACAATAACCATCACGGCTTCCATGGAGTTTCTCCTGACCTTTGTTAAGTTCTTCTTTTCTTGGACATAAATGCAACAATCACACACAACAATTGATGAAACAATAATTAGGGTTCTATATTTGAAGGTTAGACTATATATGTATGGATTTACAAGGAGGCTAGGTATACTACATTTGTTGCTACCCTGCTGCCGTCAAACTGCCTGCAAGTCATGGGACTAACGTATCATACGCTGTCACAAGGTAGTAATGATTGACAGTAGCTTAAGACACGCATCCTTAAAGGTATATGTACATCATATCACAATAATCTTCTGTCAAAGTTACATTGGGAGACAGTGAAACCCCACACCAAATTTTAACCTCGAGAGTTTTGAAATTATTATGTAGGGAAACCTGGTCAAAACTAGAGTGATAGAAATATACTTAGATTTTAAATGGCAGGATTCATGTCGAAAGGACCACGAAAAGGCAGATGGGATACCAGGCTTTGTAATTAGGAACGGTGAATTAAAAAATAAAGGAGTGACATTGAATATGTAAACGGCATTGAATATACCGCAGGAGAAATATCGCTCACATTTCTAGGCACCCCAATTTCTAGGAGGGACTTGAGAGCCACAGATTATGTGTGCAGTAGAATAATACTAGAGGTTAAAGCTAATGGTTATGAAGATAGTTTTTCTGACATTAGAACTGAGAAAGTTAAGGCAGCATCTTCAACTTTTCAACACACTGAAAGGGGTAAGTAAGGACGTGCAAAATATCTGTTACAATTTCCAGATCTGACATAGATATTGTCTTGTGTACAAATGTGCTATTCACTCCTATACCTAGAACATAGAACATAGAACAGTACAGCACAAAACAGGCCCTTCGGCCCTCAATGTTGTGCCGAGCCATGATCACCCTACTCAAACCTACGTATCCACCCTATACCCGTAACCCAACAACCCCCCCCTTAACCTTACTTTTATTAGGACACTACGGGCAATTTAGCATGGCCAATCCACCTAACCCGCACATCTTTGGACTGTGGGAGGAAACCGGAGCACCCGGAGGAAACCCACGCACACAGGGGGAGGACGTGCAGACTCCACACAGACAGTGACCCAGCCGGGAATCGAACCTGGGACCCTGGAGCTGTGAAGCATTTATGCTAACCACCATGCTACCCTGCTGCCCCAAACCTGACCCAAACATCGTCTATTCAAGAATGCAACTACAATTCTCAATATTTAATTCTATAATAGCATAATCTGGGGGGGTACAATAGCCCTTTGTGAATGCAACTGGGAATCTGCTTGGTCGAATTTCTGCAGAATGTTTGTGATCTGCCATTGTACCTTCAGCTGAAGGTCAGTGCGAACCCTGGAGTAACCACCTACACACCTATATGGCTGTTCCTGATGTTTCTTTGGCGATTACTCTAAAATTATGTTGGGAACGCAAAGGATAAACCCCATGGAAGTGTTCCCCCATTTCTTTCACACATGTCCTCATGTGCACTTCTCCAATCATACTGAAGGTGGATTGAAGCAAAGGGGAGGGAAAGACTGTGAAGCTGGTTTATTTTATAGACATCAAGTGAATTTACACGTGTAATGGAGGTAAACAAATTCCACCTTGGGCTTCTCCTCCATGAAGGAAAGTCGTTGAGAAGCCAACGGAATTCAAACAGAAGCCAAAAGCGAGGAATTCTGCCCCTCAGTGGGAGGATGCCCCGCCCTCAGGAGCTGCCAGTCAATCTGATTGACTGGTCACTCCATCAGCCCAAGCAGTGCCAGAGCTATGTGTAAAAGGCTTTGAAGAGTCCAATCATGAAGCCCAGGAAAGTGTAGCAGTGAGGGGTGTGAGGCCAGGTTTTGAGGGCAGGTGGCGCAGAAGGAAGCAGGGTTAACATCTCGGGGGCAGTGCCACTGATACATGCAGATTACCCCCCCCAACTGTGATGACCCCATTCGCTCCCAACTTTTCTCATGTAGGCCTTTAAAAAATGACCTGCCCAACACCGTTTGACTTCCCCCACCAATCATATTTTGGTCAGGGCAGCATTTCATTCTGGTCAATAGGCTTGCTAACATTACTAATTGTTGACAAATGTTGGCAATTCTGGACAAGGTGAAAATAGATAAGTCCCCGGGGCCTGATGGGATTTATCCTAGGATTCTCTGGGAAGCCAGGGAAGAGATTGCTGAGCCTTTGGCTTTGATTTTTATGCCATCATTGGCTACAGGAATAGTGCCAGAGGACTGGAGGATAGCAAATGTGGTCCCTTTGTTCAAGAAGGGGAGTAGAGATAACCCCGGTAACTATAGGCCTGTGAGCCTCACGTCTGTTGTGGGTAAAGTCTTGGAGAGGATTGTAAGAGATACGATTTACAATTTCAGTAAAGCGTTTGATAAGGTTCCCCATGGTCGGCTATTGCAGAAAATACGGAGGCTGGGGATTGAGGGTGATTTAGAGATGTGGATCAGAAATTGGCTAGTTGAAAGAAGACAGAGGGTGGTGGTTGATGGGAAATGTTCAGAATGGAGTTCAGTTACGAGTGGCGTACCACAAGGATCTGTTCTGGGGCCGTTGCTGTTTGTCATTTTTATAAATGACCTAGAGGAGGGCGCAGAAGGTTGGGTGAGTAAATTTGCAGACGACACTAAAGTCGGTGGAGTTGTAGACAATGCGGAAGGATGTTGCAAGTTACAGAGGGACATAGATAAGCTGCAGAGCTGGGCTGAGAGGTGGCAAATGGAGTTTAATGTGGAGAAGTGTGAGGTGATTCACTTTGGAAAGAATAACAGGAATGCAGAATATTTGGCTAATGGTAAAATTCTTGGTAGTGTGGATGAGCAGAGGGATCTCGGTGTCCATGTACATAGATCCCTGAAAGTTGCCACCCAGGTTGATAGGGTTGTCAAGAAGGCCTATGGTGTGTTGGCCTTTATTGGTAGAGGGATTGAGTTCCGGAGCCATGAGGTCATGTTGCAGCTGTACAAAACTCTGGTACGGCCGCATTTGGAGTATTGCATACAGTTCTGGTCGCCTCATTATAGGAAGGACGTGGAAGCTTTGGAACGGGTGCAGAGGAGATTTACCAGGATGTTGCCTGGTATGGAGGGAAAATCTTATGAGGGAAGGCTGATGGACTTGAGGTTGTTTTCGTTAGAGAGAAGAAGGTTAAGAGGTGACTTAATAGAGGCATACAAAATGATCAGAGATAGGGTGGAGCGTGAGAGCCTTCTCCCGCGGATGGAGGTGGCTAGCACAAGGGGACATAGCCTTAAATTGAGGGGTAATAGATATGGGACAGAGGTCAGAGGTAGGTTTTTTACGCAAAGAGTGATGAGGCCGTGGAATGCCCTACCTGCAACAGTAGTGAACTCGCCAACATTGAGGGCATTTAAAAGTTTATTGGATAAGCATATGGATGATAATGGCATAGTGTAGGTTAGATGGCCTTTAGTTTTTGACTTCCCATGTCGGTGCAACATCGTGGGCCGAAGGGCCTGTACTGCGCTGTATCGTTCTATGTTCTATGTTCTATCTTTAATTATGCATTCAAATATGAGGGTTCGGCTTCTGATTTCAGCATCTAACTATACGATGGGGAACAGGTCAGGGATGGGCAGGAAAGAAGTGGGCGAGGCACCTGACCTATTTCATGGGCCCCTGCTGAGGACATGTCTAGAAGAGGCACATAAAATCCAGCCTGAGAACAAGAGAAATACAACGTACTAACTATCTCTATTAAACAGATCATTTCACTTTCCTCCTGCTGATTCTGACCAGCTCAGGCTTCAGGTGATGGCATTTTCTGGGCAGCACGGTAGCATGGTGGTCAGCAGAAATGCTTCACAGCTCCAGGGTCCCAGGTTCAGTTCCCGGCTGGGTCACTATCTGTGCGGAGTCTGCACGTCCTCCCCGTGTGTGCGTGGGTTTCCTTCGGGTGCTCCGGTTTCCTCCCACAGTCCAAAGATGTGCGGGTTAGGTGGATTGGCCATGCTAAATTGCCCGTAGTGTCCTAAAAAGTAAGGTTAAGGGGGGGGTTGTTGGGTTACGGGTGTAGGGTGGATACGTGGGTTTGAGTGGGGTGATCATTGCTCGGCACAACATCGAGGGCCGAAGGGCCTGTTCTGTGCTGTACTGTTCTATGGCCTATGTTCTCTCATTAGACCAGGCTTACTCCCCAGATCTTGCTGGCTAACTGGACTGTCCTTACATTTCCTATGGGGGGAGTTTTCCGGCCGTTCTAGCCGGGCGATCTTCCAGTCTCGCTAATGGCAAACCCCTGCCCCAGGTTTCCCAGCGGCAGGGCATGGACTCAGTGGGAAATCCCATTGTTGGTGGTGGGACCGGAAGATCCTGCCATCGGCCAATGACAGGCTGCCATCTGCCGCCAAGAAACATGCTGTGGCAGGGCACAGAAGATTCACCCCCATAACTCCTGTATCTCACTATGTTCCCACTAAGTGTTCCTCAGAGGTCTTCCCCATTCAGTGATTTGTCATTGGACCCTTATCAATAAAATTCTCTCCTTCCCTTCTCAGGGTGTGTGTATGAAAAAACCATCAACTGATACTTTCAAAATGAATATTGCAGTTTAAAGGATGAGATGTTAACTGAATCACACCCATGCATGCGTACAGAGTTAAAATTGGGCCTAATGAAGTTGGGATCAGTTGATTCGCTCCCATGAATTCTGTTGAAAGAAACAATGAGCTATGACATTCCATGAACTGCCTTGTCTCACTTCGATACATAACTTCAATGCTTAAAATTCATGGCTTCACAAAAGAAAATATGGGAATTCACTTTATTTTAAAAGATAACACTTCAATAAAATTTATTTGTCAATCTTCTCAATGAAAAAATAAATCAAAAATCCCTAAATGTGATAATACGTCACATTTTAAATACCTATAGAAACTATCTTAAAATTAACTTAAAAGTGGCGGCACAATAGAACAGTGGTTAGCACTGTTGATTCACAGCTCCAGAGTCCCAAGTTTGATTCCCGGTTTGGGTCACTGTCTGTGCAGAGCCTGTACGTTCTCCCCACGTCTGCATGGGTTTCCTCCGGGTGCTCCGGTTTCCTCCCACAGTCGAAAGATGTGCAAGTTAGGTGGATTGGCCATGCCAAATTGCTCATCATATCCAAAAAGGTTAGGTGGGGTTACTGGGTTACGGAGATAGGGTGGAGGGGTGGGCTTGGGTCGGGTGCTCTTTCCAAGGGCCGGAGCAGACTCGATGGGCTGAAAGGCCTCCTTCTGCACTGTAAATTCTTTGATTCTATGACTCAAAGGCAAAAACTCTCCAAATAAATTATTTTAAGACAACTTATGTATAAAAAGATGTATTAATTTTAAAGTTATTTTTTAATCATATTTGTAATAAAATTATGGGTTGGATTTTCTGCCTTGCACCACAGGTAGCGGAGTTCCTGATGAGGCAGAGAATCCAGAGTTGTGAAGAAAGACGCTGATCTGTTTCTGATGCTCCAGCCCCCAGCTTGTGTCAGGATCGAGGTTCGAGCCCTGTGCCAGTGGGCCACTTAATGGGCTGCGCACCATATTCTCCGGCCCCATGTGATTCTACGCTCCTCTGGGCTGCGAATCATGTAGGCAAGAATCACTACTGGTCCTGACAAGCGTGGCACTGATGCGGTGGATCTCGCGGTGGGCCAAGGGGGTAACTCTTTCAGGGAGTAGCACCCAATGACCATCCAAGGGCCAACCCCCGTTCCCCATAAAGAGTCTCTTTACTGAGGGGGTCTCTGTGGGGAGGGGAGGGGTGGGGGACTGTGGTGGGTTACCCTATACTGGTGAGGGGGGGAACCCAGAAAATCCCTGGGGTAAGGTGCTGAATTGCGATATGGGGGGCTGGGGAGAGGGGAGGGAGGTGGCCAGCCACGGGACCTCACTATCGGGTCGCCTGCTGAAAATAGCATAAATTTGCCTGGCAAAAGATTGAGACTCGCTTCCCGATTTGCGCTCCCAGCACCAGCGGGAGAACATAGTCTCCCAAACAGAAAATTACACCCTATATCTTGAATTATGTGCCGAGGTGAAACAGACTATTTTTTTTTTCTATGTGTTTTGGAAATAAAACATAACTAACCAATACTTATAAAACTTCGATGAATTTCTAGGCTGCTGGCCAGGATTTGGCAGACTAATTTTCTTGACAGTCTGGTATACATACACTGACATATGGAACAAATCTCTAAAGTCTTAAACTACGCCGGGATGTTAAGTGCACTGTTCTGGTACTACTTGATATCAACGTGTGGAGTGATGAAAAATCTGTTACACGAAGCAGCAGGGAATGACATTTGATTAGAATAGTTTTTCAAGCATTATCTTTTCACAAGTGGTGCCCTCAAACTAGAAGCTTGATGCAAATACCAGGGACTTAGAATTCATATAACATTTGAGGGCAAGGTAATGGTTGAATCAGTGGTGAAAAATAAATTTGAATTTGAATATGAGCTGATATTATGACTCTTGAGAAAAATGAAGGGGTAAATATAAAAATAATTCTTACAAGACTCCACTCCTGGCAAAGGTATGACAAGATCCATCATTCTGTTATATCAAGAATGGGACAGGACTAAATTGTTGACCTCATAGTGAAAGTGCCCCTCGTTAGCAGTGATCATAAAATGATCAAATTTCACATTCAGTTTGAGGAGTAGAGATTTTTAAACTTAAATAAGGGCAATTATGAGGGCATGAAGACAAAGCTGGCTAAAGTAAAATGGGAAATTAGGTTCAAGGATAGGTCAGTGGAGAGGCAGTGGCAAACATTTCAGAATGCTCAAAAAAGATGCATTCCAGTGAGAAGGAAGACTCCACGGGAAGTTAAAGATAACATCAAATTGAAAGAGAAAGCGTGTAATTCCACAAAGCTGAGTGGCAGTTTAGAAGACTGGAGGGAATATCAGGAACAGCAAAGATTGGCTAAAAGATTAATAAGGAGGGAGACGTTTTGCGCGAGAGCAAGCTACTAAGAAATATAGGGCACAATTCAGCGGCCTCATCATGCCTGTGTGGCTCATTTAAATATACGATTGGCAGATTCACCCGCTGCCCAGGACAACGGCCACGCCTGGGAGACTTCGGCAGGGGACCATTTAGTACTGGTCTACACAAATATGGACCAATCATAATGACACCTGGGGGAGGGGGGGGGGTCACCCAGGAGATTGGAGACTCCCAGGTGGTTTGAGACAGGGCAGGTAGGCACCCTGGTGCAACCCCTGGCATGGGGTGCCAGGCTGGTGGTGCCAGGTTGGCGCTGCCAGGGATCGGGCCGGGGGGGGGGGCCTTACCAGGTAGAGGGGGGAGGTTGAAAGGGGCTTGCCGGAGGCCAACCCTACGTTTGGGGATGAAGAGGTTTCAACAATGGTTAGCACTGTTGCTTCACAGCAGCAGGGTTCCAGGTTCGATTCCGGCTTGGGTCACTGTCTGTGTGGATACTGCACGGTCTCCCTGCATCTGCGTGGGTTTCCTCCGGTTGCTCCTTGTTTCTTCCCACAAGTCCAGAAAGACGTGCTTGTTAGGTGAATTGGACATTCTGAATTCTCCCTCAGTGTACCCCGGAAAGTGGAGCTGAGTCCACAAAAGATCAGCCATGATCTCATTGAATGGCGGAGCAGGCTCGAGGGGCCAGATGGCCTACTCCTGCTCCTAGTTCTTATGTTCTTATGTTCAAACAGGCACCGGAATGTGGCGACTAGGGGCTTTTCACAGTAACTTAATTGCAGTGTTAATGTAAGCCAAATTGTGACAATAATAAAGATTATTAATAAAGATTATTGATATTACTGCTGGACAGTCAGGGCCAAGAGTGGAACTTTGGCTTGGTAGGTCATAACATCTCATTTTTGTTCAGAGACATGGATGAACAGAGTCGCAAGACTGCTGATTAATGTTTTAACAAAAGTTTAAAACATTTTTAAACAAGAAAGGATTAACTGTAATACATTATTCCTTCACCCAGCTATATATTTACAGAGTTGTAAGGATAACACAAGTTACAAAATATATCTTACATGATAATATTCTCAGTAAGTACTCAGCCCATGTAAACCAATAGGTGAAATGTGGTCAGAACACCACACTCTGAAACCAAGTGTCAGGTGCCACCCAAATCAGCTTCCCTGCATTTCTCATCAAATCCTTCCGTAACACTGTGAACCAACTAGTCTCACTGGAACTCTGATATTCACACGAGAGCTCACTGGTGGACTTCTCCAGCTCTGCACCTTTGAGCTCTGTCTTTAACTGGGAGCCTCTCTCTGCCCCTTTCTTTAACTTCAATGAACAGTACCTTGTTCAGATTCCTGGGGCGCAATTCTCCAACCCCCACGCCGGGTGGGAGAATCACGGGAGTGCCGGGCGACTCCCGACACGCCACCCTGGCACCCGCACGCGATTCTCCCACCACCCCCAAAACAGCGTGCCGCGTTTCACGACAGGCCGCTTGGAGAATCGCCGCTCGCGTTTCTAACCGGCAAGCAGCGATTCCCTGGCCCGGATGGGCCGAGCGGCCTGCCCAATCCGACGGGTTCACGCCGGTACCAACTACACCTGGTCGCTGCCGGCGTTAATAGCGTGTGCGCCCTGTGGGGGGGAGGGAGGAACGAGCACCAGGGGGGCGCTCAGTAGGGGTCTAGCCCGCGATCGGTGCCCACTGATTGGCGGGCTGGCGTCTCTAAAGGACGCACTCTTTTCCTCCGGCGCCCCGCAAGATCAATCCTCCATGTCTTGCGGGGCACCTGCGGGGACGAGGGCAACGGGTAGGCGCCGGCCAACCTGCGCATGCACGGGTGACATGATTTACGCGCCGCTGGCCGCGTAATTTACGCGCCACCGCTTTGATGCGGCGCCAAGGCCCGGAGCACGTGATTGACGCGGCGCTGCTCCTAGCCCCCTGGGGGTGGGAGAATAGGGGGCGAAGAGTGGCCTCCGACGCCGGAGTGAAACACTCCGGTTTTCACTCCAGCGTCGGCATTTACTCTCCTGATGGGAGAATTTCGCCCCAGTTTTATTTATCCCTTTGACTTCATTCTTCTTGGGACTCCTTTTTTCACTCCATGGTTTCTGGAACTTTCTCTTCTTTAGCTTTGGGACTTGCTTTCTGCCCCTTATTTATGGTCCTTCCTGTACTGGCAGCTTTTGTCGCCTGGTCGCTGCCGTCGTGAAATTGCCGTGAGATGCCCGTTTTGGGGCTTCTAGGGGGCATGGCGGGGAATGAGCACCACGACTGTGCTCGGGAGGGGACAGGCCTGCGATTGGTGCCCACCAATTGTCAGGCCGGCGTCTCAATCAGACGCACTATTTCCCCTCTGCCGCCCCGCAAGATCAAGCTGTCAGCCGTCGTGACGTCAGCTGCGCATGCGTGGGTCGGAGCCGGCTGGCGTCACATAGGCGCCGCTGTCGCGTCACTCTCGGCGCGCCGCCCGGCGGCTGAGAGTTACGGAGCGCCGCTCCTAGCCCCGCCGGGAGGGGAGAATAGTGGGCGAGGAGCGGCCTCTGAGGCCGTCGTGAAACTCGGCCGAGTTCACAACGGCCCTCCCGATTTTTCCCGGGAGCAGAGAATTCCACCCAAAGTGTGCATTATGCAGGGCAGCACGGTAGCATTGTGGATAGCACAATTGCTTCACAGCTCCAGGGTCCCAGGTTCGATTCCAGCTTGGGTCACTGTCTGTGCGGAGTCTGCACATCCTCCCCGTGTGTGCGTGGGTTACCTCCGGGTGCTCCGGTTTCCTCCCACAGTCCAAAGATGTGCAGGTTAGGTAGATTGGCCAGGATAAATTGCCCTTTGTGTCCAAAATTGCCCTTAGTGTTGGGTGGGGTTACTGGGTTACTGGGTTATGGGGATAGGGCGGAGGTGTTGACCTTGGGTAGGGTGCTCTTTCCAGGAGCCGGTGCAGACTTGATGGGCCGAATGGCCTCCTTCTAGACTGTAAATTCTATGATAATCTATGAAAGTACTGGCAAATTAAAGATGAAAATCCTCAAAACTTCTAAAGCATGGTGAGTTCGATGACAAACCTCTTGATCTTTTTCAAAGAATGCATCGAGAATTTAAATCGTCGGTTGAAGTCCTTACAGAAATGTAACGTTGAATGGCAAAGCAAGTGAGATCATGAGGACCAAGCAGGCTCACCTGTCATATTAAAGGAAAGAGGAAATGGCAGAGTTCAGGTGGCATGGGTCTTGAAGGTCGGCCAGCGTGGGTCTCAAAGGTCAGTCAGTTGGTAAAAGTGGATCCCGGGATTAAAAGTTTGAAAATCACTGTTGTAGATAGTACACATTAAACTCATGGTGTGCCGATGGTGGAGGAGTGAGCTGATGATGGAGGGAGTGAATGTTTAAGGAGGCGCATGGTCTGCTGAGAGGCAAATATTTTGTGCATGATCTTCCATCCATTTAAGTAAATTAATGTAAAATCAGGCACTATTGGTCTTCAGTTTACCAGCCAGTGCTCCCTGTCAGTGTTGTTTTGTTCCAGAAATGCCAACCATAGAATCAGTCCTTCTGCCCTCACAGCTACTATTCAATAGGCTCATGAGGTTACTATCAAATACAGAATGGGAGGGCAGCACAGTGGCTCAGTGGGTTAGCCCTGCAGTCTCACAGCGCCGAGGTCCCAGGTTTGATTCCGGCTCTGCGTTGCTGTCCGTGTGGAGTTTGCACATTCTCCCCGTGTTTGCGTGGGTTTTGCCCCCACAACCCAAAGATATACAGAATAGGTGGATTGGCCACGCTAAATTGCCCCTTAATTGGAAAAAATGAATTGGGTACTCTAAATTTATATTTTAAAAAAGCAGAGTGAGATCCCAAGTTTATTTTTCCCTTCACCTCCTTCACAACTTTCACCTCTCTTTGCTTGGTGTCTGCTGATGAAAAGAGAGAATAGATAAAAAGGTGGACACCAGTATGCTGGTAAAAGACCCTGATATCAAAGCAAATCACTAAAATGGAAGGTGACATGTTCTTTTTCCTGAAGATCAAACTGTTGAAAGTTTTAACCAACCCAGTTTTCCATACAGCATGCTGAACAATGGACTGTCACTTCAAATTCAGCCAGATCTGGACAAATACTAAAATGAAAACCTATGGGTAAATTTTTAGTGGAAACCCATGAGGAAAATTGAAACGAATAGCCTAAAAACGAGGTGAAGCACAATGATACACAACATGAATTACATAGCAGGCAAATTGATGGATATATTCAATGAAAATAAATCCTCATTAATAATCTACAAGGTATCACTTCATGGTCCTAAATTGTGATAAACTCTTAATGGATTCAATATTATCTTGCCTCGGCCTCAGGAAACTGTTACTTCGACTTATTACTTATAGTGTATGTGGATTTGGACAAAATTGACTATTCAGAATATCTGCACATTTTACATGTTTTTGCTGCATTTAATCAAGGATATTTTATCGTTGTATTTTTACACAAGTTAACGCTGTACAAAATTATACATTTATTTAATAACCATGCTGTTTTAATAATTCCTTCCATTTTTATATGTGCAAGAATTCATCACATTATGGCTCCAAATTTGCTCAGAGGCCCTGTTACTGCATTGCATGTGTGAGGAAAATGCTATTTGTATATTTGCCTTCATGCATAAACAACATTGGCTTGAAGCATTAGCAGGCTTCCTAAGCACAATTTTCCATCCATTCATTTTAGTATTTACATGTCTATCTGGATATTAAAACAATAAATGCAAACTGCCCTGATGCATCAAAACTACCTGTGAGTTCAATGTTTGTTCCCATTACCCATGAGAGATTCTGATCGAGTTACTTATGTGCCTTTAGGGACTGCACAGTGGCACAGTGGTTAGTACTGCTGCCTCACAGCGCCACGGTCCCAGGTTCGATTCTGACCTCGGATAACTGTCTGTGTGGAGTTTGCACGCTCCCCCTGTGACTGGGTGGGTTTCCTCCGGGTGCTCCGGTTTCCTCCCACAGTCCAAAAATGTGCAGGTTAGATGGATTGGCCATGCTAAATTGCCCTTTAGTGTCCAAAGTTTAATTGGGGTTGCAGTGTTACAGGGCTGGGGTGAGGGGGGAGTGGGCCTGGGTGAGGTGCTCTTTCAAAGGGTCAGGGCAGACTCGATGGGCCAGATGGTCTCCTTCTGCACTATAGATATTCTATGATGTGGGGCCTTCAATAAGACTATTAACAGCAGATGGTTTTGTGGATAAACTCAACATGTAAATCAGATGCTGAGTACCTGTAAAAATGATAAGAAAGTCCATTACTACTACATGCAGTTATTGATCCGCTGTTTATTCATTTTTTTAAATGAACTTCTACATGGCCTCAAGGCATTTAAAGATGGAAACAAACTCTGGTGGTCTACGGTACTGCCATCCACATGCTAATGACTGAGGCAAGCAGAGGCAAACAAATAGCGTTCCCTACAGTTATCTTCTTAAGCTTAGATTTCCTTAACTACAGTGCAATGTGAACAGACAGTGAAAACACAACAGGATACTCACAATGCTGTGAATAAAGCCAACTGCTATTAAAGGAAATTAAGTGATTTGGACAGAGGAATAAGTAGAGGATAGCAAACCAGAAGGAGGGGTGCATAATGTTCTTTGGATTCGGTTATATTTCTTTGTTGCTGCAAAGAGAAAATGGAGGTTCCCACACTCTGGATTCTTGGAAAATATGCCGAGAGATTTATTAAGGGTGTTGCTCATACAATCAAGATAGTGATCTTCTCAAAGCCTGCGCAAACACTCTGCTGAAGTTGCTACACATCACGTGACACAGAGCCAGCAAGGATGTATTCCCAGATACATAATTGATTGGCAGTGGCATGATGTGCCCAGTGACCTGTGCTGGGGTTGCGAGTAGTTCTACAAGGCAATGGGTAAAGAGCATGTTTCAAAGAGATAGCATTGGCTTGATGGGCCAAATGGCCTCCTTCTGTGTTGTATCATTTCATACTTAAATAACTTTAAAAATACCGGCATATCCCACGGTGCAGTGCTGAAAGTACTTTGTCACTAGGCTGAGAAACTGCTGCAGTTATATCTTTACTTAATTTTTTTTTAACATGCATTTAAGTTATTGCAATCCTCAACCATTATCTTTCGTTAAGATAAGGGCTGTTTATGCTAGGAAATAGAATCCTTTCCATTTCAGGCATTTTGGAAAGGATTTTTCCTTTGGAACTTCGGAACTATCTCCAGGTCCCGATCCTGCCCCTGGAATATATTCACAGTCTGCAGTGTTTGTGGAGAAGGGCTGCTAATTGGCGGGACCATGGGATAGGGGCAGTATTCTGCAAGAGCACGCCTCGTTTAAAGATATCGTACCAGTCGCTTCCGTGGCTGCCATTTGAATGAGAATGGATGCACCAGGGATTTAACAAGACAGGCAGGAGATGCCAGCTGAGAATCGAGGGCTGCCCCTTGATTCTCCAATGCTGATTTCAAGGTCCTTATGGAGGCAGTTTGAGAGGGGAGAGAAGTTCACTCTCCGGAGGGTGGATGGGGCCATCCAACCAAACAAAGCGGACTTGTCTGAAGATGGCACAGGTTTGGTGCAGAACAACTGGGCCCAGTGTCAAAAACGTTGCAATGACCTTTATTCACTTCGCAAAAGTGAGTGCAATGCCACACCTCAGGCCAGGCCTCTGGCGAGGCCTCTGGCTACTCAACCTCCAGCTGAGGTGTCTAAGGGAACTGGCTGGTCCGCAACATGAGAGCGACTTGTGCCCTGTCTAACCTACAAACACAGCAACACATGCAGCTTCTCATGTCAAGGAGCTGCTGGCATGAGTTAGAGAGGCCAGCAGTATCTTATTGCTCTCTCTTTCCTCCTTTTAGGAGGAAAGGGTTCACACTGCTGGAGCGAGGCCTCTGACAGAGGCAGGAATGGCCCATCTAGGGGAGGTGGTGGTATAATGGTATTGTTGCTGGACTAGTAATGCAGAGATACAGAATAATGATTTGGGGACCCGGGTTTGAATCCCACCATGGAGGTGGTTGAATTTAACCTACAAAATACCTAGAATAAAAATCTAATGATGACCATAAAACTATTGTCAATTGTCGTAAAAACCCATCTGGGTCACTAATGCGTATTATGGAAGGAAATCCGCCATCCTTACCTGGTCTGGCCTGCACGTGACTCCAGATCCACAGCAATGTGGTTTACTCCTAAATACTCTCGGAAATGGCCTAGCAAGCCACTCAGTTGTATTCAACTGCTACGAAAACACAAAAAAGAAATAAAATCGGGTGGACCACCCAGCATCGAATCCGGCATCCGCGATGACAACGGCAAACCCAACCCTGTTGACCCTGCATAGACCTCCTTACTAACATCTTGGGGCCTGTGCCAAAGTTGGGAGAGCTGTCTCACAGACGAGTAAAGCAACAGCCTGACATAGTCAAACTCACAGAACCATACTGTACAGACAATATCCCAGACAGCACTATCACCATTCCTGGGTATATCCTGTCTCACCGGCAGGACAGACCCAGTAGAGGTGGCGGCAGCACAGTAATGTACAGTCAAGAGGGGGTTGCCCTGGGAGCCCTAAACATTGAATCTGGAGCCCATGAAGTCTCATAGCTTCAGGTTAAACATGGGCAAGGAAACCTCCTGCTGATACCGCACAGCGGCTACCATCAGCTGATGAATCAGTACTCCTCCATGTTGAACACCACTTGGAGGAAGCACTAAGGGTCGCAAGGGTGCAGAATATGTTCTGGGTGAAGGTTTTCAATGTCCATCACCAAGAGTGGCTCAGTAGTACCACCACAGACTGAGCTGGCCAGGTCCTAAAGGACATAACTGCTAGATTGGGACTGCAGCAGGTGGTGAGGGAACAAACAAGAGGGAAAAATATACTTGACCTCATCCTCATCAATCTGCCTGCTACACATGCACCGTCCATGACAATATTGGTAGAAGTGACCACCGCACTGTCCTTGTGGAGACAAAGTCCCGTCTTCACATTGAGGATATCCTCCATCACCACCACAGTGCTAAATGGGATAGACTTCTAACAGATCTAGCAATCCAAGACTGGGCATCTATGAGGTGCTGTGGGCCATCAGCAGCAGAAGAATTATATTCAATCACACTCTGCAACCACATAGCGTGGCATATCCCCCACTCTATCATTTGTTTTTTTATAAATTTAGAGTACCCAATTTTTTTTTTCCAATTAAGGGGCAATTTAGCGTGGCCAATCCACCTACCCTGCATATCCTTTGGGTTGTGGGGGCGAAACCCACACAAACACGCTCACTTGATCATCACCACCAAGCCAGGGGATCAAGCCTGGTTCAATGAAGAGTGCAGGAGAGCATGCGAAGAACAAACCAGGCATACCGTAAAATGAGGTGTCAATCTGGTGAAGCTATAACACAGGACTACTTGTGTGCCAAACAGCATAAGCAGCAAGTAATGGACAGAGCTAAGCAACAAACGCATCAGATCTAAGCCCTGCAGTCCTGTCACATTCAGCCCTGAATGGTGGTGGAAAATTAAACAACTCACTGGAGGAGGAGGTTCCACAAATATCACCATCCTCAATGCTGAAGGAGCGGTGCACATCTGTGCAAAAGACAAGGCTGAGGCATTCACAACAATCTTCAGCCAGAAGTGCCGAGTGGATAATCCATCTCGGTCTCCTCCAGAAGTCTCCAGCATCACAGATGTCAGTCTTCAGCCAATACAATTCACTCCACGCGATTTCAAGAAATTGCTGAAGGCAGTGGATACTGCAAAGGCTATGGGCCCTGATAATATTCCAGCAATAGTACTGAAGACTTATGCTCCAGAACTTGCCGCGCCCCTAGCTAAGCTGTTCCAGTACAGCTACAACACTGGCATCTACCCGGTAATGTGGAAAATTGCCCAGGTGTGCCCTGTACACAAGAAACAGGACAAATCCAAACCAGCCAATTACCGCCCTATCAGTCTACTCTCCATCATCAGCAAAGTGAAGGAAGGAGCCATGAAATGTGCTATCAAGTGGCACTTACTCAGCAATAACCTGCACACAGACACTCAGTTTGGGTTCCACTCGGTTCACTCAGCTCCTGACCTCCTTACAGCCTTGCTTCGTACTGATCTGTTCCCTGTAGGAACACTATTCATGACGCCCTATGCTGCTCTTGCACATGTATTTGCCTTGTTTGGCCCCTTGTTCCGCACTGTAACCAATCACTGTTTGTCGATGTACCATTTGTCAATGTACTCTGTTGATTATTCTTTTTGGCTCCTATGTACGTACTGTGTACATTCCCTTGGCCACAGAAAAATACTTTACACTGTACTTTGGTACATGTGACAATAAATCAAATCAAATCAAGCATGGACAAAAGAGTTGAATGCCAGAGGTTAGGTGAGAGTGACTGCTCATGACATCAAGGCAGCATTTGACAGATTATGGGATCAAGGAGCCCTAGCAAATATGGAATCAGGGGGAAAACTCTCTGCTGGTTGGAGTCAACCTGGCATAAAGGAAAATGGTTGGAGGTCAATCATCTCAGATCCTAAAATTGTGTCCTAGGCCAACCATCTTAAGCTGCATCATCAATGGCCTCCCTTCCGTCATAAGGTCAGAAGTGTGGATCATTATACAATGTAATAATTAGATTATTTCTTATGCCCGAATAATGCTCGTGGTCTCCCAGTTGAAGCAAATGCTTTATTGAGTAAGTTTGTTCTCTCTCCAGAGCTTAAGCTAGATGTTACATGAACATGATTGATTAAGAAGTGCACCAGTGCTGAGCTGTCTGTCTGTGTCTTGACACTAGCTGCTGTTCGTGTGAAGAGAGCTGATCCTGGCTTTTGTCTGTCTATTTATACATCTCTAGTGCTCCCTCTAGTGATTATTTAGTTGTAGTGTATTTATATTAACCCCTTGTGTACATACGGATATGCTGATCACTACATCCTCCCTTTTTTCTTTTTACATATTTTCTGTACTGTGTTAAAGAAAATTGTACAAAACAGGTAGATTAATGATGATATGTATATCTGTGCAAGTTGTGATGATATTGAAAGTTATACAAAGCCAATTAATATTTATGAGTACAATCATTATAAAAAAAAATTATGAGTCCAAACTTTCTAAATTTAGTCGGTTGAGTTTCTTTTTTCTTCTGTTGTTGAAGTGGTGATGCTGATATTTTAAATGTCTTTGTGAACGGCGCCAGTGTTCTTGTGTTTGAGTAACCAATAAGTCATCATGAGGCGTTTGAATCGTCAAATCACTTTTGTTGTCTGACCTGGAGTTTTTGCTGTGCTTGCGGCATCGATTTTGTACGTCAGTTTTGTTGTCTGACCTGGACTTTTTCCCGTGCTTGCGGTATTGAATCTGTATGTCATCTGCCTTGAAAACTGGTTTGCTTGTTTGTTGTGGAGCAAATATGCATTTGTGAGATTTGTTGTCATGCCATGTTATGCTTGTACTCTTGCCGTTGTTTTGGACTGTGCAGGACATTGTCCTTCATGTGCACAGTTATACCATGTTGTACAGGTCATTGTTTCATTGTTGTTTTTGTTGTTTCTGTCGTTGTGTTTGTTGTCTTTGTTGTTGTTTTTGTTGTGCTTGTTGTTTCTGTTGTTGTTTTTGTTTTTGTTGTGCTTCTTGTTGTTTTTATGAGCTGGGTAGATTTTCTTCTAGTTGCTGAAATAAGGTGGATAAACCTTCATAGTCTTCTTCATGCATGTTTGTCACTCTGGAGTCTTTAATTGCTTCCATTCTGGAGTCTGTCAACAACCTCTCTGTGGAGGTTCGCATCGCTCTCTGTGTGGAATCTTTCATCGCTCTCTGTGTGGAGTCGTGCAGTGTTCTCTCTGTGGAGTCGATCTGAGCTCTCTCAATGGAGTCGATCAGTACTCTCTGTGTGATGTTGTTTTCTTCTTGGCTATTCGACAGGTTGCTGTCATCGCGGCTTTGGTTCCCTGCGCATGCGCAGAACGGAATTTTGCCGGCTTGTGTCTTTTGTTGATGTGCACATGTGTGGACAGTTTTGAATCGGAGGCGCCGCGATTTATAAGCTGGTTTGAACACAGACACCATTTTAAGTTTCTCAGCCTCATGGAGAACGTTTTCGGCGTTTTTTGTTTGCGAAAGCTCAAGGTACTGATTGTTATTTTTTTCTTGCGATATGCACTTTTCAATCTTGATTTCCAGTGTTAAACCTTTCTGTTTTAATAATGATTGGTTGAGTTCCGCATCACTTATTCCCTGTGCAATTTGGTCTCTGAGCATTGAATGTCTTAAAGCAGCATAGTTGCAGGTGTTACAGTGATCTTCAAATTTTTTGCGTTTCAATTTAGTTCTGTCTTCAACTTCCAAGTAATTAAAGGAGTTATAGATCTCTCTAGCTTGATGTCCTGCTATTGCTAGCAGCAGTGCTATTTTTCTTTCTTCAGTTTTCCTGTTATCACGTACTTACCAGTTGTTTTTAGCTGCCGTGGAGGTCGAACATGTTCCATCGAATTGGTTGGTCATCGAGGATCCATATGCTACGAGGCCTTCCCAAGTCGAATGTCCGGTACGAGGTTTCTTCTCTTTTCAAACTTTCTTTCTGTAATCTCTCTAGTAAGCTTTCCTGAAATCACGGCCTGGTACCATATATTATTTCTTATGCCCAAATAATGCTCGTAGTCTTCCAGTTGAAGTAAATGCTTTATTGAGTAAGTTTGTTCTCTCTCCAGAGCTCAAACTAGACGTTACATGAACATGATTGATTAAGAAGTACACCTGTGCTGAGCTGTCTGTCTGTGTCTTGTCACTAGCTGCTGATCCTGTGAAGAGAGCTGATCCTGGCTTTTGTCTGTCTATTTGTACATTTCTGGTGCCTCCTCTAGCAATTACTTAGTTGTAGTGTATTTACATTAACCCCTTGTGTATGTGCAGATATGTAGATCACTGTAATAATAATAATCTTTATTACTGTCACACGTAGACTTACATTAACACTGCAATGAAATTACTGTGAAAAGCCCCTAGTCACCACACTCCGGTGCCTGTTCGGGTACACAGAGGGAGAATTCAAAATGCCCAATTTACCTAACAAGCATGTCTTTCAAGACGTGTGGGACGAAACTGGAGCACCCGGATGAAACTCATGCAGACATGGGGAGAACGTGCAGACTCTGCACAGACAGTGACCCAAGCCAAGAATCGAACCCGGGTCCCTGGCGCTGTGAATCAACAGTGCAAACCACTGTGCTACCTTGTTCAACATCTTTCACGACTCTACCGATAATGAAGCAGCCCATGTCCAAATGCAGCAAAACCTGGACAATATCTAGGCTTAGGCTGAGAAGTGGCAAGTTACATTCGCGCCACACAAGTGCCAGACAAGACCATCTCCTACAAGAGAGGATCTAGCCATCACCTCTTGACATTCAATGGCATTGCATCCCCCACAATCAACATTCTGGAGGTTACTATTGATCAGAAACTGTATTGGACTAGCTATATTAATACTGTAGCTACCAGGGCAGGTCAAAGACTCTGAATCCTACGCTGAGTAACTCACCTCCTGAACCCCCCCAAGACTGTCCACCATCTACAAGGCACAAGTCAGGGGCGTAATGGAATACTCTACACTTGCTTGAATGAGAGGCATTTTTAAATCCACAATGCCCAACTCAATATGAGGGGGTTCCCAGGCCCCTCCGCATTCCCCCCCCCCCCCCAACACCCATGCAGGGCACGCCTGGCCTGATCATCGCAGTGTGAAAAATGCCGGCTTGGCACCTTGGCAGCTTTCAGGAACTTAACCACATGTCAGTCACCACACATGTTCCTAATGATACTAATCAAATATATGTATAGTTGAGCATCTGAATGACTGACTGGTGTTTTTGTTTGACAGCTTCCTGTAACTTGAACCTCTCGAAATAAAAACCATACAATCTGATCGCTGTTTCAAATCAAACTGTTCACAGCTTGGCAGTGCCAAGCTGGAATCCTGGCAGTGGCCCTGCCAGCTGACAGTGCCACCTGGGTACCTTGGGGATCTCCCAAAGAGTATCCCCTGTTAGATCCCCGAGAATGCCGTTCCATATAGTCCCGTTTGTGGTGACCAGCACCGAACGGCGCTCACCCGAGGTCTCCAAGGCAAAGGGAATAGATCCAACGCCTCGGGTGCCTGGGGAAACTGGATATTACAGTGAGACTAACATGCTCGGTCTAATATGCAGATTTTCCAAAAGGTGATCCAGCCAACAATGGGTGGGATTTACATCGCAACATCTCACGAGGTCGTGTTAGATGTCGTGAGGTGTTGAGAGCCAGGTAGATCCCAGGAGCAGGGTCTCCCGGCTACTATCGGTCACGTTGCGCTGCAGTGAGCTGCTTTTTGGGTGCAGCGTGGCCGTTCGATCGTGCCTTATGTCTCTTTTCTTATTAAATTATGCTTTCCCTTTTCATTTTGCTTTACATTTTTCTCTCATCTGTATCACAGTATCAGGTTAGTTACAAATCAACCATAACAATTGGCTACTGCTTGACGTGTTTAATTCACATATAATTCAAATAATACTGTTAAACAGAAAAATGTTTTGTAGTTTCCAGTTGAACAGTATACATCCCGGTCCAGGTACCTCTTTGTATTCATCTCTCAGTAAGTGGTTTTAAAGAGCCAGGACTACAGAAGAAGATGTAGCTCCAGAGGATCCGTGTCTTTAAACTGCAAGTCAAAATATTTGGAGAGCTTAACAGTCACACTAAAAAGAAATGTTTCTTCTTATTATTATGGCTGCAACATAATGTTTCTTAAGTGATTCCTTGAGGAGAATGACACCATTTTGAAATGGTAGAGCTGGAGTGGACTGAAGCCCATTTAGATTTTTCAACAGCAATATGGCTGTAACAAATCAAGATGCACTGCGTCCAATTACATTCCGAAATAAGCTCCTACAAAATATAAACATGTTTGGGTATTTGTAACTGTATGTGATCAAAGTGTGCAATGACAATACCGGTGGACTTGGTTGCAAATGACCGATCCTACTTACTCAGGAAAATAACATCCATTATAATATATTTTAATCTCAGCAGAGCTCTGCTATAATTATATGTGTTAACCATTCAATTTGCAATTTCTATA
This sequence comes from Scyliorhinus canicula, assembly GCF_902713615.1. Lineage (NCBI taxonomy): Eukaryota > Metazoa > Chordata > Chondrichthyes > Carcharhiniformes > Scyliorhinidae > Scyliorhinus > Scyliorhinus canicula. Next base: position 179,803,808 of record NC_052148.1, read on the forward strand.
CCTCAGCAGATAGATGCAAATTGCCTTTGTCATCACTATGCCGTACTTAGCATTATGTCAACATGAAAAGCATTGTGGGAGGTTTCTCTGCAATGATAAAAGAGGGACATTTGGCCAGTGGGGTAATTTTAACTTTTCTTTCCAGCTGTTTGGTATTTCTGACTGGTCTCGTAGACGTGCGTGTTCAAGATGTGGAGCTGTATTGTTTTGAGGCAATACCTTTGTTTATGGAACTGTCCAAGAAATCTTTCACAATTCAAGAACTTACTGTGAACAGTTTGATTTGAAACAGCGATCAGATCGTACGGTTTTTATTTTGAGAGGTTCAAGTTACAGGAAGCTGTCAAACAAAAACACCAGTCAGTCATTCAGATGCTCAACTATACATATATTTGATTAGTATCATTAGGAACATGTGTGGTGACTGACATGTGGTTAAGTTCCTGAAAGCTGCACTGACTGGAGAACCCATCATAACTAGCATTGGGCCTGAAGTAAAATTATGGGCACAATGTGTGTAACATGCCATACCATTTTGCAAAAGCCTCTCAGTTACAAAGCATATGCTGTGGACTTGCATACATTGCATGTCATAAAATCGTGACACTGGAGAAGTGGAAGAGAAAAAGCATGTTTTTCCTTTTGATTGTGTTTTCATCAGCCACATATTTGTATCATCACATGGCACAGAATACGCCATCCTCATATATCTTCATAAGCATCATTAAAGGCATCAGTTTGCTAACCATTAGAAATTAATTGAACATAAATAATGGGAACATTCAGTCTTTTTTCTACCTCAGATGATGTGTTTGAGATTGGAAAAAGCCACCATCGAGGGCTAAGATTCAAACCTGGGGCTTCTTGTTGGCGGTCTAACCAGCCAGCATAATTACTCAGGATCCACTGAATAAAAATATATTTGACCAAGTCTTTGCTTCGAAATTGGAAACTGGCCCTATTACTCTTGTATTGACTTTCTAACCCTAGTCAATTGATAAATCTGTTGGAGGTGTTCACATGTTGGGAAATGTTTGAAAAAGAACTATCATTCTTATTGGATACTTAACTTAATTTGCTAATACTTCGGGAGAGTAAGCTGTTCAACGCTGAAGTGGGGCCACTGCCTAAGAGTTAAATTTATCTTGTACTTTTGCGGATGAATAATAGATGGCTAACTTGAATACCTTAACATCAATTTCTTACAATCTGTGCAATACAATCTGATTGATTTCAACTAAAAGGCACTAAAAGGAGAATAGAAAGCTTAATGTGCTTTTAGTTTCATGTTACACTGCAGCAAAAAATGATCGTACACGAGAGCTGAAAAATGTGCTGTGTCAAGACATGGATGAGATTATTGTTACAAATGTGGGATAACAGAAGTCTGAGGCACCAGCTTCAGTCTTATGTAGTACAAACATTATCAGCAAAAGGTCACAGCTGCTAAGAAGTAATATTATCTGTCACTGAGTTGTTAGTCCATAAGTGATGGGAGACCATTAAAGCAGTGATAACATAGATTTCGAGTTATTTTTTCACTGGATGTTGTGTATGGTCTTAAAAACACATGGATGACTGCCTACAGAGCATCGGAATTAGTTAAAATATTATTAGCATTAGTTTATCTGTTAAATACTATAACCACCTGATCAAATTTTAAGCACTGACCATTCCTATAATGATAGTGTTCAGAACAACGTTACAACTCAGTAGAACGTTAAAGAAACGTTAAACTTTTTAAGTGGGATGCTGAAGACAGATGTCAGAACTTTAAGAACACATCTGTACATTGCCTCTTGCTTTAATTTGGGATGTTCTAACAAAACCAGCTATCCTTCATCTACAATTGCTTCCTTATTACAGGCATGTAATAAAAATAGAGAGTTTATCCTTCTGGTGGTCTATGGGAGAAGCTAATCAGGCTAATGAAAATGCAAACATGCTCTGGCAAACTTTCCAGATGCTGGTGATATTTCTGACTGTGTTTTAAGCACAGTAAGATCGTCATGCCATGAAAAAGTTACCCCTTGTGGACTGAAGCTATCAGTTGATCATAGAGTTTGAGAGTGTGTTACAAATGGGTTTGTAAATTCCTGCTGCAAACATGAGGTGAAAGAAGTGGATCACCAATCTTTAAATGCCCTACGTACAGGACACACTTATGCCCAGCTCAGAACATACAGTTCACTAGACTCAAGAACAAGGCAGCCATCATGGGCTGTGATCATCCATTAAATTAAGGAGCACAAGGAATAGGAAGCTTGGAGACAAAGTACTTTAGGTTTTCTTCTGGATCTTTGCTGGGATACTGAGTGTAACTCCAGCAGAAACATCTACAGCCCCACCAGCTTACTGCTCCTCCTGGGTGTATAGATGTGGGCAAATTGCAGAATTACATCCAAATGAAAGGAATGCCATCCTAAAATGGGATGCATTTTATGGGGGGAGGGGGGTTGCGGGCATATTGCCCACACCCGCAGTAGAAAGGTTGGTTGGAAGCTTGTCGGCTTTAAAATAGGCTTCCCTGCAACATTGATATGCCGTAAGTTGTCTTAGCAAAGTTAGAGTGAGACTTCCACACCTCAGGAACAGGAAGTCTCATCTGCAAGAGCTGCCTACTAATCTAATTGGTTCGTCTCTGAGTAGTCTCAGAAACTCCATAATGCAGTAGTGGCTGCTACTGGGAAGTCAGATCTTCTGTGCCTGGTGGGCACTTTAGGGACTGGGGTGTTTCATAGACCCCTATAATCACATTTTGATTTGATGTTCTAAGTTTCCTTTGCCATGTCTTTGTTTCACAATTTGTAAAGTGAACCTCACCATCTGGAATTCGTCCCAGTGGAGGCGGAGAATTGTGGAGGCCCTGGAGAATACAGGGTCAGGCCTGCTGTTGATATGCCAAATGCGTTTACTGCACATATGTTCTCGAACGTATTGACGCCGCTGTCAAGGTGACAGAGAATTGAGATTTGGCGTGAAACCGGAGCCCACCACGATTTTGGCGTTGGAACCGATTCTCCGTCCAATCGTATTCCCCGATTCCAGTGGAGGCTGGTGGAGAATCCCGCCCTTGGGGTGCAGGCGGGAGATGGAGTTGAGGCAGAAGATCAGCCATGCCATATTAAATGATGGAACATGCTTCCGCTGCCATATACTTTATTCCAGCTCCTGTTTCTTATATTCTTCTGATACCGGAAGGTTGGTTAGCTCAGTTTGTCAGCGGACTGATGCAGACTGGGCAGCACGGTATCATATTGGTTAGCACAATTGCTTCACAGCTCCAGGGTCCCCAGGTTCGATTCCTGGCTTGGGTCACTGTCTGTGCGGAGTCTGCATGTTCTCCCCGTGTGTGCGTGGATTTCCTCCGGGTACTCCGGTTTCCTCCCACAGTCCAAAGATGTGCAGGTTAGGTGGATTGGCCATTCTAAATTGCCCTTAGTGTCCAAAATTGCCCTTAGTGTTGGGTGGGATTACTGGGTTATGGGGATAGAGTGGACGTGTAGGCTTGGGTAGGGTGCTCTTTCCAAGAGCATGTTCAGACCCGATGGGCCGAATGGCCTCCTTCTGCACTGTAATTCTATGGACAACTGTGTGTGTTCAATTCCTGTACTGGCTGAGATTATCATGAAGGGACTGTGGCAACTTACATTCTTCTGATACTTATTTAAAAGGAATTAGACAGCCTAGAATGTAAATGGTACACTGTGTGAGAGGAGTTGTAGTCATTCACTGATTTATATGTATAGAGTGTTAGTTGGAGAGGCAGCAAAAGTACACTGTAAGGAATTACACTTCATCCAAAGTCAAATACACTTCACCCAAAGTCAAATACACACACATGGAGGTACAGCTATTCATGGCAAACCCCATGCTCTACACCAACAGCAAAAAACTTCCATCCAATCAATGTGCATTTGGTCTCTGATCTATGACAAATAATTTTTCACATGATTAACCCAATTCCTGAGTTTCATTGACTCAATTGAAGGCCAGTTTTTACTTGATTATTTGTTCACAAATTTCAGAATGGTTCTTGACATTCTGCCAGTTCAACGAGTGGGAAAAACAGTGTTGACCTTGTTCATGACGCTCTCTCAGGTATGTTTTATGATATGGGCCTTGAGGAGTGTGGTAATTCCTGAACCAGGGCCGAGATTCTCCAGTAATGGGGCAATGTCCCCACGCCCGCCAGTAAACAGGCGCAAATCACTCCGGACTTTTTTCTAAAATGTCTGGGGTGATTCTCCATTTTTAAAGGGGCTTGCAGGGCCCCGGAGTGTGGCGCGGAGCTCCTGCTACTGATATGGGGCCCTGCATTTCCCACCTCGGGTCTATGCATGCGCCCGGCGGCCCCGCGCAACGTGGCTGACCCACAAAGCGGGGCTGCACGGATGAAGGTAGGCCCCCCCCCATTGCGCATGCCCGGCGATCGGTGGTCCCCAATCTTGGGTCTGGCCGTCGTGGAGGCCCCCCCCCGGAGACTAATCCACCCCACCCACCAAGACGGCCACCGCAGCCGCGACGCGAGTTCCCGTTAGGTTGAACCATACGTGAACCACACCGGCGGGAATTCATCCCTTTGACCGCGGCGAATCGCCGCGGGAGCCTCTTTCAGCAGCCCCCGACCTGCGGCGACTCAACTGCGAGCGCGACTGCCGGCGATTCTCCGTTCTCCGATTGCCAGAGAATCACACAAAGGCATCGCGAGTCCGACGCCTCATTCTCCGCCCCTGCGCCCGGCCAGATTGCGACGCGGGGGCTCAAGCCGAGGCGCGCGATCTGGGGGTGTGTTCGTACCTTCTTACGCGTCGGCCTGCTGTGTGGGTCGGCCATGTTGCGTGGACCCACAGCCGGATGTACAGGGCTCCCATTTCGGCAGCAGGAGCTGCGCGGCACATGCCGGAGCCCTGCAAGCCCTCTTAAACACAGAGAATCACCCTGTTTCGCGCCCATTTTCTAGCGGGCATGGGGATATTGCCCCATTATTGGAGAAACCCGGCCCTTGTTTCTGAGAGAAGTCCAGCTCCTATCGGTCAAGGTGCTAAAACTGGTTTGATTGCAGAGATGCCCAAGTAGGTGTTGTAAACTTGGCAATGTGCACATCACTACTCATGCAAACTGAGTGCAGTGTTTGTATATTATTCTAATTGCACAAACAATTGCTCCATGGAGCATTCTATCCCCAGTGTTACTGTAATAATTATCTACCAGCTGATAGGGAATTATTAATACTAATATAATATTCCTCACTGTAATGAGGACCCAGGTAAAGTACTGCAATGAAAGGTGTCAGAATCTCCTACACTCTGAGGAGCTTTACTCTTAATGATTTTCTAACAGATCTTATTGAACAATTGTTTGAGGAAAATTGTGAATGGCCTTCAAAACCGAGCGCTGTTACTTAAGAAAAGCAATATAACACTTGCACCACCCGCAATTCCTTCTCCTAATGCCATTCTGTGAAATATCTATTGGTGTATGTGGGCTGGATTTAGTCCAACCATCAGTGAATCCGCTGATAGGCCTGGGAGAAGTCAGGAATCTGGCTTGTGAAGGATGTGCCACCTAAATCAGATCACATGGCAGCAAACCCATAATCATGTATGGCGTGGGCATGCTGCCGGATCACATGGCACAGGCACCTCTGACATGGGAGACCTGCATCACCTGAACCCTGTGCAGGAGAGACTGCCCTATTTAAAGTGCAGGAAGCCCTGTTTGAAAGTTGGAAATCTGTATTGCAGGTTGGAGGACTACACGTGAACTGGCTGGCATTTTCCGATGTGTGACTATCACAGCAGAAAGCTTTTTAAAGTCCAGGCAAAAGAAATCTCCAAATTTGTAAAAGTTCAGCCAATGAGATCTTAGTTTGAGATGCTGGTGACGTGATCAGGTTCACACCAAGAAAAGGAGTGAACCCGATTTCCATGAATTTGCGTGGACTTTAATATCATTAGACAGCTTTGTACCGTACCTTCCAGTCCTGCTAATGTCCTCCACCCCTTCTCCATTTGGGGAGGGAACTTCCCCTTATCAGTGGTGGGAGGGGAGAGGGGTGCGCATTGGTGACCGTGTGAGGGTGGGGGAGGTGGTGGGAGAAAGTTACCCGAGGCTTGACCGAGGCCTGGGAGGGGATTCCTCCATGGCAGGGGGTTGGGAGGGAGTTCGATTTTCTCACTTTATAGATGGCACCCAGATCTCTGAGTAGCCGGGCTTGCCGGTTCTGTGAGGCTCCACCTCGCAAAACACCCACCGACTTTTTTCTGAGGGTTAGTAGATCTGGACAGAACACTTTGCTGTGTTTCAGGAGAGAAACATGCTGCTTTACAGTCAGACCCCAAAACTTTGCCATTTTCTTTGGAAAATTCTGTCCAGCAAATCAGGTAAGCTACCTTTAAGTCACTAACATTCAATGGGTGACCTTGGAGGTCGAGGAGACATGTGTCAGTTTTATTTAACCAGGGAAGTTGCATTAAATCCATCCAAGTTACACTTGAATTGCAGGCAAATGCTTGCTTTTGAACATTAAAGAGGTTCCTTCAGATAACAGGTGGGCATCCCGCTTCGTACCCCCGTGCCGCTGACAGAATCACCACCGGGGTTCTCACACGTGGCCTCCACCATTCTCCAAGCCCGCTTACTCCAACACGCTCCACAAAATCCAGCCTTGTAGTACTGCATGTCTGAAAAAAACAAATTTATTCTAATTGTTTTTGACGGGTGTCAGACTTTCTCGCTGCTTGAACCTTTACATGTGTTGCTGCTTCCCTCTGCTTACTGTGGTTGATTGATTTACTAAAGCAAGTACATATTTGCGGACTTTGCTCAGTATAAATCTCAAAGAGGCGCTCTGAATTCTAAGGACTGAACAACAGAAGAATATTTAATCCTCAGAGCACTCAATTTTCCATTACAGCTGGAACATTTATCACTGGATCATATCACCACCAGCCTCCTGAAAAAAATTGATGATGCAATGCTCTGTAAAGGAGTGGAAAAACAACTCTTTGAAATGCAGGACGTCTCTGTTGACCGCATTGTAAGATCATCAGGCGAGTGGAAATCATGGGCTGGATTCCAGTTTCTGAGGCGTAGTGTTGACGCCGGTGCAATATTCGTGGAGTTCCACGACAGCAAAACTGGCGCGGTACCTGGATCGACTTCAGCGACCGTTGAGGGGCTAGCACCGGCACCACGTGGAACACAAACAATTCCAATAAGAAACAGTGTCGGATTGGCCAGTTTCACAATTGACACTCAGGAGGCTGGCAAGCCGCAGGTGCATATACACACTGCACTCCTCACACGCACCACCCCAGCCAACAAGGTGGCAGCAAGACGCGGGGGCACCACGTTTCATTGACGCCGAGCTGGAGACGCTCCTGGATGCGATGTAGGAGGTAAAAGGCAAACATGTTAGCATGGTGCATATTCCCGTGCCCAACCAGGTCCAAGGGTTACATGGTGCCTCCGGTTGGCACTGCAAATTCTACCCCCACCTGCTCCCCCCCCCTTCCTTTCCGCACCCGGGCCCCACCGTGAGGGCCTCTGGCCTGGCACGTGTCCCTCCTGTCAGGGCTACCGTCGGCTGGCATTGCCCTTGTCAATGGTACACTCCGTGGCCCTCATCCGGTTCGAATCCGATTTCCCGATTCCTGCTTCGGCTGATGGAGAATCCCGCCCTATTATTCTTTGAACTGCGAAGCACCTAATCACACTGAAAGCATGACTCTAACTAATTGTTTCAGTTATATTCTGTGGAGAATAAACACCATTTCAAACAATGACTTACTCTTTTAATGTAGCAAAGTGCCATCAAGTCACATAGAGAGAAGTTCTGATAGGTGGACAGAATAGAGGTACATTTTGAGAAACATCTTAAAGGAGATAGAGAGCTAGGGAGACCTAACGAGGGAACTCCAGAACTTAGGACCTTGGTGTTATGGGTCAGGACCAGAACCCTAATTTTGGTTAAGATCCCAGATGAGAACCCAACTGTTTGCATTTAGTAAAACCATGAGGAAATGTTACTGCACCACTAAGTTAGTACGTTAGTGGAAACAGGGCACTCGGAGAATCATAATATGAATAGGTACAATCAACATGATTTTTTGAAAGGGAAATTGTGCTGAAAAATCTATTAAAGTTTTTTTAAAGGAAATTGCTAGCAGGGAGATAAAGGAGAAATCAATGGAAATAATGGTTTGGATTTTCATATGGCATTCGGCAAGAAAAGGCTACTGCACAAGGTAAGGACATATTTTTTTTTTTTAGAAAAGTACAGCACAGAACAGGCCCTTCGGCCCTCGATGTTGTGCCGAGCAATGATCACCCTACTCAAACCCACGTATCCACCCTATACCCGTAACCCAACAACTCCCCCTTAACCTTACTTTTTTTTTTAGGACACTACGGGCAATTTAGCATGGCCAATCCACCTAACCCGCACATCTTTGGCCTGTGGGAGGAAACCGGAGCACCCGGAGGAAACCCACGCACACACGGGGAGGACGTGCAGACTCCGCACAGACAGTGACCCAGCCGGGAACCGAACCTGGGACCCTGGAGCTGTGAAGCATTGATGCTAACCACTATGCTACCGTGCTGCCCCTGACTAAGTATGACTGAGTATGACTGAGTATGACATCAAGGAACACGAGCAAAACTGGAATCTCAAGGAATCCGGTCAGAAACCCTCTGCTGGTTGGATCATGGCACAAAGGAAGATGGTTGTGGTGGATGGAGGTCAGTCATCTCAGCTCCAGGACATTACTGCAGGAGTTCCTCAGGGTAGTGTCCGAGGCCCAACAATCCTCAGCTGCTTCATCAATGACTTGCCTTCCACCATCAGGTCAGAAGTGGGGATGTTCGCTGATGACTGCACAATGTTTCGTACCATTTGTGACTCCTCAGATACTGAAGTAGTCCTTATCATAATGCAGCACGACCTGGACAATATCCAGGCTTAGGCTGACAAATAGCAAGTTACATTTGCACCACACAAGTGACAGGCAATGACCATCTCCAACAGTAGAGGGCCTAACCATCACCCCCTGACATTCAATATTATTGCCATCGCTGAATCACCCACTATCAAAAGCCTGGGGGTTGCTATTGACTAGAAATTGAACTGGACTAGCCATATAAACAGTGTGGCTGCAAGAGCGGGTCAGAGGTTAGGAATCCTGCGGTGACTAATTCAATTCTTGACACCCCAAAACCTGTCCACCATCTACAAGGTAAAAGTCAGGAGTGTAATGGAATACTCTCCGCTTGCCTGGATGAATGCAGCTCTAACAATACTCAAGATACTCAACACCATCCAGGACAAAGCAACCCGCTTGATTGCTCCCCCTTCCACAAACATTCAAACCCTCCACCACCGCAGTGTGTACCATCTACGAGATGCACTGCAGTATCTCAATAAGTTGCCTCAGACAGCACCTTCTAAATCCACGACCACAACTAATTCGAATGACAAAGCAGCAGATACCTGAGACCCCACCACCTGGAGGTTCACCCCCAAGTCATTCACCACCCTGACTTGGAAATATATCGCTGTTCCTTCACTGTCTCTGGGGAAAAATTCTGGAATTTCCTCCCGAACAGCATTGTGGGTGTACCTTAACTTCAGGGACTGCAGCAGTTCAAGAAGGCAGCTCAGTACAACCTTCTCAAGGGCAACTTGAGATGGGCAATGAAAATGATGGTCTACCCAGTGAAATGAATTTCTGTGCTGTAACCATTCTATGATTCAGTGAATCTGTGATTCTAGTTAACATGCATGTACAAAAATGGAATGAGGAAGGTATATGGTCTGTTGAGCTTAATTGCAAGGGTGTTCGTGTATAAGAGTAAGGACGTCTTCTTGAAATTGTACAAGGCCTTGGAGAGATAACACCCAGGAGAACTCTATTTTCTTTTCCATGGACTGAACTTTGCAATCCCCCACTGACAGGTTTGAGGTGCGGGGGTGGGGGGCACATAAAATGCAATGGGCGACCTTCAAACCTCTTACATGCCCACATCTGACCTATCTGAAATTTTCTGGAGGTCATAGGAGAGATCAGGTGACCCACTGACCCTTTGACCTATTGAGGTCGTTAAGTGTCCAAATAATGGGTGGAAGGGGACTCATAGCTGTGTGGGCTGGTGTTGGGCAGGGTTGCGGAACCTCACTTGTTGGTCCAATGGACCCATTGGAGGCACCCTCTCACCTCCTGGACCCTCTCCACTGGTTTGCTTCCAGCACTAAATTACAACAGGGCAGTGGTTGAAATTGTGAGTGATATATAAGCTGGATTCATAGATGTTTGCACACAGAAAGAGTCCATTCAGCCCATTGTGTCCATGCTGGTCAACAAAGATCTGACTACTCAAATCCCATTTTCTAGCACTTAGCCCATGGTCCTGGAGATTACGTCAGTGCAAGTGAATATCAAAATACTTCTTAAGTGTTACAAGAGTTTCTGACTCAACCATCCTTTCAGGCAGTGAGTTCCAGACTCCCATCACCCTCCGGGTAAAATGTTTCTTCCCTCCTCAGCTCCCCTCTTAGCTTTATACCTCTTACTTGAAATCTATGCTCCCTGGTTATTGACCCCTCTATTAACGGAAAAAGTGCCTTCCTCTCTTCCCTATCCATGCCCCTCATAATCTTATACATCTCTATCAGGTCACCTCTAAACCTTTGCTAGTCCAAGGAAAACAGTCCCATCCTTTTCAATCTTACCTCATAGCTCAGACCCTCCATCCCAGGCAGCCTCCTGGTAAATCTCCTCTGCACCCTCTCCAGTGCAATCAAAACCTTCCTATAATGTGCTGACCAGAACTGCACACAGTACTCCAGTTGTGGCCTAACCAGCATTTTATACAGTTCCAGCATGATCTCCCTGCTCATGTGTTTCCATTTTTTCCCATCTGCAAGGTTATCATTCATAGGGTCGGATACTATTTTCCGAATAGTATTTAAAAGATGGAGTTTGGCCTATGCTTTCACAGTTATACATGCTTTATGATGAATCCACATCCATTCTCTATTTTTCCAGATCCGAGTAGTGCGTGCCCAGATATGGTAGGCTGATATCATTATTTACATCAGTACAAATGACTGACTTGTTTCACTACACAGTAAGTGAAAAGTAGATGTGAATTTGAAGAACAAAAGTGGCTTCAGGAAGCTACTCATAAAGACCTTGTTCCAAAGTTACCTTTGATTGTTATTATTGCATAGTTTCCCTGCTGGCGACTCCTTCACCTTCCAGCTTTGTTGGTTCTGATATAGGACTCCCGCTTTTGCTCTCTGCAATTTTAGAATCATAATGGAACTTCCCTTTAGGAATATTCTAGGTTCTTGCTTTTTCTGAGTGAAATTGAGCTTCAGTAGGGGGAAAGCCAGACAGGTCAAACACCATAGGAGACATCTGGTACTCTCCTGTTGTACCTCCAACCTAGAACATCGAGGCTGAGGCACTCCTAGATCTAGCTGACGCAGGAGCAACGCTTGTCGAGGCTGCACTACACAAACAAAGCCATCAATGATTTATGCCACATGCTCCAACATGACCCACAATGCATCTCAGGACAGCACGCAGTCAACAACTCTGATGGTCACAACCACTTTGAACATTAGTACTTTATGCTATCACAAAACCAGTAACATACGTCAAGCAGCTGTGTTTGAGATGCATTAAGCAGCTCACAGTTGCATTCGTTGCTCAAATTTATCCATTTGCTTCCAAAAACTGTTCCAAGACAGAGCATGGCTGTTTGACAGAGTTACCAGATTCACTAAGGTCCAAGGAGTCAAAGATTATATCCATATGCACCCTTGATCAATCCCACTATCTACGTCAACAGGAAGTAATGCCATTCTCTTAACGTTCATTGTATTTGTGACCAACACTGAAAGGTGCTCACTCTCTGACAGGATTGGGGTTTTATCATCCACCTCATATACTGCACAAATAGCTTTAGTACCAGTGGGCACTCTATCCAGCTTTTGTTACTAATGGCTTTATAATTCCTTCAAAATTTTGGGGTTTAAATCACATCTTTGAATTTAGGAACAACATTGTTAGTAAATATGACAATTCTCTACTTTAACACAGGCGATAATGCACTTACTTTATAAAGCCTTTGTTGTTATTGCAGACAAAGAAATAAAACAAAACATCTGCATTCTTAGAATTACAAATGCCCTTCATTATGATAATGCACAGCTTTATTTTAATTTTCTGTTTGTGAGTTTTAAGACCCTTCCTACTCTTGTATGTAACTCTAATATCCCAGTATTTTTTATTCTTGTTCTGATTTCTCCTTAACTTTAATATTAAAAAAAGGTAATTATAGTTTTAGTTCGAGAACTGTGCACCATCAGATTTAAACAGGACAGGGTTGGCTTTCCGTGAAAAGAAAGGTATAGGGACCAATCCATTGGTCTCTCCTTGAATTTCTCACATACACTTCATTAAACAAATGCATCAACTTTTCAGGACCAAATAGCTGGAATTTTTCATTTCTTATAATGTATTTCTGATGACAATAAATCCTGGTCTGTAGTTTTATTACTGACACAAGAAAAACCTTTCTGACACATTCATTTTTAAATGAGTGGTATTGATTTGGCTCCAGCTGATACATTTTATTTCACTGAAGGGATTTATGTTGTATTATCCACGGACTTAGAGGTCTTTTGCAGTGTATGCTAAGAGAAATGTCTGGGAACACTCTTGCTGTGCATTACAGTGATGACAGAAAAAAATGGTAACTCTTGTAATTTAGGCATTTGTTGCTCAGTGAAGACAGATCTTTTATCTTCTCCCCTCTGCATCCCCACTAATGTTGGGAACCTATTCTAGCAAACCTAACATGGGAATTTTTATATGGTGCTATCAAATCCATATAAATGCTTTGGTGTCATAATAAAAATGATTCACTGTCATGGTAAATTGTGACATTGTATTAAGTGAAACATTTTTGTGCATTTTCCAAGGAAAACAGCTGTGTAAAAAAAAAAGAAGTATCTGGTGTCACAGCAGACATGGACATTTGTGATCACACTAATTAGTCAAAGATTTATAGTGACAGATGAATATTCCCTTGGGGTGGGGCACAGATAACCAGCGCAGCCCGTAAGGTTTAATCCCCGAGCATGAAATGGTGCAATGTAGAGGACATTGTGCTTTCACTTCAGAAACTCAGGTTTAAATGCAACTCAAACTAATGGCTTCAAGGTTTCCACTGTTTTCGGGCTCGTTTCCACCTAGTTTATACCTATTGTGTATCCACAGGACAAAAATATATCTATATTTTTAGCAAATTCAATAGACCCACGAGGCACAATGTCACACTGACAATGATAAGAATTCATTCTTTTGAGGTTAGACATTGAGGTACATTGTATCTTTAGAGTTGATGGAGTTTGAAAGTTCATCTGTGACCTTTCCCTTAACTGAAACTTCTTGGTCATAGATCATAGAATTTACAGTGCAGCAGGAGGCTGTTCAGCCCATTGAGTCTGCACCGGCCCTTGGAAAGAGCACCCCACCTAAACCCACACCTCCATCCTACCCCATGACCAGTAACCCCACCTATCCTTTTTGGACGCTAAGAGCAATTTACCATAGCCGATCCACCAAACCTACACATCTTTGGACTGTGGGAAGAAACCGGAGCATCCGGAGGAAACCCACACAAACACAAGGAGCAAGTGCAAACTCCACACTGACAGTGACCCAAGCCGAGAATCGAACCTGGGACCCTGGAGCTATGAAGCAACTGTGATAACCACTGTGCTACCATGCCCCCCTGTACCTGAGTTCAGAAAGAATGCCGAAATATAGGCTGGAATTTTTTTGGCCATCCCCGCCAGTGTGACCTTCCAGTACTGCTGACAGCAAGCCCCTGCCGTAGGTTCCTCAACAGCAGAGGGTGCAAACAATAGGAAAACCCATTGACAGCAGCGGGATTGGATGGTCCTGCCGCCAGCCAATGGCAGGGTGCCTCCACTGCCGCAAAACAGGCCAGCCAGGAGGCGGGAAATCCAGTCCATGGTATTGTGATTTCTCGCCATTCCTCTCGCTGGCAACTCTGTGAGGCTGAACCAGACGGTTTGAAACCTTAGTGTCATATCTGACCCCGAGAGCTTCTGACCATACATCTGCTCCATCACTAAGACCACCTTATCCATCTCCATAACATCATCTGATTCCATCCTTATCTATCTCAGCTCATTTGTTCCTGTAACTGTTTTCCATGCCTTTGTTACTTCTAAATTTGACTCCATGCACTTAAGGTAATCTCTCCACATCTTTATCTCTTCTTTTCTCTTCTTTTCTCCAGCCCTGAACCCTTTCACATATTGTCAGCCTTCTGACCTCTCATCTTACCCCAATTTAATTGTTCATCATTGTCGGACATGCTTTCAGTTGTCTAGGCCCTAAGTTATGAAAATCCCTCTTCAACCTCTCTGCTTCCTTAACTTTCTTTCCTCCTTTAAAATGTACATCTTTCACCAAGCTTTTGGTCATCTGGGCCAGATTCTCCGATTCTGAGGCTAAGTGCGGAGGATCTGTGGCGTTTTACGAGGAAAGAATTGGCGCTGCTCCCTCACCGGTCCTGTGACCAATAAGGGACTAGCAGCCGCGCCACATAAAGCTCCCAGCCTCCACGAAATAAACAGCTGGAGAATGGCCGGTTCCGTGGCCATGCATGACCATGGCAACAACCTGCGGCGGTCGCGCCATTCAACATGGCGCCGGCCACGCCCGGACCCGAACAACCAGATGGTGTCCCCGTGATCACCCCCTGGCCACTCCCCACCGTGGAAGGCCCCCTGGCCAGCAGCACAGCCCCCGCCCGACTGTGGTGCTACTAGACACAGCCTGCAGCCGCCATGCAAGGTTCCCGCACGGCTGAGACCGTGAGTGAACCACGCCGTCGTGAACTCGGCCCATCGGGGGCGGAGTATCAGGGGAGGGCCTTCAGGTGGCGGGCCACGATGGAGCCATTTTGGATTGGACGGAGAATATGAAACCTGCGTCAACCAGGAGTCAAAAAAGATTCTCTGCCCGATTGCCGATTACGAAATCGATGTTGAGGGAGAAACGGAGAATCTCACCCATTGTCTTTTCTGGCTTGCTTTATAATTCTCCAGTAAAGCAACTTGGGATGTTAAAGGCACTTTTTAAGTATTGGGGAGGTGATGTTGTAGTGGTGTTGTCACTGAACTAGTAATCTAGAGACCCATGGTAACGCTCTGCGACGTGGGTTCAAATCCCACCTTGGCAAATGGTGAAATTAGAATTCAATAAAAATCTGGACTGACCATGAAGTGATTGTTGTAATGTCACTAATGTCCTTTAGGGAAGGAAATCTGCATTCGTTACCCAGCCTGGCTTCCATGTTACTCCAGACTTACAGCACTCTGAAATGCCTGAGCAAGACGTGGCAATTTGGAATGGGCAACAAATAGTGGCCTTCTCAGTGATTCCACATCCCCTGAAATAATTTTTAAAAGTACAAGTTTTTGCTATGAACAAAGGAGATAGGTTTATGTTTGCCTTGTGGAACTGCAGAATTAAAAAAGGCATTAGCTGATGAAAGTTAAAGCGACTAACGTAGCCATGACCTAAATTAAACAGGACATGTGCACATAATTTTGCTCCATATCGCCTGTAGCTACAGCACTGCAGCTGAGTAGCACAATCGGGGAGACTGCTGATGGTCTTGCAGGATGACCTTGAGCAGCTCTGAGCTTTGAGGGCCTAGCTTTGGACTGCGCTACCCCATCAAGGGAGGGTGGCTGCATTCTAAGTTGACTGACTGATCGGACCATCAAGGGCACTGATGGACTGGCAGTGGTGGGAATGCAAAGGTTGTCATTCTGAGAAAAGACAGCAGGATCGTGCTCCTTGGAGCCACTGCTTCCAGTTATCCCTCAGAAATAGTAGTAATTTGTTGGGGTATTGATTGCTGGAAGCCACCGGTATCTGTAGCCATGATGGCAGCCGTCTCAGTTTACATGGCATCAAGCTGGGCTTGCATGCGAAAGCTGAAATTTCATTACGTCAAGACTATGCTTCCACTGCAGTGCTCAGACGTTAAGTGGATTCTGTTTATATTGCAAAGGAAGCTGCAACATAATAATTGGGGCTCATCCTGGATAATTGGGGCTCATCCTGGATAATTGGGGCTCATTCTGGGGTAGGTGGGACCTCTACAAACAGGATGGTCTTCACCTGAACCAGAGGGGTACCAATATCCTGGGGGGGAGATTTGCTAGTGCTCTTTGGGGGGGTTTAAACTAATTCAGCAGGGGGATGGGAACCTAAATTGTAGTCCCAGTGTACAGGATGTTGAGAGTAGTGAGGTCAGGGATAGGGTTAAAAGTTCGAAAGAGGGCACCGGCAAGCAGGACGCTGGTTTGAAGTGTGTCTACTTCAACGCCAGGAGCGTCCGGAATAAGGTGGGTGAGCTTGCAGCATGGGTTGGTACCTGGGATCTCGATGTTGTGGCGATTTCGGAGACATGGGTAGAGCAGGGACAGGAATGGTTGTTGCAGATTCCAGGATTTAGATGTTTCTGTAAGAACGGAGAAGATGGTAAAAGAGGAGGGGGGGTGTGGCATTGTTAATCAAGGAAAGTATTACGGCGGTAGAAAGGACGCTTGAGGACTTGTCTACTGAGGTAGTATGGGCCGAGGTTAGGAACAGTAGAGGAGAGGTCACCCTGTTGGGAGTTGTCTATAGACCTCCGAATAGTTCCAGAGATGTAGAGGAAAGGATTGCAAAGATGATTCTCGACAGGAGCGAGAGTAACAGGGTAGTTGTTATGGGGGACTTTAACTTTCCAAATATTGACTGGAAATACTATAGTTCGAGTACTATAGATGGGTCAGTTTTTGTGCAGTGTGTGCAGGAGGGTTTTCTGACACAGTATGTAGACAGGCCAACAAGGGGCGAGGCCACATTGGATTTGGTACTAGGTAATGAACCCGGCCAGGTGTTAGATTTAGATGTAGGTGAGCACTTTGGTGATAGTGATCACAACTCGGTTATGTTTACTTTAGCAATGGGCAGGGATAGGTATATACCGCAAGGCAAGAATTATAGCTGGGGGAAAGGCAATTATGATGCTATTCGGCAAGATTTAGGATGTATAGGATGGGGAAGGAAACTGCAGGGGATGGGTACAATCGAAATGTGGAGCTTTTTCAAGGAACAGCTACTGCGTGTCCTTGATAAGTATGTACCTGTCAGGCAGGGAGGAAGTTGACGAGCAAGGGAACCGTGGTTTACTAAGGAAGTTGAAGCATTTGTCAAGAGGAAGAAGAAGGCTTATGTTAGGATGAGACATGAAGGCTCAGTTAGGGCACTTGAGAGTTACAAGTTAGCCAGGAAGGACCTAAAGGGAGAGTTAAGAAGAGCGAGGAGAGGACACGAAAAGTCGTTGGTGGATAGGATCAAGGAAAACCCTAAGGCTTTCTATAGATATATCAGGAACAAAAGAATGACTCGAGTAAGATTAGGGCCAATCAAGGATAGTAGTGGAAAGTTGTGTGTGGAATCAGAGGAGATAGGGGAAGCGTTAAATGGATATTTTTCATCAGTGTTTACACTGGAGAAAGACAATGTTGTCGAGGAGAACACTCAGGTTCAGTCGACTAGGCTAGATGGAATTGAGGTTCAAAAGGAGGAGGTGTTAGCAATTTTGGAAAATGTCAAAATAGATAAGTCCCCTGGGCCAGATGGGATTTATCCTAGGATTCTCTGGGAAGCCAGGGAGGAGATTACAGAGCCTTTGTCCTTGATCTTTATGTCGTCTTTGTCGACAGGAATAGTGCCGGAAGACTGGAGGATAGCAAATGTTGTCCCCTTGTTCAAGAAGGGGAGTAGAGACAACCCTGGTAATTATAGACCTGTGAGCCTTACTTCGGTTGTGGGTAAAATGTTGGAAAAGGTTATAAGAGATAGGGTTTATAATCATCTTGAAAAGAACAAGTTGATTAGCGATAGTCAACACGGTTTTGTGAAGGGTAGGTCATGCCTCACAAACCTTATTGAGTTTTTTGAGAAGGTGACCAAACAGGTGGATCAGGGTAAAGCTGTTGATGTGGTGTATATGGATTTCAGTAAGGCATTTGATAAGGTTCCCCACGGTAGTCTATTGCAGAAAATAA
The DNA here is from genome assembly GCF_902713615.1 of Scyliorhinus canicula. NCBI lineage: Eukaryota > Metazoa > Chordata > Chondrichthyes > Carcharhiniformes > Scyliorhinidae > Scyliorhinus > Scyliorhinus canicula. The sequence goes on from NC_052148.1 coordinate 179,821,992, forward strand.
GGAAGTATGGAATTGAAGGTGATTTAGCGGTTTGGATCAGTAATTGGCTAGCTGAAAGAAGACAGAGGCTGGTGGTTGATGGCAAATGTTCATCCTGGAGTTCAGTTACTAGTGGTGTACCGCAAGGATCTGTTTTGGGGCCACTGCTGTTTGTCATTTTTATAAATGACCTGGAAGAGGGTGTAGAAGGATGGGTTAGTAAATTTGCAGATGACACGAAGGTCGGTGGAGTTGTGTATAATGCTGAAGGATGTTATAGGATACAGAGGGACATAGATAAGCTGCAGAGCTGGGCTGAGAGGTGGCAGATGGAGTTTAATGCGGAAAAGTGTGAGGTGGTTCACTTTGGAAGGAGTAACAGGAATGCAGAGTACTGGGCTAATGGCAAGATTCTTGGTAATGTAGATGAACAGAGAGATCTCGGCATCCAGGTACATAAATCCCTGAAAGTTGCCACCCAGGTTAATAGGGCTGTTAAGAAGGCATATGGTGTGCTAGCCTTTATAAGCAGGGGGATTGAGTTTCGGAACCACAAGGTCATGCTGCAGCTGTACATAACTCTGGTGCGGCCGCACCTGGAGTACTGCGTGCAGTTCTGGTCACCACATTATAGGAAGGATGTGGAAGCTTTGGAAAGGGTTCAGAGGAGATTTACTAGGATATTGCCTGGTATGGAGGGAAGGTCTTACGAGGAAAGGCTCAGGGAATTGAGTTTGTTTTCGTTAGACAGGAGAAGGCTGAGAGGTGACTTAATAGAGACATATAAGATAGTCAGAGGGTTAGATAGGGTGGACAGTGAGAGTCTTTTTCCTCGGATGGTGATGACCAACACGAGGGGACATAGCTTTAAATTGAGGGGTGATAGATATAGGACAGATATCAGAGGCAGTTTCTTTACTCAGAGAGTAGTAGGGGTGTGGAACGCCCTGCCTGCAACAGTAGTAGACTCGCCAACGTTAAGGGCATTTAAGTGGTCACTGGATAGACATATGGATGAAAATGGAATAGTGTAGGTCAGATAGGCTTCAGATGGTTTCACAGGTCGGCGCAACATCGAGGGCTGAAGGGCCCGTACTGCGCTGTAGTGTTCTATGTTCTATGTTCTAACACCCCTCGACAAATGCTAGTTACTTTGCATCAGCATTCACGGTGAAAGACACCAGTGGGATGCCAGAGCTCCAGGAGAATCAAGAGGCACAGGTGAGTGTAGTGGCCATCACTAAGGAGATGTTTCTGGGGAAACTGAAAGGTCTGAAAATGGATAAATCACCTGGACCAGATGGACTACACCCCTGGATTCTAAAGGAGATAGCTGAGGAAATTGTGGTGGCATTTGTGATGATCTTTCAGGAATCACTGGAGGCAGGAAGGGTCCCAGAGGACTGGAAGGTGGCTAATGTAACACCGCTGTTTAAGAAGGAAGTGAGGCAGAAGACGGGAAATTATAGACCGGTTAGCTGACTTCGGTCATTGTAAGATTTTAGAGTCCATTATTAAAGATGAAATTGTGGTGTACTGGGAAGTGCATGATAAAATAGGACTAAGTCAAAGGGAGGTCATACCTGACGAATCTGTTAGAGTTCTTTTTGGAGGTAACAAGGAAGTTAGACAAAAGAGAACCAGTGGACATGATTTATTTAGATTTCCAGAAGGCCTTTGACAAGGTGCCGCATTGGAGACTGTTAAATAAGTTAAGAGCCCATGGTGTTAAGGGTAAGATCCTGGTATGGATAGAGGATTGGCTGACTGGCAGAAGGCGGAGAGTGGAGATAAAGGGGTCTTTTTCAGGATGGCAGCCGGTGACTAGTGAAATGCCTCATGGGTCTGTGCTGGAACTACAACTTTTCACAATATGCATTAATGATTTGGACGAAGGAACTGGAGGCACTTTTGTGTTAAATTTGCAGATGATACAAAGATCTGTAGAGGGACAGGTAATATTGAGGAAGCAGGGGGGCTGCAGAAGGATTTTGACAGACTAGTAGAATGGGAAATGAAGTGCCAGATGAAATACAATGTGGAAAATTGTGAAGTTATGCATTTTGGAAGGAGGAATGGAGGCATAGACTATTTTCTAAATGGGGAAATGCTTAGGAAATCAGCAGCACAAAGGGACTTGGGAGTCCTTGTTCATGATTCTCTTAAGGTTAACATGCAGGTTCAGTCGTCAGTTAGGAAGACAAATGCAATGTTGCCATTTGTGTCGAGAGGGCTGGAATACAAAACCAGGGATGTACTTCTGTGGTTGTATAAGGCTCTGGTCAGACCCCATTTATTGTGGGCTATTGTGAGCAGTTTTGGGCCCCGTATCTAAGGAAGGATGAACTGGCCTTGGAAAGGGTCCAGAGGAGGTTCACAAGAATGATCGCTGATATGAAGAGCTTGTCACATGAGGAACGTTTGAGGACTCTGGGTCTGTACCCATTGGAGTTTAGAAGGATGAAGGGATCTCATTGAAACTTACAGGATACTGCGAGGCCTGGATAGAGTGGACGTGGAGAGGATGTTTCCACTTGCAGGAAAAACTAGAACGAGAGGACACAATCTCAGATGAAAGGGACGATCCTTTAAAACACAGATGAGGACGAATTTCTTCAGCCAGAGGGTGGTGAATCTGTGGAACTCTTTGCCGCAGAAAGATGTGGAGACCAAATCGCTGAGTGTCTTTAAGACAGAGATAGATAGGTTCTTGATTAATAAGGGGATCAGGGGTTATGGGGAAAACGCAAGAGAATGGGGATGAGAAAAATACCAGTCATGATTGAATGGTGGAGCAGGCTCGATGGACCGAGTGTCCTAATTCTGCTCCTATGTCTTGTGGCCTTATGGTCCATTATGATTGGATCCACAAGTATTCTCATTAAATCTGTCACCATTTGCATTCCAAACTTTGTGCAATACCCTGTGCCATGTTGGAGTTGGACTCAGCCATGTTTTTTGACAGTGATGCCTGGTCTGCCAGTGCACTGAGAATTTCTGTGTGCATGCCCATCAGCCCATTTGAACACAGACCCATCAAAGCCCATCTGATCCTTTCTGTTCAGCTTGGCTGCAACTCATGCATGTCAGGTGTCTCATCTCTTGCAGATCCTGCCCCTCTGCTGCTCTCTAAAGTAAACACAGTGCTATTATTTGAACGGGTGACTACGTGTCAGATTGAGGGATACTGTTCTTTTCCTTTGAGTCTCTTTTTCAGCTTCCCACATCTTTGGCTGGCCTGGTGGTAATCATTGGGTATCTGGAAGCAGAAATGCTTAACAGCAGGGTTGGTGTGAGGCAAGGGGATGGGGCAAATTGTAGATAATTGCAGATTTCAGAATGAGAGTGAAGTACAATTTGAGAAGGAACATGAGGCAGGAACGTACTATCATTATCGATGGTTTTAGCCCTGCTATTGGCCACATCTTCAGTGGTAGCCAACTCCTGTCTAATTAATAGTGTGAGTATATGGAGTTGTGCTTCCCCCCCCCATTAACTAGCTGTTGCTGCTGCCCATTATGGGATACCTTAACCTGTAAAACACGAGGATATGTGTCAATGGCTGGGAAGGATTGTATTTAGTGATGCGCCTGTAATAGTGTGCAAGCTGTGAGATGTAAGTATACAGCTTCCTGCACTACTCAATGTGTGGGGATGAGGTGACACAAATCAATGTGAAGAATGAGGGGTGCCTAATGTAGATTGTTGATAGGTGAGTGAAGGGGGTATGAATGGAACAGTGTCTGAAACTGTGATGCAGTTGGTTGGATATGGCATTTCAAGAAGTGTTTGTTTATCTTGACCACTTCTGCAAGGTGAGTGACTGTCTTCCTGGACTGATTCCAGATCCGTGGACTAGAGTGCTGGCATCAACTATAGCTCCCAGTCCCTTCCACAGCCTTCTCTGTATCAGTCTGAGATGGGGAGTCTTAATGGGCGGCTTCACAGCTCCAGGTTCCCAGGTTTGATTCCCGGCTTGGGTCACTGTCTGTGTGGAGTCTGCACGTTCTCCCTGTGTCTGCGTGGGTTTCCTCTGGGTGATCTGGTTTCCTCCCACAAGTCCCGAAAGATGTGCTATGAGGTAATTTGGACATTCTGAATTCTCCCTCAGTGTACCCGAACAGGCTCCAGAGTGTGGCGACTAAGGGCTTTTTGCAGTAACTTCATTGCAGTGTTAATGTAAGCCTACTTGTGACAATAATAAGGATTATTATTTTATTCTGCCTCCCTGAGGAAAGAGGACCTCTCTCCTTTTGTCCATTCCTGCATCAAGATTTCCATCATAGCATCTGAGAAGCTTGGGGCTTGCTTTCTGGCCTGTTACACCATTTCTACAGCTTCCTTCTGGTTTTCCACCCATTTTTAAAAAGCTACTACCCCTGCTGAAGCCAGAATGCACCGGGTATCCAAGGGATGCTGTGATGATCGGAATACCTTGCCCCTTTAAGAGGCTTGGCATTGCCCCTTTAAGAGGCTTGGAACCGTGGGGGACTCCGCCTCTGGCTACGCCCCCCTGGGAAACAGTATTTAAGATGAGACTCCATTTTGCGAGCACACTTTTCTCTTGGATGCTGCCATTGTTCAATGCTTATTAAAGCCTTTGATTACTGACCTAACTTTCGCGTCGTAATTGAGAGTGCCTCAGATGCATTCTGGCTTTTAGCAGTGCAGGCTAGCTTTATGTCATTTTAACTTTGTTATCAACCTGCCCTCTACTGAAGTGTTCAGCCACTCAGCAGCACATTCAGCACTGGAGTGCACATGATAATTATTAAAATGAGTAGGCAGCACAAAGTTTCCCCACTGCCTGCATCAGTTTGAACAGATGCGGGGTAGCTGCGCATTGTGATCCTTGCCGCCTGCTTCCTTTGGGTGGGGTGGGGGGGTGGGTTGGAATGCTATTTAGACCCCATGATTTTCCATGCTTGTTTATAAGATATTTCCAGTGTAGTTTGCAGGAGGAGGTGATGAGGCAGTGTGATTGAAACCATTTAATCATTCATGTATTAGTCTTGGCAACTTGCTGCCTCATGCCGCCGAGGATCTGGGTTCGAACCCGACCCCGGGTCCCTGTCAATGTGGAGTTTGCACATTCTCCCAGTGTCTGCGTGGGTCCTACCCGCACAACCCAAAAAAGATGTGCAGGGTAGGTGAATTGACCACTCTAAATTGCCCCTTAATTGGAAAAAAAAAGAATTTGGGTACTCTAAATTTATTGTTAAAAAATTAGTCTGGGCTCTTAACACTCAGAATGCTACCTCTACTGCCTTACCAATCCTAGAATTCACAAGAGCATTTTGTTCTTTTGATTTTAAAAGAACACTCAGTGACTTGTGATCCTCATGGTCTTAATTCTATTTTCTCCATATGAAGTCATTTTATTTTCTTCTGGTGTTCAAATGGAACCCAGGTGCAGCGACATAAAACTGGACTAGGAGTTCAGTCCATGAAGCAATCATATGGATTTATTTAGGGCAGTGAAATTGTGCTTAAGTGCACCAAATAAAATTGTATTTTCTTCATGCGTAAAATGATGGTCCGAATACAGTTTAAAAGTGTTGCTAATATTTGAAACTTCCATACTAAACAGAAGTACCGGTAGATTGAGTAAAAGGTTACACATGTTCAGCGTTGTACTGATTGGGGAAATGATGCATTGCTGAAAAATGGGTGACATCATAGCACGGGGCAAAGATTTCTGGTAGGTTAGCATTTGCGTATCACTTTATTCCGAGATACAGTGAATCATGGGGATAAGAAGGATTGCTTTTTAAAAAAACACGTTCAGAATTTCTGTAGACATGAGGTCAAATTCCACCAATGCAGTTTGTTAAAGTTAATGAAATACATCTGAACTAGAAAACTAGTATCGACAATGGTGACATGGAACTAGTGGCTAGTTGTAAAAAAAAATCTTGTTCACTAAAGTCCTTGAGGGAAAGGAGTCTGCTGTCCTTATCCAGTCTGGTCTATGTGACTCCAAACCTATAGCAATGTGGTTGATACTTAACTACCTTCTAAAAGAGTAGACAGCCTATAAAGCCATTAATTTGTATCATGCTACTACAAAAAAAGGACAGAGTTCAATAGGACAAACTCCCCACCTCCAGCATCGAACGAGGTACTAAATTCAGACATCACAAAGCACACCTATTTGGCCCAATCATTAAAATCTTGCCACCACCATTGGAGAGCTGTCAGGTCTTCTTTACCACCATCCCTTAAGTATGTCCCGTCCTGTCCCACTAGCAGGATTGATCCATGGCACAGTGGTATGTGGTTGGGAGGTAGTGGACCTGAGTATGTTCAGCACTGATTTTGGATTCCATGAAGTCTCATAGCATCAGGCCAAAAAATAAGCAGGAAATGTCCCTCAGGTAAAGTACTTCATGTTGAACATCAATTTGAAGAAAGTAAAGGGTCACATAATGTACTCTGCCCTGCTAGATCTACATTTTCTTTATTCTTTCATGGAATGTGGATGTCCGACAAGGCCAGCATTTATTTTTCTTCCCCAATTACCCGTAAAAGGGTTTGGGATGTCAAGATTTGAAACTTCCATACTGTGTCAGGAGGTGAGTTATTTGCCACAGATCTGGGGCGAAATTCTCCAACCCCACGCAGGGTCGGAGAATCGCCCGGGGGCGCCGATAATCCCGCTCCCGCCATGTTCAAAATTCTCCCACCCGCCATAAAATGGCGTTCTTCAAATCCCGCCGCCCGCCTCGGAGATCGGCTGGCGCCGGCGGGATGCCCTTGTTTATTGAGGCTTAATTATTCTCCGGCCCGGATGGGCCGAAGTCCCGCGACTGGGAGGCCTCTCCCACCGCCGTGGTTTAAACCACCTCTGGAACGGCGGGATCAGCGGCGCAAGCAGGCCCCCGGGGTCCTGGGGGGGCGGGGGGCGATTGAACCCCGGGGGGTGCCCCCACGGTGGACTGGCCCGCGATCAGGGCCCCCCGCTCAGACTCCGGGCCAGTGCCCTGGCTGCACTATTTTCCTCCGCGGCCGCCACGGCCTTCGCCATGGCGGAAGCGGAAGAGAACCCCACATTGCGTATGCACCGGCAGTGACGTCAGCGGCCAGTTGCCGCTGACGTCACTGCCGGCGCATGCGCGGATCGGCGAAAGCCTTTCAGCCAGCCCCGCTGCCGGGGGCGCCGGTTTTTTGCGCCGGTCTTCTGGTGGCAACCGCTCCGGCGCGGGGCTGGCCCCCAAAGGTGGGGAGAATTCCCCACCTTTGGGGAGGCGCGACCCCCGAGTGGTCGGTGCCACTCCCCTACTCCGGGACCCTCCGTCACGCCGGGTAGGGGAGAATGCCGCCCCTGTTCTTGTAATCAGAATATTTATGTGCTTGGTTCAGTTAAGTTTCTGGTCAATGTTGACCCCTTGAATGTTTTTTAAAAAATTTAGATTACCCATTTATTTTTTCCAATTAAGGGGCAATTTAGTGTGGCCAATCTACCTACTCTGCACATTTTTGGGTTGTGGGGGCGAAACCCACGCAGGCACGGGGAGAATGTGCAAACTCCACACGGACAGTGACCCAGAGCCAGGATCGAACCTGGGACCTCAGCGCCGTGAGGCAGCTGTGCTAACCACTAGGCCACCGTGCTGCCCTACCCCTTGAATGTTAATAGTGGGAGACTCAGCAAGGGTGATGCCTTTAAATATCAAATGGATGGGGTTACAGCCTCTCTTGTTGGAGACAATCACTGCCTTGTAATTACTGTAGCTTCAACATTTACTTGCTGAGCCCAATTTCAGCGCAGAGTTTCAGTATAAATCAGATCTCACCGAGTTTCTCTGATACTACTTTATACCATGACTGCACATTAGCACCGCTAGTGAATTTTCAGCCACCTAAAACCAGTATCTTATATATTCACTGACTAGGGAAAAGAAATAAGATTCCATCTCACATGAAAATCTGCAGTTTATTTTGAGGCCCGCCAGATCGATTTTCATCGAGCTAATGTAATCACTTGACGTAAATTTTGTTCAAGTTCCGGTAATCAAAGGTTAGCACACAAGTGGAACAGGAAACTGAATACCTCTCTCTCAGTGCATAAATTGACTCGAGCCAACACTCTGAGTTAACCTTGTGGGATCACCATGAGTTCACCATAAGATGGACTTTCGGTTTAAGGTCAGTGGGGTCTGTTTGCTCCATTTATCTCCATTTCAAAGCATGCATCAGCTAACACACACAATTGTCTAATGCACAACTTATTTGTATAATAATTTTGGGCGCGATACTCCGGAAAGATTTGCGAGCGGGAACTGCCGCGAGCTTCCTGCCTCTTGGCTCAGTGAGGCCGGCAACGTTATTCAACATTAATTGGTCCACTTAACGAAACCTCCTGGGCCTCTTGCCGCAAATGAAGTCTCGCCAACTAATTCACCAGCACGGCGCTCGCCAGACCCCTCCCCGCCCGCTAACAAGGTCGAGCAGCACTGAAGCAGCACTTGCTCAGCCAATCCCAGTCAGCTCACAACAATGGCACCAAGGAGACCATCCCCAAGATTCGGGAATGCAGACCTGGGGAGGCTGCTTGACGTGGTGGAGGCCAGGAGGGATGTCCTGTTCCCCGAGGGTCAGCCACAGGGCAGACAGTGTTGCCTAGGACGATATGTCAGAGGCTGTGAGCGCTGGAAATGTGGTTAGGAGGACTGGCCTTCAATGCAGGAAAATGGTCAATGACCTCCCCCCCCCCCCCCCCCCCCCCCCCCACTCCACCCCGAGACCTTTCACATGCTACAATCCCTGCCCACCCATGGGAATCCACTTGGGTTGTGTAAAGTGCTCGCTTAATTCCCTATTGCCAATTCCCTATTAGCAATAGCCTCAGCCGCACGGCCAGAGGCATCGGCAAACGGTAGGGGTTATGGGCTGGCGGTGGGGCAGACGGGCAGGGACAAGGGTTGCCCCAGAATGGGTATACACGATCCAGGGGTTGGCATGGTGCTGTCCCTCGGTTGCGCCTTTCTCCACCCTCCCATGACCGCTCATCCCTGAGGAGGTCCCCCCATCCCCAGCCAAGGGTCCCTTATCCGCACCAGCGCTCCCGGGCTCTTTGCCTGTGAGCACAGATGGCTGCTCGTCTCCTCGGCTTCCCACAGAAGCCCTTCCACCAGGTTCACGTTTTTCAAAAGGAGTATTCAAGTGTGACCACTTGCTGGGGAGGCCGCTGTATCATGGGAGGCCATTGGTTTTGGGGAGGCTCCTGTTAATTGTGTGGAAATAGGGCTTAAATGGTGATCATTGGTTTCTCGCCACACTACGGCGGGTCCCGATTTCGCTAACGGGAGCGATCTGGTTGCATCGCATATGGTTTGGCGCCCGGTGTGGTTCTCGTTTTCTGCCTCTCCCGCTATTCACCGGCCTCATTCCACTCAAGCGAGAGTGCAACAAGGCTGGAGAATCACGTCCTCAATGACAGATTTTGGGTACAGCGCTGTGAAGTATCTCATAATCAACCGCAGTTTGCCGTTTCTTTTGATCTTGGAGAGTTTCCCCCCGCCAAGGCCGAACTTGAGTCATTTCCTGTTGGCGATCCCAGCAGGAAAGATTCCTTGCAGATCGGAGCAATATTTTGTCTGAATGCCCTGATCTTTCCCACCTTCAGCCCCGACCTCTCGTTTTTGACGAACGCCTCTCCCCCCAACCTCAGGGAGGCCCCTGGGAATACCCCCTCACCTGGTAAGGCCCACCCGGGCCCAAACCCTGGCAGTGCCAACCTGGCACCCAGTACCTTGGTACTCTCAGCTTGCCACCCTGTCAGATTCCCTGCCAGCCTGGCATTGCTAATGCACCCAGGGTGTTCAGAGGGAGTTCCAGGCCCCCACCCTGCCCTATCCCTGACCATCTGGATAACTCAGATTTTGTTAAATCTCGTGAGACGTTTCAAGCAACGCAAATCTCTCGCTAGATTCAATGGCCTGGTCCAGACTCCAAGTAGGGCGTGAAGAGGCTGCTGAATCGCTCTTCATCTTTTTCCATGTTTTTTCGTTTTATTGTAATGCTGTTAATTAACATTTGCTAATTAAACTGTCAAAGAGGGAATGTTTCTTTTTGGTTTGATTTTGCAACAACGTATATTATATGGTATCTTTAACTGAAAAAAATGTACTAAGGCACTTCACAGGAGCATTATTAGGCAAAATATGAAAATGAGCCACCCAGAAAGATAAATTAAGTTAGCAAACCAAAAGATTAATCGAAGATGTATATTGTAAAGAGTATCTTCAAGGAGGAAAGGTAGAGAGGTAGACAGGTGGAGGAAGGCTATTCCAGTCCTCAGGGCTGAGGTAGCTGAATGCCCAGCTGTGTATGGTGGAGCAATTGAAATCAGATTCAAGTGGCCAGAATTAGTGGATTGTAGGTATCTCAGTTTTAGGGCTGGAGGAGATTACAGAGTTCGGAGGGGCAATACCAGGGGGGCATTTGAAAAAAAGGTTGAGAATTTTAAAATCAAGGCGTTGCTGGACTGGGAGTCAACGTAGATCAGAAATACAAGGATGTTTGATGAATGGGATTTGGTGCAAGTTAAGAAATGGGCAGTAGATTATGGGGGCGGGGGAGGGGGGGGGTGTAAAATGAGGGAGACCAGCCAGAACTGTATTGGAATAGTCAAGTCTAGTGGTAAGGAAGGCATGAATGAGGGATTCAGCAGTAATAGAGCTGAGTTGGGCAAAGTGGGGTTCCTAATTTATAAAATGTAGGAGCAGCATTAGGCCATTTGGCTCATCGAGTCTGCTCCTGTATATGACAGAAGGTGGAAATGGGTGGTCTTCGTGATGACGCAAATATCTGGTCGGAAATTCATCTCCGGGTCAAATATGAGACTACCATTGCAAGCAGACTAATTTCATCCCAAAATGTTTTTTATTCTTTCATGGGATCTGTGCATGGGGCATCTGTTGTCCATCTTTAATTACTTGTCAGAGAACTTTTACTTCATTATAGATTATGTTAATGATGACAAGTAGTATAAGAATACAAATAATCCAAGAATTCAGGGGCGCCCTAAATTTCCCCCACCCCCTTACATACACGTCCTTCAATCATGAGGTCAGCATCCTCTGGGCTACAGAATTCACAATGGCACAGTCCACACCATTCAGAAATCTTAAAAAAAAATAAATTTAGAGTACTCAATTATTATTTGTTCCAATTTTTTGTAGGGGCAATTTAGCATGGCCAATTAACCTACCCTCCACATCTTTGCGTTGTGGGGGTGAAACCCATGCAACACGTGGAGAATGTGCAAACTCCACACAGACAGTGTCCCAGAGCTGGGATTCGAACCCGGGTCCTCAGCGCCGCCAACACCCAGTGCTAACCACTGCGCCACATGCCGCCCTCATGCCATTCAGAAATCTGGCCTTGTAAGGGATTGAAATGGATCTGATCTAATCCCGTCAGCTTCATCTCTTCCACGGCCCTCACTGCTAGACAGATCACCTTACCTTCATGAAAGGTTCCATCCAGACAACCAGCTGATTCGGAACTAACACAACTCATCCGGGAAGGGCAGGTCTTTTTAAATGTCAGCCAATGGAGGAATTCATCTGTGACCCTCGGAAATTGGAATCCAACACTGCCATGAGTTTCAAGTGTCTCTGTGGAATGCCAAAAGGCCAACAGAAGGTGAACAATCTTGTGGCTTGCAGATCTCATTCTTTTATTGACACATTTCTCAGCCTTTCATAATTTTTCTGTGCATCAAGCAACAGGGTCATTGTTTTGCTCAGGTTATGCTTTTGCACACAATGTGGGCAGCACGGCAGCACAGTGGTTACCACTGTTGCTTCATTGTGCCAGGGCCCCAGGTTTGATTCACAGCTTGGTCACAGTTTGCGCAGAATCTGTACTTCTCCTCGTGTCTGCGTGGGTTTCCTCCGGGTGCCCTGATTTACTCCCACAAGTCCCAAAAGATGTGCTGTTAGGTATGTTCTGAATTCTCCCTCCGTGTACTCGAACAAGCGCCGGAATGTTGCAACTAGGGGCTTTTCACAGTAACTTCATTGCAGTGTTATTGGAAGCTAAGTTGTGATAAGTTGTGATAATGAGGATTATTATCATTATTAATTGTTTATTTAGGTGGAAGTCTCCAGCATTTGTATAACTGATACTTGATTAAGCTCATAAATATAAGCACCAGTGGCAGATTGACACCTTGAACAGAATCGTACTGTCTGCAACCATAGTGACAAGAGATGGCCGAATGATGGCTATTGAATCTTGCACTACATCTGGACTATATTTTATTGAGGTATTCTATTTGGAAGTGGATAACTATCTCCACTTCTTTTTTTACAAGGAGTATGTAATCAAAGCCCCTTAATTTCATTAATCCCATGTAAATTCGTATCAAACTGTAGTCGTGATTTTTTTCACACAATCGTGATATTATTGCTGCTGAACCACAAAAATTGTTCCATGTTAGCTGTTTTAGTCTTTTGACCTTTCCTTAAAACTTGTGCTTAAAATAGTTATATAGAATTCCTACCAGTGCAGAAGGAGGCCATTTGGCCCATCAAGTGGGGCCATAGTTATTGTTAGAGAGGGAAATAGAACCTTTAAAAAGCTGCAGCTCTCTCAGGGGAGCGTGACCTTTTGCAGAGCAGGACCAACAATGGTTGAGACAGCAGCAACCTTGGGAGGGAGGGGGGGGGGAGGGGGGGGGGGGGGGTGAGAGTCTTAGCAAGAGGAAGGGATTCCCAATTCTCAGATAAACTTATTAATTTTCCATTTCCAGAAACAAAGGTTACATAGAACATAGAATTTACAGCGCAGAAGGAGGCCATTCAGCCCATTGAGTCTGCACCGGCCCTTGGAAAGAGCACACTATTTAAGCCTACGCCTCCACCCTCACCCTGTAATCCAGTATCTCCACCTAACGTTTTTGGACACTAAAGGCAATGTAGCATGGCTAATCCACCTAACCTGCACATCTTTGGACTGTGGGAGGAAACCGGAGCACCCGGAGGAAACCCACACAGACATGGGGAGAACGTGCAGACTCCGACACAGACAGTGACCCAAGCCGGGAATCAAACCTGGGACCCTGGAGCTGTGAAGCAACTGTGCTAACCACTGTGCTACTTTACACGGGAAAGAAGTTTGAAGACTGAATGTAGGAGACTCACATCAGACATGGCTCTGATCCTATAGATGGTGATTGCGGATGCAGTTGGTGCAACCTTCAGGAGCCAAAGAAACCTGCACACAGGAGGCTCAATGACCTTACTAAGGTAATTCACAGCACTTCTCCCCATTCACATCCAACACAATGGATAAGGGCATCAGCCCTTGGAGAATAGTATGATGTGGTGAAAGGAATTACAACCTGATTGATGGCCTGGAGGTTTAATGGTATGGCATGTGGATGCTCCTTTTCAGCTATAACCATCTTTTCATAGGATGATTAGTACTATACCATACAAGGACTTGATGGTCTCTCACAACTCATATAATGAGGGTGGGTAGTGATGGGAGGAATTGCTATCACACTCATCAGGTCAAACGTAGGTCACTGGACCCAGAATTCAGAAGCACCTCTGGAGTCTCCACTCGCCTGAATTGTCTGGAATAGGGTTCAAAATGTGTCTTTTGACTACAAAGGCAGGAATGTTACCAGTAAGATCAAAGTTTACACACATTCATCTGTTGTTAAGGAAAGATCTCCCTTCCACTCTGCTTAAATCTGTTCTAGCAAGGCCATAAAGGGCCTTCCTACTCCAATGTAAATTTAAGCCCCTAATACCCACTTAAGGGTTTCATTCTGCAGATGCTGCTATTCAGCCAGCAGTGGACAGAGGCCTTGCCATATGGGGAACATGACAAGCAAATCCTGGCATGTTTGTTTTCGGGCCCCTATAGGGTGGGCGCAGGGATGCCTTTTGTTCAAAGACCCTTATTGACAGACCTGGCCACAGAAACTACTTTGGTGAGGGGTGGGAAAACCTGTTGAAAGCCACTCCACTGCCTTTGCTGCCAACTCCTAATGCTCCCTTTCCCATGACCATCACTCTATGGCCCTCTTCCTGTCATCGCTCACATTGTACCTGGGTCTTCCTGAATCTAGGCCTCAGTGTGTGTAATGCCAGCAGTAACCACTACCTCCCATTAGCGCTGCTGAGTACAGAAGAGCTGGTTTTGTCTGATTGACAGTCAGCTCTTGGCAGGTGGAACTTCCGCCTTCCAGGCTCCCTAATCCCAGGGGAAAGTCTGCAGATGGCCTGTCAAGTGCCTGAACAGCACAAGATGTGGCCAGGTCCCAAAAAGGTTGCCTTGGGATCTCACTGACTTACCAACCTGTGGCTGAGACCTGGATTGCCTCCACCAGATTCCACCCCAAAAGTGAAAGAGCCATTTCCAAATTGCAAAAGGGAAGTGCAGGTCTTTAGTGAAATAAATATTGAGAAGACTGGAGCCATTGTTTTGTTCCCCACTCCAAAACTCCATTCCTTATAGCCCCGATACCAATCCTCTCTATGGCAACAGTGTAATCTTTAGCCAGCCTGCTCGCAATCTTGGTGTCACATTTGATTCTGAGGTTACTTTCTGACCATATTTTCCACCTTTGTAACATTGCCTGATTTTGCCCCTGTCTCAGCTCATCGGTTGCTTCAGCCTTCATTCATGCTCTTGTTATCTCCAGACTTGACTATTCTAACAATCTCCTGGCTGGCCTCCTGCATTCTACCTTGAGTAAACTTGAGGTCATCAAAATCTTTGCTGCCTGTGTCTTTACTCATAGCAAGTCATGTTCTCTTATAACCTCAATGATCTCTGACCTACATTGGCTCCCAGTCAAGTCTTACGGGGAGGAGGGTAGTTAATTTAAACAGCGCTGATTTCTCCTCTCTCCATCTGTCTGTAAACAGAAGGTGTATTGATTCACTTCTCCCTGTGTAAGTGGTCATACACTTCCCAACCCCTCAGCTTTGGTGTGATCCAATTTTATGATAATAACCCCACCGCAAACTTAAGGGGTTAGTTTATTTGAAGACCCTCAAACTGTGGAGTAGGTTTGCCACATTGCCTCCTGTGCACTCATGCAGTAAAAGAGGGACAGGGAAAAGAAAGATTTACAGGGCAAAGACCACATAGATAATAATTATTGTTTCACGTGGGCCCAGAGTCTAGAAGCAAAATCCACAGAGGTCAATGGGTTGAAAACTGATGCTGAAAAATTCACCTTTCCAGTAGAGTTGGATTCCACGATGAGATAGGCTTTTGGAGATGAATCAGTCTTGTAAACAATGGTACAGATATTCCAGTAGAAGTAATGCAGGTGAGGCCCCCATTTGTGTGCTGCTGCTAGTTGAATGGTAAAATGACAGACTGAGCTTTGTAGCACAGCAAGGCAATGTAAGTGGTTCCATCACCAAGTGGTTCATGTCAGATGACTCCCACCTCTTCACAGCGGCTTTGCCAAAGAGTGTGTATCCCCATCTGGGTTCCAGAGATGGTTAAATGTTTCAACCATTAAGAATTGAAAGAAGAGTTACTTTGTTATAGCAGATGATTAGACTCTGATTGGCCAATCTGTGTTAGGGAATGCAGATGGCCTTTGCAGAGTTCTCTGAATCTGGCCTGTGCGAACCACAATGGGTCGTTAGTGTATTTTCAGAGATAGCAAGATGTAAGTCTCTTTGTAACTTCCAGATAGCTAATTTTGTTCAGGGGTCACAGACAGACATAGCTTCAGCCATTTTAAAAGGTTCTACCCAGTCTTTTTAATTTTAGAAACAGCCATGAGGATCTCTATATGTATTTTATGAAAATAAACAGCGTGCATTCTTAGTCCCCTTACACAAGCAACACTACTGTTCTCATCAAAATCACATCCTTGTTTTCAAATCCCTCATTGGGCCTCCCCCCCCCTTTTTCTGATATCACCTCGGACCCCATAATCCGCTGAGATATCTGTGCTCTTCTAATTCTGGTCTCTTGTGCGTCCCCAATTATAATTGTTCCATTAGTGGCCATGTTTTCAGTTGGCTAAACAGCAAGCTCTGAAATACCCTCCCTACATCTCTCTGCCTCGCTACCTCACTTTCCTTCTTTGAGACACTGCTTAAAACCTACGTCTTTGTCCCAGTTTTTAGTCAACTGACCTCTTCATCTGGTTCGGTTTCATACTTTGTTCATAATACACCTATATTTGGGACCTTTCATTAGGTTAAAGGTATTTTAAAATATAAAGTTGTTGTTGTTGTGCCAGTCTTGCACCTATTAAGTGAAGATATTTCCATTGTTTGAATGGTAACTTCTTTCACAGTTGTATCAATGTACAAGTAAACATTTAACTAATGTTCCTTTTGTTAGGGAAGAATGTGTAAATACAGCAAATCACTTGACTGTCAGAAAAACCTCTGGTCTCACAGAAGTACCACATTTGATGGGAGAGCATTATTAATATGGAGGTAAGCACGTCATGGTGACTTGGATCAATCTCAGGCACAGTTACGTATGAGGCATTAAAATTGGGGCTTTTATATTTGATCCCTGCCTGATTAGATCTTCTGCCTTTTCATTGGCCTTAATTAATAAAACACAAATGGGGGGAAGGGAGGAGATGGGAGTTCATAGAACATACATAGAACATAGAACAGTACAGCACAGAACAGGCCCTTCGGCCCTCGATGTTGTGCCGAGCAATGATCACCCCACTTAAACCCACGTAACCTGTATACCCGCAACCCAACAATCCCCCCATTAACCTTACACTACGGGCAATTTAGCATGGCCAATCCACCTAACCCGCACATCTTTGGACTGTGGGAGGAAACCGGAGCACCCGGAGGAAACCCACGCACACACGGGGAGGACGTGCAGACTCCACACAGACAGTGACCCAGCCAGGAATCGAACCTGGGACCCTGGAGCTGTGAAGCATCGATGCTAACCACCATGCTACCGTGAGGCAGTTCCTACTTTGCTCCCTGTAGTTTAACACTGAACCAAGATTTATTATCATGCTAAAGCCTCAGGGGCGACTGTCAGTGTGATGACCAGACTTGAAATGTGTTAAAGCTCACAAGCACCCAAGCTGACACGGAATGAAAAGGTTGATTCTGTGGCACACTTTACTGAAATGGATGGAAGAAAGAAGGCTTGTCTGCTCACAATTTCCCACAGTGCGCTCAGTGTGAGCACCGCTCCCCAGTGGGAGAGTGAACTCAACCTTCAAATGCTTAGCTTTCAAGTTGAGCATGCCACCTAGGACACCTGCTTGAGGTGATCATGAATGACTGAAATAAGGCCTTGAAGAAAGATTTAATAAACTAATTTTGTACAAATGTTACTGAAATCAATTTCTGTTGAGAAGGATTTCCCGGAACAATGCTCCTCAAGCACAGACAAACAATCTAACAACGCTTTCTGTAAGCATTGTGCTTCATTTTCCCCACACCTACTGTTTTATTAAAAGCATCGAACTGGGCTTTCGGCGACATCATGTAAGAGCAAGATGCACCAAAAGTGGCTCCCAGCTGGGTCTTTGTTTTTTATCCCTTTTACCCGTCTTTTTGGAGAATTTTGTTGAGCACACCCCAGTCTGGGGCGAGAGAACTGTTCCTCAATGGAGTCATGTCGAAAATGTCGTCAAAGAAGCCCAACTCGAAGAAAGCATAGGATGGGTGTCTAGTCGAAGGACGATGAAGGAGGTAAGATGGCCGCCGCACCCAATACTTTAGCCACGTTGGCTGCAGTGATGATGCAGGAGCTGGAGAAATTAGGCAAACAAATGGATCGACAGTTTGAGCGGCAGGGCAAAGAGATAAAAGAATACTTTAAGGCCATATTCGAGGAGGTTTTGGGCCCGATTGGGGAGCAGTTAGTGAACACCTCAAATGGGGTTAAGGCGCAGGGTGAGACTTTAAAGGGTATGGAGGGAGCCCTTTCGCAGCACAAGGACCGTTTTGCCTTGTTGGAGGCTGAGTTACTGATGGTGGCTGATAGCAAAAAAGGCCTGAGGATGAAGGTGGTGTATCTGGAGAACAGGTCAAGGAGTTAAATTTCAGGTTGGTGGGCTGCCGGAGGGAGTGGAGGGCTTGAAGCCAAATCAGTACTTATCAGAGATGTTTTCTCAGTTGGTGGGCGGGAATGAGGTGTTCACCCCTGTAGAATTGGACAGAGCTCATCGGGCACTCAAGCAAAGACCAAGGCCGAATGAGCTGCCGCAGGCGGTTATCCATTTTCATAACTACTAACAGAATGAGCGGGTCTTAGAGTGGGCAAAGAGAATCCTGCATATCAATTGGGCGGGTATTTGGTGCGGATATATCAGGACATTGATTGGGACTGAGCTGGCGAAGAGGCAGGTGACCGGGTGACAGACAGCGAAAGCTGTTTTATCCAGTAAGGGCGTGCAATTCATGGTGGTGTACCCGGCGAGGTTGCGGGTCACCAAGGATTCGAAGGATCATTTTCTTTCGATATGCCAGAATAGTCAGAGGCCTCCATCAGGGAGAAGAAGTTGGGGCCATTGTGGGACAGACTATTTGGGACTTTGTGTATGAAGGGGGGTGCTTGTGTTCTGTACTTATTGAGGCGATGGTTTTGTGTCTTGGAGGGGAAAGGAGCTGACTAATGATGGTGAGCTTTGGACGTGTTGGTGGTGAGTTGGGGTTATAGTTTTTGAGGGAGGAGGGCCTTGGCTGGGATTCACCTTGGCTGGCGATAGGGAGAGTGGAGCTTAGTGAATAGGAGTGGAGTACGATGGAGAGGCTGTGGTCTGTTGGGCCAGTTGGGGTGGGTTACAATAGGCCTATGTGGCAGGGAATGATAACAGGACGGTTTCATGCTCTACATTGTGGGATGCGGTGATCAGCAGGGACGTCATTTCATACAGATAGGGAGGCAAAGCAGGAGTGCCAGGAGTTGGTGGGTGAGATCTTCGTGGTGGATAGGGAGTATGCGAGTGATCCTACGCCAGAGCTTGGGTACGCAGGAAAAAGTTGCAAATGCAGTTTGACCTGTTGTCCAAGGGCCAGCTGGTGTGTCCGCTCCATCAGGTGAAGGGGGCAGTGTACAAGTATGGGAAGAAGGCTAGTCGCCTTTTTGCCCATCAGTTGAGGTGGCAGGGAGCTGCTAGAGAAATTATGTAGGTGCGGAGCCCAGTGGGAGATTGGTGTCTGCCCAGAAAAGGTCAGCACAGTGTTTCAAACCTTCTATGACGAACTTTATAAGTCAGAGCTGCTGGGAAACGAATAAGGGATGCTGGGGTTTTTAGAGGGGTTGGAGTTTCGCCAGGTGGAGCAGGGGTTACAAGAAGGTTAGGAGGCGTCGTTGAGGTTGGAGGAGGCACATACGGCTTTGGGGAAGTTAATAATCTTTATTGTCACAAGTAGGTTTACATTAACACTGCAATGAAGCTACTGTGAAAAGCCCCTAGTCGCCACATTCAGGCGCCTGTTCGGGTACACAGAGGGAGAATTCAGAATGTCCAAATTACCTAATAGCAGGTCTTCCGGGACTTGTGGGAGGAATCCAGAGCACCCAAAGGAAACCCACACAGACACGGAAGAATGTGCAGAC
Organism: Scyliorhinus canicula; assembly: GCF_902713615.1. Classification (NCBI taxonomy): domain Eukaryota; kingdom Metazoa; phylum Chordata; class Chondrichthyes; order Carcharhiniformes; family Scyliorhinidae; genus Scyliorhinus; species Scyliorhinus canicula. Next base: position 179,841,525 of record NC_052148.1, read on the forward strand.
TCCGCACAGACAGTGATCCAAGCGGGAATCGAACCTGGGACCCTGGCGCTGTTAAGCAACAGTGCTAACCACTGTGCCACAGTGGTGCCCATGGTGCAGCTGCGGAAGATGCAGACTGGGAAGGTGCCAGGGCCAGACAGTTTCCAAGTAGAATTCTGTGAGAGGTTGGTGGCCTCATTGGTGTTGGGGATGTTTAATGATTCACTGCCATGGGGTTCCCTTCCGGAGATGTTGGGGCAAGCTTCTATCTTCCTCCTTCTAAATTAGGATAAGAATCCCATGGAGTGCACGTCGTATTGACCTATTTCTCTGTTTAAACAGCGAATGTTCTGGCATTGAAATTGGAGCCATGTCTTCCTGGGGTTATGAGTGAAGACCAGTTGTGCTTTCTGAAGGGCAGAAAGTGATCGCCTAATGAAAGGCGACTACTTACTATGGTTCGTGCACCAGCGGTGGGGCCAGAGCCAGAGATAATTGTGTTGTTGGACACTGAAAAGGCCTTCATTAGGGATCAATGGGGCTACTTGTTTACAGTGCTGGGAAAGCTTGGGTCTGGGTTTGTGCGGCATCGCAACAACAGGCACTCCTACCTCAGACTCCTATTTATTGACTACAGCTCCGCCTTCAACACCATAATCCCAGCCAAGCTCATATCAAAGCTCCAAAACAAAGGACTTGGCTCTTCAGTCTGCAACTGGATCCTCGACTTTCTGACCCATAGAACACAATCAGTAAGAATAAACGACAACGCCTCCTCCACGATAGTCCTTAATACTGATACCATGCACAGCTGCATACTTAACATAGAACTTAGAACATACAATGCAGAAGAAAGCCATTTGGCCCATCGGATCTGCACCAACCCATTTAAGCCCTTACTTCCACCCTATCCCTGTAACCCAATAACCCCTCCTTTTTTGGTCACTAAGGGCAATTTATCATGGCCAATCCACCTAACCTGCACGTCTTTGGACTGTGGGAGGAAACCGGAGCACCCGGAGGAAACCCACGCAGACACAGGGAGAATGTGCAAACTCCGCACAGACAGTGACCCAGCGGGGAATCAAACCTGGGACCCTGGCGCTGTGAAGCTACAGTGCTATCCACTTGTGCAACTGTGCTGCCCCCAAAATTGCTGGCCAGAGGAATGTAAAACAGCTACGATGCATTGGCCGGGAATCGAACCTGGGCCTCTCGCGTGGCAGGCAAGAATTCTACCACTGAACCACCGATGCAAACCACACTACTATATTCCCTGTACACACACGCCTGCGTTGCAAAATTTTGCTCCAACTCCATGTACAGGTTTGCTGATGACATGACTGCAGTGGGTTGGATTTCAAATAACGATGAGTCAGAGTACAGCGGGGAGATAGAGAACCTAGTGGACTGGTGTAATGATGACAATCTCTCCCCCAACGCCAGCAAAACTAATGAGCTGATCATTGACTTTAGGAAGCAAAGTATCATACACACCTTGTCTGCATCAATGCTGCCAAGGTGGAGAGGGTTGGCAGTTTCAAATTCCTAGGTGTTCACATCACTAACAATCTTCTAGGTCCACCCATGTCGACGCTACGAACATGAAAGCACAACAGCGCCTATACTTCCTCAGGAAACTAAGGAAATTTAGCATGTCCACATTGACCAATTGTTACAGATGCACCATAGAAAGCATTCTTTCTAGCTGCATCATAACCTGGTATGGCAACTGCTCGGCCCAAGGCCATAAGAAACTATAGGGAATCGTGAATGTAATGTTCTTTGATTTCTGAATGAGGATGGCTTCAAAGTGTAGTGCAGTGTCTCACAAAGAATATCAAGCGATTTATTGAACAAAGCTAATTTATTTGCACAACTACTAAGTAGATTTGACTTGCTTGCTAAGATATAAAAGATAACAGATCGACTAACTTATGATTCTAACTACAGAGCTCCTGATTACACTACTATTCTCTATCTTGTCAGCAACCTTCTTCCCGAATCAAGAGTATCAAGTGATCCACGCGTATGTGCTTGTGATTGGATGTATTTACAGTGAATTGTTAACCCTTCATTATCATTACAATACACATATTGCCACAGTGAACACAGCCCAGTCCTTGACATGAAACCGCTTCCCATCCATTGATTCTGTCTACACCTCCCGCTGCCTCGGGAAAGTGGGCAGCATAGTCAAAGACCCCTCCCACTCGGGTTATTCTCTCTTCCATCGGGCAGAAGATACAAATGTTTGAGAACATGTACAAACAGACTCCTGAATGACCCTCTTGTGGGCTGAAGAAATCTCTCCCAAACGTCTTCTCTACTGAGTAGTACTACACTCCATGCCTGGTATTTACATTATGTATCTATCGTATGTCCTTTGGTTTTTCAGATATGGAACAATCTGTCTGGACTGTATGCAGAACAATATTTTTTTTAACAAACAATTTTAATGAGGTACTTTTGGCATAACAATCAACAACAGTATAAAAACAGTGTACAAAGAACAATAAACATAGTGCAAACAGCGACACCCGTCCTTCCAAGACCCACCTATTTAACCCCCTATTCTACGCTACCCCCCCACCCCCCACGAACCCTAGCACTGACCCTCTCAAGGCAAACTTGATCTTCTCCAGGCCGAGAAAGCTCGCCATGTCGGTTAACCAGGCCTCTGACTTCGGGGGTTTTGAGTCCCTCCAAGCTAATGATATCCATCTCCGGGCTACCAAGGAGGCAAAGGCCAGAACATCTGCCTCTTTCTCCTCCTAGATTCCCGGATCTTCCGACACCCTAAAGATCGCCACCTCTGGACTCATTGCCACCCTTGTTTTCAATATTCTGGACATGAGGTCCGCAAACCCCTGCCAATATCCCCGAAGTTTTGGACACGCCCAGAACATGTGGACATGGTTCGCTGGTCCGCCCACACATTTTACACAAATATGCTCCACCCCAAAGAATCTACTCATCCGGGCCATTGTCATATGGGCCACACGGTGTACCACCCTGAATTGGATCAAGCTGAGCTTTGCGCATGTATCGGTCGCGTTGACTCTGTTCAATGCGTCTGCCCATAAGCCGTCCTCCATCTCACCCCCAAGCTCCTCCAGAACAATACTTTTAACTGTACTTCGTTACACGTGACAATAAACCCAAATCCAAAATCCAACATACTTTGTTATTTGACTGTTACTTATGTATAAAATGTTAAAAACACAATAAAAGAATTATTTTTAAAAATCACCAAACAGAAAAACCTAACCCTCAGTTCTCCAGAAAGCTATGCTGTGTTGTTAAGGAGTGATGCCCAGATGAAGCCATAATTAATATGCTTTTCTTATCGCAGTGAGACATAGAAAATTCAATTGTTTTCCAACTAGCCACTCTGTACTTTTTCACCATATAATGCTTTGGATATGAGACTGTCATTTCAGTTTGTTTTACTGATTGCTATAAAATTGCAGCATTGTTAAGTGGCTTGCAAATTCAAATTTACCGAAAGCACATAATGTTTAGTAACTGATTTACTCTAAGATTATAATGGCTCTTTGAAGTTTGTTCTATAGCTAAAATTAGAGTTCAAATATTTAAAAAAACCTCAATTAATAGGTGAAGATGTGCTGGAGCAGAAAATTATTGGTTAACAGATAAAATTAAATCCGTTCCATAAGCCTGGCTTTGAAACATGCGTAAATGCTGCGGTTACTTTATAATTGATTTTGTACCTCCAAAAATTGTTACTGAAGATCCACAAATATCCAAGGAGTGCTCTGTCTTTAATATGTGGTGTATAATTTCCAGTATGCAACTCCCGGAGAGCATATGTGATGGTCCTTTTTTCAATTCTGCAAGTCCAATGTTGCTGTCGTGATCCCGAGGATTCGACAGACTTTGGGAAAAGAGGGATAAAATACTGGAGATGCTGGAAACCTGAAAAAACTCGTCAGGTTTGGCAGCATCTGTGGAGATGGAAACAGAGTTAATGGCGGCAACTTTCAACCCATGTTTTCCGTCAGTGAGAACCATGACATAGGCGGAAAGTCCCACCAGAATCAGGAAGCACAATTTGCATAGGTGAGATTGTATTTTCCAGGCCCTGCACCGGTGGCGTAATGGGCGTGAACCAAATTTAAATATATTTTCATACAGCTTAATATGCTTACTGAGGCCCCCCCTCCCCCCTTCTGCCCCCTACCCCCAGCCAAATGACCCCCACCCCCCCTCAATTAATATTCAAACCTGGTCGACTGTCATTTACAACAGGTTTGCAAATATGGGAATCAGTTGAGGGGATTCCCCAGGGCGGAAAGGTAAGTACAGACCCCGGGGAGAGGGACATGCCTGGGTAGTGCCAACCTGTGCCGGGGCAGACATTCATTGGAACCCAATTGGGGGCAGTATTTGCATTATATTTGTTGGAGGGGGAGGAGCGGCCAATGATGATGCTTGTGGTAGTGGGGGGTGGGGTGGGTGGGTGTGTGGGGGAAAGCCCTGATACTGATGGTGTTGTGGGGGGGGGGGGAGAGAACCCCCAATGCTTTTCCAGGGCAGGGGGGTCCCCTGTGACCGTGAGGGTTTTATTTTCCATGCTTCTCGGGGCACTGTTTTTAAAGGGCTACCCAAACTCTGTGGGTCCAGCTTTGCCGGCTCTATCTGTCCTTGCCACAGTTATGGCACAACACACATCAGAAATCTGAATTTTCTTTCTGGAGGTCAAAATCTGGGCTGGAAACACAACTGTGCATTTGGAGAGCTACACACCGGGTTTCAGTCAGAGGCTGATACTCTGGAGAAAATATAGAAAATTTCTGCCCAAACTTTCAAGTCTGTAGGTAGAATTCTCCCACAACTTGTCAGAGCATCAAGCACTCTCCCGACCACAACCTGAGTCTCGGGACAGTCCCAACCCTCTCTCCCCCTCCCCCCCCCCCCCCCCCCCCCCCCCCTCCCACTGCTACACCACCACAGCCTTGGAGCACTCATGCCCCTCACAGACATCAACTTTCCCAAAGACACATAAGGGGAACTCTCCCCTTGGGCTCCCCAAAGGGCCCACCCCTGACACTGTCCCCAGCACAGGTTGGCACTGGTAGTATCAGGGCAGTCACCTGACATGTCCCTCCCTCCTGTGGAGGGGGGGGGGGGGGGGCAATACCTATCTTGGCAAAGAAAGAGCACGATGTGAGTAGCCATAGATATCATAGAATTTACAGTGCAGAAGGAGGCCATTCGGCCCATCGAGTCTGCACCGGCTCTTGGAAAGAGCACCCTACCCAAGGTCAACACCTCCACCTTATCCCCATAACCCAGTAACCCCACCCAACACTAAGGGCAATTTTGGACAGATCATGAAATCTGCTACACAGAGAAGGATTTGAGAAGCTATCAAAGAGTTTATGTAAAAAGCTACAGAGGGAAAGCTTTGGAAAAGTGTTGTGACCGAATGTTCCTAACAGACAAAAGATTGCTTCCTAAATGCAAATGTTGCCTTTACCTGTATGTGTCAGTGGAACAAGAGCTCTATTTTTATGAAAAGTGTTGTTTGATGGGAACTGGTGTTCAGGTTAAGAACCTACATGTAGCCTGTTAGTGGTAGAATTGAAGTTTACGAGTTAAAATATTGTTTTCTCTTCTTCTGTATTAATAAAGTTTGTTTATAAAATGGCCAAGTTCTCTTATATTATCGCTCCTGGAACAAATTGATCTTTAAAATTCTAAAATGTTATGCGCTGTGTTCCATCTCTTAGTCATTGGTGAGGGCTAACCAGTCATCCATAACACTTCACAGTTTAGACTTGCTCCTACCAGGTCTAATCTGCACATGTCATGTTACACTCCAAGGTCACCAAATTCAGACAAGTGTTGTTGTGTTCCGTGTTTCTGTCTAGCAATGAATCTACATAATTGCTGGTGACGTATCCAGAACTAGGATTTATTAATCTACACGTGGTAAGGTATTGATCAGATACGGACCAAGTTATCATAGAATTACATTAGACTCTCCTGGATCCTTATGTGCGACTGTCCTCATGTACGCCTTACAGCCTTCTGCTGGTAGCTGGATGTCCCCTGACTTATATCTGATGCCACCTGTTAGTGTGAGGTCACATTGTTGAGTACATGTATTATTATCTACCGACATATCACCAGAAGAGTGATGACAGCCGCTAATTTCTATGGTAGCTGTTTACGCGAAACACACCTGTGTGAAGCGCAGCCTGCCCATCTTCTTGGCCCAGCAAAAATCGTATTGCCATGTTCTGAGGTGGGACTTCTGGATTTCAGTCTCTCCTACTATTTTCGCATGGTGAAGAAGCCCTCTGTTGTTACGAAAGGCTTAGAATCATAGAACAGTACAGCACAGAACAGGCCCTTCAGCCCTCGATGTTGTGCCGAGCAATGATCACCCTACTCAAACCCACGTATCCACCCTATACCCGTAACCCAACAACCACCCCCCACCCCCCCCCCCCCCCCCCCCCCCCCCCCCTCCCCTTAACCTTACTTTTTTTTAGGACACTACGGGCAATTTATCATGGCCAATCCACCTAAACCGCACATCTTTGGACTGTGGGAGGAAACCGGAGCACCCGGTCTGTATGAAAATATATTTAAATTTGGTTCACGCCCATTACGCCACCGGTGCAGGGCCTGGAAAATACATGAGTGTCTGAAATTCAAAAGGACTCTCTTCCGAAGCACTAATATCTTTCACATTTATAATTACACAATCACTGAAACAAAAGTGACTGGAATCAGTCATGGAAATTGGCAGTATTCATAAATGTGTTTAAAGTTCTTCAAATTCTCACAGAATATTGATTTCATGACCATTTGTGGGTCTGGATTTCAGGTTGAAACAGAGGATTGAATAAACTGTTTCCTTAGTCTTAAGGAAAAGAATCACAGACTTCTATCTAACAAACATTATTAAAGGAGCTTTGTCATTTCTTGCTTTCTGACCTTAAAATGTCAGTGTTTGCATAACACTGATTTATAGCTTTAAGTCGTTTTCACTTAAAATCTTCAAAGCTGATAAAGTAAGGAAACATCAGTTGTTCAGATTAGGTCTGTAGTCTGTAACACATCACCAAAATTGTAGTAATTAAAAATGAAGGAACACCAGAACACAAGTTTTACAAAGTCAGAGACATTAAAATGTGATTCTAACAGCTTGGAAAAAAACACCAGTTTTAAATGATCATGGTGAAGTTACTAGAACTTCTTGTTGTGTGTGGTGATATGATTTGCATAGCTGTCTGCCATTGGGGCAGAACACCGGCTTACCATTGGCCCTGGCCGGTCATGTGCCTCTCGACCGATTGGTTGAGACCAGTCATGTGACAGCTCTCCGATTGGTCGAGAGGCTGAATTAACCACGCCTCCTTACCGAGGTATAAATAGTCGAAACGCCCGGCGGTCGTCCATTTTATTGTAGACAACCGCAGGGCTAAGTTCTAGCTTATTAAAGCCTAACTTTTGTACAGAAACTCATCTCTCGTGCAATTGATGGCTCATCATTGTGTATAATCCCCCATATTTCTCATTTGTTGTATGATTCATGCTTTTGATATTCCATTGGGAAGACTGTTGTTGGGGAGAAGGAGACAAAGGTCAAGAAAGAAAAGAGTAAGACGTCTTCAACACCAGGTTAAAGTCCAACAGGTTTATTTGAAATCACAAGCTTTCACCTGATGAAGGAGCTGCGCTCCGAAAGCTTGCATTTCCAAACAAACCTGTTGGACTTTAACCTGGTGTTGTGAGACTTCTCACTGTGCTCACCCCAGTCCAACGCCGGCATCTCCACATCAAGAAAGAGACAAAAAGTGGGAAGAATACTCCATTATTGTTGCTGATGTTATCATCATCATAAACACAACAGAAAAACATAATTTCCATGAGGAAGAAAATTCACGGCACCAACAACCCTAGCCCCAAATCACAAATGACATTTCTGGAGCAGCGACAATTATCACTTCTTGTCCTCTGCACCATTACATATGGTTGCCCATTCCATTCTTCAGTGGCTCTTTCATTAAACAGAGTCATGGGCTGCTATCTAAATGCAGCCAAATTATCTCTAACAATACTTCTTATTCCCTCCCTCTGGCTATCATCTTCTATTTCCCCCTTTTTCCTTTATCCTGCCTCTTGGCAACATCATCTGGAGGTATAGGATCTACTTTCACATATATACTGAAGAGACCCATTTCTGCCTTGGCACCATATCCCCCATCCATCAGCTGCCGCCCTCCCATTAGACTGCTTGGCCTATATCAAGTCTTACGTGAATATTGATTTACTCAAGTTGAACGTTGGGAAAACCGTAACTGCTACCTTCAGCCCCCTGCATGAACTCTTTTTTCCTGCAACTGACTCCAATTTTTCTTCCTTGCTGGTCAGAATGAACCAGGCTGTTTTCAAAAGCAATCTTTGCAATCTTGGTCTCTTGTTTGACATTGAGCTGAGATTTAAAGCTACATCCAGTACCAAGGTTGCTAATTGTTACCCCTTGCCACACTGCTTGTCTACATTGCCACTTCCGCCCTTTCGCCATTACAGCCCTTAGATTTACTCTGTTAATGTCATACTTGGTGATCTAATAAGCTGCTGGCAGTGCATCGCAGCATAAGTGCAGAGAGACGTCCACCTCTGATTTTTACTGCTGACTCAATGAATGTAGATCAAAGAGAGTTCCCATCATTTGCCTACTCTTGGTTGATTGACCCAGGGTCCTACGAAAGAAGGAGTACCAACCCTCCACCCTCTCTGCCCCAGCCCACATCGGGAAAACTGTAGGGTGTGGGCCGTTCCCACTGCTGGTTAAATCCTAGCAACAGTGGAATGGGGCCTTTAAGTGGGTCCACTGGTAGGTGGGCCATCCAATACCACCCCCAGGGCTGGTAAAACTGTGATGGGGGCAGGGGCATGCCACCTGCTGAATTATACATGCCTCCCTCCCTCCCTCCCTCTTCGTCTTCAACCTACCAGTGGAGGAGTATAATGCAGCACAAATCCACCTATAACTGCAGAGAACAGCAAAGAACAGGTAGGGAACAGGCTCATCAGCTTCTTCTGCGATCGCTACAGGAGACAGGACTCCACATCACGTTCCTGACGTTGTCTGATGACTTAGAGAATATTCAGAATAATAATATGACTTATGACTCTTCCCAAATCCACATCAGCCTGCAGGAGAATGCCAGGGGGTGGGCATACAGATACCTGGCGCATTAATAGGCCTGGCAGAGTCCCTTGTCACTGTCAAGGAGCACAGAGCAGCCCAGCTCCAACTTGGCATGGGGTATGCGCGGTAGGGTCACAGAGGGAAGTAATAAGCTGAGTTTACAGTGGATATTCTTTGGTTCTTGGTGGTGGCGACTGTTGCAAGATGAATGTGTTGTGGCTACTGATGGGATGGCCGGCATTCCACCTACAGTAGCTTCTTGGCATGGTCGCACGTCAACTGGATGTTAATGGTATGCTAGCCCTTAACTTGCAAGGCCCTTGGAGCCATGTGTGTGTATTTGATTATACCCTGCTGGCCTGGCCAAGCCACATGCACACTCCTCCTGCTCTTTATTGCCAGTGAGAAAATAATGACATTCCCTCTCCTTCAGATGTTGTTTATGCTGCCTGCGGTTGCCTGGAAGGATATACTGGTAAAAACATTTAGGGCAGTGATCTTGACAGCCACTGGAAGAGCTGCCTTGGCCTGTTGTGCAGCTGCAAGTCAGCTTGTAGGAGGTGGCTTGGTAGAGTGACCACCTCCTTATGAAACGCAGGCACCCCATATACACCTCCTGACAAGTTGGCAGTAGAAGTATTCCCTGAAGATCTTCGGCAGGTAGGGAATTCAATTGAGAGCCACCCCCTCCTTCTGCCTGTGCTCTATTTCAAAGCTCATGTTTCAGCTCAAGAGGAACTGTAACCGTATCCCCCATTAAGCAGATATTCTCCTGACAGACATTCCAACTTTTCTCAACTCTTTGTCAAGATCCAGCACTGCTCCTTTGCAAATCCAAAAGCTTTGCCAGTCTCCCACAATACCACTCAACACAAATCTATTGCGCCAACAAAGGAAGGCCAAGATCACCTCACGTTGAAGTTGGATGGCTATAAATAAGGCAAGTGGGGAGTCCCTCAAGCAGCTGAATGCATGTTCAGCTCAGAGTGATTAACAGGGGGCTTTAACAGAATCTGTGTGGCAGATCATAGAATTATAGAATCCGTATAGTGCTGAAGCAGGTCATTCAGCTCATCGAGTTTGCACCGGCACATGCTCTGATGGAGCACCCTACCTAGGCCCAATCCCCCCGGCCCTATTCCCGTAACCCCACCTAACATTTCGGACAATATCAGCCAATTCACCTAACCTGTACATCTTTGGACTGTGGAAGGAAACCAGCGCACCCGGAGGGTACCCACATAGACACAGGGAGAAAGTGCAAACTCCACACAGACGGTCACCCAAGGTTGGAGTTGAACCCGGGACCCTGGCACTGTGAGGCAGCAGTGCTTGCCACTGTGCCGCCTGTGCAGCAAGTCAACATGAGAGGCTGCTTGACGTCACAATTCACCCACATTGCCTATGTTCCTGTGCACACATGTCATGCCAGTGCTAGCACCCTTACAATTGGGCATGTTTACTGGAAGGAGCATCCGAGCCAACATTATTACAATGTTGGGCTTCTGTGGCATTGGCACTGATAGTACCATGAAGCCCAATTTCATGGCAAATAAGTTTATGCTATATTGGCTATATTCATAAGTTTACTCAACTCCATTCATTTGTGTTTGAGTTAACTATGCATGACAGTTATGGCTCTTTATTTACACCACAAATAATTGGTCCATAAAATATTTTTTGTATTCATGATCTCATCATTGGAAACAGGTGATACTTTGTGAAGGACTCTGTGCTCTAATCTGTACAACAATAAGGATTTAATTTAAAAACCCAATTAAGTAACTGCAGTTTTCTGAAATCTAAGTAACTGATGGCAGACCTTTTGATTCTCCATTGTGCTTTATTACATTCAAAAACGAGGCAGTACTGGGACCCTAACTCACACGAACACAATGAACGGCTGATTTACTGCAGGAGACTCAACCAATCCAACTTTCAGCAAACATTGATCTTGGTGGCTGGAGCTCCACCCTGAAACAGGCGGGGGCCTCATATGTTTCTAAAAATCAGGATCAAATGATGTGGTTGAGAACACAGTAGCAGTTTCACCGCTAATCCACATGGATACCATGAGTTCCTCAATAACTACCCACCCCGAGTCTCAATGTGGACAGCACAAGTCGGGAGGGATTTCCAGCAATATTTAATTGGATACTCAACTAATTAACTGCAATACTGAAAAGGTTTGGGAAAGATTTTGGCTTGTATTAGGTAGTTATTTTTCATTACTTAGATGACACCAAAGCGTTTGGTAGTGATTTCATGACACTGAACTCTTTCTAGACTTCAGGAAAAACATTTTTTTCCTCCCTGGCTTTCCATTTTGGCTAAACTCATTCAAGGATCAGGATGTGAAAAAAGAAAGACTTGCATTTATATCGCACTCTTCGGGGCCACAGGACACCCTGTAGTGCTTTGCATTCAATGAGGAGCAGTCACAACAGGAGGGAGAGGAAATGGGGCTGTAGCTACAGTAACTAAACAGGAGGTAAGCTCCTTAGAATTCTCAGCCTCCCCACATAATGTGACTTCACTTCTCTGAGGAACTGTGCATAAAAAGTGCTGTGCTTCTCCAGGATGGCTATCATGGAGCCATGACACCTCTCATAACTCGTTGTGCGTGATGCGACCATCAATTCACACAAAACCAGGAGTAGAAGTAAACTGTGGCTTTAATGAACTAGAACAGTGCCTGCCTGCGACTGGTCTGTTAGTGGGAGCCGCCTACAGGGCGACTGCTCTTTATACCTCCCCTCAAGGGGTGGAGTCAGGAGTGGAGCCCACACAGGCCCCAGCATGCTACATTACAGGTAATACCATACAATGGTCTATATTGGCCCACATGGGCAACAGCGTAATACAGATAAACATATGGTGAATTGTTACAGCAATACATTTACCACATTCAGCCCCCTGTTAAAAAAAGGAAGTCCGGCAGGGTTGACGGGTTCATAAGTTCAGCCTGTCCAGTGCACGGATTGTGCGCTGTGAACGCCGAAGCTCTGGTGTCACCGCTGGCCGGGGCTTTGAACTCGTCCGTGCTGGCATCGGGAGTGAAGTCGCCAGTGCGGGTACAGACGTGGACTCCGGGAGCGTGTCTTCTGGAGCTTCATTCCTGGGGGTCGGTGAAGGGGGAATGGCAGGCAGGAGGGGGTGCGGGTGCCACGTAGGGGTGGGGATGTTGGTCAGCATAGGTTGGGCGGGGTAAGATGGGTTGACTGTGGTAGTGGAACCTGCGGGTGCCAGGTTCCAGAGGGAGACCTTATACTGTCGGCCGTCGGGGTGTTCGATGTATGCGTACTGGGGGTTGGAGTGTAGGAGCTTGATCCTCTCGGCCAGCGGGTCGGACTTATGACTCCTGACATGCCTGCGGAGCAGGACGGGCCCTGGTGTCTTCAGCCAGGGCGGAAGCGAGGTCCTGAGATGGATTTCCTGGGGAAAACAAATAGGCGGTCATGTGGGGTCTCGTTTGTGGCCGTGCAAAGTAGAGACCTAATAGAGTGGAGCGCGTCGGGGAGGACCTCCTGCCAGTGGGAGACCGGGAGATTCCTAGACCGTAGGGCCAGGAGGACGGTCTTCCGGGCCAGGAGGATGGTCTTCCAGACCGTCGCGTTCTCCCTCTCCACCTGCCCGTTTCCCCTGGGGTTATAACTGGTAGTCCTGCTCGAGGCGATGCCTTTGCTGAGCAGGTACTGACGCAGTTCGTCGCTCATGAATGACGAGCCTCTGTCACTGTGGACGTACGTGCAGAAACCAAACAGGGTGAAGACACTATGGGCGTGATTCTCCGCTCCCCACGCCGTTTTGCGACATGCTGCTTGGAGAATCGCCGGTCGCCGCGATTCTCCGGCCCGGATGGGTCGAGCGGCCTGACGATCCTGACATGTTCACACTGGCGGCAACCACACCTGGTCGCTGCCGGCGTGAACAGCGCGCGACAGGTAAGTGTGGGGCCTGTGGGGGGCGGAGAGGGGATTGAGCACCACGGGCGTGCTCGTGAGGGGACTTACCCGCGATCGGTGCCCACCGATCGTTGGGCCGGCATCTCTAAGAGATGCACTCTTTCCCCTCCGCCACCCCGCAAGATCAAGCCGCCAGGTCTCGCTGGGCAGCGGAGGGGAAGACGGCAACCGCGCATGCACGGGTTGGCGTCGGCCAACCCGCGCATGTGTGGTTGACGTCTCTTAGGTGCTGCCGGCCGCGTCATTCTCGGCATGCTGCCTTGACGCAAGCGTCAAGGCCCGGCGGCCGAGTTTCTCCCAAAGCCACTTCCTAGCCCCCCGGAGTGGGGGGGGGGGGGGGGGGGGGGGGGAGAAAGGGGGGCGAGGAGCGGCCTCCTACGGCGGCGTGAAACACTCTGGGTTTCACGCCGGCATCGGCCGTTGCGGATTTTGCCCTATGTAGGGCTTTAATGACGGTGGCCGCGGTCATGTCGGGGCAAGGGATTACAAAGGGAAGCGGGAGAACTTGTCGATGATGTTCAGGAAATATGTGTTGCGGTTGTTGGAGGGGAGGGGCCCTTTGAAAACGATGCTGAGGCGCTCAAAGGACAGGGATGCCTTTACCCGGGAGTTATAACCCCAGGGGAAACGGGCAGGTGGAGAGGGAGAACGCGATGGTCTGGAAGACCGTCCTCCTGGCCCTACGGTCTAGGAATCTCCGGTCTCCCACTGGCAGGAGGTCCTCCCTGACGCACTCCACTCTATTAGGTCCCTACTTTGCACGGCCACAAACGAGACCCCTTATGGGCCTTATCCGGTCGATAGAAGTGCGGCTTGCACTCAGTGGAGTAGGGCAGGTTGCGGGCTTTGATGTAGTGGAGAAGCCGGGTGACCCCCGGGTGGCAGACGTCATTGTGGATAGCCCGGAGTCCGGTCGTCTTGCCGCGGGACAGGGCATCAGGGGGCTCGTTGAGCTTCCCAGGGCGGTATACTATATCATAATTATAGGTGGAGAGTTCGATCCTCCACCTCAAGATCTTACCATTCTTGATTTTGCCCAGTTGCGTATTGTCAAACATGAAGGCTACCAATCATTGGTCAGTGACGAGGGTAAACCTCCTACCAGCGACGTAGTGCCTTCAGTGCCGCATGGCTTCCACGATGGCTTGGGCCTCCTTTTCAATTGAGGAGTGTTGAATTTCGGAAGTGGTGAGGGTTTGTGAAAATAACGCTACGGGCCTGCCTGCCTGATTGAGGGTAGCGGCGAGGGCGACCTCTGATGCGTCGCTCTCCACCTGGAAGGGGACGGACTCGTCCACCACATGCATCGCGGCTTTGGCGATATCTGCTTTGATGCAGCCGGAGGCCTGGCGAGCCTCGGCCGCCAGTGGGAAGATGGTGGCTTTGATTAGTGGGCAGGCTTTGTCCGCATAGTTGGGGACCCACTGGGTGTAACATTAAAAGAACCCGAGGCACCTTTTCAGGGCCTTGGGGCAGTGGAGAATGGGGATTTGCAGAAGGGGGTGCAAACGGTCGGGGTTGGGTCCTAGGACCCCGTTTTCCAATACGTAGCCGAGGATGGCTAGTCTGGTCGTGCGGAAAGCGCATTTCTCCTTGTTGTAAGTGAGGTTAAGGGTTCGAGCAGTTTGGAGAAATCTCTGGAGGTTGGCATCGTGGTCCTGCTGATCATGGCCGCAGATGGTGACGTTGTCCAAGTACGGAAATGTGGCTCGCAACCCGTACTGGTCCACCATTCGGTCCATCGTTCTTTGGAAAACCGAGACCGCATTCGTGACACCAAAGGGGACCCGGAGGAAGTGGAAGAGGTGGCCGTCTGCCTCAAAAGCCGTGTAGTGGCGGTCCTCCGGGCGGATTGTGAGCTGGTGGTACGCAGACTTCAGATCCACCTTGGAGAACACCCGGTAGTGTGCGATCTGGTTAACCATGTCTGCGATCCGGGGAAGGGGGTACGCATCGAGGTGCGTGTACCGGTTTATGGTTTGGCTGTAATCTACAACCATCCGGTTCTTTTCCCCGGTCCGGATGACCACCACCTGGACTCTCCAGGGCTATTGCTGGTCTTGATGATCCCCTCCCGCAAGAGTCGCTGGACCTCGGACCTGATAAAAGTCCTGTCCTGGATACTGTACCGCCTGCTTCTGGTGGCGACTGGTTTGCAGTCGGCGGTGAGATTTGCGAAGAGCTGGGGAGGGTCAACCTTTAGGGTCGCGAGGCTACATACGGTGAGTGGGGGTAGGGGCCCGCCGAACTTCAGGGTGAGGTTCCTGAGGTTACATTGGAAATCTAGTCCCAATAGAAGAGGAGCGCAGAGGTCGGGGAGTACAGATAATTTAAAGTTGACGTACTCGGCGCCCTGTGTGGCGGGGGTTGCGGTAATACACCCCCGGACCTGCACCGAGTGCGACCCAGAGCGAGAGAGATGGTTTGATACGCCAGGAAGATTGGGAGCGAGCAGCGCCTTACCATGTCCAGATGAATGAAGCTCTCTGTGCTCCCGGAGTCAAAGAGGTAGGGCGTTTCGTGTCCGTTTACCCGGACGGTCATCATAGAGCTCCGGAGGTGTTTGGGTCGTGACTGGTCAAGGGTGACCGCGCTGAGTTGCAGATAGCCGGCGTGGTCGGAGGTGCTGGGGTGGTCCCAAGATGGCTGCCCCCGTTGGTTGCACGTGTCGGGTGGTGTTGCAGATGGCGGCCAAGATAGCGGCCCCCATTGGTCGCACGTGTCGGGCGGCGAGGAAGATGGCGTCCAAGATGGCAGCCCCCATGAATCGCACGTGGCAGGCCACGTGGGCGAGGATGGTCAAAATGGCGGACCCCGCGAGTTGCACATGTTGTGCTGGCTTGGAGATGGCTGCCTGCACGGACAACACGAGGCCGATGACACGTCCGGGGAAGGCGGAGTCGGCAGACACGTGCCACACTGCGGGATCTGCGGGTCTGTGAGTCCGAGGGTCGGGCCTGCGAGTTTTTGGACCTGGCTGGGCAAACTTTAGCAAAATGTCCTTTTCTCCCGCAGTCACTGCAGTTCACGTTCCGGGCCGGGCAGCGTTGCTTGGGTTGTTGAGGCTGGCTGCAGAAATAACAGGGTAGGCCCCCATGGTGAGCGTGCTGCCGCGCGGCACAGGCCTGGGTTATTCTTTGGTCGGGGGTCCACGAGGGAGTCACGTGATCGGACTGGAATGCTACTTCCAAAGAGAAGACTAATTTTACCGTCTCTTCCAGGTCTAGGGCACCTTTTTTGAGTAGGCGCTCACGTAGTTGGACCTGACTCCAGCCACGTAGGTGTCCCGGATGGCGAGGTCTATATGTTGAGTGGCGGTAATGACCTGGTAATTGCAGCTTCGAGCAAGGACTTTGAGGTCACGTAAGTACTCTTCCAGCGATTCCCAGGGCGCTGGGGGCGAGTGGTGAGGAGGTGCCGCGCGTATACCTCGTTCACGGGCCTTATGTAGAGGTGCTCTAGCATCGCGAGGGCGTCTGCGTGGGTGGAGGCTTCCTCGAGTTGAACAGAGATTCGATGACTCACCTGTGCGTGGAGGAGACTCAGCTTCTGTTCGTCGGAGGTGGAAGGCGAGGAGGAGGCGGCGAGGTAGACCTGGAAACAGCGGAGCCAGTGCGAAAAAATCTCTTTCGCCTCCGCGGCCTGCGGATCGAGTTCCAGTCGGTCAGGTTTGAGGGCCGATTCCATAGTGGCGTTGTAGTTGATTAAATTGATGCGTCCATCAATTCACATGAAACCAGGAGTAGAAGTGAACTGTGGCTTTAATCAACTAGAACAGTGCCTGCCTGCGACTGGTCTGTTAGTGTGAGCTGCCTACAGGGCGACTGCTCTTTATACCTCCCCTCAAGGGGTGGAGTCAGGGGTGGAGCCCACACAGGCACCAGCATGCTACATTACAGGTAATACCATACAATGGTCTATAGGTGGAGCCCACATGGGTAATACAGATAAACATATGGTGAATTGTTACAGCAATACATTCACCACAGTGCGGCCATTGCAACTGGCATGTGGTCACTAGTATCTCAGAAAGCAGCATTGTGATCTTTCTTGGCAAATTCAATAGGTGGTAGAGTTTGAGGGTTTGGAAGGTGCTGGTGACGGAGCCTTGGTGAGTTGCTGCAATTCATCTTGTAGATGGTACACACGGCTGCTCTGTGAATTGGTGGTGGAGGGAGTGAGGTTTAAGATTGTAGTTGGAGTGCCAATTAAGGGGACTGTTCCAGGGTCCAAGGTTCGATTCCCGGCTTGGGTCACTGTGCTGTCTTCACGTTCACCCTGTGTCTGCGTGGGTACCCTCCGGGTGCTCCGGTTTCCTCCCACAGTCCAAAGATGTGCAGGTTAGGTGGATTGGTCATGATAAATTGCCCATAGTGTTCAAAAAGGTTAAGTGGGGATACTGGGTTACGGGGATAACCTGGAGGCGTGGGCCTAGGTAGGGTCCTCTTTCCAAGGGCCGGTGCAGACACGGTGGGCCGAATGGCCTCCTTCTGCACTGTAAATTCTATGATTCTATGAGTGAATCAAATTAACTAAAGGCTGGTATATTGAGGAGGCTGAAATGAATCATCCACTCGGCACCTCTGGCTGCAGATGTTTGCAAATGTTTCAGCTTTGTCTTTTGCACTGATTTGCTGGGCTCCTTCATCATTGACGATGGGGATAGTTGTGGTGCCCCCTCTTCCTGTCAGTTGTTTAATTGTCCACCACCATCCACGACTGGATTTGGCAGAGCGATGATCCGATCTATTGGTTATTCGATCGCTTAGGTCTTCTATTGCAAACTGCTTCCACTGTTTGGCATGCATGTAGTCCTGTGTTGTAGTTTCACTGCGTGGCACCTCAATTTTAGGTATGCCTGGCACTGATCCTGGCCTGCCTTCCTGCACCCTTCATTGAACCTGTGTTGATCCCCTGGCTTGATGGTAATGGTAGAGTGGGGTATAAGCTGAACCATGAGCTTACAGACTCTGGCTAAGTACACTTCTGCTGCTGCTAATGGTAGAGTGGCTGATGGTTGCCCAGTCCTGATTTGCTAGATCTGTTCTGAACTTGTCCCATTTAGCACAGTGGCAGTGTGGCAGTGCTCCACAGCACAATGCAGGGTGCCCACAATGTAAAGATAGGTATTTGTCTCCATAAGGACTGTGTGGTGGTCACTCCTACCAAAACTCTCAAGGATAAATGCATCTGCGACTTGAGGTAAATTGGTGAGGATGAGGTCAGGTAGGTTTTTCCCTCCTGTTGATTCCCTCACCACCTTCCATAGCCCCAGCCCAGCAACTATATCCTTTGGGGCTCTCAGCAGTGGTGGTATTGAGCTATTCAGACATTGAAGTACCCCCAACAAAAGCACATTGTATGCCCTTGCCACCCTCAATGCTTTTTCCACGTGGTGTTTGACATGGAGGAATTCTGATTCATCGGGTGAGGTAGGGGGAGGGAGTAGAGAGGTGGGGGTGGTTTTGGATAGTTAGACGACCCTCCATGGGGAACAGAGCCAATGTTAATGATTCTCAGAGCAATTCTCTGTTGACTGCATTCCTCTGTACCTCTGGTGGGTTTGAGACATTGCCTGCAAGATATGATTCTGTGAGTATGACCTGGGCCTGTTGTTACTTAGTCTGTGGGACAGGTGTCCCAGTTTTGGCACACGCTCCCTGATGTTAGCTACAAGGACTTTGCATTATCGACAGGGCTGAGATCTCTTTATTGTTTCCGATTACTACGTCAATGTCACTTGACCAGCTGGTTTTATTTCTTATAGACTTTTCTGTGGCTGTTTGATACAACAGAGTAGTTGGCATGCCATTAAAATTGCATATGTTGGCGAGGGCTGATCAGGTACTGAAGGCAAAATTCTTTCCCTGATGCACATTGGTGAACCAGATGGATTTTTGTGATAATGGTTTCATAGTCATCATTACTGTGACCAGTTTTTAAATTCCAGATTTATTCCATTTAGTATTTTTTATCAGGATATGGGGATCACTGGCAGCGATCTTGTGGCTGCATTGCGCCTGACACATCCGGCTATGCCAGGGGAATTGAGGGAAAGCCCCTAAGTGGACTTCATGCAGGGCACCAAACGGAGCTCCCAGCAAACGGCACATAACATATTCCTGTCAATGCTCCCTGATCCCTTGGAACTCTGGCAGTGCCAATGTGGTGCTAGGTTGGCACTGCCTGGGTGTCAAGGCGCACTGCCAGGGTGCCAGAGTGCCAGGGTACTAAGGGCACTGCCAAGGATTGGGGCCTGAGAGGGGGCATGACCATGAAAGGGAGGATGGGGGGTTATAAAGCTGTGGCGACCCGAAGTGGGGGCATGAAGGGGGGAGCATGTAGGGGTTGTACTTCAGTGACCCCATAGCACGGTGTTGGTCACTTGGGGGTGGCGGTGGACACAGATACCAATGATGGGGGGGTGGGGGGGGTCTCTGCCAGTGAGTAGGGTGTGGTGGGTTGTCTGCCCTTTTTAAAGGGTGCCCCAATCGCCGAGAAGCCAGTCTTGCTGGTGTGTTTGGTCCTCACTCCAAAAGTTGTACTCAGAGTGGAACAGCTCAGTGAGAATTTGCCGGCACCATTTGCACTGGTTTTCCTGCCCAAAATTACACTTTGTCATTTGTTGGGAAAATGCTGCCACTGGCTAGGCAAGCATTTTTACTGCTAATCCCTAATTCCACCAGCTGGTGAATAATGGTGGGATTTGAACCCATGTCCACCATAGAGAAGGACCTCCAGAAAGATGAGGGTGAAAACACTGGTGATACAGGGTAGTGAGGAAGCGGGAGGGCAGAGCTCTAGCAGCAGTTCACCGAATCGTATTAAGTCGGAACAATCCCTGCTCCTCTGCATTAATATCAAACACATCTGTCGGTCCTCCCTCCCTCAAGTAAACTGCAAGGGTCCGATGACCAATCTTGACATTCTTATCAACTAACATTGTAAGATCATCAGTTGATAACAAGTCTAATTGACCTTTAATTGTTATTTTAATTATGGCAGGGAAGCTTCCGATTTCAGCACCTGTCCATGTGGCATATCCTGTGGCCTGCTTGGTGATGGGCAGGAAAATGGTCCGGCAGAACCACCTGATATATTTTACACGCATGCAGCCAAAAATACACCTCATGGTTAAATCTAGTCCATGATCTTATTGAATTGCGGACCAGGCTCAAGGGGCTGAATGGACTTCTCCTGCTCCTATTTCTTACGTTCCTACTAGCAAAGGAACTACACTTGATATAGGCACGAATAAATTTGATTCTAGGATCCTGCAGTTTGAGTATTAAATAAGGTACTGCAATAATTCAGAGTTCTTTAGATATGCACACAGAAAGGTATACATACAGCCATCATCAGGTCTCTAAGCCATCTGAATAATTCACATGTAGGCCACCTGGCATTGTTTACACTAATATGTGAAAGATCTAATCATGAATGATTACAAAAATACATTTAAAAAACGTTCAGTTAAACCCTTTTCGCAGATTAGGAGCTTTGGAAATTGGACTGCTCTGTCTCATCAGGTGGCAACAATCCCACTTTTGGCAGTGAGGACCTGTGATGCTTCACCACCTGTTGGGAAGATTATGCTTCCACTTACGGGATTATTCCTTCTGTGCCCTTCCTTTCAATGGTCTGCCCTTCTCCAACTGGTAAATGCTGCTAATTGCTTCTAATCAAAGGTCACCGCTCGGTGCAGCCTTTCAGAAACCAAGAATGAATTACGATCCTGGGAGGTACTGGCATTGCAAATAAGCCTTCAAATAACATATGTCTTTTCTTAATTTTAGATAAACTGTTTGTAGCTGATTTTTTTTTGTATGGTACTGGTTAATGCCCAGTGGTACATTCTCTCATGTCAAAGTGGCAGACATACGGTAAGCATTAGGAATGTAACTTTACAGAGACATCTGTGCAGTAAAGGGGAGAAGGTGAAGCAAGAGTTCAATTTTCAGTGACGAATATCCATAATCCATTCAATATAATTCAGCCCGCTCAAACAGAAATGCGAGGACAAACACGGTAGTGTAGGTGCTGAAGATTTGAAATAAAAGCAGAAAGTGCTGGAAAAGCTCAGCATGTCCAACAGTATCTGTGGGGGAACAAACCGAGTTAATGGGTCGAATTTCCTGGCCACATCATGGCAGGGGTGGGGCCCGAAAATGTGGCAAGAATTTGAAAAGTCCATGAACTTCGGTGGGACCAGAAGATCTCTCTGGCAGGAAGGCCTGTAAGATTCCATGCAATGTTTTGCAACCAATATGACTCCTTCAGAACACCAAAACAGAAATGCAGTAGAAATGATTTAAATTTCTCTCCATTTATCCTCAAAACTGAGAAAGGAGATCATCATTTGCTGCTACAGCTGATGTGTTCCCAAGACTGCAGCACCTATACCAGCCGCGATTTACCCAACCTTCATGGCTGCCTGCATTCTGGTAATTTGTCCCTGCGTATCCTCAGCTCAGACTCTCATACATCAAAAGAATTACCCCAATATTAGCTAGATTTACTCAATCCAAACCACAGCTAATAATGTTTTGTGGATTGTGTCTTTCCAGTGTTAACTATCTTGCTCAATGACAATGCAACTTTTTCACGAGTAATCAATGTGATCTCATTGAGTTGGCGCTCCCTGTTGTACTGAAAGCACGGGCAAACATTTGGAAGAGTTAAGACATTCTGGTATTTGACAAGCCCATATGTAAGATTCATGGGTTTTCCACAAAAGTTGACAGTGAAGAGCCTCATTTGACTGACAGATATTTTAGATAGATCCGTCAATAATTAATTTCCAGCAACAGGATGAAGTCCAAAACTCTATCACAGAGGAAATCTCATCAAAACAGAGGATGAGATTCCCAGGCCTCCCCGCATGTTCCTTGGCAATGGGAGGCAGCCCGCATGGGCCAATGGCGGGATATTCTGGTCCCACTGCTGTCATATGGGATTTCCCATTGAATACACGCCATGCTGCCAGGAAACTACAGCATGTGTGCACTATCGGCGGGACCAGACAATCTCGTCAGCTTGAACAGCCGGAAGATCATGCCCAAGGTATATGATTACATAATTCCACAGGCTTACTTAGGGGTGAACCTTGTTCTGCAGGATCAACTGGACATTGATGGAGATCCTTTCTACCATAATCAATGAAGAGAAGATCAAAGTCGGGCTATTCATTACATTGCATCTTGTAGTGATCTGTACATCTGTACATACATCTGCACATACACCAGGGACTGCAGCACAGATGTAACAGCCACAACATCACTAGAGGGCAGCATCAGAGACGGGTATAAAGGGTCCAGCTCAAGGGAGGATCCGCCTCTTTCAAAAGCACAGAGCTAGTGAGCAGCAGCAGCAGCACAGAGACAGCTCAGCTTAGGCAGCTTACCTTAGCGTCACTGGTCATACCTCTTGACTGCATTATATCTAGTTAAGCTCTGGAAACAGAACAAACCCACTGAATAAAGTATTTCTGTTAACTGGAAGTCTACAATCTTTTTTCAGACTTAGTGAATAACATATGGTGCCAGGAGTGATTTTAGAAAGCTAGCTAGACACCAGCAAGAGAAGAAAAACTTAAACCAGATATTTGACTGTGGAAGACTTCGCGACAAATGGTTCCTCGACGACTAACTGATTCGATGGAACTTGTTGGAACTCCATGGCGGCTGGAAACAACTGGTAATTTAAGTTATAACTTGAAAATGTTTGAACAGATGTTCCAAATATTTATCACAGCTAATGATTTAAGCACTGCCTCTGACGCAATGAAATAGCCCTACTGCTCTCAACAGGAGGGCATGAAGCTAGAGAAATCTATAATTGCTTTAATTACTTAGCAGGTGAAGACAAATCCAAAGTAGAAATCATACTCAAAAAATTTGCTAAACGCTGTAACAGTCAGGCTGGTGAGATGCTGGAAAGATTTAACTCTTGTCAGAGAAACGGAGGGCCCATCTCTGATTTTATTACAAATCTCAAGTTAATACCACAAGGCTATGATTATGCTGATTTCAGAGACACTGTGATAATGCATCAATTAATTTCTGGACTATCTGATAAAAATTTGAGGGAAGAACTTTCACAATATTAAGTATCTAACCCTCTAAATCGCTGTACAAAAATGCCTTGCTTATCAGTCTTTACAAACACAGAATCAGTGTCTAGAAAAAAACATTGTAAAAAAAGGCGTCAAAACTTACCACGAGGCGGACACACGGTTGAAACAGAAGAAGATGGAAGTTCTGAGCAGCAGCCACCTTGATGAAGGAGCCGCACATGCGCAGTTGTGCCAAGAGCGCATAGTGAAGGAAACTCGAATTGCGCATGCGTAATCGAGTCCTGCACATGACGTCACTAACTTCATGATGTCAGATGACCAGGACCACGCCCACTTAAAAGGGAAATACACGAAAATGAACAGAAAGAAATTTAAAGCCACAACACCCAATTTTCTTGCCTCAAAAGACAGAACAATGCCCGAACTTACACCAGCAGTTAAAAATAACTTTCACAACACCCTGGAACAACAGTTAGCACCCCACTAGAAGATGATATGGTCCTTGTAGACTACAACTCAGACGAAGGTTTCATCTTGGGAGATGGCTACCCCAGTACCAAATCCGAATCGCAACTAGAGGTGTTGTACCGAGAAGACCCCGACGATGAGTTCTTCGGATTGGGGAATCTTCAGCCCAGCATATATGACATCCGACTCGTGAGTGCAGGATTATGCTGCGTCCTGATGCCAAGAAGCAGAGAGTGGTCCATGCACCACGAAGGGTCCCAGCCTCCACACAAGATGATAATTTGTTCATTGAACATGAAGAGAACGATCACAACTCTGAAACAAAAAACGATGATTTGTCTATCGAATAATACACACAATACTGCTCAGACATCGCTGAGTTATTCGGAGATCCTGATCACAGCATCAGCAACACGGTTGAACAGCTCAATACGACTCTTCTCATGGTAGGTGAATTCAACACCATGACGCCACGGCAGATCGCCGATACATTGGATGACTGCAATACCCAAGACGAAGACGATGCCACACAGAGAGCACAGAACGACGCCATTGAGAGAGCACAGATCGACTCTACAGCGAGAACACTGCATGACTCCACAATGAGAGCGATGACAGACTCCACAGAGAGAGCAATGACAAACTCCATAGAGAGAGCGATGAAGGACTCCACAGAGAGAGCGATGACACACTCCACAGAGAGAGTGATGAAGGACTCCACAAAGAGAGTGACACAAGCCTCCACAAAGAGAGTGACTCAAGCCTCCACAAAGAAAGTGACGCAAGCCTCCACAGACAGTTCGGTGACAGACTCAAAAATGGAAGCAAGCAAACACTCCATAGCGAATGCCATGCATGTACAAGACTATGAAGATCTATCGAGCTTATTTGAGCCACCAGAAGAGGAGCACCAAGAGTCCAGAGAGACCACGTCAATAGAAATCCTGAAGGTTTTGACTCCCGAAGAGGAGCACCAAGAGTCCAGAGAGACCATGTCAATAGAAATCTTGGAGATTTTGACTCCAGAAAAGGAGCACCACAACCCACAACAAAATGAAATCGTGAAGATTTTGACTCCAGAAAAGGAGCATAAAGAGATCACACATGATTCAAATTAACCTGAGATGACTCTAAAAGAGGAGCACCAAGAAATCAATGATAATTCAAGTGACCCTGAAATGACTCCCAAGGAGGAGTGCCAAGAACTCAATGACAATTCAAGTGAACCAGAAATGACTCTAGAAGCGGAGTATCAAGTAAGCAAAGAAGAGGAATCGAATCCACCACAAATGGCTGATGTCACTAAAGTCAATGCAACATCAGATCATTCTCACAATTCTCAAGAAGATACGCTCAATGTAGCAGAGACCACAAAGGACACTGACACCAATAACTGTGACAATGACTCAAATCATCCACATGGCACACTCTTTGAAAGCAACAAGAACAAGAAAAAATGCAAGAATCACATCAGAAACAAGGACAACAACAGCAACAACAAAAACAACATGCAGCGCAACAAGAACGACAAAAGCAACATGAAGCATCCCCGGAACAACAAGCACGACAAGAAAAAGATCAAGAATAAAAGCGAAAACAACGAAAACAGAATCAACAAGCGCGCCAAAAAGAACAACAAGAATGACAACAACAAGAATGACAACAACAAGAACGCCAAAGCAAACAACCAAGACAGAAACAACACAAACAACACCAATGAAACAACAACCTGTACAACATGGTACAACTCTGCACGTGAAGGACAATGCTACAGCACACTGCGAAACAGTGACAAGACTACAAACATGCCATGGCATGATAAAGACTCTCACGACTTCACATCTGCTCCAGAACAAACAAGCAAAACAGCTTTCATGAACGATGACATACAGAATCAATACCACAAACACAAGAAAAAGTCGAGGTCAGATAATGGTGCGACACAGAATCACTACCCGCAATCAAATGGAACAGGGGAAAAAGGTGTCCACATCATTAAACGACTCATCAGCAAAGCAGCCGAGTCACGTTCCGACATCAACCTTGCTCTGTTGTCGTACCGACCAACCACATTGAGCTCAGGACTGTCGCCAGCGCAAATGCTCTTCGGCAGAGACATCCGGACAACACTACCGGCAAAGTAACTCCGAGACCCTGGCAACGCACCGGTTCTCGATGACATGCGGGCACTATGCTCCAAACAAAAACTATACCACGATCAACATGCGATCCCACTCAAGCCACTGACAATAGGTGACACCATCAGAATCAGGGACCCAGAGGGCGGATGGTCTGAGTCAGCCACGGTGATCAGGCAGGAGGCACCGCGGTCCTACATTGTCAAATCGTCTGCGGGAGTACTTGTTCTCCGTAACCGCCGGGATCTATTCGAGATTCGACCGACAATGCCAGTATTTCCCACACTGGACGTGACCGAGTTCATTTGACCACAGGACGTTCCTCGCCACACAACGCCAGACAGTACTCTTGATGCCATCAAACCATAATCCCTACTACCACCGTTAAGACACTCCAGCAGAAGCCGTAAGGCACCCGACCGGCTAGATTTGTGATGACTCTTCAACACACGCACAAGATGAATATGGACATTTCTCACAATGGACTCACAACACAGTTAATTGTTTCTGTATTACTTTTATCATTTTCACAGTGTACAGATTTACATATTCTCACCACTTGTTAAGTATAGTTTTCTTGAGGCCAGTCTAGAAAACATGTCCAATAAAAGGGGGGGGGGATGTAGTGATCTGTACATACACCAAGGACTGCAGACAGATGTAAGAGCCACAGCATCACTATGAAATGAAATGAAAATTGCTTATTGTCATGAGTAGGCTTCAAATGAAGCTACATTCCGGTGCCTGTTCGGGGAGGCTGTTACGGGAATCGAAAGGTGCTGCTGGCCTGTTTGGTCTGCTTTCAAAGCCAGCGATTTAGCCATGTGCTAAACAGCCCCTAGAGGGCAGCATCAGAGACGGGTATACAGGGTCGAGCCCAAAGGAGGATCCGCCTCTTTGAGAAGCACAGGGCTAGGGAGCAGCAGCAGCAGACAGAGACAGCTCAGCATAGGCAGTTTACCTTAGCGTCACTGGTCATACCTCTTGACTGTATTATATCTAGTTAAGCTCTGGAAACAGAACAAACTCACTGAATAAATTTGCGTTAACTGGAAGTCTACAATCTTTATTCAGACTTTGAGAATAACATACATCTCATCTCTGGCACCATTTTCTTTAAGTCTCTCTAAATCCTTCTGCTTCTTTCTCTAAAGAGTTTAGAGCGATCCCTTTTTGACCAAGCCTTTGTTCAGATTTATGAACTGCTTGCCTCCCTCGAAGAAAAGTTGGTTCTGAATTGCCGCAGAAGACGGTCGTCACAGGGAACCCACGTCACAGGACAGGAATCACAGCAGGCCGTCTCCACTCCTGATGTACCATCTGGGGATACACCTAGGCATAGTATTAAGGCCCGTAAGGCCAAAAAATTAGACAGCAATTAAGGTGGTATGGGTGCAGGGCACAGTATAGCAATAGGGGCACAAATCTGTATATATGTTTCCACATTTAAAAAATGTGCACAACGTTACTACCTGCCTCGATGTTCTGTTAAAAAGGTGTGAAGGGTGAGATGGTCTGGGCTGGCCGCAGAGGGGACGCTGAGGGTGGGGGGGATAGGGCGGATGTTGGGTGTAGGCTTGGCCCAGAGACTGCAGTTCAGCCAGCACTCATCGCTCACGTTTCCCACCCCACCGCCCAGATGCAATACAATGAGGAAAAGTGTTAGGTTGTGCACTTTGGCAGGAAGAAAAGAGGCATAGACTATTTCGTAAATGGAAAAAGGCCTTGGAAATCTGAGGCCATAAGGGAATTAGGAGTCCTGGTTCAAGGTTTTCTTAATTTTAACGTGCAGGTTCAGTTGGCAGTTAGGAAGGCAAATACAATGCTAGTATTCTTTTCAAGAGGATTAGAATACAAGAACAGGGATGTACGTCTGAGGCTGTTTAAGGCTGCGGTCAGATCCCATTTGGAGTATTGTGAGCAGTTTTGGGACCCATATCTAAGGAAGGATGTGCTGGCCTAGAGGATCCAGAGGAGGTTCACAAGGATGATCCCTGGAATGATGAGCCCGTCATATGCGGTATGGTTGCAGACTCTGGGTCTGTACTCGATGGAATTTAGAAGGATGAGGGGGGCATCTTATTGAAACTTACAGGATACTGAGAGGCCTGGATAGAGTGAACATGGAGAGGATGTTTCCTCTTGTAGGAAAAACTAGACGGCCTCAGACTGAACGGATGATCTTTTAAAACTGAGATGAGGAGGAATTTCTTCAGCCAGAGGGTGGTGAATCTATGGAATTTATTGCTGAGAAGGCTGTAGAGGCCAAGTCACTGAGTGTCTTTTTGACAGAGATAGATATGTTTTTGATTAATAAGGGAATCACGGGTTACGGGGAGAAGGCAGGAGAATGGGGCTGAGAAACATATCAGCCACGATCGAATGGCAGAGCCGTCTCGATGGGCTGAATGGCCTAATTCTGCCCCCATATCTTATCGTCTGATGCACGATCAATTACACAAAGACAAGAGTGGGATGCAATCGAGGCTTTATTACGCTAAGATGTGTGGCCTCCTACAGCAGCTGGCGAAATGGCTGCTGTACGGGGAGCACACATATTTATACTCCGCCTACTGGGTGGAGCCAGCAGGCAGGGAACTATCCCCGTACCTGTAGAACAGGGCCCTACCACAAAACACCTGCACCGACATCCTCTATATACAATATATACACAGTGTTGACTACCACATTCACCCCCTGTTAAGATTGAGTCTGGCGGGGGTGGTGAGAACTATATGCAGGTAGACTTTTCAAAGTACAGAGAGCAAAAAAAATTGAGTCCAGCGGGGTGGAGGGGAAAATTATGTACCGAGGGATGGTGTTTTAAAAGTCCAGGTCATGTTACAGATTGAGTCGGTCCGGAGCCTTGATCTGTTGTCTGGAGTGCCGCAGTGCTGGTGGTGATTCCGGTGTTGGTTTGGTCTTCGGTGACTCCGGGAGAGTGTCGAAATCCTCTTCATCCTCGGGTGTGGGCCAGGGGAGAACAGACTGCCCCAGGGTGGGGGCTGCGGTGGGGTGCGCCGGGCGAGGGGAGGGTGGCGCCGGGTCCGAGAGGGGGGGGGGAGGTGTGGGAACCAGCTGTTGCCAGGTCCCCGAGGGAGACAGTATCTTGGCGGCCATCGGGGTACGCTACGTAGGTGTACTGTGGGTTGGCGTGAAGTAGCTGTACCCTCTCAACCAACGAGTCCGCCTTGTGGAGTTGTACATGCTTACGGAGTACGGGTCCTGGAGCTGCGAGCCAAGTCGGGAGCGACACCCCGGAGGTGGACTTCCTAGGGAAGGCAAAGAGATGTTCATGGGGAGTTTCATTAATCGCGGTGCACAGGAGCGACCGAATGGAATGCAGGGCGTCGGGAAGGACCACCTGCCAGCGGGAGGCTGGGAGATTTCTGGACCATACAGCCAGCTGGACGGCCCTTCAGACCCTCCCATTCTCCCTCTCCACGTGTCCGCTTCCCCGGGGGGGTTATAGCTGGTCATCCTCCTCGAGGCAATGGCCCTTTTAGCAGGAATTGACGCAGCTCATCGCTCATGAATGAGGATCCCCAGTCGCTGTGGACGTAGGCGGGGAAGCCGAACAGAGTGAAGATGGTGTTGAGGGCCTTGATGACTGTGGCAGATGTCATGTCGGGGCATGGGATGGCGAAGGGGAATCTGGAATACTCATCGACCACACTGAGGAAGTACGTGTTTCGGTCGATGGAGGGAAGGGACCCTTTGAAGTCCACGCTGAGGCATTCAAAGGGGTGGGAGGCCTTCACTAAGCGCGCACGGTCTGGCCGATAGAAGTGCAGTTTGCACTCTGTGCAGACCTGGCAGTCCCTGGTGATAGCCCTGACTTCCTCGATGGAGTAGGGCAGATTGCGAGCCGTGATGAAATGGCAAAAACATGTGACCGCCGGGTGACAGAGGTTATCGTGCAGAGTCCGGAGACGGTCCACTTGTGCGCTGGCACATGTACCTCGGGATAGGGCATCGGGGGTCTTGTTGAGCTTACCGGGGCGATACACAATCTCGTAGTTGTAGGTGGAGAGCTTGATCCTCCACCTCAAGATTTTATCGCTTTTGATCTTGCTCCGCTGTGTGTCGTTGAACATGAAGGCTACCGACCGTTGGTCAGTGAGGAGAGTGAATCTCCTGCCGGCCAGGGAATGCCTCCAATGCCGCACAGCTTCAACAATGGCTTGGGCCTCTTTTTCGATGGAGGAATGCCGAATTTCGGAGGCATGTAGGGTTCATGAGAAAAATGCCACGGGCTTGCATGCCTGGTTGAGGGTGGCGGCTAGAGCGACTTCTGATGCGTCGCTCTGGACTTGAAATGGTAACGTCTCGTCGACTGCATGCATCGCAGCCTTGGCAATGTCAGCCTTAATACGGTTGATGGCCTGGTGAGCCTCGGCCGTCAGGGGAAACAGAGTGAATTGAATGAGTGGACGGGCCTTGTCCGCATAGTTTGGGACCCACTGGGAGTAATAAGAGAAGAACTCCAGGCATCGTTTGAGGGTGTTGGGGCAGTGGGGGAGGTGGAGTTCCATGAGGGGGTGCATGCAGTTGGGATCAGGCCCCAGAACTCCGTTCTGGACCACATAGCTGAGGATGGCTAAGCGGTTCGTGCTGAATACGCACTTCTCCTTATTATAAGTTAGGTTGAGGAGAGTGGCGGTGTGGAGAAATTTGGCGAGGTTGGCGTCATGGTCCTGCTGATCATGGCTGCAGATAGTGACATTGTCCAGGTCTGGGAAGCTGGCCCGCAGTCTGTACCGATCAACCATTCGGTCCATTTCCCGTTGGAGAACCGAGACCCCATTGGTGACGCCAAAGGGAACCCTGAGAAAGTGGTAAAGGTGGCCATCTGCTTCGAAGGCAGTGTATGGGCGGTCCGCCTTATGATGGGGAGCTGGTGGTAGGCGGATTTCAGGTCCACAGTTGAGAGGGCCCGGTACTATGCAATCTGATTGACCATATCAGATATGTGTGGGAGGGGGTACGCATCGAGCTGCGTGTACCTGTTGATGGTCTGGCTGTAGTTCACGACCATCCTGTGTTTCTCCCCAGTTTTCACCACTACCACTTGGGCTCTCCAGGGGCTGTTGCTGGCCTCGATAATGCCTTCCCGAAGCAGTCGCTGGACTTCGGACCTGATGAAGGTTCTGTACTGGGCACTGTACCATCTGCTCCTGGTGGCGACAGGTTTGCAATCCAGAGTTAAGTTTGCAAATAGGGAAGGTGGGCCGACCTTAAGGGTCGCAAGGTTGCAAACGGTAAGGGGTGGTAGGGTTTTCAGGGTTAGGCTCTGGAAGTTGCACTGGAAGTTCAAGCCGAGTAGCAAGGCAGCGCAGAGGTTGGGAAGGACGTGGGGCGGAAGCCGCTGAACCCCACATCCTGGTCAGTGAGAGTGGCTATGCAGTACCCCTGGATCGCCACAGAGTGGGACCCGGAGGCCAGGGAGATTCTCTGGTTGGCGGGGTGTACCGCGAGGGAGCAGCGCCTTACTGTATCGGGATGAATGAAGCTCCCAGAATCCAGCAGACAGGAGATCTCGTGCCCATCGATTTTCATGTTCTTGGAAGCAGTTGACAGGTTGTGTGGGCAAGACTGGTCACTTGTGACTGAGGTGAGATGTGGCTGGTCGTCGATGGTGGCAGGTGATGAGGTGCCCGCGGAGCATGGGTTCTGGTAAGATGACTGCGACCACGGGCCGCACTTGGCATGAGGAAGACAGGACGGCGGCGCCTGATGATCCTGGGGATAACAAGATGGTGGCGCCCACGGGCTGCACGTGGTGGGGGTTGAACAAGATGGCGGCATCCACGGGCCGCACGTGGTCGGTGGAGGGGAAGATGGCGGCACCCACTGGTCGCACGTGGGGGGAGTCAGAACAATAGCGGTGACTGCGCGGGCCTGGCACACTGCAGCAAAGTGTCCCTTTTGCAGCAGGCCTTGCAAAGGGCGTTCCGGGCCGGGCAGCGCTGTCCGCAGTGTTTAGGCTGCCCACAGCTGTAACATTTGGCTCTCCTGGGGTTGGTTGGCTGCCTAGCGGCACAGACGTGAGGTTGGCTGAGGGGGGTCGCTGGTGAGGTCCACGATGGGGCGGCCGTCAGCAGAGTCCACGATGCACAGGAAGGGTGGGCCGCGCGGCCGGGGGCGTAGGCCTGGATGTTGCACAAAGTGACTGTAAGCGAGAGCACTAGCTTTTTAGTCTCCGCGAGGTCCAGCGTGGCCCCTTCTAAGAGATGCTGGCGGATGTAATCGGACCCTATCCCTGCGACAAAAGCATCTCTCTTGAGCAAGTTCGAGTGTTCCGTGGCCGTGATGACCTGACAGTCACAGTCTCTAACTAGGGGAATCAGGGCACGCCAGAAATCCTCCACTGACTCACCAGGAAGTTGACGATGAGTGGAGAGGATGTGCCTGGCAGAGAGCATTAGTCCGCTGAGCATAGTTTTCCTTCGGTAGTGCCATGGCTTCTGCGTAGGTCAGCACGTCCTGGATAAGCGGAAAGACGTTGGAGCTCAGCTGCGTGTAGAGGATCTGAATCTTCTGAGCTTCAGGAATTGGGTCTGGCACAGACCCGATGTACGCTTCAAAACAGGCTAGCCAATGTTGAAAGTCCTTTTTGCTGCTGTCTGATTGCGGATCCAGCTGCAGGTGATCCAGTTTGATGCAGAGGTCCATCTTCTGAAAACTTAATATAATAAATTGATGCACAATCAATTACACAAAGACGAGAGTTGGATGCAAATGAGGCTTTATTACATTAAGATGTGTGGCCTCCTACAGCAGCTGGCGAAGTGGCTGCTGTACTGGGAGCACACATATTTATACTCCGCCTACTGGGCGGAGCCAGCAGGCAGGGAACTACCTCCGTACCTGTAGTACAGGGCCTTACCACAAAACACCTACACCGACATCGTCTATATACAATATATACATCAGTGGTGACTACCACATCGTCTTTTGGAGATGTACTAGATTTGCAGATGACACAATGATAGACAGGAAAGTTGCAGTGAAGAGGACAGAACAAGGTTGCAAAAGGATCTAGATAGGATGAGTGCATGGGCAATAATCTGGCAGATGGAGTATAATGTGGTAAAATGTGAAGTTGTTCACTCTGCTATGGCAGGAAGAATAAAAAAGCAGAGGGATATGTAAATGGAGACTGAGAAGAGGTACTAATATTAATAAAGAATACAGTTCCCTCTGATGATGAGACATGTACAAGACACAGGAAGTTATTTTCTGATGAAAATAGAGACAATGAAATCACTTTAAAAGGAAAGGAGAAGATCATTATTGATACTGTCAGTATTATTTGTGACACAATAATTATAAAATTGCAGAGTGAAAGTGAATATCTGAAGAACACTGTTGAATAATTTTGTGTTCTTTTCGTAAAAAGCTTGGATGACAATGCTAAGAGCCACTGCAGAAAGAGGTTTATTGAATTTTACCGAGAGGACAAATGTTTTTGAAGATAAAGTGGAATAATTCTTTCATTTCATCAATAATGATATCACCAGTTGATTTGTACAGACTTGTACATGATAGTTTGCAACCAATCTTTCCAAATGTGGAAACCATTCTGAAGACCTTTTTAACAATACCTGTCACAAATGCTTCTGGAGAATATTCTTTTATTGTATTGAAAAGAGTGAAAAATTATCTGTGAAGTAAGTGTGTCAGGAACATTTTACAAGTTCAGCAATACTGACAATTGAAATGCATCCTTAGAAGATTTTACTTATGCGATGATTGTGAAGAAATGCCACCTAAGTTGCTATGGAGTGCAAACAACTGATGCAGCAAAGAAATCTAAAAACAAAATTGGTCGTTCTACCATGTTCAAGAGAGAACATATGCTGGTCTGATATAATGGCTGCTGGCCACATACATACAGTTATAACCGGTAAGTAATCACCCTCTCCCATCTCTCTTTACTGGCCTTCAGAAATTCTCTTCTTACTCTTCTGGACAATTAAAGAATGGAATCCTGCTGACAGTTGCCAGCAAAGCCACTGATATTAAACTTGGACTGGACATTCTGCTTCACTGGAGTACATGCTCCTGTAGGACTTTTTCTGGCTCATTCTATCCTGCACTGACCTGTGCGTGCTGCAGGGTCTCCATTCCATTGCTCATCAGCCAGTTCAAGACACAAAGATTGCAATATTGACCATCTCTACCGTCTTGCTGACAACAGGTAGGTCTTGAATTTGAATTTATCAATTACTAAAGGCTTGTATTTGTCATAAATTAAAGTGCATTACAGCAGTCTGCGCCTCGCATATCATGCATTTCAAATAATTTATCAACAGTGCAGGCTTGTTTTAAGTCATAAGTTAAAGAGCACTACAGCATTCTGTCAAGCAGTGATTTGCGGTTTCTGTGCCTTGTGTTGTGTGAGCTGTGGGTTGGTGGGGTCAGGAGGGCATTTGATGTCATTCAGGGTGGAGCTCAGCATCATTGTGGGCAGGGCCCTACATCAATGGGGATGGGTCTTGACTTAATTTGGGGCGGGCCACCACATTACCTGGAGACAGGGCATGATGTGCAGCCCTCGCAAAGAGGAAGAGCGTGGTGCCCCCAAAAGTGTGAATCTGCCTCTGAGAACTGATGCAAAATTTTTAGGTGCAGAGAGTTATTACCCACAATTATCTTATGGAGTAGGAACAATTAACTTCCCCATGAATCTTGTTGAATACAAGTCCCCGATAAGGCGGCGGGGACATCTAAACAATGTATACAGTGTTATGTTATATAAAGCCAGCCAGTTAGGCACTGGCAAGGCAAAGCCAGTTGGAATCTACTTTGTGATGTATATAATAGTTCTTTTAAATAAACTAAATTTCTTTTAACTACTTGGTGCGACCTCCTTTGTGGCTGTATAAGACTGATCTCGGTGTTCCCGTGCATGAGTCACAAGACGTTAGTATGCAGATACAACAAGTAATTAAGAAGGCTAATGGAATGCTATCCTTTATGTCAAGAGGAATTGAACATAAAATGCATCCTATGTGGCACGTGAGATCAATCATTTATTATAAATGGTATTTACTGTGAATTTGAAGTTAATGATTTAAACCCCTTCCTGGGGGCCTCACCTAAAAACTAATGGCGAGGTGAGACCCTCATGCTCGATTGGTTGGGTGTTACTACTTGAGGCATTATTCTATGGATAAGGAATTAAAGCACACTAGTTGCCTGCATTAATTTAATTTTGGGTTGAGATTTAGCTTTTGAGGAGTTGCTCTGAATCCAAAGCTGGCATGAATTTTAAGACTCTGCTACACAAGTCAACACATTTTGATTATGTGCTAAATTTCTTCTTGGCAGAGAAAAGAATCCAGAACCGACCGCAAGGATATTGGAAGTGGGAAAGGGTCATCGCTCCAATTACGCCTCCCAGTGTGGTGGCAAAACACTAATTTGTGTGGTTATTTGGTAGAGCCTAGGGTGGGATCATGTTATGGCAGGGCCCCAGTCTTTTGGCACTGTTCAGAATTCCACTGGAGGAGGCATATAACCCACTTACCCATTGGCAAGCTGATCCATATTATGCTATTTGCGATTTGTAACTCAGTACCACGGTGATAAGGTCTCAAGTAAAGGAAAGAAACAGTCTTACATTTATATAGCACCTTTCACAATCATTCCAAAGCATGTTATTTTTAAATTAAAGTCACTGTTGTAATGTAGGACAGGTATTGTCAAACTCGGGGGCGCGACCTGCGGGTGGATCGCGGAACCGTCCGTCGTGGCGCTCCCAATCGCACAAATCCACGCCCAGCAGCTGGCTTTTAATAATGCCGGCTGCAAGCGGCCTTTAAAATGTCCGGGAACAGATAAAAAAATTTGGCCGCA
This sequence comes from Scyliorhinus canicula, assembly GCF_902713615.1. NCBI lineage: Eukaryota > Metazoa > Chordata > Chondrichthyes > Carcharhiniformes > Scyliorhinidae > Scyliorhinus > Scyliorhinus canicula. The sequence continues at coordinate 179,877,210 of NC_052148.1, forward strand.
CTGCGCATGCGCACCGATAATCGGGCAATGTGTTTTTGTTTTACTTTGGTCGCAGTCTTTTTTTTTTCAAGTTCTGGGGGCCAAAGGGCCAAAGGGACCATTGGGGCCAAAGGGACCCAAAACCATTTCCTCCATTTTTGTCAGCAACAAACAAGGCAAGAGAAAATGGTAGGTTGTGCAGGTCAGCTGGCGCGGGCCGTGAAGGTCGGCTGGAGTGGGTCGCGAAAGTCGACCGGCATGGGCCGTGAAGGTTGGCCGACGTGGGTCGTGAAGGTCGGCCGGCGTGGGTCGCGAAGGTCAGCCAGCGTGGGTCGCGAAGGTCAGCCGGGTTGGGTCCCAAAGGTTGGCCGGTTGGTAAAAATGGGTGCCCAGAAAAAAAGTTTGAAAAACACCGAAGGAGGAAATGCTGCAGCCAATTTGCACAAAGTAAATTCCCACAAACAGCAATCTGCTTGTGAAGTTGAGTGAGAGACATATATTGTCCAGGACAACTCCCTAACTCTGCTTAGAAATGGTTCTGTGGGATCATAGAATTTATCATAGAACTTACAGTGCAGAAGGAGGACATTCGGCCCATTGACTCTGCACCGGCTCTTGGAAAGAGCACCCTACCCAAGGTCAACACCTTCCCCTATCCCAATAACCCAGTAACCCCACCCAACACTAAGGGCAATTTTGGACACTAAGGGCAATTTATCATGGCCAATCCACCTAACCTGCACATCTTTGGACTGTGGGAGGAAACCGGAGCACCCGGAGGAAACCCACGCAGACACGGGAAGGATGTGCAGACTCCGCACAGACAGTGACACAAGCCAGGTATCGAACCTGGGACCCTGGAGCTGTGAAGCCATTGTGCTATCCACAATGCTACCGTGCTGCCCCCTGGGATCTTTTATGCCCATCTGAGAAGGCAGACAGAGGGCATTGTGAGGGTGCCAGTCTCGCTGTGTCAAGGTGCCCAGGTACCAGTGATCGGACCCGGGGTGCCCTTTAGAGGTGGGATGAGGTGGGGCTCGAGGACCCCATAAGAGATAAGTTGGGGCAGTTGGGGGTTGAGGTCCAATACCACGGTGGGGGCCGAGAGATCAGGGTAACATTTAAAAATGGCGCCTGATTTTCCCTTATCAGTGCAGGAAACGAGTTAAGTGTGGCCTCGACAGGGCGTTCCAGACCAAGGCCAGGAAAAAAAGAGTCCCGTTTGATAGCAGACCCCACTTTCCGTGCCCAAAACGGGACTCTGGTTTTTGTGCATTAAATCGTGCCCTGAATCCCAGCTTAATTTTACTTCTGTAAAAACTGCACCTCTGATGGCGCAGCACTCCCTCAGTACTGCATTGGAGTGACAGTCTAAATTTTTGTGGTCTAATGTTGGAGAGGGAATGGAGCTCACAGCCTTCTCACTCAGAGGCAATATTATTCCAATGAAGCCACGGCTCATACACAAGTCAATATTTTCTAAGCATGTGGGGGCGAGGCAGAATTGTAGTTAAATTTTAAATTACCAGTTTCCCTACTGCAATCAAGCACAATGTACAACTTGGCCTATTTATAAACAGCTCCCTTTTTTGAAGCATTTGCCAGGGAGCACAGGTCCACAATACAACAAGAAACTGCAATGATCACTCCCAATTTTATATTTTTTGAGATTCTCTTCTCATACTCTCCTTTCGCATCTGACCTCTCTTGACCTCAACAGGACCCGAAAATTCCACTGGCAGGCAATGATTGGCTACCTCTGCTGCCAGAAAACGCATCATGGGGGGCCAAAAATCTAGGCCTTCATTTTTTATTTTTGTTTAGTTCTACCAACAGTGCCACCTTCTTTAATTTAAACCTATCCAACCTTGTCAGCAATGCCCGACCTTCTGAAACATGGGACTGAATTTTACCACGGCCTTCAGGACCTTGAAACATGCTAAACATCAGGCTCTGAGCCGTCACTTGTTGGCACACGACTGGTTTGTAATTTTACCTCAGGACTTTAGGGAGGACTGCTCCTTATGCTGTGGTTCAACCAGAGGGCTGGCACCCATGAGTAAATAACTTGGAAAAAAAAATTCAGGAGCTTGAGGGTCAGTGGGTAAACCTCTCTGGGAGGATTGTTGGGTCTGAGGAACTGACTTCTCAGCTCGCCGCTGAGTCTTCAGCCTGGATGGACCCCTGGACTGCTCTATTAAGTTGGTGGCCTCTTGTGGTGGGCTGGTTTAGCACACTGGGCTAAATCGCTGGCTTTTAAAGCAGACCAAGGCAGGCCAGCAGCACCGTTCAATTCCCGTACCAGCCTCCCCGAACAGGCGCCGGAATGTGGCGACTAGGGGCTTTTCACAGTCACTTCATTTGAAGCCTACTTGTGACAATAAGCGATTTGCATTTTCAGTTTCAGGAGGTCCGCCCCGGTGTTGGCAAAATGGCAGTGTCTCTGTTTAATGACCCACAATGGGCCTTTAACAAAGCAAATTGGCTACCTAGCTCCTGAGCTGCGAAGCATCTCTAGTTACATTGAGGAGCTGTCCTAATGCAACTTCCCCCCCCCCCATTATTTCACCCCACCTTTGTTCCTATCTCCTGAGAGCTGGTAAAATTCTGCACTTGAAGCCTATTCATTTTCTTTTAAAATGTTCTATATTTATTCTGTGCATTTTAAGCCTCTTTTTGAAAACCATCCCATTATTGATCTACAGTCCTGTGTGCCAGTTTCTCTTTCCACCACATCCCCTGCCAGCATTTTCCTCAACTTTCTGCAAGCTGCACTATGCCAATCTGGTGCCTTTGTTTTTATAGTAACTCTCATTTTCTGTGTGGATGTTGAACCTAATCTTGTTGTGGTAACTACTCCCGAAGCGCTCACCCATTGACTTATCTGATGGATTTATTTCATTACTCAAAAATGTATAAGTATAAAAGATAAAAATGCTGCTTCAGGAAGGAATCCTGCATACAATTTAGGAATTTCATTCCTTGATGTCTGCCAAAAGGGGATTCAGACCGTTTTAACTCCTGAATCTCATTCAAATAAGTCAGGCATCACTCGAATCCTAGACCATCATCTATTACAATAACTTACATTTACATAGTGCCCTTAATATGGTAACTTAATTAAACCTGATTTTAATGCACTGGTGGATGGGAACAGGTGCAGTTCACTGTAAATGGTTCCAGCAAAGGTAAATCCTGTGGTTGGAGAAAGCACTGGAGGCAATTATTTGATGGAGGGAACCTAATTTCTCCTTGTGGCCCAATGGACAACCTCCTTTCAACACCCTTATGGGCTGAAATTCTCTTGGTATTGTTAAGAACGCAGTCGATGGTAAACGTTCTTAATCTCAAAAGGGAAACTTGAAACAACTGCACTCAGTTGTATTTTGCAAATTAATATAATGTGAGGAAAGGTTTGAAATCCAGAGAATGGTGTCCCAGATGTTTTGTGATTAAATAAATGTTTATTAAGCAATAAAATAAACAACAAGGCAATAAAATAGCATTCCTTTTAAGACAATGGCTATACACAGTATAAATAACTTTATCCAGTTCCCAACATCTTTATTCCACGACCTTTAGAGTTAATTCTCCCCGACCGTTCCACAACATCTTATGGATTGTTTAAACTATTTTAAAGATCTAGTAACAGTTACCACACCAGGCAGTTCGATCTCTTTGGGGTTTGCTTCTGAGGTAAAACAAACAATTGGCTTTTAAAGACAAGCTTTCTTCACAGACATGGCTTGCTGGGAGTTAAACAACTACTTTTACTCTGGTTGAGGTCTGAATCAGTTATCCTTGCAACGGTTTAATCATCTTCTGATATACAGTTTTTCCCTTTTGATCTTCCATTATCTGAACTAACCGCTTCAGAAATCAACCTTAATTACTTTCATTCCATGAGTCTACCTTTTTGAGTGTAAATGTTCACACTTTGTCTTATCTTTTGAAACTCGAACCATTTATTCAAAACCCTTTGATGTTCTGTTCCCCATTGTTGCTAGCTTGCCGGTAAACATCTGTTTGTAGTGTTGCTAGGCTCAATGACATATCAAAAGCACTCTTTCCAGTGGCAAAACCAACTGTCTTAAGAAGCTTATATTTTCCAATATTTGTTGAAAAATATATAACCAGCAGAAAACATTCCAATTTACTGTATTTCCCTGATATTTTCACGTCATCACTATTTTTTCCCTGACAGCATCTTTAGTAATGGGTGAGGACAAGATTCTGAGCTGTCCTCTCCAAAAAATGATAAAAAGAGGTTGGGGTATAAATGTCATCGGCAGAACAGGCCCCAACGTCTTCATTTCAATATGCATTCTCACATGGCTGAGATGGGGTGGGGGGGGGGGGGGGGGGGGGGGGATATACTTCTCAAATAACTCTGGTAAAAAGTAGTGAGGGTAAAAGTGGATCTTATTGGGAATGCAAATTTAGGAGCCTGACCAATTGTCCCCCCCAAACCGCATTGAAAACATGGCCAGCCCCATGTTGTTTCAGGGGTTGTGGTGGTATCCCTGGAGACTGCCTAAAACAAGCATTAGACCACTTGAACAAGGAGCCTATAAATTTTTAGTAAAGTAACTAAAGTCGTCATAGTTCCTGGTGACCACAGGTTGCTTTCCCCTTTGAGGCGGAGAGCTGACTAATGGTGATTTAACCTGAGGATCATCACACTTCAGGGAAGGGGCAAGGTTGAGGAAGCGGGGCCTTCTGAATCACCTCAGCTAGTACGGGAATTAAACCTGCGCTGTTCATCTTGCTCTGCATCATGAACCAGCTGTCTAGCCAACTGATCTAAACCGCACCCACCCCCCCAATCAATGCCAGGAGTGGGATAGTCCCTAAACAAGAAAATGGGCTGGGATTCTCCACTACCCGGCGGGGCGGGGGGTCCCGGCGGGACGGAGTGGCGTCAACCACTCTGGCGTCAGGCCTCCCCAAAGGTGCGGAATTCTCCCGCGCCAGTGTGGCTCCCGTTCCGCCGGCCGGGGTGAACAGCCATTGGCGCCCTGCCAGGCGGGGCCGAAAGGCCTTCGCCGGCTGGCAGATGTCCGCGCATGCGCCGGTGTTTCAGCGGCTGCTGACATCATACCGACACATGCGCAGCAGAGGGGGTTCTCTTCCACCCCTGCCATGGTGAAGGCCATGGCGGGGCGCAAGAAAAAGAGTGGCCCCACGGCGCGGGCCCGCCCGCCGATCTGTGGGCCCCGATCGTGGGCCAGACCACCGTGGGGGCACCCCCCAGGGTCAGATCACCCCGCGCATCCCCCAGGACCCCGCCGCCCGCCCGCGCCACCAATCCCGCCGGCACCTGACGTGCTTTGATTCTCGCCGGCGGGAACAGCCTGTCAGCAGCGGGACTTCGGCCCATCGCAGGCTGGAGAATCGCCGCAGGGGGCCCGCCGACCAGCGCGGTTTGGTTCCCGCCCCCACTGATTCCCGGGTGGCGGAGAATTTGGGCCACGGCGGGGGCTGGATTGACACTGGTCCCATGGTTTATTCTGAACACAATTTTCTTTTTTCTTAATTTAGAGTAGCCAATTCATTTTTTCCAATTAAGGGGCAATTTAGCATGGCCAATCCACCTAGCCTGCGCATCTAAACCCATGCAAACACGGGGAAAATGTGCAAACTCCACACGGACAGTGACCCAGAGCCGGGATCGAACACAACCAGACTCCCATATCAGAGACCCCCTCCATAAAATCGAAGACCCGCCATATCAGATACCAACACTCCTCCCCCCCAACCTGGAAGCTAAAGAGTAGTTCAAGCAGAAACAGTTAAAAGTCACTGCTTTTCTCACTCACCTATCCCTTACACCTGCTGCCTCAGACAGAAGTGCTGTAGCAGCTGTTACTCAACAGAAAGTCAAAACACACCACAAGCCTTGATAACCCCTCCAATCCTTTAATCTGTGAGGTTTCTATTCACTTTCAAAGAGAAATAGCTTTTAGTAGACTGTAATTGACACCTGTAAATAGGGTAATAGCTTCCAGACATCCAGGTGTCTGGATTGTTTCTTTTCATCTCCACTCACACTTCAATGCATCTCATGTACCCTGCTGTGAAGCTAAGCATCCAGGAAGTGCTTTCACTTCCTCTTTTTCTCAGCAGAAAACACTTAACTGCTTTTGATGTGGTCAGGACCTATCAATCTTAGCTAGATGTTTATTTAATGTTTCAGGTCAGTGACCCTTCATCAGAACCTCCATACTTGTTGATAGTTTGTTGATATCACCCTGATGATCTTTTGCCCTCTTCTGTAGAAAGCTTGATGGTGAGAATCAATTGGGCCCCCCTACCCGCAAACGCATCTCCACCCTGGTGACAAGACCATGGTGAGAAGGCCCACGGATAACCTTCCTGCCTCACTGCCAATTGAGGCCCTAAAGTGGGCAATTCATGTTCTCATAAGGGCCTCACCCTGCCATGACTGGTTGTTTCCTTTCTACTTTCCCAGTTGGGTAACGTCTAATCCAAGAACTGTCTGTCACTGTGAGGGCTACTTTGTGGATTTCTTCTTCTCGCTCAAAGCTAGACAAATCTAGGGCAGCACGGTGGCACAGTGGTTAGCATTGCTGCCTACGGCGCGGAGGACCTGGGTTCGAATCCCGGCCCTGGGTCACTGTCCATGTGGAGTTTGCACATTCTCCCCGTGTCTGCGTGGGTTTCACCCCCACAACCCAAAGATGTGCAGGTTAGGTAGATTGAACACTCTAAATTGCCCCTTAATTGGAAAAAATAATTGGGTACTCTAAATTTTATTTAAAAAAAGCTAGATGAATCTTCCAGCCTTCTTTATCTCCACAGTCTTCAAGCTGAGCAGAAGCTCTTACATTCTTCATAATGAACAATAGAGCCAACATTTGCTCTGCTTTCGGGGCAGACCTGCTGTTGCTATCTTCTACTCGTTCTTCCTCTCAAATAACCTCAGACCACAGAGGACCAAACTGAACTGCTGGCTTTCTGTGCTTTTTGTAGCCTGTAACCTAATCTCAAAATGTCTTCCTGTACTCTCTTCCTCATGGCAACAGGAAACACAATGGACTGGATTCTCCGCTGTCGGGATTCTCTATTATGCCGGTATGCCGGCAGCGCACCCTTGCCTGTGGATTTCCCGACAGCCTGCCTGCCCACAATGCAAAAACGTATTGACCAGCTGGTGGGACGGAGAATCACACTGCCGGCGGGGGGGGGGGGGGGCACCTCACCAGAAAACTGGTGCGGCTGGACAGAGAATCCTGCCCGATAGCTTTGTATCCATGTAGAAATGGATTTCATCTGAGGCGTAAATGGATAGTTCACAACACACTTATTACAACTCGATACCTGTAACACTTCTCTTGGACTTTGGTAGACTGAGGATCTACTCTTTGTAGACTTGGAATCTGATGTCATTGTTTTCAAGTATAAAGAACTTGCACTTACCTCACAATCAAACAATATGAGCCTTCCTCAGATTTCCAATAATGAAACCGCCCAGGCATACTGACAGGCAAACACCAGCACAATTCTTTCACCTATCCTATATTTAAAGCTACAGTCCCAAAATACTGTAATCTTATAAACAAAAACAGACCAGAAGAAATAAAGAAATATTGGCGAATTCGGGTATGTACCAAAATGTACCCCCTCCCCCCTCATCTTCGGTCATACCAGAAGCACCAAGATATCTCCAAAACATTCTTTTAATGGATAAGTACCATTTTAATATCTGTACCATTGCAGGATGCAGTCAACATCTTCCAAACTCCAACACAATAAAAATACAAAAACAAAAATCACAACCACAATAGTTCCAACGTGACATTCCTCAACATAAGTAAGTACCTATGTGGCTAACCCTATGGTCTTACAATCATTACCATGAGGAGACAACCTCCTCCAAAAAGCAGAGAAGAGAAAAGTCAAGAAATGGGAGCCAAATGCCCCACCTGCATTTTGGGCCCACCCATGAAGACCTAAACCTTTCACCTACCTTCCGGTGATGGCACCACTCAATTCCATCATGATAAAAGGAAGGATGCTAAACAATCATTATTACGATCATAAAGATACGGATAAGTGAAAATGACGGACAACTAACAAATGAAGGTCCCTGAGGTACTGACATTCAGCACAATACTCAATTGCTAATGTCTCCCAACAAACACGATATGTGATAACATAAAATCAGACAAAATAGATTATAGTAGGGAGAAAGTCAGGATAAGTTAACAAGCTGCAGATTGTCTGTATGAATTCTCACTTTCTATGGACTTTACAAAGGCCACCAGCCGGATTATCAAAACTCTTAACAAAGTTGTCAGGTATCATCCTCAGAGTCACAGGATAAAGCAGGGCATAATTCACTCCAGCTGCCTTGAGCTGATGTCTAACTTCATTGAAATCTCTACATTTCTGCTGTGTCACCGTCATGAAGTCCTAGAAAAATCAAATCCTCGCCCACTCATGAAGTCAGGTCCCTCCACAGCTTACCACCTCCAGAACCTTCTGCCGATCTGTGAACTTGTGATAGCAAATGATTATGGGCCTGGGGCGTTGATTGTCCCTGGGCCTCAAAGACAGTATATGATGTCCCCATTCCAGCTAAAAACAGCCTTTGACCTTTTCTTGTAGCCATAGATTTATATGGTTGGTCCAATGAAGTTTTCCATCAATGGTGGCCCCAGGATGTTGATAGTGGGGGGTTCAGCGATGACAGTACCATTGAAAGTCAAGGAGAGATGGGTAGATTCTCTTTTGTTGGAGATGCTCATTCCCAGACTTCACATTGATCTTAATGCTCCTTCTGGCAGACCAACGACCCGGATATTCCTCCGGCCTCGGTTTTCCAGATTGTCCAAGATTTCTAACATACCATATACCTGGTTTTCCAATTATTGAATACGAGCTTTGTCATGATATGCAAACATGCAACCAATGAACACTCAGAATAGGACACAACCAATGGGCAGTCAGGACACTCAGAGGTGTCATCACCACAAGGGGGCATGACATAAATACTATAGAAGGGATGAGACACTCACACTCTGCCTCTTTCCACAGACAGACATCTAGAGAGTTAGACAGGGTTGATCAGCATCATCACACCCCAGCACGTGCCTTAGAGCAAGCTGGAACAGTTAGATTGAGTTACTACAGTTAGATTAGCAGAGAGTCAAACTCATTTGAGAACTCATTTGGGGCAGCACGGTAGCATAGTGGTTAGCATCAATGCTTCACAGCTCCAGGGTCCCAGGTTCGGTTCCCGGCTGGGTCACTGTCTGTGCGGAGTCTGCACATCCTCCCCGTGTGTGCATGGGTTTCCTCCGGGTGCTCCGGTTTCCTCCCACAGTCCAAAGATGTGCGGGTTAGGTGGATTGGCCATGCTAAATTGCCCGTAGTGTCCTAAAAAGTAAGGTTAAGGGGGGGAGTTGTTGGGTTACGGGTATAGGGTGGATACGTGAGTTTGAGTAGGGTGATCATTGCTCGGCACAACATCGAGGGCCGAAGGGCCTGTTCTGTGCTGTCCTGTTCTAAATCTAAATTCTAAACTGTGTTAGTAAACACGTTGAACTCATTTCAGAGTCTGGAGCATCTTTTAGTTAAGACTGCATCAAATAGCAGCCTGTGTTTTCCGAAGCAGCATAACACAAGCTTTACTGAGGAAACAACATTTTTGATGTTCAGGATACTTTCCTGCGTTTTGTCGAGCCTTCTATTAGTATTCTGCAGCTCGGTCTCATGAGTGCTTAAAATCTGTGTCAACAAACCAAGTTTGTCATGTATTACCCTGATAATTTTTGCAGTCATCATTTACAGTGTCTTCAAAAGTGCTGCGTCGAGAGTCCTCAACTCGCCATATTGAGAAGACGGCTCCACCCCCTTGAATCTGACTGCTCTTTTTTATCACCTGCTTTATTAGGATTCCTCGACATTTTTTCTCCAAAACTTAACCAAAAATCATCCAGAGACATACTACGGAATAGGCAAGTTTGTGCCGTTCAAACAGGATTAAAAAATGATGGAACCAGAACCCACGGAAAATCTGTTATTCCTGAACCCACATCATTTGGCGCCCCATGCTTATTCATTAAGGAAGAAAGTGTTTACAAAGCCATAGCGAAACAGGAGGTAGTTGAGGCACTTGGTGGGCTAAACATTGATAAAGAAGAAGTATAAGGAAAGCCTACTGTACTGAAAGTTGATGGGCTCGATTTTCAATTGCCCGTGGGAGGGAGGTTGAAATTTGTGCGCTTGGAGACCATGTCAGTCTTGCGACATAAGAAATGAATAGTCTGGGATACATTAATGCATAGCTGTTGGGAGCACAGCAGGAAGCTATTATTCATCATGGTTACAGAGGAAATAATAGAATTTTTTTACATGAAACTGGAAGAGTCAAAATAAGTTGCCATTGCCTGAGCAGAGAGGCCGGAGTACCTGAGGAGTGAGTAGTTTCGTACTTGTGTGCTGCCTGCTGCAGTCCTCTGGGAATGGCATGCCAAGCAATGGCTACCATTTGCTTTTTAAAATCACCCTCTCTCATGAGGTCTCACCTTCAGGCTGCTCCCAGCACCATTCATTAGGTCCGGAATTCACTTTCGGGCCAATTAGGGCCTCTGCAATGAAAAATTGTGTTGCGTCACTAATACTGTTGCCATATGGTTTGGGAGCTGGCAATGATCTGTTGGGTTGCTGGACCCAGATGGAACCTGATAAATCACCAGTACCAGATGAGAGACATCTTATTTCATAGAATTTACAGTGCAGAAGGAGGCCATTCGGCCCATCGAGTCTGTACTGGCTCTTGGAAAGAGCACCCTACCCAAGCCCACACCTCCACCCTATCCCCATAACCCAGTAACCCCACCCAACACTAAGGGCAATTTTGGACACTAAGGGCAATTTATCATGGCCAATCCACTTAACCTGCACGTCTTTGGACTGTGGGAGGAAACCGGAGCACCCGGAGGAAACCCACGCACACACGGGGAGAACGTGCAGACTCCTCACAGACAGTGACCCAAGCCGGGAATCGAACCTGGGACCCATGAGCTGTGAAGCGATTGTGCTATCCACAATGCTACCGTGCTGCCCTGAGCATCTGAGCATACTAAGGGTGGAAATTGCAGAAGAACTGGCAATAATCTTCCAATCATCCTGGAGTACCAGAGGACTGAAGAATTACAAACTTTGCACTCTTTTTCAAAATTAGGGGGCGGGTTCCTCCGTTGCCTGACGCCAATGTCGTAATCGGAGGGCAGCACGGTGGCGCAGTGGGTTAGCACTGCGGCCTCATGGCGCCAAGGTCCCAGATTCGATCCCAGCTCTGGGTCACTGTCTGTGTGGAGTTTGCACGTTCTCCCCGTGTTTGTGCGAGTTACGCCCCCATAACCCAAAAAGAAAATGTGCAAGCTAGGTGGATTGGCCACGCTAAATTGCCCCTTAATTGGAAAAAATTGAATTGGGTACTCTAAATTATTTTTTTTCAAATCGTAATCGGCGTTTGGGGTGAGAATGGGCTTCGAAGCCCAAATCGGGGCCATGCCGGTCAGCCATACTCCGCCCCAGAGCAGTGGCGTAACTGCGTTACGCGCCACACGCCATTTCAACACTGTTGCTGTGTCATCGGAAGGCTCTCCTGCGATGCTCTGTTCTCGAGTTCCCGACTGCACGGTTGATGTGTGGTCTCAGCGGTCGGGAACCCGCCAAGGCAGCTGCGGACTGTGTCCAGCACCGCCACATTCGGCCGCGATCTGTGCCACTGGCTGTGGGGGCTTCTGCGAGGGCCGAGGAGATTGGTGGGGGGTGCCCAGGATATGGCCAGGGGGTGGCCTGTGGGATCGCAGATGGTGGGTCTGGTTCGGCATGGCTGGCGCTATGTTGTACAGCGCGACCCCTGCAGGTCATCGCCGTGTGCATGCGCGGCCAGGGACCCACCCATTCTCCGGCCGTTTTCGGTACAAGCGCCGGGAGTTTCCCCGAGCTCCGCTGCTAGCTCCTCGCCGGTCCTGGAGAGGGTGAGGGTTTAGCACCGATTTTGGCAGCGTAAAATGCCCGCAAATTCCCTGTTTGAGTCAGCACTTAGCCGCTTAAACGGAGAATCCAGCCCACGGTGTAAATATAAATCGAGTAACAAAGGCCGACGAGAGGCAGGTTTTCAGAAATGATAATCTGAGAGAAAATCAACAGCCACTTGGACAAATCTGGATTCATTAAGTAAAGCCAACATTGATTTGTTAAGGCAAATCATGTTTAATTAACTTGATTGGCTTTTTTGATGTTGTAACAGAGAGGGTTTATGAGAGTAATGAGGTTTATATAGTGTGCATGGACTTCTAAATGACTATTGATAAAGTGTCACATAATGGACATGTCAGCAAAGGAAAAGCCCTTGGAAAAAGGACACATGCATCATGGATACAAAGTCAGCTTAGTGACAGGAAACTTTGGTGCTGAAAATGGGCCTGGGGCGGTCCGGCGATTCTCTGGGACCCGAGAATTGGCCTTTTCGCAAATTGCTCCAGATGGCTTGGGGACCATTGCCAGAGGCCCCCCCGGCGATCCTCCACTCCTGACTAGCCGAGTTCCCGACGATGTGGTTCCAACCACCTATTGCCATTCGCGAACCTCGCCTGGAGGCTGCGGACTCAGTCCGCGGCTGCCCTGGTTGGGGGGGGGGGGGGGTGAGGGGATCGGGCACGGGGTGGGGGGAGGTCTTATGTGCAGCCAGGGGACAGATCGGGTCGGTCAGATCTTCAGGCACTCGGCCGATCGGGGGGCCTACATTTTGAAACTGCCTCCGCGGTCCGAGTCCATCATGCCGCTCGGCTGGCGGCCGCCGCTGTGCACATGCACAGACTCGAAACCGGAAGTGCGGGGTCCCGTATCTGCAGCTAAAGCTGCGAGAATCACTCCGGGTCCCTGCTAGCCCTCTGCAGGTAAGTGAATTAACTAATCTGTTTTATAGGAAACTTGGGAGTGAAACGCCAGTGCCTTTACGCCGGCGTGGGACATAGTCCCATTTTGGGAGCATCCAGCCCAAGGTGTAGTGGTAAACTCAGCTTTCTAGCATCCACAGTATTCTGCTTTCTCTCTTGGTAAATGGCTGTTTATCAGATTGGAGGAAGATATATAGAGGGGTCCCCCAGGATCCTGCAGCCCCTTCTCCTGCCTGAAGCCAATTGCCCCCCACTTTTCCCAGTACAGCCAAACCCTGCGGCTCCTTGGCCTGTCTGAGGCCAGCTGCCCCCCACCCCCTTTCCCAGTACAGCCAAACCCTGCGGCTCCATCTCCTGTCTGATGCCAGCTGCCCCCCACCCCCTTTCCCAGTACAGCCAAACCCTGCGGCTCCAACTCCTGTCTGAGGCCAGCTGCCCCCCACTCCCTTTCCCAGTACAGCCAAACCCTGCGGCTCCTTGGCCTGTCTGAGGCCAGCTGCCCCCCACCCCCTTTCCCAGTACAGCCAAACCCTGCGGCTCCTTGGCCTGTCTGAGGCCAGCTGCCCCCCACCCCCTTTCCCAGTACAGCCAAACCCTGCGGCTCCTTGGCCTGTCTGAAGCCAGCTGCCCCCCACCCCCTTTCCCAGTACAGCCAAACCCTGCGGCTCCATCTCCTGTCTGATGCCAGCTGCCCCCCACCCCCTTTCCCAGTACAGCCAAACCCTGCGGCTCCAACTCCTGTCTGAGGCCAGCTGCCCCCCACCCCGTTCCCAGTACAGCCAAACCCTGCGGCTCCTTGGCCTGTCTGAGGCCAGCTGCCCCCCACCCCCTTTCCCAGTACAGCCAAACCCTGCGGCTCCTTGGCCTGTCTGAGGCCAGCTGCCCCCCACCCCCTTTCCCAGTACAGCCAAACCCTGCGGCTCCAACTCCTGTCTGAGGCCAGCTGCCCCCCACCCCCTTTCCCAGTACAGCCAAACCCTGCGGCTCCATCTCCTGTCTGAGGCCAGCTGCTCCCCACCCCCTTTCCCAGTACAGCCAAACCCTGCGGCTCCTTGGCCTGTCTGAGGCCAGCTGCCCCCCACCCCCTTTCCCAGTACAGCCAAACCCTGCGGCTCCTTGGCCTGTCTGAGGCCAGCTGCATCCCCCCTTTCCCAGTACAGCCAAACCCTGCAGCTCCATCTCCTGTCTAAGGCCAGCTGCCCCACTTCCCCAGTGCAGCCCTAATATGGCAACCCTTGCTAGCCATCCTCACCTTACCACTGTTCTGGTAGGTAGAGCCTTGCCTATGACTGTACATTGAAATACCCAGATGATCCTGCGTGGGGGGTGATTCCAGTGAGTAGGGCTTATAATCAGATGCAAATTTATTAAAACAACATCCCTGACGTGCCATGGTGGGAAATTCAGCCCACCATTGATGGGTAGTGTGGACAATAGCAAACTGCTTTCACGCCGATGTACAACCAATTCTTGGACTTCTCCCCATGCTCCAGCCACTATGACACTCGCTGTGAACAGGAACGGACAATGCAAGCCTGATTTTGTTTTTGGCATGCTGGAATAACAGTGCTATATGAGGATAAGGTTGTTGCATCAGGTAGCATCCCTGCAGCCACCTAAAAGACCTGCTGCCTGCCTGACCTGGTAGCTACATGTTATCAGTGATTGTGAAAGTCACAATTACCAGCAAGTTTTATGTTCCAGATCCTTCTGTTACTTGGCTGATTTGTGATTTGGTGGGACGCCTTTGGGGTTCAGGAACTGAGTTACTCGCAGGAGAATAGACAGCCCTTGATCTGTTCTTGTAGGCAAAATGGGCTGGATTCTCCATTTCAGCGGCTACGTGCCAGCTTAAATGGAGAATCTGCGGGCGCTTTACGACGCCAAAATCAGTGCCGAACCCTCACCGTTTCCGTGACTGGGAAGGGGCTAGCTCCCATGCCGAAAACGGCCGGAGAATGGCCTGGTCCCTGGCCGCGCATGTGCACAGCGACAACCTGGAGCGGTCGCACTGTACAACATGGCGACGGCCGTCCGCGAACCCGCCTCCATGGAAACCCCCTGGCCACCCCCCACCAGTCCCCCAGCCCTTGCAGAAGTCGCCCCAGCCAGCGGCATGGATCCCGGCCGAGTTCGCCACTCTGGGTTCCTGACCGCTGAGACCACACGCCAACCACGCGGTCGGGAACTCGGCGCATCGGGGACGGAGTATCGCAGGAGGGCCTTCCAATGATGCGCCAATGCTGTTGCAATGCCGTGCGGCGCACAATGCGATTACGCCACTCCTTGGGAGTGGAGCATGGCTGACCGCTGCTAGCCCCTCCCGGTCCCAGCGCCGTTGCTGGCCCCTCCCCATTTCCAGAATCGGTGAGCGTTTGGCACTGATTTTGGCGTCGGAAAGCAAAGAGGAGAAAGGATAAGATGGGGGGGGGGGGGGGGGGGGGGGTGTGGTGCTTTGCTGACCACCTTCGGTCTGTGCGCATTCAGGACCCTGACCTTCCCGTTGCTTACCATTTTAACACAAGACCCTGCTCCCATGACACATATCTGTCCGTGGCCTGCTGTAATGTCCCAGTGAAGCTCAATGCAAACTGGAGGAACAACATCTCATCTTCTGGTTAGGCACACTACAGCCTTCCGGTCTCAACATCGAATTCAACAACTTCAGATAATTAGCTCTACCCCACCGCGACCCATTTGTTTTCATCCCATTTCATTTTAATTGTCCTTTACCATTTCTTTCTTTCTTGTCTTTCTTTATATATATTTACCCCCCCTCTCTTATCCTCCTTTCCATACCCTTTCTCCCCTTTGCTTCCCCCCTCCCTCCACATCTACATCTGCTGATGTTAGTTTCTCTGCTGTTTGGCCTTTCACATCTTTTGTTCTCTCTGGGGACTGCCATCAGCACTCTTTCCCTTTGGTTTCTGTGGCTATTAGTACCCCGTTTCCCTGGGTTTCTGTGGCTATGACTCATCTTTCATTCTCCCTCCACAGTATAAATATTTCCCACTTTCCCGGTCTTTTAGCTTTGACAAAGGGTCATCTGGACACGAAACATTAGCTCTTTTCTTTCCTCACAGAAGCTGCCAGACCTACTGAGATTTTCCAGCATTTTCTCTTTGGTTTCAGATTCCAGTACCCACAGTAATTTGCTTTTATATGACGAGAGGGATGGTCAACGCAGGATTGAGGGTGTTGTGCTTGAATGCATGCAATATATGGAACAAGGTAGATGAGCTGGTTGCGCATATTGAAATTGACCGGTAAGATGTTGTGGGCATCACAGAGATGTAGCTGCAAGGGAATCAGGGCTGGGATCTAAATATCCAAGGATATGTGTCTTATTGAAAGAGTAGGCAGAGAGGCAGAGGGGGCGGGGTTACATTATCAGTAAGAAATGAACTTAAATCGACAGCAAGAAGCGGGATGAGAAGGAATAGAATCTGTGTGGGTAGAGTTGCGGAATTGCAAAGGAAAAAAGACTCTGATGGGAGTTATGTACAGGCCCCCTAGCAGTAGTCAGGATGTGGGGCAGAAAATAAATCAGGAGATAGAAAAGGCATGTAAAAAAGGCAATATTACAATAATCATGGGGGACTTCAACATGGAGGTGGACTGGGAAAATGAGGTTGGTAGTGGCTCCCAAGAAAAGGAATTTGTGGAATTTCTACAAGATGTTTTTTTTGAGCAGCTTGTGGTGGAGCCCTCTGGGGACCAGGCAATTCAGGATTTGGTGATGTGTAATGAAAGAACAATAAGGGGGGGGGGGGGGGGGGGGTTGCTGGGGAGAGAATAAAATATGAGTGTAGGCCAGCTAGTATAAAAGAAGATTGTAAGACTGTTTTTCAATATATAAAAGGCAAGAGAGAGGCAAGAATGGACATTGGACCACTGGAAAATGTGGCTGGAGAAGTACTAATAAGGAACAAAAAAAGGCAAAGGAACTGAATAGTTACGTTACATCAGTCTTCACGGTGAAAGACACCAGTGGGATGCCAGAACTTCAAGTGAGTCGGGCGGCAGAGGAGAGTGCAGTGGCCATCACTAAGGAGAAGGTGCTGGGGAAACTGAAAGGTCTGAAGGTGGATAAATCACCCAGATCGGATGAACTACACCCCAGGGATCTGAAGGAGACAGCTGAGGAGATTGTGGAGCCATTGGTGGTGATCTTTCAGGAATCACTGGAGACAGGAAGGGTCCCAGAAGGTTTGGAAAATGGCTAATTTAACACCCCTGCTTAAGGAGAGAGGGAGGCAGAATACAGGAAATTATAGGCCGGTTAGCCTGATTTTGGTCATTGGTAAGATTTTAGAGCCCATTATTAAAGTTGAGATTGCGGAGTACTTAGCATTACTTGGTAAAATTAGACTGAGTCAGCACAGATTCATCAAGGGGAGGTCATGCCTGACAAATCTGTTAGAAATCTTTGAGGAGGTATTGAGAAAGTTAGTCAAAGAGAACCAGTGGACGTGATTGACATGGATTTCTAAAAGGCTTTTGATAAGGTGCCCTACATTTGAGGCAAGGTACTAGCATGGATAGAGGATTGGCTGACTGGCAGAAGGCAGAGAGTGGAGATAAAGAGGTTCTTCTCAGGGTGGCAGCCGGTGACTAGTCGTGTACCTCAGGGGTGAGTGTTTTGACGACAACTATTCACGATATACATTAATGATCTGGAAAAAGAACTGAGGACATTGTTGCTAAGTTTGCAGATGATACAAAGATCTATAGAGGGACAGATTGTGTTGAGTAAGCAGAGAGGCTGCAGAAGGACCTGGTTAGGCTGGGAGAGTGGGCAAAGAAGTGGCAGATGGAATACAATGTAGAAAAGTGTGAGGTTGTGCACTTTGGTAGGAAGAATGGAGGTATAGACTATTTTCTAAATGGAAAAAGGCTTCAAACATCAGAAGCACAAGCAACTTTAGAGTCCTAGTTCAGGATTCTCTTAAGGTTAGCATGCATGTCAGTTGGCAATTAGGAAGGCAAATGCAATGTTAGCATTCATATCGAGAGAGCTAGAATACAAGAGCAGGATGTATTGTTGAGGCTGTATAAGGCTCTGGCCAGGCCCCATTTGGTGTACTGTGAGCAGTTGTGGGTCCCATATCTAAGGAAGGATGTACTGGCCTTGGAAAGGGTCCAGAGGAGGTTCATAAGAATGATCCCGGAATGAAGGGTTTGTCATATGAGGAGTGGTTGAGGACTCTGGGTACAATGTTCATGGAGTTTAGAAGGATGAAGGCGGTTCTCACTGAAACTTACAGAATACTGAGAGGCCCAGATAGAGTGAACGTGGAGAGGGTGTTCTAGTAGGAAAAACTAGAACCCGAGGGCACAGCCTCAGACTGAAGGGATGATCCTTTAAAACAGAGATAAGGAGGAATTTCTTCAGCTAGAGAGTGCTGAATCTGTGGAACTCTTTGCTGCAGAAGGTTGTTGAGGCCAAGTCACGGAATGTCTTTAAGACAGAGGTGGATAGGTTCTTGATTAATAAGGGGGATCAGTGATTGTGGGAGAAGACAGCAGAATGGAGTGAGAAATATATCAGCCATGATTGAATGCCAGAGCAGACTCGATGGATCGAATGGCCTAATTCTGCTCCTGTGTCTTTTGGTCTTATGGTCTTATCTGGTTGGTCCAATGAATTTTCTCATCAATGGTGGCCTCAGGATGTTGATGGTGGGGGTTACAACAATGCTAATATTGATGAAAGTCAAAGAGAGATGGTTAGATTGTCTTTTGTTGGAGATGGGCATTTCCTGGTACTTTTGTGGCGCAAATGTTAATTGCCACTTGTCAGCCCACCCTGAATGTTCTCCAGGTCTTTCTGCATGTGAACACAGAATGCTTCAGTATTTGAGGGGTTGCGAATGGAATTGAAAACAGTGCAATCATGAGTGAGTATCCCTTCTTCTGACCTTATAATGGGAGAATGGTCATTCATGAAGCAATTGTAGTTGGTTGAGCCTAGGGGACTACTCTGAGGAACTCCTGGATTGATGTCCTGGGGCTGAGGTGATTAGCCAGCAACAAACTTGTTATGCATTTATATTGCGTCTGAGCAGCCGCAGTAGGCACTGTCAATTATTATATGCGTATCACCACTGGAAGTGACGTCACGTGTCACTAGCGCGGAGTAGCTGCCAGAGTGAAGAAGCAGCCTGTAGTGAACACACCTTGTAAATAAAGTTCTGTCAGTTTTTGCCCCTCTGTGCCTCCGAGTGTTAGTTGTCCATGCTTCACAACACAAGAACTGGCAATGAGGACTTTGAACAGTGCTTGCTAGCTGTCATGATATGCACTCATGTATATAATGAGCTACAGACAGGCAGTGACAGACACCCACTACAGCCAGTCAACACACAGGACAGAACACAACCAATCACCAGGCAGAACACTAGAAGGTGGTTTCCCACTATAAAACACACAAGGCATCAGCACTCTGCCTCTTTCCACTGGTGACAACTGCAGTGACAGTCAGGGTGTTAGCACCTTCTACACGTGGCTCAGAGCTAGTCTGGTCCAGTTAGTTATAGTAAGCATGCTTAGGTTAGTAGAGTGTCAAACCCACAGCGAACTGTGTGCACTGCTTAACAGGTTCAATAAAGCGTAATGAACCTGTTAAGCAACGTTTGGAATCTACTTTCCAGTACTATTGCATCCAGTTGCAGTCCGTGTTACCCCAGGGTGATTAACACGACATGGTTCCAGTCGTCTACTTTCTTGAAGTGGCTTACCTCGAGTGATCGAGAGGGGCAGCACGGTAGCATGGTGGTTAGCATAAATGCTTCACAGCTCCAGGGTCCCAGGTTCGATTCCCGGCTGGGTCACTGTCTGTGTGGAGTCTGCACGTCCTCCCCGTGTGTGCGTGGGTTTCCTCCGGGTGCTCCGGTTTCCTCCCACAGTCCAAAGATGTGCGGGTTAGGTGGATTGGCCATGCTAAATTGCCCGTAGTGTAAGGTTAATGGGGGGATTGTTGGGTTACGGGTATGGGGTGGATACGTGGGTTTGAGTAGGGTGATCATTGCTCGGCACAACATCGAGGGCCGAAGGGCCTGTTCTGTGCTGTACTGTTCTATGTTCTATGTTCTATGATTCCGTGACGACCAGCATGTGCCTTCCAACGGCATGGAGAAGATCCAGGCCCCTCCACTGCTACGGATCTCCGGCAATCTCGGCACAAACTGGCGGGTCTTCAAGCAGACATTCCTTCTCTACATTGAGGCCTCAGGCCTCGAGGATGCGTCCGATGTCAGAAAAATCGTGCTGCTCCTGCGGGAGACCAAGCCATACAGATTTTCAACCCACTTGATTTTACCGACAGCCAGGACAAGGCCAAATTCAAGACCGTTTGAGAGAAGTTCGACAGTCACTGTGAAGTCGAGACAAATGAGAGCTTTGAACGCTATATCTTCCAGCAACGCCATCAGGGTAAGGATGAACCTTTCCAATCCTTTCGAATTCAGCACCGTATATTAGCGCAGTCCTGCAATTATGGTGACACCGCTGATTCCATCATCAGGGATCAGATCGTGTTTGGGATGCACTCCGATTCCTTGCGGGAGCAACTCCTCAAAATTAAGCACATGACCCTGCCAGTCACAATCGAGACGTGTATAGTGCAAGAGCATGCGAGAAATCGGTACTCCCGTCTCAAATCGGCAGAATACGAAAAACTTGCCTCCCACGAGGCAGAGAGTGTACAGGCCATCGCCCGGATGCAGCCCCTCAGTATCGATGAAAGTGGCCATTTCTCGCGCTTTTCCCGGGGCCCCACGCATGCGCAACACGAACGGGAGAACGAACGGACGAAAACCAAACTGCGCAGGTGTGAACGTCAGCTGACCACACTGCGCATGTGCGACAACGCACGGAGCGTAACAACGTCAACGTCATGACATGCCCGAACTGCGGCACTGCCCATTTAAAGCGGCAATGCCCTGCAAAAGGCAGGCAATGTTTAAACGGCTGGAAGCCTGGACATTATGCAGCCTTGTGCAGGTCTGCATCACCAGTCACGGGCCAGCAATCCCAATTTCAACGCAAGCGCATTCGATGTGTACAGCAAGGTTTACTGGATTCTGATCCTGGTAGCACTACGGATCCAGAGGACGACTGCCTGGAGTCCCCTTATCCTGTGGGCATCATCACTACATGTGAGTATGCCTCCTCAAATTCAGCAAGACGTCTATCTATCCTCAATGTGAATTCCGCGGACGAATGGCGTGCTGTCATACACGTTAACCAATGCAGCATCCAGTTTAAGCTGGACACTGGTGCTTCAGCCAATCTCATCACTCAAGCTGATCTTGACTGCATTAAAAAGCAACCCAAAATTCTTCCGCTAGCTTGCCAGCTCCTTGATAATAATGGAAATGCCATTACATAACTGCACTGGGATCTTGTCATCTATCCGTCTCCAACAAGACCATCAATGTCACACTGTGATTCAAAATCGTCAAGCCTGACAAGGCATCCCTGTTTGGTGCCCATGCATGCAAGCTACTCAACCTCGTACAGCGAGTCGTCTTCTTCTTCCAATGTGGATCTTCTGTGGACATTGATGACATCCTTGCTCAATATCCGGATGTGTTTGATGGGATGGGTACTCTGCCATACTGCTACAAGATCCTACTCAGGCCTGATGCCACGCCTGTAATCCATGCACCACGCTGGGTGCCGGCTCCTCTGAAGGAACGTTTAAAGGCACAGCTACAGGAGCTCCAAGACCAGGGCATTATATCCAAAGTGACGGAACCGACTGACTGGTCAGCTCGATGGTCTGTGTAAAGAAGCCCTCAGGAGAGTTGCGGATATGCATAGATCCCAAAGATCTTAACCGGAACATAATGCGGGAACACTAACCGATCCCGAAGCAGGAGGAACTGACCAGTGAGATGGCACAAGCCAGACTCTTCACGAAACTAGATGCATCACGTGGTTTCTGGCAGATACAACTGGACCAGTCCAGCAGGAAGCTCTGCATGTTCAACACACCATTTGGCAGGTACTGTTATAACCGTATGCTGTTCGGCATTGGCTCAGCCTCTGAAATCTTCCACAGGATCATGGAGCAGATGATGGAGGGCATTTAGGGTGTGCGTGAATACGTAGATGATATAATCATATGGTCCACGAACCCTGAGGAACACATATCTCGTCTCAAACAAGTCTTTCAACGTGTCCATGCAAACGGCCTCAAGCTGAACAAGGCCAAGTGCTCCTTTGGCATGTCAACCATCAAGTTCTTGGGCAACCAAATATCCCAGCAGGGTGTGCGACCAGATTCGGACAAGGTCAAGGCCATTAACGCCATGAAGACCCCGGAAGACAATAAGGCGGTACTACACTTCCTTGGAATGGTGAACTTCTTGGGAAAATTCATTCCCAACATGGCCTCACACACCACAGCTCTCAGGCATCTGGTAAGGACGTCCACTGCATTCCAGTGGCTACCCACACACTAAGCCGAGTGGCTTGAGCTCAAAGCAATGCTCACCACTGCTCCTGTACTGGCGTTTTTTGACCCGGACAGGGAGACAAAAATCTCCACAGATGCAAGCCAGGACGGCATTGGTGCGGTGCTCCTCCAGAGGGATGTCTCCTCATCTGGGCTCCAGTTGCTTATACGTCAAGGGCCATGACTCCTACTGAACAGAGGTACGCTCAGATAGAAAAAGAGTGCCTGGGCCTCCTAACCAGCATTGTAAAGTTCCATGACTACGTCTACGGTCTACCCATGTTTACAGTGGAGACTGACCACAGGCCCTTAGTCCATATCATTCATAAGGACTTGAATGACATGACGCCTAGGCTTCAGCGCATTTTCCTTCAACTCCGCAGGTACGATTTTGAGTTAGTATACACACTAGGCAAGGAGCTGATAATTGCGGATGCCCTGTCCTGCTCCATCACCTCGCCCTGTGAACAGGTTGACTTAATCTGCCAGATTGAGGCACAGGTGCAGCTGTGTGCCAGTAACCTCCCGGTCTCAGATGAAAGAGTGATCAACATTTGAGAAGAGACTGCCAAGGACCCTCTTCTGCAGCGTGTAATGCACCACCTTGCAAATGGTTGGCAAAAAGGGCAATGCCTTCAGTTCTTTAATGTGAAAAACGACCTGACAATCATCGAGGGGATCCTCCTCAAGCCAGATCGTATCATTATTCCTACAACCTGCAGAGCTTAGTGCTCAAACAAACCCACGAGGGACACCTAGGTGTTGAAAAGTATAGGCACAGGGCCCAGCAGGCTGTCTATTGGCCTGGAATCAGCCAGGACATATTCAATATGGTCCTCAATTGTGCGAACTGCCAGGGTTTCCAGCCTGCTCAAACAAAAGAAACACTCCATCAACACGAGATCGTGACCTCTCCATAGTCCAAGGTGGGAATCAACCTTTTTCACGCCAATGGGCGTGACTATGTGCTCATCATAGATTACTTCTCAAATTACCCGGAAGTTGTGAAGCTGTCAGACCTCACATCAAGGACAGTCATCAAGGCCTGCAAGGAGACATTTGCCAGGCATGGTATTCCGCTCACTGTCATGAGTGACAATGGTCCCTGCTTCCACAGCCAAGAGTGGTCCAATTTCACCAAGTCGTACCAATTCAACCACATCACCTCAAGCCCACACTACCCGCAGTCCAATGGGAAGGTCGAGAAAGTGGTCCGCATAGTGAAGCAACTGCTCTGCAAGGCTGCGGACTCTGCTTCTGACTTCAACCTTGCGCTGTTGGCGTACAGAGCAACCCCTCTGTCCACCGGTATGTCCCCAGATCAACTCCTCATGAATAGAGACTTGTGAATGACTTATGACTTCCAGCCATACACTTACCAGACCTGGATCACCTCCCAGTGCTGCAAAAGGTGCAGCAACTCAGGAACCGGCAAAAGCTGATGTACAATGCTCATGCTACCGATTTGCCTGTGCTATCCCCGGAAGATGTTGTTTGGATCAAGCTACCTGATGGAGGCTGGTTAGCTCCAGCTGTTGGTGTTCGAAAGGCTGCTCCCAGATCGTTTGTAGTTCGTATGGCTGATGGCTCCATTGTCAGGCGCAACAGAAGGGCACTGCGCAAAGTTGCGTGCCCACCACCAGATCCTACTTTTCCATATGTTGTTATGCCTCTTCCGGACACTTCGCACCACGAGGCAACTAATCTGGCAGCAATCCCACCTGTCAAGGCGCCATCGTACCCACCTCCACCTCTCAGGCGGTCGACAACAATCCGACACAAGCCCCAAAGATTGGACTTGTAGACATTTATCTTGTAAATTTTGTTCTGTGTCTGCATGTTAGACACCTCCTATGTATATATTCATCCACTCGCCCGTTAATGTAACTGGTTCCACATGTAAATACCATCACATATGCTCCAAGCAACCAACAATCTTTTTAAAAAAGGGAGATGTCATGATATGCACTCATGCATATAATGAGATACAGACAGGCAGTGACAGACACCCACTACAGCCAATCAACACACAGGACAGAACACAACCAATCATCAGGCAGAACACTAGAAGGTGGGTACCCACTATAAAACACACAAGGCATCAACACTCTGCCTCTTTCCACTGGTAACAATTGTAGTGACAGTCAGTGTGTTAGCACCTTCTACACGTGGCTCAGAGCTAGTCTGGTCTAGTTAGTTATAGTAAGCATGCTTAGGTTAGTAGAGTGTCAAACCCACAGCGAACTGTGTGCACTGCTTAACAGGTTCAATAAAGTGTATTGAACGAACCTCAACGTTTGGAGTCTACTTTCCAGTACTACTGCATTCAGTTGCAGTCCGTGTTACCCCAGGGTGATTTACACGACACTAGCCACCTGGGAGGAAAAACAAAATTAACAAAGTCGGGAAAGAAGACTTAGAAGAAATGTTCTCATACGTGCTCTGGACATAACGGGCGAGGTGCATGTGAGTAGCGATACTCTGCAGAGCAATTATAGAGCTGGCGGTGTTTAAAATAAAAGGCTGGTGCTCTGGTTGTTGTCTTGTTTTTTTTTAATAAACAATTTTATTGAGGTAGTTTTTGGCTTTATAAACAGTTACAGACATCATCAGAAAGGAAGCAAAAAAGGCAAAAATGTGCAAACATCCACGTACTTTCAATACTTCCATCGTACCGTATTGCACAAGCCCGCTCCCCTCCCACCCGTACTACCCGCCATATTTTCCCTCCTACTCTACTCTACCCCCCCCCCCCCCCCCCCCCCCCCACCCCCCTGCTGACGCTCACTCTCCCGCAAAGAAGTCAATAAATGGTTGCCACCTTCGGGTGAACCCCTGCACAGATCCCCTCAAGGCGAACTTAATTTTTTCCATCCCCAGGAAACTTGACATGTCCGCAAGCCACCACTCAGTCTTCGGGGGCTTTGAGTCCCTCCACGCCAATAATATTCGTCGCCGGGCTATCAGGGAAGCAAAGGCCAGCACATCGGCCGCTTTCTCCCCCTGGACGCCCGGGTCTTCCGAAACCCCAAAAATTGCCACCCCTGGACTCATCACCACCCTTGTTTTTAGCACCTGAGACATGACCCCCGCAAATCCCTCCCAGTACCCCCTCAGCTCAGGGCATGCCCAAAACATGTGCACATGGTTCGCTGGTCCTCCCGCGCACCTAGCGCATTTGTCCTCTATCCCGAAAAATTTGCTCATCCGAGCCGCCGTCATATGGGCCCGGTGAACGACCTTAAATTGGATCAGCCCGAGCCTAGCCCATGTCGCGGTCGAGTTTACCCTACTCAGGGCCTCTGCCCACAGCCCATCCTCCATTTCCCCGCCTAGCTCCTCCTCCCATTTAAGTTTCAGTTCCTCTGTCTGGGACCCTTCCTCCCTCATGAGCACCTTATAAATACCCGAGACTCTACCCTCCCCTTCGTCCCTCCCAGAGACTATTCTGTCTAGGATCCCCATTGGCGGGAGGCGCGGGAAAGATGGGACCTGTCTACGAACAAAGTCCCGCAACTGTAGGTATCTAAAATCATTTCCCCTTACCAACCCAAATTTCTCCTCCAAGCTCCTCAAACACGCGAAGCTCCCTTCCAGGAACATATCACCCACCCTTCCCGCCCCTGCTCGCCGCCATACTCGGAACCCCCCATCCATACTGCCGGGGGCAAACCGATGGTTGTCGCAGATTGGCGCCCAGACAGACGCCCCCATCTCCCCCACATGCCTCCTCCACTGGCCCCATATCCGCAGGGTCGCCACCACTACCGGGCTGGTGGTGTACTTGGCCGGCGGCAGCGGTAGAGGAGCCGTGACCAGGGCCTCCAAACTGGAGCCCCTGCACGAAGCCGCCTCCACCCACTCCCAAATAGACCCCGTACCCACCATCCACTTCCTTATCATAGCGATGTTGGCCGCCCAGTAATAATTGACCAGACTCGGCAACGCCAGCCCCCCCTCGCTGCGGTTCCTCTCCAACATCGCCTTCTTCACCCGCGGAGACTTTACGCCCAGACAAAGCTCATGATCAGCCCGTTAACTCTTTTGAAGAAGGACTGTGGGATAAAGATCGGGAGGCACTGAAAACTAAACAAAAATCGAGGGAGGATTGTCATCTTTACAGTCTGCACCCTCCCTGCCAGCGACAGCGGGAGTGCATCCCATCTCCGAAACTCTCCCTTCATTTGCTCCACCACCCTGGCCAAATTTAACTTATGCAGCCTGCCCCAGTCTCGTGCCACCTGGATTCCCAAATACCGGAAATTTTCCTCAACTAACCTAAACGGTAGCCCTCTCAATCTGTTCTCCTGGCCCCTTGCCTGTACCACAAACATTTCACTCTTGACCGTATTTAATTTGTATCCTGAGAACTGGCCGAACTCCCTCAGCATTCCCAGTATAGTTCCCATCCCGGCCACTGGGTCCGACACGTACAGGAGCAGGTCGTCTGCATAAAGAGAAACCCTGTGTTCAACCCCGCCCCTCACCATCCCCTTCCAACCCTCTGCGGCTCTCAGCGCAATCGCCAGCGGCTCTATGACCAGCGCAAACAGCAGCGGGGAGAGCGGGCAGCCCTGCCTGGTCCCTCGGTACAACCTAAAGTACTCCGACACTTCTCTGTTGGTCCTGACGCTGGCCCTCGGGGCCTGATATAATAATTTGATCCAATCCACCAATCCCTCCCCGAACCCAAACCGTCCGAGCACCTCCCATAGATATTCCCACTCCACCCGGTCAAAGGCCTTCTCGGCGTCCATAGCCACCACTACCTCCACCTCTCTACCCGCCGGGGGCATCATTATCACATTGAGCAATCTCCTCAGATTGGCCGCCAGCTGCCTACCTTTCACGAACCCCGTTTGATCCTCCCCAATCACCTCCGGTACACAGTCCTCCATTCTACCCGCCAGTACCTTTGCCAGGAGCTTGGCATCTACATTAATCAGGGAGATTGGCCTGTAGGACCCGCACACCTCCGGGTCTTTACCCCGCTTTAATATCAGAGATATGGTGGCTTGTGACATCGTCGGTGGCAGGGTCCCTCTGTCCCTTGCCTCATTGAAAACCCTCGCCAAGACCGGGCCCACCAGCTCCGAGAACTTCCTATAAAACTCTACTGGGTATCCATCCGGCCCCGGGGACTTCCCCGACTGCATGGCCTTTAGGCCCCCCAATACCTCCTCTACTCTAATCGGGGCCCCCAGCTCTTCCACTCGCCCCCCCCCAACTGTTGGGAATGTTAACCCATCCAGAAACCTTTTCATCCCCTCCGGTTCTTCTGGCGGCTCCGAAGTATACAGCTTACGATAGAAGTCCCGGAATACCCTATTCAATTCTGCCGGATCCTCCACTTTGTGCCCCCCCTCGTCCCTCACTCTACCTATTTCCCTGGCCGCCTCCCTCCTCCTAAGTTGCTGCGCTAACAGTCTGCTAGCCTTTTCCCCATACTCGTACACCACTCCCCTCGCCTTCCTAAGCTGTTCCACTGCCCTGCTCGTGGATAGTGCCCCCAGTTCCGCCTGTAGCCTCTGCCTCTCCCTGAGTAAAACCTCCCCCGGGGACTCCGCGTGCTCTTCATCTATCCGGCCCATTTCCCTGACCAATCTATCCATCTCTGCCCGGTCTGCCTTGGCTCTATGGGCCCCAATTGAAATCAGCTCCCCCCGCACTACTGCCTTTAGCGCCTCCCACACGGTCGCCGCTGAGACCTCCCTAGTGTCATTCACCTGCAGGTAATTTTTTATACATTTCCGAAGCCTCTCGCAGATCCCCTCCTCCGACAGCAGT
Source organism: Scyliorhinus canicula (assembly GCF_902713615.1). Taxonomy (NCBI): domain Eukaryota; kingdom Metazoa; phylum Chordata; class Chondrichthyes; order Carcharhiniformes; family Scyliorhinidae; genus Scyliorhinus; species Scyliorhinus canicula. The sequence goes on from NC_052148.1 coordinate 179,905,377, forward strand.
CCCACATCTAGCCTCCATTGCGGGCGTTGATAACTCGCTCCCCTGAACTGCAGGTCCACCCAATGCGGGGCATGGTCTGAAATGGTAATTGCTGAGTATTCCGTGTTCTCTACCTCCCCCCTACAGTCCCTGCTTAGCACAAAGAAATCTATCCTGGAATATACTTTGTGGACGTGCGAGTAAAACGAGTAGCCCCTTCCTGTTGGCTGTCCCTCTCTCCAGGGGTCCACTGCCCCCATTTGCTCCATAAACCCTTTCAGCTCCCTTGCCATTGCTGAGAGTCTACCCGTTCTGGGACACGACCGATCCAAAGTCGGGTCAAGGACCATGTTAAAGTCCCCTCCCATTATTAGCCTACGAGAATCCAAGTCCGGGATCTTCCCCAGCACTCTTTTAATGAAGTCCACGTCATCCCAGTTCGGGGCATATATATTCACCAGCACCACTCTTCTCCCCTCCAGCCTGCCCCGTACCATCAGGTATCTGCCCCCCCTGTCTGCGGATATGCCCTCTGCCTCAAATTGCACGCGCTTGTTGATCATGATTGCCACCCCTCTGGACTTCGAGTCCAAGTCCGAGTGGAAGACCTGGCTAATCCAGCCCTTCCTTAGCCTGGTCTGGTCTGACACTTTCAGATGTGTCTCCTGCAACATAATTACGTCCGCCCTCAGGGCCCGCAAGTGCGCGAACACCCGCGCCCTCTTAACCGGCCCATTCAGTCCCTTTACGTTCCAGGTGATCAGCCTGGTCGGGGGGCACATCCCACCCCCCCCACCCCGCCGGTCAGCCATAGCCTTTCTCGGGCCAGCCCCTGACCCGTGCGTCGCGCCCTTCCTGGCCCGCCCTATAGCTGCCTCCACCCTCGACCTCCTTTCCAGTGCCTATTTCAAGTCCCTCTCCCGTCAGCAGAACAACCCCCCCTCCCCTAACCCCATCCCCCGATACCCCCACCCCTGCCATCTACTGGCTGTAGCTTCCCCCCCCATCTGACTTCCTTGACTAGCCAATCTGCTAGCCCGGTGACTCAACACTCCGGCGCCTTCCTGTCCCATTCCCCTTGTTTCCCCGCCCTCCTCCCCACCCACTGGGGCAAGCCGGCTCCAGTGTCTTCCGCGAGCTGCACAAGTTGTTGTCTTGTTTAAACAGGAAAAGCAGGATAGCTGCTGAAAACACATTGCAAAGTGCGCATATGGGGGACCTCCATTAGCAAGAAAATTACGTTTTTTTTCAGCGCTGTGGGACCCTTCAATGAAAACATGGAAAGACATGGAAAACATGGAAAACATGGAGTTACCTCTCTCTCTGCATCTTTGATGATTTGATTGCCTGCAGGTGCTCGCATTCCGGGGCATCTCTGACTGTGCCTATATAAACATTTCTGGAACAAGCCTTTCTATTCACCTGAAGAAGGAGCCGTGCTCCGAAAGCTCGTGTTTGAAACAAACCTGTTGGACTTTAACCTGGTGTTGTAAGACTTCTTACTGTGCTCACCCCAGTCCAACGCCGGCATCTCCACATCATGAAAACATGGAGCAATGGGGTTCCTATACGAAGCATTTTGCCCACTTTGCGCAGACAAACCAAATAGCAGAAGGTATTTGGGTTCCCACATTCCTGAGCATGATGGGAAAAAAAACGCTCAATCTCCTCAGAAGTTTAATGCAACCAGAGAAGCCAGGCACTAAAACATATGAACAAATTATAGAGATTCTGCGCCAACCTCACAATTCAGCGAAGCCTTTGGTGATCACACAGCGCTTCAAATTCCACAAAAGACATCAAGAGGGGCAATCAATTGTGCAATTTGTTGCTGTATTAAAATGATTTGCAGGGTACTGTGGGTTCGGTGATGTGCTGAATCATACAATTCGTAACAGATTACTGTTAACTCCTTAATCACAGTTTTAACAAAATATATTCTGGATATGTTAGCCTAACATTTTTTAATAACATTACAACAATGAACAGATAATACAATATATGCGTACGTAAATTTCCCTTAATCCAGTGTTATATGTGGAACAATGGCCACTACCCCACATTGATGACCTTTTTACAGGATTGGCAAGAAACCAACATTTTAGCAAAATCGATTTGAGCCAGGCATACTTACAGATGAATGTAGACAAGAAGTCACAGGATATTATGATAATGGTGACACTTGAAGATTTGTTTCAATATCCAGAGCTATCTGGATAGCATCCTAGTCACTGGAAAAGATGAAGAGGAACAGCTCGGAACTCAGATGCTACCCTTCAAAGATTGGAAGACTATGGACTGCAAGTCCGCCAGGACAAGTGCGAGTTCTCCCAGTCTTCCGTTGATTATTTGGGTCATGTGATTGATGCCATGGGCCTTCACAAGTGTCCTTCGAATGTCAAGGCTATCACAGAGACATCTGCACCTCAGAATGTTAATCATTTGCGATCCTTTCTAAGATTGTTGAACTGCTATGGAAGATTTGTTCCAAATTTGGCAACCATTGCATAACCTGTTGTGCCAAAACAAGAAGTAGAAGTGGTCGGATCAATGCAACAAAGAAGGGTTGCTTAAATCTAAAGTCTTTAAGCATTTTGATCCTACCTTTCCCCTACAGTTGGCATGTCAGGCTTCTCCTTATGGAGCGGTGGTATCCCACATCACGCTGTCAGGTGAAGAAAGATACTTTGCCTTTGACTCTTGAACATTAAACAAAGCTGAAAGTAACTATGCACAAATCAAAAGGATTATCTTTGGCGGAAAAAGGTTCCACCAATTCCTGTATGGAAGAACGTTCATACTGTTGATGGACCATCGTCCACTAAAGTCAATTTTTGGACCACACTCTGCAATTCCGACACTTGCAGCAAGTAGAGGGCAGAGATGGGCATTTCTTTTGTCTGTACGTATTTATACCCTCAAGTATCGCAAATCAAGTCTCCATTGTAATGTAGATAGACCTTCCCGATTACCACTACCAAATAGTTCATCAGCAAGTAGTTTGCCAAGCTACTCAAGCAGAAGTATTTTCTACTTTGAATAGGTAGACAGCACACCTGTCACTTCAAGACAAGTGAAGAAGTACATTGGGAGTGATCTGCTACCCTCCAAAGTAATGGATATGGTACTACAAGGCAAGACCTCAGAACTCAAACCTGAATAAAAAAGCGTACTCCGCTGGAAGATTGGAACTGGCTTTATAGTTAGGATGATCATTCTTCCATCATTGAAAAGATGAGTGTTAAACAAATTAAATGAGCGCCATTGCGGAGTTGTGCTCATGAAAGGCATAAGAAGGAGTTATTTCTGATGGCCTGGATTAGACACAAGGATTGAAGACAGATTTGCAACGTGTTCTTCATGTGTGAAGGTATGAAACCTGCCATCGTTAGCACCCCTGCATCAGTGGGAATGGCCGGAGGAGGCTCGGCAATGGATGCTCTTGACTTTGCAGAACATTTTGATGGAGATATGTTCTTAGTAATGGTTGATGCTCATTCAAAGTAGCTAAAGTTGCCATAATGAAGTCAGGCACAGTAGCACAGTGGTTAGCACAGTTGATTCACAGCTCCAGGATCCCAAGTTCGATTCCGGCCTGGGCCTCTGTCTGTGCGGAGCCTGCACGTTCTCCCCGTGACTGCGTGAGTTTCCTCTGGGTGTTCCGCTTTCCTCCCACAGTCCAAAGATGTGCAGGTTAGGTGGATTGGACATGCTAACTTGCCCTTAGTGTCCATAAAGGTTAAGTGGGGTTACTGGGTTACGGGATAGGGTGGAGGTGTGGGCTTAAGGAAGGTGCTCTTTCTAAGGGTCGGTGCAGACCCGATGGGCTAAATGGCCTCCTTCTGCACTGCAGGGATTCTATGATTCTACTGATGCATAGGAATGCTGCTCATTCAACGACTAAAATCTCTTCAGCATTATTAATGATGAAGAGACAACTACGTTCGGCATTCAACTTCTTGAAACCTCTAAAAATGAAATAAATTGTTCAACAGACGCACCAAGGTCAGATAGAATGGTGGGGAAGTAAAGCAAAGCTCTGTGTCTTCCACCAAGGACAAGAAGTGCTGGTCAGGACTTACACCACAGGAGAAAAATGGGTTCCTGCCACAATTCTTGCAGAGACCGGACTTGTCTCGTATACCATCCAAATGAGAGATGATGTATACCGTCCAGACTAGAGGAGATATCATCTGGAAGAAGCATGCGGACCAGCTGTTGATGGGGAGAACTGATCTAACCATCTGGACTGCACTGCCTGGGAGGGTGGTTGAGGGTTTGCCTCATGTCCTTTCAAAAGTATCTGGATGAGCACTTGGCACGTCATAACATTCGAGGCTATGGGCCAAGTGCTGGAAAATGGGATTAGGATTGGCAGATCAGGTGCCGTTCATGCGGCTGTGCAGACGCGATGGGCTGAAGGGCCTTTTTTGCACTGTATTCTGTGATTCCATGAAATGGAATCTGCTGAAAATTCAGATTCAGCTGTATAAAGTCCTGACTTGAACCTTGCCACAACCCAGATACCGACAGACATTAATGAGGAAGACAACATCTCACCTTCAGACCAAGCCTCCAGTTACAATGTCAACATGGGTCAAAGCAACCATGGAGAATGTTCATGCAAAGACAAATATGTCACAGGTTACAACTAATGCAAAGAAACAGACGCCAGAGGTTCACCATCAACCGTTCCAAGAGCAATAACCTCAAACCGTCTGACTTATTCTTATGTGATTATTGTTCATGTTTGATGCACGATCAATCACTACTGAAGCGAGATTGTAGTCCAATTGAAGGCTTTAATAATCAAGTAGCTACCGCAGCAGCTCCGGTACAGAATGACTGCTGTGGGTGAAACACAGACTCTTATGCTCCGCCTGCTAGGCGGAACCAGCAGGCAGGTTCTACCACTCATACTACAGTATAAGGTACATCCAACCTAGGTACCTCCATACCCCTAATATAGCCTACCACAATGTTACACTTGTTTGGAATTGTTGGGGACATTCAATTTAAAAGAGGAGGAAATGTTATGTATTTATATGGAGTCAAAGGTTTTTACAAATATATAAAACAAAAAAGAGTGGTTAAGGTAAATATTGGTCCTTTAGAGGATGAGAACGGAGTTTTAATAATGGGAAATGAGGAAATGGCTGAGGAACTGAACAGGTGTTTTGGGTCGGTCTTCACAGTGGAAGACACAAATAAAATGCCAGCGACTGATAGAAATGAGGCTATGGCAGGTGAGGACCTTGAGAGGATTGTTATCACTAAGGAGGTAGTGAAGGGCAAGCTAATGGGGCTAAAGGTAGACAAGTCTCCTGGCCCTGATGGAATTCATCCCAGAGTGCTAAAAGAGATGGCTAGAGAAATTGCAGATGCACTAATGATGATTTACCAAAATTTACTAGACTCTGGGGTGGTCCCACTGGATTGGAAATTAGCAAACGTGACACCACTGTTTAAAAAAGGAGGTCGGCAGAGACAGGAAATTATAGGCCAGTGAGCTTAACTTCGGTAGTAGGGAAGATGCTGGAATCTATCATCAAGGAAGAAATAGCGATGCATCGGGATAGAAATTGTCCCATTGGGCAGACGCAGCATGGGTTCATAAAGGGCAGATCGTGCCTAACTAATTTAGTGGAATTTTTTGAGGACATTACCAGTGCAGTAGATAACGGGGAGCCAATGGATGTGGTATATCTGGATTTCCAGAAAGCCTTCGACAAGGTGCCACACAAAAGGTTGCTGCATAAGATAAAGATGCATGGCATTAAGGGTAAAGTAGTAGCATGGATAGAGGATTGGCTAATTAATAGAAAGCAAAGAGTGGGGATTAATGGGTGTTTCTCTGGTTGGCAATCAGTAGCTAGTGGTGTCCCTCAGAGATCCGTGTTGGGCCCACAATTGTTCACAATTTACATAGATGATTTGGAGTTGGGGACCAAGGGCAATGTGTCCAAGTTTGCAGATGACACTATGATGAGTGGTAAAGCGAGAAGTGCAGAGGATACTGGAAGTCTGCAGAGGGATTTGGATAGGTTAAGTGAATGGGCTAGGGTCTGGCGATGGAATACAATGTTGACAAATGTGAGGTTATCCATTTTGGTAGGAATAACAGCAAACGGGATTATTATTTAAACGATAAAATATTAAAGCATGTGCGTTGTGCAGAGACACCTGGGTGTGCTAGTGCATGAGTCGCAAAAAGTTGGGTTTACAGGTGCAACAGGTGATTAAGAAGGCAAATGGAATTTTGTCCTTCATTGCTAGAGGGATGGAGTTTAAGACTAGGGAGGTTATGTTGAAATTGTATAAGGTGTTAGTGAGGCCACACCTGGAATATTATGTTCAGTTTTGGTCTCCTTACTTGAGAAAGGACATACTGGCACTGGAGGGTGTGCAGAGGAGATTCACTAGGTTAATCCCAGAGCTGAAGGTGTTGGATTATGAGGAGAGGTTGAGTAGACTGGGACTGTACTCATTGGAATTTAGAAGGATTAGGGGGGATCTTATAGAAACATTTAAAATTATGAAGGGAATAGATAGGATAGATGCGGGCAGGTTGTTTCCACTGGCTGGTGAAAGCAGAACTAGGGGACATAGCCTCAAAATAAGGGGAAGTAGATTTAGGACTGAGTTTAGGAGGAACTTCTTCACCCAACGGGTTGTGAATCTATGGAATTCCTTGCCCAGTTAAGCAGTTGAGGCTCCTTCATTACATGTTTTTAAGCTAAAGATAGATAGTTTTTTGAAGAATAAAGGGATTAAGGGTTATGGTGTTCGGGTTGGAAAGTGGAGCTGAGTCCACAAAAGATCAGCCATGATCTCATTGAATGGCGGAGCAGGCTCGAGGGGCCAGATGGCCTACTCCTGCTCCTAGTTATTATGTTCTTATGTTCTTAGTACCTACAGGAAGCATTGTAATTAATATTATGCATGTCATCACCGGAAGTGATGTCGCCGGTTGCTGGTACAGGATTAGATTTTGACCCTCTGTGCTTCCAAGCATTAGTTCTCCACAATACACAACAATCCTCAGCCACTTTTCCATTCTGCTAGATGTGACTCTAACCCATGGAAAGTTTCCCCCCGATTCCCACTGATTTCAATTTTACTGGTGTTGCTTGGTACTACACTCTGTCAAAAGTTGCGTTGATGTTAAGAACATTCAGCCTCAATTCAACTCTGGAATTCAGTTTATTTGTTTTACCAATTTCATTTTGTTTTGTCAAGAGACCTACAACTGAGTCATCCTGGCGGAAACCAAGCTAAGCTTCATTGAATAGATTATTGCTGCTTGATAGCATTATTAACGACACCTTCCATCACTTTGCTGATGGTCGAGAATAGACTAATGGTCTGGTAACTGCGAGATTTGTCCTACTTTTATCTGGGCATTTTTTCACATTGCCGGGTAGATGCAGTGCTGTAGTTGTACTGGAACAACTGGGCTACGAGCCCAGCTCATTCTGGAACACAAATCTCCAATACAACTGCTGGGACATCATCAGGACCCATAGCCTTTGCTGTCTCAAGGGCCTTCAGCTGTTTATTGATACCAGTTGGAGTGAATCAAATTGATTGTACACTGGCTCTGTGATGGTGAGGGCTTCGGGAGTAGGTTAAGGTGGATCGATCACTCAGCACTTTCGGCTGAAGATCGATACAAACACTACAGTCTTGTTCACTCACATGCTGGGCACCACCATCATTGAAGTTGGGGATGCTTGTGGAACCTCCCTGTCACAGTATTGTTTTAATTGTCCATCACCATTTATAACTGGATGTGACAGAACTGTGGAACTTTTGTAGGATCACTAGTTCAGTCTATCTCATGCTGTCTCTGCTATTTAGCATGCATCCTGAGTTTGAAGTTCACTAGGTAGACACCTCATTTTCCAGTATGCCTGTGTGGCTCCTGACATGCTCACATACTCCTCATTGAACCAAAGTTTGTCACTTGGCTTTATGGTAATGGCAGAGTGAGGGATATGCTGGATCCTGAGGTTACAGATTCTGGTTGAATAAAATATTGCTGCTGCTGACGGCCCGCATCAACGCATGGATGTCCAGCTTTGAGTTGCAAGATATCATAGATCATAGAATTTACAGTGCAGAAGGAGGCCATTCAACCCATCGAGTCTGCACCGGCTCTTGGAAAGAGCATCCTATCCAAGGTCAACATCACCACCCTATCCCCATAACCCCATAACCCAGTAACCCCACCCAACACTAAGGGCAATTTTTGGACACTAAGGGCAATTTAGCATGGCCAATCCACCTAACCTGCACATCTTTGGACTGTGGGAGGAAACCGGAGTACCAGGAGGATGTGCAGACTCCGCACAGACAGTGACCCAAGCCGGAATCGAACCTGGGACCCTGGAGCTGTGAAGCGATTGTGCTATCCACAATGCTACCGTGCTGCCCTATGCCCATAATCCACCATATCAAGCACAGTGGTAGAGCCACACAACATAATGGAGTGTGAACAATGTGAAGACAGTACATTGTCTCCAAGGATTGTGCAGTGTTCACTCCAATCAACAATGTTGTGAACAGCTGTAATTCCGGCAAATAGGTTTTTTGCTCTTGTTGGTTCTCTTACCAGCAGTCCAGTTGGCAGAAATGTTTTCAGAACTTGGCCAGCCTGGTTATTAGTGGTGCTCCTGAGTCAAGCTTAGTGATAAACACTGAAGTCCCCCTTGAAACCTGAAGGAGCTTCTGATTCACCAGCTGAGGAAGGGACGCAGGTGCTAATCAGAAGGACGTTGCTTTTTTAATGTTTCACCTGGTGCAATGAGACTTCATAGTATTCGGAGTCAATCTCAGGAGCCTTTAGTGCTTTTGGCCAGTCCTTTCCTATATCTTTCACTTCCATCATTTCAGACATTCATTACTGGCTGCCATCCATCACCTCATTCCAGCACCTGAGATGCAATCATATATAAACATACAAAATAGGAGCAGAAATTAGGCCCATCAATCCTGCTCCATCATTCAATAAGATCAGGGCTACGCTTTTCTGTTTCAAATTCCCCGCTCCTATCTACCCCCGATACCCTTTGATTCCCTTTTTTAAACAAAATTCTATCTACTTCTGCCTTAAAAATATTCAGTGCCCCCGCCAGAGAGTTATTAAGTCGCACAACCGTCGGAGAGAAAAATATTCTCCTCATCTCTGTTCTGAAAGGATGACCCCTAATTTTAAAGCAGTGCCCCCTAGTTCTGCGCTCACTCACAAGAGGAAAAATGCTTTCCATGTCCATCTTGGCAAACCATTCAGGACCTTGCTAACTTCAATCAAGTCACCCCTCACTCTTCGAGACTCCTGTCCAACGTTTCTTCATAGCTTAGGAGGAGCTTCTTCATCCAAAGGGTTGTGAATCTATGGAATTCCTTGCCCAGTGAAGCAGTTGAGGCTCCTTCATTAAACGTTTTTAAGATAAAGATAGATAGTTTTTTGAAGAATAAAGGGATTAAAGGTTATGGTGTTTGGGCCGGAAAGTGGAGCTGAGTCCACAAAAGATCAGCCATGTCCTCATTGAATGGCGGAGGAGGCTCGAGGGGCCTGATGGCCGACTCCTGCTCCTAGTTCTTCTGTTCTTATTTTCTTATATTATAACCTGCTTGTAATAACTTGGGGAAGGAGCACGTTTGGCTCAGATAGATAGATAGATAGAATTTACATAGATAGAATTTACAGTGCAGAAGGAGGCCATTCGGCCCATCGAGTCTGCACCGGCTCCTGCAAAGAGCACCCTACCCAAGGTTAACACCTCCACCCTATCCCCATAACCCAGTAACCCCACCCAACACTAAGGGCAATTTTAGCCTGGCCAATCCACCTAACCTGCACATCTTTGGACTGTGGGAGGAAACCGGAGCACCCGGAGGAAACCCACACACACGGGGAGGATGTGCAGACTCCGCACAGACAGTGACCCAATCCAGAATCGAACCTGGGACCCTGGAGCTGTGAAGCGATTGTGCTATCCACAATGCTACCGTGCTGCCCAAATGAACTTAACATTTATGTTAAAAAAAAATTTAGAGTACCCAATTCATTTTTTCCAATTAGGGGGCAGTTTAGCGTGGCCAATCCATCTACCCTGCACATCTTTGGGTTGTGGGGGTGAAACCCATGCAAACACAGGAAGAAGGTACAAACTCCACACGGACAGTGATCCAGAGCCATGATCGAACCTGGGACTTCGGCGCCGTGAGGCTGCAGGACTTACCCACTGCGCCATCGTGCTGCCCGGAAACTTAACATTCATTGAGAACACAAATTCCAATGCTTACACGCTTGTCACCATCTTTCTACTGGGAGTGCTCCACTCGCGCCGTACCCCTCAGTTGAGTGACAGGGGGGAGGGACAATCAATCCAATTGCTGCATTTCCTCCTCCTTAAGTTCCTTATGTGTTTACTACAATAACATGTCTGAAAACTTACAAAATATTTGTAATGTCTGTTGTCTTTAACTTATCTTGTAAACAAAGAACGGATCGTTCTTCTTTTGCAAGTTAGGTGCTCAGTGGGAATGGTCAGAGCGATGCGACTCTGTGACAGGATCGACTGAGGAATTTCCGGATCGAGAACAATGGGGTCTTGAGCTTCACAAAACGATTAGTCACTGAAAATGGGCAGGTCTGTATTCAACAGCTCATCGGATGTAGCAAGAATAACAGTTGTTGGGTGACCATACGTTTTAGAGGTTGACAGTAAAACATCAATAACAGACTGACCTTGCATTTGATGCAATGTTTCTGGTGCGCCTATGTGATCCACATGTCTGTGCACTACTCTGTTTTCAACTTGAACTCAAAATGACAATGACCAGCTTTTGAAAATGATGGCTCCTGGAGCCCAGTATGGCCCACTTCCAGAGGTACGCATGTACACGGGGTTTCCTACTTTAAATGCAGGCGCCCTGCTCTGAAGGTCATGGTTCAGTTTCCAAGCATTTTGTTTCTATCTCACCTTCCCCTCCAAATTGGGAAATCCCAAATCCAGATGAGTGCACAAGCAGCGTTTCATCAGCAGCTCTGACGTCATGGACTCAGGAAATTCAGAGCCCGGGAAAACGTCAGACTTCAAATGGAAGAATTCTGACCAGCCTAGTTTTATTTTTTGCAACCAATCTCGACCCAAAACGCTTGGCCCCTTTCCTTCTGTGACCATCAGAAGAAGTTGGGCTGAATTCCGGTTGTGGCTATGCGGAGCTAAGCTGCACGTTCGGCAGCTCCCGCTTTAATAGGACTTGTGGGCTCTTTTAAGGGCCCCAAATGGCGCTGATTCGATGATTCCCGGTGGAGCAAAACCCCCCGGGATTTATGGTGCGGACCCGGAGTGGGGCGAGGAGAAAAACGGCAGCAGCTCCCCTGGAAAAGCGGGGGAAGGTGGACAAAATGGCGGCCGGTGGCGCCCCTGAGGAATGGAGGCAGTGGGCTGAGGAGCAGCAGGCGGCCCTTCTGCGCTATTTCACGGAGCTGAAAGGGGAGTTGTTGGAATCCCTGAAGGTGACGATGAATAAGCTGCTGGAGACCCAGACAACCCAGGGTGCAGCGATACTTGAGTTGCAGCAGCAGGCCTCTGAGCGCAAGGAGGAGGTTTCGGCCCTCGTGGGGAAGGTGGAGATACACGAGGCGTTTCATAAAAAGTGGCAAGATCGATTCGAGGAGATGGAGCTTCGGTCACGGAGGAAGAGCCTGCGGATCCAGGGCCTCGAGGAGGAGCTGGAGGGGTCGGACCTGCCGGCCTATGTGGCCGTGATGTTGAACTCGCTGGTGGGGGCAGGATCCTTCCGTCTGCCCCTGGAGCTGGAGGGGGCCCACAGAGTACTGGCCAGGCGGCCTAAGGCGAATGAACCCCCGCGGGCGGTGCTGGTGCGGTTCCATCGGTTCAGTGACCGGGAGTGTGTTCCCCGATGGGCCAAGAAGGTGAGGAGCAGCAAGTGGGAGAATTCGGTAGTGCGTATCTACCAGGACTGGAGTGCGGAGGTGGCCAAGCGGAGAGCCGGGTTTAACCGGACGAAGGCGGTGCTCCATGGAAAGCAGGTGAAGTTTGGCATGTTGCCACCTGCGCGCCTGTGGGTCACCTACAAGGACCGGCATCACTACTTTGAGTCCCCGGAGGAAGTGTGGGCCTTTGTGCAGGCTGAAAAGCTGGACTCGAACTAGAGATTGGGGGCTGTGGGAGTTTTTCTATTTCTGTATCATTGTTTATGCTGTAGCGGGTTATTCTGTTTGTTTCTGTTTTTTCTCTCGCTTTCGGACGATGTGGGTTGTAGTTTTATGTTCTAAGGGAGGGACTGGGGTTTGTGGTTAATCTGTGCCTTTGTTTGTACGGAGTTGGTGGTTGGGACTGCGGTTTGGGAGCTGCGTTGGTGAGCTGCTTTTTGCGCTGGCAATTGAGCCTCTTGCCATGGCTCTCAGTGAGTCGAGGAGGTAGAGGGGTCTGGTGCGGGGTGGGGAGGAGCACCGAGTGTCGCTGTATGCGGATGACTTGCTGTTGTATGTAGCAGACCCGGTGGGGGGAATGCCGGAGGTGATGGAGATTCTTGCTGAGTTCGGGAGTTTCTCGGGATATAAATTGAACCTGGGCAAGAGTGAGCTGTTTGTTGTACACCCGGGAGATCAGGAGGAGGGGATTGGTAGGCTCCCGCTAAAGAGGGCAGTGAGGATTTTTAGGTACCTGGGGGTTCAGGTGGCTAGGAGCTGGGGGACTCTGCACAAGCTCAATTTTACTAGGTTTGTGGAGCAGACGGAGGAGGAATTTAAAAAGTGGGACATGCTGCCGTTGTCGTTGGCGGGTGGAGTACAGTCCGTTAAAATGACAGTGCTCCCGAGGTTTTTGTTTTTGTTTCAGTGCCTCCCCATTTTCATTCCGAGGGCCTTTTTAGGAGGGTGAACAGCAGCATTCTGGGATTTGTTTGGGTGCACGGGACTCTGAGGGTAAGGAGGGTCTTTTTGGAGCGGGGCAGAGATAGAGGGGGGCTGGCGCTGCCCAACCTCTCTGGGTACTATTGGGAGGCTAACGTCTCGATGGTACGTAAGTGGGTAATGGATGGGGAGGGGGCAGCATGGAAACGGATGGAGATGGCGTCCTGTGGAGGCACGAGCCTGAAGGCACTGGTAACGGCGCCGCTGCCACTCCCTCCTACAAGGTACACTACGAGCCCGGTGGTGGCGGCTACCCTCAAAATTTGGGGGCAGTGGAGGCGACACAGGGGGGAAGTGGGGGGCTTGGTGGAGGCCCCGCTGCGGGGGAACCACCGGTTTGTCCCAGGGAACATGGATGGCGGGTTCCTGGGGTGGCACAGGGCGGGCATTAGGAAGTTGGGAGACCTGTTTATCGACGGGAGGTTCGCGAGCCTTGGTGAACTGGAGGAGAAGTTTGAGCTCCCCCCGGGGAATATGTTCAGGTAACTTCAGGTCAAGGCGTTTGCTAGGCGACAGGTGGAGGGGTTCCCTTTGCTGCCCCCGCGGGGGGGAAGGGATAGGGTGCTTTCGGGGGTGTGGGTCAGGGATGGGAAGGTACCAGGTAATGCAGGAGGTGGGGGAGGCGTCGGTAGAGGAGCTGAAGGCTAAGTGGGAGGTGGAGCTGGGGGAGCAGATTGAGGAGGGGACATAGGCGGACGCCCTGGAGAGGGTGAACTCCTCCTCTTCATGTGCGATGCTTAGTCTCATCCAGTTCAAGGTGCTGCACCGGGCCCACATGTCCGGATCTAGGATGAGTAGGTTCTTTGGAGGCGAAGACAGGTACGTCCAGCGAACCATGCCCATATGTTTTGGGCATGCCCGGCACTGGAGGAGTTCTGGAAGGGGGTGGCGGGGACGGTGTCGAGGATGGTGGGATCCAGGGTCAAGCCAGGCTGGAGATTCGCGATATTTGGGGTTGGGGTGAAGCCGGGAGTACAGGAGGTGAAAGAGGCCGATGTTTTGGCCTTTGCGTCCCTAGTAGCCCGGCGGAGGATCTTGCTGCAGTGGAAGGATGCGAGACCTCCGAGCGTGGAGACCTGGATTAATGACATGGCGGGATTCATTCAGCTGGAGAGGGTCAAATTCGCCCTGAGGGGGTCGGTACAAGGGTTCTTTAGGAGGTGGCAGCCTTTCCTCGACTTTCTGGCTCAACGATAAGGTCAGCAGCAGCAGAAACCCGGGGGGGAGGGGGGGAATGGGGGGGGGGGATTTTAGGGGGATAGTGTTTAAGTTAATTTGCTTATTGTTAATTTATTTTGTTGTTTATTGGGGTTGGGGGGGGGGGGTGTTTGTTATATGCGTTGTTACGGGTGCCGGGGGGTGTTTATTACTATTATTGTTATTGTTATTATTGTTTTGTTGATATATATTTTTCAAAAAATTCCAATAAAAATTATTTTAAAAAAAAAAGAAGTTGGGCTATCTGCTGTTTGCATGAATAGGCTGTCCAGCAGTGGTTCTCAGTTCAGTGAGCATGTTTCATAGAATTTACAGTGCAGAAGGAGGCCATTCGGTCCATCAAGTCTGCACCAGCCCTTACAAAGAGCACCCTACTCAAGCCCATGTCTCTACCCTATCCCTGTAACGCCCACTTAACCTTTTTGGGCACTAAGGGCAATTTAGCATGGCCAATTCACCTAACCTGCACATCTTTGGACTGTGGGAGGAAACCGGAGCACCCGGAGGAAACCCACACAGGCACGGGGAGAATGTGCAGACTCAGAACAGACAGTGACCCAAGCCGGGAATCGAAGCTGGGACCCTGGAGCTGTGAAGCAACTGTGCTAACCACTGTGCTACCATGCTGTCCCAATGTGTTCCAATGTCAATCTGTTGCTCTCTTTACTGAGATAGTTGGAAACTGCTCCCCAACAACAGTAGCTGAAGCACCAGTGTCCACCTCCGTCTGCAGTTGTTTGTCATTCACCTGCACTGTCATTGCATTGGGTGCATATTTAACAGCAGTCATCTGATGCAGTATCAGCTTCTGCAGCGTCTGTTGACTCATGCAGAATTATTCTCTGCTCTGCTGTTGGTTTATTTTTTTGTTCTGCACTGCCTAGCCAGGTGTCCTCTCTTGTGGCAATCTGTCTCTTTAAATCTTCATGTGTTCACTCCATGATTCACTACATATCTTTAGCAAATGTGTACCTTGTCAGCTGGCGCATTGTAAGAAGGCTTCTGGGCCTGTCTAATGGTAGATAGGGAATCACACTGAAAATCTGCTGTGCCACCCTTTGTGCCATGCTCAGTGGTAGAGTTCTGCCTAACATGGAATACTCCATTATTCACGTGCTGCAAATCCTGAGAATCTTTTTCTTGTGTTTACCGCTTTAAATGCCAGCACCTCTTTAAGGTAGTGACCCTTTTATTTAAACTTCAGGCTGTCAGCAGCTTGTCGGTTCTGGTTCTGTCATTTAGTGTCCCATGCATTTCTGATTTTGGGGTTTCCCCCGCCACAGTGGCCCTTTTCTTCATTTGAAGAATCACTGGGGAAACCTCTTCGCCTTCAAGATAAATTGTTTCTGTTTGGTTTTATTCTGCAGGTGTTGCATTTTCTGAAATTCCGGACACCATCTGTAGCCTTCCGGCCCTCTCCCAGTAATTTTCCCCCACATTTCAATTTGAAGAGGATCGAAGTGTTTGTGGGCCTTTTTAAAATAAAAAACTTTTAACATTTACAACTCAATCCATCTTGTCTGGACGAGTCTAAGATTTTTTAAAAAAACTTTGCAGGACCTCGTTGTTTTTGAACTTTGTCACACTCCCAGCAACCAGGGCACAATATGCAGCATAAGTTGGATGTATCCTCATCGCCAGTGTAATAACTTAAGGTTTTCTGCAGATAAACACAACTTATATTGAGAACACATATTGCAATGCTTACACACTTATCGTCATCTTTCTACTGAGAGCTCCTACCTAGCACCACCCCCTGGATAATTGACAGGGGGGAAGGACTCCAATTCAGAAGGGACTCCTAATCCAGTTACTACACTGTTCATTCCAGGTATCAACCTAGTAAACCTCCTCAGAGCCTCCAATGTGTTTCCTAGATCGTGCGCCTGGACTAAAAACTTGTTTAAAGCTATTTTCCCTGGATTTTAGTACACTAACCTCAACCCTCCTAGCTAATATCTTTCAATACGGCCAGCATGGTAGCACAAGTGGATAGCACTGTGGCTTCGCAGGGCCAGGGTCCCAGGTTCGATTCCCCGCTGGGTCACTGTCTGTGCGGATTCTGCACGTTCTCCACATGTCTGCGTGGGTTTCCTCCGGGTCCTCCGGTTTCCTCCCACAGTCCAAAGACGTGCATGTTAGGTGGGTTGGCCATGATAAATTTCCCTTAGTGACCAAAAAGGTTAGGAGGGGTTATTGGGTTACGGGGGTAGGGTGGAAGTGAGGGCTTAAGTGGGTTGGTGCAGATTCCGAATGGCCTCCTTCTGCATTGTATGTTCTATGTTCTAATATGGTGACTCCCAACATTCCCTCTAAGCTGAGTGGTTGCGTGGCTATGCTGAAATCCGGACTGTGACACACTGAGAACGAACAAGTTGTGCGTTAACTGTGCTCATTTTCACATCTGTGCATGCGCTGCCATTCGGCCATTTTAAAGAGATTGCACGCTGCAACAAACAAGCAAAGGGAAATCGGAGGGAACATTGCTGACCATCCTTTCATTCTTGCTCCAAATATCAATCTCATTTGTTAATGCGTTGTATTGTTTACAGTTCCTGTTTCAAGTTTAGAGACCTTGAGTTGAAATAAATGCAGTTAGAGACATTTCTGCAGATGTGGCTGTCAACATCTGCTACTTGCAGCTCCCAAATCCTACAGGAATTGTACATTATTATACCTCCCTATGCTGCCATTCTTTACTATAACTACTGTTTAAATTTACGTCTAAATTTGTATTCTTACATAATTGTCATTCAATGACATTACCATCGCTGAATCCCCCACAATCAACATCCTGGGGGTTATCATTGATCAGAAACTGAACTGGACTAGCCACATTAATACTGTGGCTACCAGGGCAGGTCAAAGACTAGAAATCCTACAGTGAGTAACTCACCTCATGACCCCCCAAAACCTGTCCACCATCTACAAGACACAAGTCAGGAGTGTAATGGAATACTCTCTATTTGTCTGGATGAGTGCAGCTCCAATAACACTTCAGAGAGACACCATCCAGGACAAAGCAGCCCGCTTGATTGCTCCTCCTTCCACAATCATTCAAACCATCCACCACCGGCTGACAGTGGCAGCTATGTGTACCACCGACAAGATGCACTATAGTAACTCCCCAAGGTTCCTTAGGCAGCACCTTCAAAACCCACGATTACTACCGTCTAGAAGGAGAAGAGCAGTAGATACCTGGGAACTCTACCACCTGGAGCTTCCCCTCCAAGTCACTCACCACCCGGACTTGGAAAAAAATCATCGTTCCTTCACTGTTGCTGGCGCAAAAGTCTGGAACTTCCTCCCTAACGGCCCGTGGGTGTACCTATACCTCAGGGACTGTGGTGTTCAAGAAGGCAACTCACCACCACCTTCTGAAAGGTAACTGGGGATGGGCAATAAATGCTGGTCTAACCAACAATGCCCACATCCTGTAAATGAATAAAAGGAAATGTTCCTGTTCCTGCTCCACCACTCGAACCAAATCCCTGGTTTAGGCAGTACTGTAGGGTCCAGTATGTTCACACTGCTACCTCTCTTTTTAACACTCTTACCAAATTTGTTCATAAACTATTTGGACTCAATCAGCCCAAATGCACTGCAGTAACTCACCAAGGTTCCTTAGGCAGCACATGAATCACTGAATAATGATCACTGACCACCGATAACACCCAATTCATCAGCAGTTGCAAATACTTAAACTGAAAGATTAGTTAAAGGAAGGGGAAAGAACGCACCCAAGTAGGTGAAGTTAGTTTTGGATGATAACGCAAGCTAGTTAATGATGGATTGGCTATCGTATTTACAGCCCCCACAAATTTCTTCCCCATTGCAAAAGAGAAAATTGGGCAGTGGAGAATGTCTTTTCGTTCGAGCGTTGCTCCCAAGATATCTAAGGATTGACAGCTTAATTAAAAAATATATATTTTTATTGGTTTTACAATTATTTGCAGTAACATTTGCTATAGATAACACACAATAAAAAAAAGAAAAATGGGAATCTACGAAATGAGTATACAAAAGGAAATAATGAAGGTTTATTTACCGTTATACATTTAAGAAAAGGGGCCAATGCACAGGTAAGTGTGGGAGCCCCTGTTTCTGAACCCCCAGGACTCAGTTGCCACAACCGTACTGCCTTACTTATGTCCCTGCTGCCCCCTGGTACTACAACATACTGGGGGGCTTGCTTGGCGTCGGCGGTGCGCGCTTCAGCTTTGCTGCTGTGGCTGCTGTGGCCGCCCCATGTGTCTCCTCCCCTTTGTCCCTTCTGGCTCCCCTGCCCTGCCTGCTCCATGTTTGCCTTGGCGTCTTCACCACCCCCCTCCTGTTAACACCCTCCCCATCCTCTTCCCCTCCCCCCCTCCAACCCTCCCCTTTCATCTATCCCTCCGCTGTCCCATTCTGGATTGACGGCTTAATTGAGGCCTTGCTAGTGTCATGCTCAGCTCCTGGAGAAATAATCAGTTAAATAAATCCAATTCAATTTTCATAGACTTCAGGGCGTGCTGTCTAGTGTAGAAGGGAGCTCCACAGTTCAGAATCTTACGGAAAATTCACACAGAGATCACATTGGATGGCGTTCTTTCAATAATCTAATAAATCTTGTCACGTTTTTTGTACTCTACTCTGCTCTTTTATGGCTAGCATGTTCTCGCTTCAGGAAAAAACAATTAAATATTTGCAAAGTAGCCTCATTAATTAATGAGTTTTGCTTCCAGAATATTATTTATTTAGATGGCACTGCGTGCCATGTTATGTGAAGATAATAGCATTTAAGCACTCTACAATCAAATGTAAACACATGGGTAAACCTTGCAAATTGAATTAACCTCTTGAGCCTAAAATTTTCTTTTGTACTGTGCAGGAAAGCAATCTGCCTTTCATCACCTAGCATCTACAGGACTAATGGTCAATAAAAGCATTCTCTTTAATTTCAGGAATACAATTGGTCTTCACATAATGAACTCCTCACTGTGCATTGTATTTTTTTTCAATAAATTCTTCTAATTCTTTGAATGCACTTAAAAATGTGATCCGTGCTCTTTTTAAAAAGAAGAATCTTTACAGCACCAAAATGTTTGACACAATCATCTTATAACTTGTACAGATTAAGCTTTGGTGTTTAGAGTCACCTATACTAGTGAAAAAAATATTTTCTATTCTCTGGGCTTATAAAACAGGAATATATACCAAGATGGTAAATTCCTTAATTCAGTCCTCACCTACAGGAAGTCTCACACAACATTAGTCATCCACATCTGCTCAAAATTCTCCTTTGTTCTTCCACTATATGTTGTACAGCTTTGTTCTATTTCACCCTTAACCACAGTAGTAAGGAATGACATATTTTATTACACTGTAAGCATCTATTTTATGCATTCCTTTTAGGAAGCTAGCAAACAAATTAGGAACATACAGAAGCTTTCAAAAATCACAGACAGCATTTGCTAGTCAGAATAATGGTTGGATGAGAACATTGTTATTTCACCTGTGTAACATGAGTTTATATTCAAATGTACACAGATGAGATGAAAGTTGCCGTTCTTTCCTGATGGTTTGTAAGGGTTTTGAGTGAAATAAGGTTGGACAGTTTCAACTCCATTCCTCATGGCTATAAATTGATGACTCAAAGCTGTCCATAATTTTGTGTTGTCTTCACTGACTGCGCATTCTCAATTAGAAAAGGGCTCCTGGGTTATGAAACTTTAGGTCTCCCTCACAGCTGCTTCAGGCTTTTTAATAGATCTGTAGTTTAGCATTGCACAAGTAAAGGGTGGGGATGCACACTATTTCATTGTTCTCTGTAACAAAAAATAAGCTTTACTCATCTGTCTCATAATTCTGAAAACAAACAGCACCGACCTGAAATGTTGGCTTTTTGTTTCTTTCCGGGAATGCTGTTTGGTCTGCTGGGCGTTACATTTTCAGTTTTTATAACTTTGAAGGTAATTGTAACAATGCATAAATTCTCCTCATGGACTGCCGCACCCACCAATAAACTGCCATGTAATATTGTTAAAACAACCAAGTTGTGTTGGAAATGTGTTCTTTAAATAGTTGCTTAAACATAAAGTGGACATATTCCAATTCACTCAGATCCATCTACGTGCAGGCAGCACGGTAACATAGTGGTTAGCATAGTTGCTTCACAGCTCCAGGGTCCCAGGTTCGATTCCCAGCATGGGTCACTGTCTGTGAGAAGTCTGCACGTTCTCCCCGTGCCTGCGTGGGTTTCCTCCGGGTGCTCCGGTTACCTTCCGCAGTCCAAAGGTGTGCAGGTTAGGTGGATTGTCCATGCTAAATCCCCTAGTATCCAAAAAAAGGTTAGGTGTTGTTACTGGGGTTACGGGGATAGGGTGGAAGTGTGGGCTTCAGTAGGGTGCTCTTTCCAAGGGCCAGTGCAGACTCAATGGGTTGAATGGCCTCCTTCTGCAATGTATACCATTTACACCAAGCTGAAGCCACGGAAGATAAAAGTACAGGGCAGTGCATAATGCCTGTCAGCAGCCATTGATAAATGATATTATATGCCAAAACACAGTAGGTTGCCTATTTTTCGATTGGCTCCACTCAGAATGTTTTATATGCACAGGGAATCAATCTGGGGGTGTCAATTCTGTGTTCCAGTACACCACATGATATGATACAAAATACAATCTAGGAAGAAACCAAATGCATAAAAACCAAATTGATTTAAGGGCAGGATTGTGTGTGTAGTGTGCAGCAGAAGTGAAGATAGACTGATTAGCTGCAATGAAAAGGCATTATCCCATTTCACTCATATGCCTTCAACACATTGAAACACATTCAAAAAGCTACTTCCTTTGAGGTTAAGAATTGGTTGAAAAATATGCTTGTTTTCACCTGAAAAGGGCCTTCAATTAAGTTGAAAGAATTTCAATCAAAGGTGTAAACATGGGCATGAATTTCACACTTGCCGTGTCTGTGAAATCTGCGGATGTAGAACCCACTTCCAGCTAATACTGGGTTCTCCATGTGATCTCATGCTGAAAGGCCAATTCAGGCTGGCCCAAGGCACGTCCCCCTGTTGGGCTGACAGTACAGCTGGGGGTGGGAACAAGATGGCCACCAGATTCAATGCGGGCTGCCAGGGGTCACAGGGGAGACAGAGAGTTTTCTGAAACCAGGGTACATAGAATTTGGAGCGATTATGTCCTCAAGACCTAGTGGGCATGGAAGGTAGAAGGGCAAGTCTAGTGAGTATGTCCAGGGTGTGTGGGGTCCTTAATTATGCTGGCTGCCTTTCCAAGGCAGCAGGAATTATAGATAGAGTTGATGGATTGGAGGCTGGTTTGCGTGATGGACTGGGCTACATTCACAACCTTTTGCAATTTCCTGTGGTCTTGGGCAGAGCAGGCTCCATACCAAGCTGTGATGCAACCATAAAGAATGTTTTCTATGGTGCATCTGTAGAAGTTGGTGAGAGTCGTAGCTGACATGCCAAATTTCCTTAGTCTTCTGAGAAAGTAGAGTCGTTGGTGGGTTTCCTTAACTATAGTGTCGGCATGGGGGGGACCAGGACAGGCTGTTGGTGATCTGTACATCTAAAAACTCTCAACCCTTTCTACTTTATTCCCATTGATGTAGACAGGGGCATGTTCTCCACTGCGCTTCCTTAAGTTGATGACAATCTCCTTTGTTTTGTTGACATTGAGGGAGAGATTATTGTCGTCGCACCAGTTCACCAGATTCTCTATCACATTCCTGTATTCTGTCTCGTCATTGTTTGAAATCCGACCCACTACGGTGGTGCCATCAGCAAATTAAAAAATTGAGTTGGAGGGGAATTTGGCCACATAGACATAGGTGTATAAGGAGTATTGTGGGGGACTGAGGACACAGCCTTGTGGGGTGTTGAGGATGATCGTGGAGGAGATGTTGTTGTCTATCTTTACTGATTGCGGTCTGTGGGTTAGAAAGTTCAGGATCCAGTTGCAGAGGGAGGAGCCGAGGCCAAGGCCACTGAGTTTGGAGATGGGTTTCGTAGGAATGATGGTGTTGAAGGCTGAGCTGTAGTCGATAAATAGGAGTCTGACATAGATGTCTTTGTTATCAAGGTGTTCCAGGGTAGAGTGTAGGGCCATGGAGATGGCGTCTGCTGTGGACCTGTTGCAGCGGTAGGCGAACTGTAGTGGATCAAAGCAGTCTGCGAGGCTGGAGTTGATTCGTGCCATGACTAACCTTTTGAAGCACTTCATTATGATGGATGTCAGAGCCACTGGACGATAGTCATTAAGGAATGCTGCTTGGCTTTTTTTGGTATAGGGATGATGGTCATCTTCTTGAAACAGATAGGGACTTCAGATTGTTGTAAAGAGAGGTTGAAGATGTCCGTGAATACCCCCGCCAGCTGATCCGCACAGACCTGAGTGCTCGTCCAGGTACCCCATCCGGGCCAGTTGCTTTCCGTGGGTTGACCTTTCAGAAGGCTGCTCTGACATCTGCAATGGTGACCTTGGATACAAATTCATCTGAGGCTTCTGGGGTGGAGAGCTCGCTCTCACTGACCTCTTGCTCAAAGCATTGATAGAATGCGTTGAGCTCATCAGGGAGGGGCTAACTGACTGGGAGTGGGTGGGGGCAAGCTGAAAAGGATTTTTCAGGAGAAGAGACAATATAATGCTGCAGAGCGCCAAAGATGGCGTGCCCAATCGCTACATCTTCAGCAAGTATGAGAATGTAGCCTTGGAGCTGGAATGCCATCACCCGCTCTCTCCACCGGTTATGGGGGGCAGGGGCCTCGGACAAAGGTAAGAGTGCAGTGCGCAGATGTTTGTGCGACGGGGAGTGCAAACATTGTGGGGGTCCTCTCTGAAATGGAAATGTTGCAGTAGGAGTGCCTACTGAGGCTCCAATGCAGATGGCACCATCACCATGTTGCAGGTCTCCATTGTCCCATCTGTCCGCCAGCATGCACAGTGACTATATGGTGATGGAATATATTGATAGGCTGTCTTCCTCTTGCAGATGCACATCTGTAGGAGCCATCGGTGACCCTGAGGACCCCCTATTAAATTCATAGGAAGACACTTTTACACCTGTACCAGTGTCACACCCTCTCTCAGAACCAGTCACCAGCGCAGATACCAATACATCAATGCGCATTAAGTTGCCTGCTCTGCGGGTACAGCACAGTGATGAGAGCACATCATACTCATGTGAGGAACTGACAGAGAGATCCCAGGGTGCCCACAGTGGGAGAACTGCTGGAGAACCAGACCATGCTGAGTCTGAGGCAGATGATCAGCTTCCTCAGGCACCACCAGCCAGAGGACACCACCAATGTCATCATGGCCACCAGGAAAGCAAAGTCAGCAAACTGCCTCCAATGCTGCTGCCTTGGATGCAAGTTGAAGGTTCACAAGATCAAAGTATCCCTGATGTCCCTGCCTCCCTGAAGGAGCCTCTCCTCTGCCTCAAATTTCTCACCCTGTGCCTCTCCGGATTCTTCCTCTGACCCATCACTGGAGTTGTCCTCCCTGGCCAGTAGAGTTGCCTCACGTTCCTCAGCCTCCACTGGGTCCTCCGTTTCCAGAGCCAGATTGTCCAGGGCACAGCATGCCGCAACTATGATGGAGTCACGCCCTAGGGGAAACAGGAAAGCTCCCCCTGATTGTTCCAGACATCTGAAGTGTATCTTGAGCAGCCTTATGGTCGTCTCCACCACCGCCCTTGTGGAGACATGACTCCTGTTGTTTCTCTCCCCTGTCTCCGTTCTTGGGCCAGAGTGGAATCATGATTCACCTTTTCAAAAGATAACCTGTGTCACCCATGAGCCATTAATCCAATCGGGCAGGAGCCATCAACAGTCTTGGTCCCTATGAGTGCTGAATGATGTCAACATTATGGAAGCGGCCAGGGTAACAGGCACTGACCTGCAGAATGTGTATCCTGTGGTGGCAGAGGATCTGCACATTCATTGAGTGAAAGCTCTTTTGGTTCACAAAGGCCCCAGGCTCACCTCACCTCAATCTATTGCACCCTGGATACGGGGAACCCAGAAATCGTAGCAAAGCCCCTGGCTCTCTCCACCTGGCCAATCCCAACTCTCCAGCAGTGGACAAATGTGCGAATTGGGTGAAGGATAGCATCAGTCACAAGCTTGACACAACTGTGCCCAGTGGAATGGGACACACCACACAGATCCCCCACCGAGCCCTGGGAAGAACCAGAAGAGTGGAAGTTGAGGGTCACGTTGACCTTCATAGCCTCTGGCATGGGGTGACCACCCACATAGTTGGAGGCAATTTCCAGCCCAGTTATTGTGCATATTACTGTCACTGTCCCAAGATAGGCGGAGCCTCCTTCATCACTGGACCTCGGACATTTGGAGTGTAGTTGGAACACTGCCTGCAGACTCTGGCCTCAGGGTAATGGAGGCTTCTGTGGTCCCTGCCGCCTTGACCAACTGAGGCTGTGGTTTCTCCCCACAAAGACCTCTCCCTGGCATGCTGTCTGGTGTCACCTGGCCTGCTCTCCCACCTGCCTTTGTCTCCCTCTTCAGAGAAGGTCCCGCCAGTTGAGTCTATCCCCATTCCAGGAGATGTACAAGGCCCTAAACCAACATGAACCAGGCTGCATTGCTCAAGCAAACCTTTCAGGAAAGATGAGGTCCTCAAATGCAGCTCGGCCAGCTTAATAAGCTACAGAAATCAAAAGTAAATAGGAACATAAGAACTAGGAGCAGGAGTAGGCCATCTGGCCCCTCGAGCCTGTTCCGCCATTCAATAAGATCATGGCTGACCTTTCTTATGGACTCAGCTCCTCTTACCCAACCGTTCACCATAACCCTTAATTCCTTTACTGTTCAAAAATCTATCTATCTTTGGCTTAAAAACATCCAAGGAGGTAGCCTGAACTGCTTCACGGGGCAAGGAATTCCACAGATTCACCCTCAAGTCTGCCTTAGAAATCACAACGTCTATAGAACGTGCTGCGAGAGAAGCTTTTCTGATGGGAGTTTGAGCTAAAGTCCGTGCCTGGAATTCTCGGGCTGTTCACTGGCAGCGTGGCCTGGCCCGCGATCGGGACCTACCATGTCTTTGCTGCAACCAAGTCAGACATCTGGCTGGAGATCATTGGAGCAAGTAGAACAAATGTCAACAAATTGTGGTAAAGCCGGTGGCATTGCCAAGGCATGTTGGTCACACCAATCTTCATCAGCACAAATCAAGTGTACCAAGAAAGATACAGCAAAGTCTACAGGGCAAGTTTATCAGTGAAGAGATTCAACTGAAGGCCATTGATTGGCAATGTGTCAAGTCAGCTTAAGGAGTTTAAGCTCGGAATCGATATACCATCAGAAATTGAAGTACCTGCCAGTACAACCATCTGCTGTGGTCTTGAGACATGTACGGAGAAGGCTAGGCTGCTGAAAGGCTTTATCAAGGTCACTGTGGATGTTAATGAGCAGAAAGTGGAGTTGCCTCTTCACATTGTTCAAGGATACTTCCCAGTGTACTTTGGGAAATCTTAGTTCAGAAAGATTAAGCTAAAGTAAGCCATCATGAACCAACTTGTTGATTCTGTGAACAATTCTTCAACCACTTCAGAAAGTATGCAAAGGTATGGAGTCACTTAGATCCATGATTGGGGTCAATGTGAAACTCTCGATAAAGGCTGACAATGCGTCTAAGTGTTTGAAAGCGCGTACCATACCCTATGCTATCCGATCTAAAGTGGAAGAAGAACTCGAGAGGTTACTGAAGACAGGAGTCATTGAGCCTGTTACCATCAAAGATTGGGCAACCCCAATCGTCCCAGTCTTAAAGAAGGACGATTTAGTATGAATACACAGAGATTTCAAAGTGACTATCAACCCTATATTATGTGCTGATCAGTACCCTCTACCACCTCTGGAAGACCTTTTTCAGGCCTCTCAGGCAGCCAAGAATTTAGCAAAATGTATCTCTCCCAAGTTTATCTGCAAATGAAGGTAGCTATTAAGTCTCGCTCATTACTGACCATAGTAACACAGGGGTCTGTTTTGGTATCGGAGGCGTCCATTTGGAATAACATCAAATCGCCTCTCTTCCAATGATCTATGGATCAGATCTTGAGTGGGCTATCAGGTGTGCACTGCTATCTGGATGACATTTTGATTGCAGGTTCAAACGATATTGACTATGTATAGAACATAAGAACATAAGAACTAGGAGCAGGAGTAGGCCATCTGGCCCCTCGAGCCTGCTCCGCCATTCAATTAGAACATGGCTGATCGTTTGTGGACTCAGCTCCACTTTCCGGCCCGAACACCATAACCCTTAATCCCTTTATTCTTCACCTAGAAACTACTCTTGTAAGGCTGCAACTACATAATCTCAGGGCCAAGAAAGCCAAGTGCAATTTTTAAAAATCTGCAATTCACTATCTTGGACACATCATTAACCAAAATGGTCTTCACGAAAAACTAAGAAGATGTCGGAGATCCTGAATGCTCCACGACCATAGAATGTGTCTTAGTTAATGATGTTTGCAGGATTATTACATTTCTAATGAAAGTTCATACTGCACTCCTCAACAAGACCTTTACACTCGTTGATTTGTAACAACCAAGGTTTACTCTGGGCAAAAGATTCTGAGGATGCTTATCATAACATCAAAGCAAAATTACAGGAATCAGAGTTATTGGTCCATTCCAAGCCGAAACTGAAACTGCAGCTTGCTTGCAACACATCATCCTCTGGGGTCGGAGTAGTTGTCTCACATATAATGCCTTTAGGCAAAGAATGACCAATAGCTTTTGTTCCCAGGTCATTGAGTCCAACTATGCTCAACTTGAGAAAGAAGCTCTCAGCATTACTTTTGCTGTTTGAAGGTTCCACCCATTATTTATTTGGGTCATCAATTTATTTTATTGACGACCATCATCCTTTTACAACAGTTTTTGGGCCGCATAAGGAGATCCCTTCGCACTCTGCTGGTTGATTACAACATTGGACGCTAATTTTGTCAGCACACGATTATGTCCTCAAATATTCTGGGCGGGATTCGCTGAGCCTCCGTGCCAAAATTGCTCTCGGCGCTGGGGCGGAGAATGGGGGACAGGATTCTCCGACCCCAGGTTGGGTCAGAGAATCGCCGGGGGGGGGGGGGGGGGGGGTGGCGATTCAGGCAACGCCGCTCTGACGCAGGTCTGCCGATTCTCCGGTTACTGGAGAATCGGCGTCATTGGCACCAGCGCAGTTGGCGTGGCGCTGGTTGTGGGCCGCTCTATGCGGCCCCCCCCCAACAATTCTCCATGCACGTTGGGCCGAGTGGCCGCCGAGATAGGCCGAGTCCCGCTGGCGCCATTCACATGTGGTCCTACCCGGTGGGACCTCAGCGTTCATCCTGCGGGGGGGGCGGCCTGGTGGGGGGGAGGGAGGATCTGACCCCGGGAGGGGCCTCCACCGTGGCCTGGCCCGCGATCGGGGCCTACCGATCAGCGGGCCAGCTTCTCCTGGTGGGGGCCTATGTTCCTCAGCGCCAGGCCCCTTTAGCTCTCCGCCATGTTGCGTCGAGAAGGCAACAAGCGCACATGCGCGAGTTCGCGCCGGTCGTATCGCGCATGCGTGAATTCGCAGCACGCATGCGCAGACCTGCGGAGCCCGTTGGACGTCGGTATCAGCAGCTGGAGCTGCGTGAGTCGCTCCAGTGCCGTGCTGGCCCCCTGTGAAGCGCAGGATCGCAATGGCGTTTACGATGGTGTCAACACTAAGCCTCAGGATCAGAGAATCCCGCTCGGGGTCTCAGATCTGTGGTGCCAGGACGCAATTCTCCGCAGACCGGAGAATCGTTACCAGCCACCTCCGCGCGGTCGATGTGGCGCCGGTCACGGGCCGTTGAAAGAGGCCGCCACAATGATTCTCCGTGATCGACCAGCCGAATTCCCGCCGAGTTCTGCCGGCGTGGTTCCAATCTAGTTCCACCCGTCGGGAACTTGGACTTGCGGCTGCACTGGCCATCCTGGTGGGGGAGGGGGGTGGGGGGATCAGACTCTGGGGGGGGGGCCTCCACGACGGACAGGCCCGCGATCGGGGGCTACTGATCGGCGGGCGCAAGTGATCCAGGTGGGGGGCCTATCTTCTTTCGCGTTGGCCCGCTGTGTGGCTCCGCCATGTTGTGCGTGGACCGGCGCGAAAACCGCCACCGCGTGCATGCGCGGACCCGTGTCTGAAAGTGTAGGGTCCCCCCGTGCGCCGCGCAGATCCTGCTAACCCTCTTAAAACCAGAGAATCACTCCGGACTTTTTGAAAAATATCTGGAGTGATTCGCGCCCGTTTTCCGGCGGGCGTGGGGACATAGCCCCATTTTCGGAGTATCCCGGCCCACAGGCCTGAACAGCAGGCAAATGCGGATGCTTTGCTCAGACTGCCGCTGCAAGATCAACAAAACCAAAAAGTTAAGCATAAATCTGATGAACACCTCAGTGACGTATTCTATTTAGGGCAGCATGGTGGCACAATGGTTAGTGCTGCTGCATCACGGCATTGAGGATCCGGGTTCGATCCTGGCCCCAATGTCACTGTTTGTGTGGAGTTTGCACGTTCCTCCTGTGTCTGAATAGGTCTCACCCCCACAACCCAAAGATGTGCAGGGTAGGTGGAGGGCCATGCTAAATGATCCCTTAATTGGGGAATAAAAGTTGGGGGGGGGGGTAGGGCTGGCACTGCCAAACTTCTATAGCTACTATTGGGTGGCTAGTGTGGCCATGATTAGGAAATGGGTAATGGAGGAGGGGTCGGCGTGGGGGCAGCTGGAGGCGGCATCATGCATAGGCGCCAGCCTAGGGGCACTAGTAACGGCACTGCTGCCGTTCTTGCCGGCACAATACACCACAAGCCCAGTGGTGATGGCGCCACTGAGGGTCTGGGATCAGTGGAGGAGGCACCAGGAAGGAGGAGGGCGCCTCAGTTTAGACCCCGATACGGAACAACCATAGATTTGCTCCGGGCAAGATAGACAGGGGGTTCCAAGGCTGGTATAGAGCAGGCATTAGAAGGATGGGAGACCTGTTTATAGATGGGACTTTCCCTAGCTTGAAGGCGCTGGAGGAGAAGTTCAGCCTTCCCCCGGGAAATGCTTTCAGATACCTCCAGGTCCAGGACTTTCTCAAAAAACAGACGGGGACATTTCTGTGGCTACCCCCTCGAAGGATACAGGTCAGGGTAGTGTCTAGCATCTGGGTAGGAGAGAGGAAGGTGTCGGACATATACCAGGAGCTGCAGGAGGCGGAGGAAGCCTCAGTGGAGGAGTTAAAGGGCAAGTGGGAGGAGGAGCAAGGCGAGGCGCTAGATGAGAGCCTGTGGGCTGATGCCCTGGGCAGGGTGAATTCGTCCGCATCATGTGCCAGGTTCAATTTAATTCAGTTTAAGGTGGTGCACCGGGCACACATGATGATGGCGAGAATGAGCAAGTTCTTTGGGTGGAGGACAGGTGCGCGAGATGTGCAGGGAGTCTGATGGACAATGTCCACATGTTTTGGGTATGTCCGGCGCTTAAAGAATTCTGGCAGGGCTTTGCGAGGGCTATGTCCAGGATTTTGGACACACGGGTGAAGCCCAGTCCAACAATAGCGATCTTTGGGGTGTCGGAGGATCCGGGAGTGCAGGAAGCGAAAGAGGCTGAAGTGTTGGCCTTTGCCTCCCTGGTAGCCCGGAGACGGATCTTGCTAATGTGGAGGGACTCAAAACCCCTGTGAGTGGAGACCTGGGTTAGTGATATGGCTGGCTTCCTCAGCATGGAGCAAATAAAGTTTGAGAGGGTCCTTGCTGGGGTTCTCCAGGCAGTGGCAACGTTTTCTTGACTTTCTAGGGGAGCAGTAAAATGTCAGCAGCAGCAGCAACTGGGGGGGGAGGGGGGGGGAGGGGCGTTCAGGTGGGGGGGAATTGTCTATTTAATGTGTATTTGAGTATTGTATAATGATAACAGCCACCTAGTTTTGTTAAATATTTTTCGTTTATTTTTCTGTTATGTAAAAATTCTGGTTGAAAAAAGCTTTAATAAAAACAATTTTAAAAAAAAATGGGAATGGCTTACCAGACCATGGCAAAGAATCCATGTTGATTTTGCGGGACCAGTTGAAGGATATATGTTTTAGGTCATGGTTGACACATATTTGAAGTGTCTGCAGATTGCCAGGATAAAGTGAACAAATACGGAACCGACCATAGGAAGGCTTGATGAGGTATTTGCAAGATTCGGGTGATCTGAACAACTCGTGAGCGATAATGGTACTTTATTCACATCAGCCGACTTTGAGGAGTACCTGAAGGGGTTTGTCATCCACCATATCAAATCAGTCCTCCATATCCAGTTACCAACAGCTTAGCTGAATGTTTTGTACAATTGCTCAAGCATGCAGTGAAGGTTTTGAGGTGTAAAGGCTCTCTACCTAAACATGTCAATAACTTTCTAATGACATATATAAACACTGCACATTCAACAATGCAAAATTCACTGGCTATACTGATGTTCAAAAGGAAACGATACACACAGTTCAACCTTTTGACTCCCCCTTCAACTTCAGAGAGTCAGGCAATGACATCAGATGCAAATGATTAGAAGGGAACAACATTCCAAAAGCAGTCTTTGAATGTGGGGAACGTATTCTTATGAGCGACTACACCTCAAGTGAAACATGGACTCCAGCAATTGTATTAGCCAAAATGGGTCTGATTTCATGTACTGTACAATCTGACACTGAATGAATTTGGCGTTGGCACGCTTATAAATTATTTGATGCACGTAGTGAGAGTACAGAATCTGTACCAGATATTTTCATCTCAAAGAGTAAGGACAGTGACATGCCCGACTTGAGGATGGCAACTGTTGAAATTACAGGATCTGTTATGCCAGATGTAGCACTGGCCAGTGTACAGGAAGACACTCCTATAGTACCTCAAAGAGCCAAGTTCCTGAATGTCGTGTCCTGTCAAAATGAGACAGGTGTCCATCCAAGAGATGGACATATGTATCTGTAACCTCACAATGTTATTTATGGCAGAATGCGTTGGATCTGTGTTCAGTGTTTGATTAATTAAAATGCTGGGGACACTAAAGGAGTAAAGAGGAAAGGGTATTATGTATCAGAGTAACATCATTGGCTGGTGTAAAGTAATGTGTTGTGCAATTACATCGTTGGAGCATTTTGCGGGCTATTGTGGAGTTCACCATTGTACCCTGCTTGAGCAGTCCCCTTTCTGTGCTGCTTTTAATGGCAAGGTAATTGGCAAATGCTGCAACTTCATGAAACTCACAGGGAGTTTATGGATGACTTGCTATTTTCACAAAGCCAACAACAGAGTGGTGAAAATTATCCAGCAAATCACAATTCACAACTCACAAGGCATCTCTTCCTTGTCCCAGGTTTCTGGGCAATTTGCGCATTAACAATACTGTGCCTTTTTTTTAGGACATTTGTCCTGAACCCTAATGTAATTCAGGTAAAACAATAACTGAAGCTAGAAATTTCTTCCTGAAATAAAATGTGGGCGGATTGGTGTATTGTTTCTGAGTTATAATATTATTATTGTCACAAGTAGGCTTACATTAACACTGCAATGAAGTTACTGTGAAAAGCCCCGTGACGCCACATTCCAGCGCCTGTTCTGGTACACAGAGGGAGAATTCAGAATGCCCAAATCATCTAACAGCACGTCTTTCAGGAGTTGTGGGAGGAAACCGGAGGAAACCCACACAGACACAGGAAGAACGTGCAGACTCCGCACAGACAGTGACCCAAGCTGGGAATCGAACCGTGGAACCTTGCGTTGTGAAGCAACAATGCTAACCACTGTGTCACACATCATGAGATGTCTGATGTGCACCAGAAGCAGATGAGGCTGTTTGCCAGCAGTTCAAATTCAGAAAATTACCCACATTCCTCAGAATATC
The DNA here is from genome assembly GCF_902713615.1 of Scyliorhinus canicula. Lineage (NCBI taxonomy): Eukaryota > Metazoa > Chordata > Chondrichthyes > Carcharhiniformes > Scyliorhinidae > Scyliorhinus > Scyliorhinus canicula. Next base: position 179,937,430 of record NC_052148.1, read on the forward strand.
ATCTCCCTCCTTTAATGGTATTGTTGGCCCTGGTAAATGAGGGAAACAAGTAATTTGCTTCTTTCTGAACTACCATCTCTTCCTCACCATATTATTTCAGCATCTGCATCTTTCTGTGACTCTGATTACATATAATAAGCCGTTTGAAGTTTGGATGGATAATTTCTGTGGCTTTTCCCCACAAATCAAGTTGCTATTTAAGAATGAGTGAGCAATTTGATCTTTCCCCATCCTCTGATGTGGTTACTTTGATTTTTGTTTTGGGCAAATTTACTTAAAGCAGAAATAGAACTACTTTGCAATCTGGGGGAAATAATTTATTTGTTCGGCATATTTTTCAGCCGACTGAAAATGATTCTGTTCACTTCTGAATATATTCCACAAGAATTGCAAGGAAAATTCTAGTTGAACTTGAAACACCCAATTAGAAATGAGTGCTGAAATAAAATAGAAATTGATATGGTCTTGAACTGCTGAAATATGCACACACTGATAAACATGCAAGCACACATTGCGTGTGTGCGTGTATATATACATGTATATATATATATATTTGTGTATATGTATATATATAACTATGTCTGTGTGTGAACATTTTATCTTTTATCTTTTCTTGCAGGCTTGAACGTCCTCCAAGGCCCGTGGAGATCTTTTGACCTGACCCGACCTGACCTCCATGACCTGGAAGCAGATCGGGCCCAGTCCCAACCACGATTTGGACCCGACCTGGACCTCAGACTGCCCAGCTCAGCCTAACAACCAACGCCAGCCCCCGGACCACCCGGCCCAATCCCCGGAACTCCCGACCCCCGACCACAAGACCCGGCCCAACTTGACCCGGAGAGGCCCGCCCAGAAACCCAACCTACCTGGAAATGGACGAAAGAAAAATCCACATGGAGGTCTGACTGGGCCTACTCCAAGACCCGACCCCAGGAGCCAAGGAGGGAACAGACCATGGGACCCAGCCCACCCTGGCTCAGGAAGCCCCTGACCGTGACCAAGAACCCCTGAAACCGCGGAGAACTCGCGCGAGGACCTGAACGCGTCACAAGGTATTCCCATACTCACAGAATGCTGGGCCCCGTCCGGATCGCAAACATGCCCCCCCCCAGCAACCCCTCTACCACATCCAGTGCCCGGGAACCTGCCAGATGCGACCCCGGAAATGTCACCAGCGCCCTGGTCACCACCAGCACCCCGGCCCACCGTCAGATGTAAACACCTACCTTCCACAAGGTCAGACATTTCCCATCAGATCCCGAGGGAAACACGGCGGTCTGCAGGTGTGATTGACCTCTCAGAGGGAAGTAAAAGACTGCTGTGTGCTCTGTTGACATGGCTCACTCCTGCCTCACTGACTGTGCTATACAACCTGAATGCTTCTCAATTCATTAGGTGGATGGCTCTGCATCATCAGGCAAAAGCAAAGCGTGGTGGGGGGGGGGGGGGGGGGGGTTTGCCTCCTCATCAACTCCTCCTGTTGCTTGGAAGCAATGTCACTGGCAACCCACTGCTCTCTGGACCTGGAATACCGACCGTGAAGTGCCGCCCATACTATCTTCCACGTAAGTTTACTTCAGCCATGATCACAGCGGTCTACAGCCCACCCCAGGCAGAAGCGAAGAAGGCACTGGACGAACTGTACACAGTTATAAACAACTACAAAACAGAACACCTTGTTCACCATGGCCGGGGAATTCAACCAGGCCAACCTCAAGAGTGTACTGCCAAAATTCCACCATCACATCTCCCACCAGGGGCGGCAACACTCTTGCCCACTGCTACTCAAAAGTCAAGGGCGCCTACCGTACCATCCCCCAACCGCACTTTGGGAAATCAGACCATAAGACGGTGCTCCTTCCCCCGGCATACAAGCAGAAACTTAAGCGGGAGAATCCAGCTAAGAAAGTCGTGCAGTGCTGGTTCAAGGAAACAGAAGAGCTCCTACGTGACTGCTTGGAGACAGTGGACTGGTCCATATTTAAGAACTCAGCGACCAACTTAAATGAGTATGCCACCACTGTCACAGACTTCATCAGCAAATGTGTGGATGACTGCGTGCCAAAGAAAGCAGTATGTATGTTCCCCAACCGGAAACCATGGCTCAACCGCGAGATTGACTCCCTACTGAAGGACAGGTCTGAGGCGTTCAAGTCAGACGTCCCTGCCCTAAACAAGAAATCCAGGTACAACCTCTGCAAAGCCATCCGAGATGCCAATAGAGAATATCAAACCAAGCTTCAGTCACAGACTCTCAGCGGTTGTGGCAAGGCCTAAACAACATAACGGGTTACAAAGTGAAGCCGAGCAGTAACTCCGGCAGCAGCGCAATCCTCTCCGATGAACTCAATGCATTCTATGCTCGGTTCGAGCAGGAAACCAACGATCCGCTGTCGAGTGCCCCTGCAGCCCATAACTCGCCCATATCCACCATCACAGCTTCCAAAATCCGATCGGTTTTCCTGAAAGTGAACCCTCGGCAGGCGATGGGTCCAGACGGGAGCCCAGGTCGTGCACTCAGAGCCTGCGTGGACCAGCTGGCAGAGGTGTTCTTTAACCTGTCCCTACTCCACTCCAAGGTCCCCACCTGCTTCAAGAAGACCACCATCATACCGGTACCAAAGAAGAACCAGGCAACGTGTCTCAATGACTACTGCCCGGTGGCCCTGACTTCAGTTGTAATGAAGTGCTTTGAGAGGTTGGTCATGAAGCGCATCACCTCCATACTCCCAGAACGCCTTGACCCACTTCAATTCGCATACCGTCGCAACCGGTCCACAGCAGACGCCATTTCCCTACACTCATCCCTGGAGCATCTCGACAACAAGGACTCCTACATCAGACTCCTATTTATTGACTACAGCTCTGCCTTCAACACCATAATCCCAGCCAAGCTCATATCAAAGCTTCAAAACCTAGTACTTGGCTCCTCACTCTGCAACTGGATCCTCAACTTTCTAACCCACAGATCACAATCAGTAAGAATAAACAACAACACCTCCTCCACAATAGTCCTCAAAACCGGGGCTCCACAAATCTGCGTACTTAGCCCCCTACTCTACTCCCTGTACAGACACGACTGCGTGGCAAAGTTTAGTTCCAATTCCATCTGCAAGTTTGCTGATGATACGACCATAGTGGGCCGGATCTCGAATAACGACGAGTCTGAATACAGGAGGGAGATAGACAACCTAGTGGAGTGGTGCAACGACAACAATCTCTCCCTCAATGCTAGCAAAACTAAAGAGCTGGTCATTGACTTCAGAAAGCAAAGTACGGTACATACCCCTGACAGCATCAATGGGGCCGAGGTGGAGATGATTAGCAGTTTCAAATTCCTAGGGGTACACATCTCCAAAATTCTGGAGCGCGATTCTCCGACCCCCACGCCAGGTGGGAGAATTGCGGGAGTGCCGGGTGATTCACGCCACGCCGCCCTGGCACCCGCATGCGATTCCCCCACCCCCCCAAAACAGCATGTCGCGTTTTACGACAGGCCGCTCGGAGAATAACCGCTCCGGTCAAGCGGCGATTATCCGGCCTGGATGGGCCGAGCGGCCTGCCTAATACGAACGGTTCATGCCGGCGCCAACCACACCTGGTCACTGCCGGCATAAACAGCGCGCGACTGCTGCGTGTGCGGCCTGTGAGGGGCGGAGGGAGGATCGAGCACCAGGGGGGTGCTCAGGAGGGGTCTGGCCCGCGAGCGGTGCCCACCGATCGTCGGGCCGGCATCTCTGAAAGACGCACTCTTTTCCCTCTGCCGCCACGCAAGATCAATCCTCCATGTCTTGCGGGGCAGCGGAGGTGAGACGGCAACCGCGCATGCGCGAGTGACGTCATTTAGGCGTCGCTGGCCGCGTCATTCAGGCGGCGCCGCTTTGGCGTGGACGCCAAGGCCCGGCACGCAAAATTGACGCGCCGCCGCTCCTAGCCCCCTCGGGGTGGGAGAATAGGGGGCGAGGAGCGGCCTCCGACGCTGGAGTGAAGCACTCAGGTTTTCACTCTGGCGTTGGCATTTTGTCTCCCTTTGGGAGAATCGTGCCACTGGCGTGGCCCACCCACGTCGATGCTACCACCAAGAAAGCACAACAGCGCCTACACTTCCTCAGGAAACTAAGGAAATTTGGCATGTCCACATTTACAGATGCACCATAGAAAGCATCCTATCTGGCTACATCACAGCCTGGTATGGCAACTGCTCGGCCCAGGACCGCAAGGAACTTCAGAGAGTTGTGAACACAGCCCAGTCCATCAAACGAGCTGCCTCCCATCCATTGACTCCATCTACGCCTCCTGCTGCATGGGGAAAGAGGGAAGCATATTCAAAGACCCCTCCCTCCCGGCTTACTCACTCTTCCAACCTCTTCCATCGGGCAGGCGATACAAAAGTTTGAATAGACTCAAAAACAGCTTCTTCCCCGCTGTTACCAGACTCCTAAATGACCCTCTTATGAACTGACCTCATTAACACTACACCCATGTATGCTTCATCCGATGCCGGTGTTACGTAGTTACATTGTATGCCTTGTGTTGCCCTATTACGTCTTCATTTATTTCCTTTTCTTTTCATGTACTTAACGATCTGTTGAGCTGCTCGCAGAAAAATACTTTTTACTGTACCTTGGTACACGTGACAATAAACAAAATCCAAATCCAAATTTCCTCAGTCCAAATAAAATATATATAAATATATATTCATGTCAGTCTAATTGAGAATATGCATATGATCTCGATATGTTGCACTCACTCAATTCTCCGGTGCAAGAGGAATATTTGTTTGTATTGCAATTCACAGTCCTGGAACTTTGAGATTTTAAATCCAGAGAACAAAAGAACAAAGAATAAAGAAACATACAGCACAGGAACAGGCCCTTCGGCCCTCCAAGCCTGCGCTGACCATGCTGCCCGACTAAACTACAATCTTCTGCACTTCCGGGGTCTGTATCCCTCTATTCCCATCCTATTCATGTATTTGTAAAGATGCCCCTTAAATGTCACTATCGTCCCTGCTTCCACCACCTCCTCCGGCAGCGAGTTCCAGGCACCCACTACCCTCTGTGTAAAAAGCTTGCCTCATACATCTCCTCTAAACCTTGCCCCTCACATCTTAAACCTATTCCCCCCAGTAATTGACCCCTCTACCCTGGGAAAAAGTCTCTGACTATCTCCCCTGTCTATGCCCCTCATAATTTTGTATACCACTATGAGGTCGCCCCTCAACCTCCGTCGTTCCAGTGAGAACAAACCAAGTTTATTCAGCCTAGCCTCATAGCTAATGCCCTACATACCAGGCAGCATCCTGGTAAATCTCTTCGGCACCCTCACTAAAGTCTCCACATCCTTCTGGTAGTGTGGCGACCATAATTGAACACTACAAGTGTGGCCTAACTAAGGTTCTATACAGCTGCAACATGACTTGCCAATTTTTATACTCAATGCCCCGGCCACTGAAGGCAAGCATGCCGCATGCCTTCTTGACTACCTTCTCCACCTGTGTTACCCCTTTCAGTGACCTGTGGACCTGTACACCTAGATCTCTCTGACTGTCAATATTCATTAGGGTTCTACCATTCACTGTATATTCCCCACCTGTATTAGACCTTCCAAAATGCATTAACTCACATTTGTCCAGATTAAACTCCATCTGTCATCTCTCCGCCCAATTCTCCAGACGATCTAAATCCTGCTGTATCCTCTGATAGTCCTCATCGCTTGCGCAATTTGTTGTTGAAAACTCACCACAATTCTTAGAATTCCCCCATACCAAAAAGGGCCGACATTCTAAATGGTGAACAGGGATTCTCACTCCCTGACTCCGATGCAGGCTTTGGTGGGTGCTATTCAGGTCAAACTATATTTTCAAGTTATCCCCGGTATAACCCATACCTTCACCGAAGATTTCATCTACTTACCACTTAGTAGCATCGATCTTGTGTCCCGCATTGCTAAGTAAGTAAAGTAGACTTAGGAATAACCACTGTTTCAGGTTAAATTAAGTTATTTTATTATTATATTTTTTCTTTTAAAAGCTACAATCACTTTCTTTACAGAAAGGTAAAAAGATATTGCTTCTGGATCCTTCAGGTTGGTTGAAGGGACCTTCAAGCCCAACTTGACAATCAATCTTCTTTTTAAAATCTGGTCTTCTTTCGATGTATTCGCTGGTGAGCTTGGTTGCTGTGTCTTGTCAATCCCATGTACTGAGCTATAAGAGCTGGCTCTGCTGGCTACCTTTGAGCTGACTCTGCCTCCTCTTTAAATTCTAGTCTTCTTTAGATGTATTAGCTGTTTTAGCTCAGCTGCTATGTCTTATCTTTCCCTTGACCGAGCTGGCTGTAAGCTGACTCTGTTTGCCTCTCTTGTTCCTTCTCTGCTTCTCTCCTCTCTCTGAGTTCTGGTTCTTGTCTCTGGGTTTATATTCTCTTTCTAACAGTTATTATGTTTTTCTGACCTTATTGTAAAGTAACGATTATTTCACTTTGATTGTAAAAAGTATCTTTGATCTAAACATTCTAATACAACTAAGTATTCATTTGGACGTGACCTCACCTCTCAGGTCTCTGATTACATTGTTTCCTTTGTGATATTCAAAAATGCTTTGGTTTCAATAGAGGTGTGAGTTTTGGTTTGGGTCCTGTCATTTCTATGGTTTTATTTTCCAATTGTGTCCCCCAGCTCATAATTTTGACTTTGATTTTGGCTCTAATTTATGTTTCTCGTAGACTGATAGTCTCCAATTTTCTTAAATTTACCTGATATCGGCAGAACTTCACACCTAGAATTGTCACCAAGTTCAACTGAACCTCATCCTTTCCTTTCCAGCTGCTGCTAAGATAGTTACTTTCAATGAAGGTGTGAGCCATTGTTTTTAGCTTCATACAAAAATCCTGTGTGTTTGGGAGAAGGAATCTGTATTTTATAATCCTGCTCTTTGCAGCTGCTGTTAACCCTTCGTGGGATCTTTCCCTGTATCCTCTCATGATTCTCTCAGACCAGATATTGCCAGACTTCCATGTTTCAAATGACACATCGTTCCATATTTTCAATAACAAATTCCACCAACCTTTGTGTCGTCCTCAAACTTACTAATCAGACCAGTTACATTTTCCTCCAAATCATTTATATATACTACGAACAGCAAAGGTCCCAGCACTGATCCCTGCGGAACACCACTAGTCACAGCCCTCCAATTAGAAAAGCACCCTTCCATTGCTATTCTCTGCCTTCTATGACCTAGCCAGTTCTGTATCCATCTTGCCAACTCACCTCTAATCCCGTGTGACTTCACCTTTTGTACCAATCTGTTATGAGGGACCTTGTCAAAGGCCTTACTGAAGTCCATATAGATAACATCCACTGCCCTACCTGCATCAATCATTTTTGTGACCTCCTCGAAAAACCCTATCAAGTTAGTGAGACACGACCGCCCCTTCACAAAACCGTGCTGCACCTCGCTAATACGTCCATTTGCTTCCAAACGGGAGTAGATCCTGTCTCGAAGAATTCTCTCCAGTAATTTCCCTACCACCGACGTAAGGCTCACCAGCCTGTAGTTCCCTGGATTATCCTTACTACCCTTCTTAAACAATGGAACAACATTGGCTATTCTCCAGTCCTCCGGGACATCACCTGAAGACAGTGAGGATCCAAAGATTTCTGTCAAGGCCTCAGCAATTTCCTGTCTGGCCTCCTTCAGTATTCTGGGGTAGATCCCATCAGGCCCTAGGGACTTATCTATCTTAATATTTTTCAAGACGCCCAACACCTCGTCTTTTTGGATTTCAATGTGACTCAGGCTATCGACACACCCTTCTCCAGACTCAACGTCCACCAGTTACTTCTCTTTGGTGAATACTGATGCAAAGTATTTTATTTAGTACCTCGTCCATTTCCTCTGGTTCCACACATGGATTCCCTCCTCTGTCCTTCAGTGGGCCAACCGTTTCCCTGGCTCCCCTCTTGCTTTTTATGTACGTGTAAAAAACCTTGGGATTTTCCTTAACCCTATTTGCTAATGACTTTTCGTGACCCCTTTTATCCCTCCTGACTCCTTGCTTACGTTTCTTCCTACTTTCCTTATATTCCACACAGGCTTCGCCTGTTCCCTACCTTCTAGCCGTGACAAATGCCTCCTTTTTCTTTTTGACGAGGCCCACCTACAATATCTCTTGTTATCCAAGGTTCCCGAAATTTGCCGTATTTATCCTTCTCCCTCACAGGAACATGCCAGTCCTAAATTCCTTCCAACTGACATTTGAAAGCCTCCCACATGTCAGATGTTGATTTCCCCGCAAACATCCACCCCCAATCTAGGTTCTTCAATTCCCGATTAATATTGTTATAATTAGCCTTCCCCCAATTTAGCACATTCACCCGAGGACCGCTCATCCTTGTCCCCCAGCCCTTTGAAACTTACTGAATTGTGGTTAGCGTTCCCAAATACTCCCCTACTAAAACTTCTACCACCTGGCCTGGCTCATTGCCCAATACCAGGTCCACTACAGCCCCTTCTAAATCATCTAAATCCTGGAATGTTTAGCTACCAATCCTGTCCTTCCCTCAACCAGGTCTCTGTAATGGCAACAACATCGTAGTTCCAAGTATTAATCCAAGCTCTAAGTTCATCTGCCTTGTTATACCTGTTATACTTCTTCCATTAATACATATGCACTTCAGGCCACCAGTCCCGCTGTTTTCAGCAACATCTCCCTGTGTGCTCTTCCTCAGAGCCATGCTGGCCCTATTCCCTCGTTCTCCCTCAATGTTTTCACTTTCTGACCTATTGTTCCAGTACCCACCCCCCTGCCATACTAGTTTAAACACTCTCGTGTGACACTAGCAAACCTTGTGACCAGGATATTTATGCCCCTCCAGTTGAGATACAACTCGTCCTTCTTATACAGGAAGAGCTCCCAGTTGCCCAGATAACGGAAACCCTCCCTCCCACACCTAACTGCTCTAACTTCCTATTTCTAGCCTCACTAGCACATGGCACAGGGAGTAATCCCAAGATTACAACTCTAGAGGTCCTGTCTTTTAACTTTCTGCCTAGCTCCCTGAACTCCTGCTGCAGGACCTCATCCCCCTTCCTGCCTATGTCGTTAGTACCAATATGTACCATAACCTCTGCCTGTTTTCCCTCCCCCTTCAGGATGCCCGCTACCCGTTCAGAGACATCCTGGACCCTGGCACCAGGGAGGCAACATACCATCCTGGAGTCTCTTTCACATCCACAGAAAGGCCTATCTGTGCCCCTGACTATGGAGCCCCCTATGACTATTGTTCTTCTGCGCTTTGACCCTCCCTGCTGAAGTTCAGAGCCAGCCGTAGTGCCACTGCTCTGGTTGCTGCTGTTTTCCCCTGATAGGCTATCCCCATCCCCGACAGTATCCAAAGCGGTATACCTATTTGAGAAGGGGACAACCACAGGGGATTCCTGCACTGACTGCCTGACCCTTCCGATGGTCACTCTGCCTGCACCTTGGGTGTGACCATATCTCTATAACTCCTATTTATGATGCCTTCCGCCACCTGCATGCTCCTAAGTGCATCTAATTGCTGCTCCAACCGAACCACGTGGTCTTTGAGGAGCTGCCATTGGGTACACTTGCTGCAGATGTAGTCGACCGGAACGCTGGAAGCTGTTTTTTATACTGATCTCTATCAATACTTTTTCACAAGCTACATGCTACATCTATTATCTGAGGAATCCCTCATGAGTTAAAGGGAGGTAGTGACAGAGTTGTATTGTCACTGGACTAGTAATCCAGAAATGCGAGGTAATACTCTGGGAACCTTGTAATTTGAATTCTATAAAAAAATCTGAAATTAAATTCTAATGATAACCGTGAAACTATTGTCAATTTTCGTAAATATCCATCTGGTTCATTAATGTCCTTTAGGGAAGATAATCTGCCATCCTTACCTGTTTGAACGTGTGACTCCAACAATGAGGTTGACTCTTAAGTGCCCTTTGAAATGCCACTCGTATCAAACTGGTAAAAATTAAACTGGACGGACCACCCAGCATCGATGAAGGCACTGGAAACAGTAATGGAAAACTGAGCCCTGTCAACCCTGCTAAGCCCTCCTTACTAACATCTTGGGGCTTGTGCTAACAGTGGGAGAATAACCACATATAGTCATACTTGCAGAATCATACCATATCGACAATGTTCCACCATCACCATCCTTGAGGTGGCAGCACAGTGGTATATAGTTGGGATGGAGTTGACCTGGGAGTCCTGAACATTGACTCAAGACATCATGAGGTCTGATGACATCAGGTCAAACATGGGCCAAGGAAACCTCTTACTGATTAGCATCTAACACCACCCTTCCACCTCTCTACTCCTTCCCTCTACCTCAACTGATGAATCAGCGCTCCTCCATGTTGAACACCACTTTTAAGAAACATTGAGGGCAACAAAGGTGGGAGACTTTACTGTATGTCACTAAGAGTGACTCAGTCGCACCATTACTGACTGAGTTGATCAGTTCAGAAGGATAAAGCTGCTCGACTGCCACTGTGGCAGGTGATGAGAGAACCAACAAGAAGAAAACAGATTTTAGACTTCATCTTCACCAATTTGCCTGCTGCAGAAGCATCGGTCCATGACACCATCAGTAGGAGTGACCACCGCACAGTCCTTGTGGAGATAAAGTCCCATCTTCACATTGAGGATCACACATCGTGTTGTGTGGCACTACCATCATGCTAAATTGCTAAATGGGATAGACTTTGAACGGATCTAGCAACTCAAGACTGGGCAGCCATGTGGTGCTGTGGGCCATCAGTAGCAGTAGAATTGTATTCAAACACAATCTGCAATCTCATGACCCAGCATATGCCCCACTCTACTTTTACCACCAAGTCAGGGATTAACCGTGGTTCAATGAAGAATGCAGGAGGTAATTCCAGGAGCAGCGCCAGGCATACCTAGAAGTGAACTTGGTGAAGCAACACACAGGACTACTTGTGTGCCAAACAGCATAAGCAGCAAGTAAGAGACAGAGCCAAGCAATTTCACAACCAATGCATCAGATCTAAATTCTGCAGTACTGCCACATCCAGTCCTGGTGGGCAATTAAACAACTCACTGGAGGAGGAGGCTTCACATATATCCCCATCCTCAATGTTGGAGGAACCCAGACCATCAGTGCAAAAGATAATGCTGCAGCATTTGTTACAATCTTCAGTCAGAAGTGCCAAATTTATCTTCCATAGGTCATCAGCATCACAGATTTTAGTCTTCAGCCAATTCAATTCATCCCACGTGAAGAAACGGCTGAAGGCACTGCAAAGGTTATGGACCCTGATAATATTCCAGCCATAGTACTGAAGACTTGTGCTCCAGAACTTGTCGCACACTTGTCAAGCTGTTCCAATACAGCTACAACTCTGGCATCTACCCGGCAATGTGGAAAATTGCCCAGATGTGTCCTTTCACAAATAAAAACAGGGTAAATCCAAACCAGCCAATTACCATCTACCAGTTTACTCTCAATCACCAGCAAAGGGAAGGAAGGGGTCATCAACAGTGCTATCAAGCAGCACATGCTTCGCAATAACCTGCTCACTGACGCTCAGTTTGGGTTCTGCCAGGGTCACTCAGCTTCTGACCTCGTTGCAGCCTTGGCTCAAACATGAGCAAAGTGGGTGAACTCCAGAGGGGAGGTGCGAATGACTGCCCTTGACATCAAGTATGGCATCAAGTATGGCAGCAAGTATGGCATCAAGGAGCCTGGATAAAATTGGAGTCAGTGGGAATAAGGGGGAAAACTCTCCTCTGGTTGGAATCATAGACGGCACCCCAAGAAGCTGGTTATGGTTGATGGATGTCAATCATTTCTGCTCCAGGACATCACTGCAGGAGTTCCTCAGGGTAGTGTTCTTGGCCCAACCATCTTCAGCTGAACAAAGAATAAAGAACAATGCGCACAGGAACAGGCCCTTTGGAATTGTGCGCAATATTCCAAGTGTGGCCTTACCAAGATTCTAAAGAACCATAGCATGACCTGCCAGTTTTTTTACTCGATGCCCCGTTCAATGAAGGCAAGCATCCCGCATGTTTTCTTGACTACCTTGTCCGCTTGTGTTGCCACTTTTAAGGATCTGTGGACCTGCACGCTTCATCAATGACCTTCCTTCCTTCATAAGGTCAGAAGTGGGGATGTTTGCTGATGATTAGACAATGTTCAGTGCCATTCGCGACTTCTCAAATGCTGAAGTATCATGTCCATATGCAGCAAGACCGACAATATGCAGGCTGGGCTGACATGTGCCAAGTAACATTTGTGCTGCATATGTGCCAGGCAATGAGCATTTCCAACAAGAGGGAATTAACCATTGCTCCTTGACATCCAATGACATTGCCATCACTGAATCCCCCACTATTAACATCCTGATGTTCACTATAGGTCAGAAACTTAACTGAAGTAGTCATATAGGTACTGTGGCTACTGCAGTGAGTAACTAACGTCTTGACTCCCCAAATCCTGTCCACCATATGCAAGGCGCAAGTGAAGAATGTGATGGAATACTCTCCCCTTGGCCGGATGAATGCAGCTCCAACAACACTCAAAGATCTTGACACTGGCAAGGACAAAGGGTCCCACTTGATTAACACCCCATCCACAAACATTCAGTCTCTCCACCACCGATGAACAGTGGCAGCCGTGTGTACCATCTGTACCGCAGGAACTCACCAAGGCCATGAACCATGACCACTAACATCTAGAGTGACAATGGCTACAGACACATGGGAACACCTCCACCTGGCAGTTCCCTCCAAGCTACTCACCATCCTGACTTGGAAATATATCGCCGCTCCTGCACTTTTGTTTGGTCAAAATCTTGGAACTTTCTCCCTAACAGCACTGTGAGAGTACCTGCACCACATGTACTGTAGTATAAGAAGGCAGCTCACTACCACCTCGCAAGGGCAATTAGGGAGGAGCAATAAATGCTGGCCTAGCCAGCGAAGCCCACATCCCTTGAATAAATAAAAGTAAATTTGCAGATGACACTAAAGTCGGTGGAGTTGTGGACAGTGCAGAAGGATGTTACAAGTTACAGAGGGACATGGATAAGCTGCAGAGCTGGGCTGAGAGGTGGCAAATGGAGTTCAATGCAGAAAAGTGTGAGGTGATTCATTTTGGAAGGAATAACAGGAAGACAGAGTACTGGGCTAATAGTAAGATTCTTGGTAGTGTGGATGAGCAGAGAGATGTCGGTGTCCATGTACATAGATCCCTGAAAGTTGCCACCCAGGTTGAGAGTGTTGTTAAGAAGGCGTACGGTGTGTTAGCTTTTATTGGTAAAGGGATTGAGTTTCGGAGCCAAGAGGTCATGTTGCAGCTGTACAAAACTCTGGTGCGGCCGCATTTGGAGTATTGCGTGCAATTCTGGTCGCCGCATTATAGGAAGGATGCGGAAGCATTGGAAAGGGTGCAGAGGAGATTTACAAGGATGTTGCCTGATATGGAGGGAAGATCTTATGAGGGAAGGCTGAGGGACTTGAGGCTGTTTACGGTGGAGAGAGGAAGGTTAAGAGGTGACTTAATTGAGGCATACAAGATGATCAGAGGATTAGATAGGGTGGACATTGAGAGCCTTTTTCCTCGGATGGTGATGTCTAGCACGAGGGGATATAGCTTTAAATTGAGGAGAGATAGATATAGAATAGATGTCAGAAGTAGGCTCTTTACTCAGAGAGTAGTAAGGGCATGGAATACCCTGCCTGCAACAGTAGTGGACTCGCCAACACTAAGGGCATTCAAATGGTCATTGGATAAACATATGGATGATGAGGGAATAGTGTAGATGGGCTTTAGAGTGGTTTCGCAGGTCGGCGCAACGTCGAGGGTCGAAGGGCCTGTACTGCGCTGTAATGTTCTATGTTCTAAAAGTGTTTCAATGTTTCAATGTAAGCGAGGCAGTGGCACAATGGTATTATCACTGGATTGTAATCCAGAGACCAAGGGTAATGCACTGGAAACCCGGGTTCGAATCCCCACCACCATGGCAGATGGTACAATTTGAATTCAATAAAAATCTGGAATTAAAATTCTAATGATGGACAGCACGGTGACACAGTAGTTAGCATTGCTGCCTCATGGCGCCGAGGTCCCAGGTTCGATCCTGGCTCAGGCCACTGTCTGTGTGGAGTTTGCACATTCACCCCGTGTTTGCGTGGGTTTCGCCCCCACAACCCAAAGTTGTGCAGGATAGGTGGATTGGCCACAATAAATTGCCCCTTCATTGGAAAAAAATGAATTGGGTACTCTAAATTTATTTTTTAAAAGTCTAATGATGGCCATGAAACCATTAATGATTGTCATTAAAAACTCATCTGGTTCACTAATGTCCAAAGACTAATATCCTTTAGGGAAGGAAATTTGCCGTCCTTACCTCGTCTGGCCTACATGTGACTCCAGACCCACAGCAATGTGGTTGAATCTTAAATACTCTCTGAAATGGCCTTGCAAGCCATTCAGTTCAAGGGCAATTAGGAATGAACAACAACCCATGAATGAATTTAAAAAAGTGACACTGAGTTAGCAATCCATTGGTCAGATTGATCGGGGGAGTTGAATCATATATTTGATGTATTAGGAGAGAAAGAAGGAAAGAAGACATCCTGTCAAGACTCCTCTCGACACTCAACCTTATTTTGCAGGGAAAGGCCTCGGAAACAATCCATTCAAATGTCATACGCACACTCTGCTAAAATGTTAATTTACAAGATGATACCAACATTGATCAGTTACATCAAATGGCCTGTTTTGGCATTACATATTTTATGTAAAAAATCACAAGAAAGATCGATCCACATCATAGAACCTAATGCAAATAATCCTGACTACAGAGGTTCTTGCAAGTCTATGCCAGAACGTTTGGTGATTTAATGGGTCTCTGTGACCTCCAGCAGCCAGCTCTTGAAATTGTCCACACTGCTTTGAATGCATTCTACCCTGTATTGATCCATATTTATGGACAAAGTGGATAGGTCAACATGTGCTAAAACAACTAAACTCAAAGCAAGAAACCTTTTAAAATACTCTTACTGAAAAATCACAGTGTAGCAAATACGATCTAGATTTTGCAGTGTAGCAATCAGTTGATTAATGTAAGGACCCAGGCCTTAGATTCTAGTCCTTAGATTCACCATCAAGGACGGAAACCGTTACTTTTACAGAGGTTCAGCACTTTGATCATTTCAGTGTCCCTGGCAAAAACACTTGTAATTATTCACATATTTGATCAGTCCATCAGCAATAATTCTCTGCAATGTGGTTGCACAATATGAAGAACGTTTAGTTTTATCTGTCAGCTAAAACCAGTAAACACAATCAGGGATATCCATGTACGAAGGAATACTTAATTTTATGTCTTTTTGCTGATTATTCAACAACTCTGCATTTAGCCCTCAGCCATTCATCAGCATTCCAAATAGCTTTTCGTTTCGGGATCCTGCTTTGTGTTATGACCAGCTTGGATTTGATTCATTCTTTCAGGGATTTGCTTTGCTCTTTGGAGTGGAAAATTGGATCTGCAGTGCTGTTTACTGCTCACAATGGTCATTTGCAACAGAAGAATATACAAACTTTGGGAATGGAGGGGAGCAAAACTCAGTTGAAGGAAAGTGCTAATTTCACAAAATAGGAAAACGATATTATGCCAAAAATAGAATTTGTTGTATTACATCAAGGGGAACATTGGATAGTTTATACTTCAGATTCTATTGCATCAGTACCTATGTTATTTATTATTATGCCCCCTGTGCCAGAGTTTATTGATTTTGTGTTAACTTTGCCAGATTTGAGGTCAGATTTGTGCAATGGACTCTTATCCATTGGGAACTGGATGAAGACTACCCTAACTCACTTAAACCCTAGATTAGCCGTGACAGAAACAAAAATCTTATCCCATCTGTCTGGGATGTTTGGACATGAGTCCCAGAGGTGAAACCGTGGTATTCTTAGACACTGCATCACTCTGGCTCTTTGTAATTCTATCTATAATAAATACTCCAAAGCTCTTTGTGAAGTAACTGTGACTACAGCGAAACTGCCAGAAAAGAAACTTATAGAACACATCTGATTTACAACCAGCAGCTTGGTTGCACCCAATTATATAAATTGTGTACACTCAAAAGTCTGGTTAAGTGCTGTTGAATTCATAGCTATAGAGATGTGCAATGTAGTTCTAATTGGCATTGATCAAAAGGTATGTTTTCTGAAGAAAATCTGGAACTGAGCCTTTCTGATTTCAATTATTATTAATGAACAGCTTCGAGAACTTGGCTAACTCCATCTGTAATACTGTCATATCGGTACAGTATTAATAGCCTTAAAGTGGTAACACAGCCTCAGTGAATCAATAATAATTCTCCCCATTGATTGATCTCATAAACAGACAGATCTGAACAAATCATCGATCAGCAAACGTGTTTATTCCGGACATTTTTGTGGCCTATTCATTCAGGGAGCAACCAGAGTATCAGTCCCCTTTGACCAAGAGTCATCCAGACTCGATACGTTAACCCCCGTCTCTCTCCACGGATGTTGCCAGGCCTGCTGCGATTGCCCAGTAGTTTCTATTTTTGTTTCAGCTTCTGCAGTAATTTGCTTTGATCCTTTCTTCCCCACCTTGGTGCAATGATCCCCTGAAGATCGTTAAGTGAGTGAATTGTTCTCTCTCCTGGATAGGAGGATTCAGGGAGATCTAACTTTGGGTGCGATTTAACAAAACCATTTTTGGGCGCGATTGACTGGGTGTTTCTTGTTGGCCATGCTGGCGAGATCTAACGGCACTTAGTAC
Source organism: Scyliorhinus canicula (assembly GCF_902713615.1). Taxonomy (NCBI): domain Eukaryota; kingdom Metazoa; phylum Chordata; class Chondrichthyes; order Carcharhiniformes; family Scyliorhinidae; genus Scyliorhinus; species Scyliorhinus canicula. The sequence goes on from NC_052148.1 coordinate 179,954,260, forward strand.
CAGAAATGAGCCCCCACGAGATTCTCACCATTATTGGCTGTCTCCTGTCTGATTCGCCAAACTCGCGCTGTAGCGTTTTGCTCCAAACAATAGGAGATGCTTTTACCTGCTCCTTGCTTTGTGGGATGCCGACCAGGACAGGCTTCTGGACACTGTGGAGGCGAAACATGATATCTTATTCCCCGAGGGGGTCAGAGGGCCAGCAGCAAGGCCACCAATGCTGCCTGGAAGGCAGTGGCAGTGGCTGTCAAGTTAGGGCAGCATGGCAAGGAGGACCACCAATCAGGGCTGGAAGAAGATCAATGACCTCTACCGAGCTGCAAGGGTAAGGTACCACCTCTCTCTGGGCATCAGTTCAGCCTGCCATCCCTCAAATTCTCACCGAGCCCACTACCCTACCTTGAAAAATCATTGGCTGACACCTCGCACCCTCCCCACATTCGATCTTCATGCTAGTCCCTCAGCAACCCCTGCAAACACCAACACCTTCATGTCCAGTTGTGGTGCCCACACATGCCACCTGCCACAGACCGCTCGATCCATCAAGCATACGGCTCACAGTGCCCTCTCTTTGCCCCCGCAGGATAGATTGGACCATAATAGGTAAGAAAGGGCCAAGACCGGCGGCGGAGTACCAGTGATCTTAATCCTTACCCCCCGATGAGGAACGGGCCCTGGAGATTGCACGGTTGTCCGAGGAGAGAGCAGTCACTGACAGCGAGGTTGGCCTGTGCCACAGCGGTGAGGATCCACTGTCCCTTCAGTCAGATGACCTATCTCAAGGAGCTGTTCATGTCAGACAAAATGATCCTTCCCTCTCACTAACCACATGTCCATTCTCTCGCAGGTTCTCCATCTGATGTGCCAAGTCATCTAGAGCCATTCCCCCCTGCCACTCAAGTTAACACCTCGGAGGAGAGCTCCAAGGAGACCTCCGCCAAAGCATCATCACTTTCATCCACACCAACCACCATCGCAGAGACACACATCTCGGTGGGCAACATTAGTGGACAGGTTTCTGGGATACAACCTGAAGGGCACTACACAGTTGCTGATGCACATCAGTTGGAGGTAGGAACATCCAATCCAAGGGAATCAGCAGTCAGAGGTCTGCTGGAGTTCTAGTCAGATGCCGAGCCACTGGACAAGGTTATTCCAGAGCTGATGGAGATGCTAGGATACAGCCGTGAGATTCAGGAGGGGATGTCAACGACACTCCGGTGGGTGCATAGCCAATTGGAGGAGTTCCAAAGGCTATGGGCACAGGAGATAATGTCGACAATTAAAGGCACTGACACCGCTAGGGTAATGACCGCAGTGGAAAGCCTGCAGCACGAGGTCAGCGTCTCGAGTGGTGGTGTCCAAAGTATGGCTCAGTCTGTGACAACTATGGACAGGGGCCTCTACATCATGTCTCAGTCGCTGAAGGATATTTTCCAGACACAGATGGGCGTTGCCGAAGCAGCGCAGGGCAATGTCGAATCACAGAGGAACATCACTGAGGGCATCAATCCCATGGTGCTGACAATGGGGAGATGTCAGGACCAATGGAGCCTATAACACAGAGGCCTCTGGGGCTCACTCCAGCTGCCTCTCCATCCCCCAGGGCCACATGGGCACTATCAGGTAGGAGGAAGCGCTGTCATGCACGCTCCATGAGAAGGTGGTGGTCGCACATGAGTTGAACATTCAGGGAGTGGAACCCCTTCCTGTTAATGAAAGGCATTCCCTGATGGCCCGGTACACGCAAGGCGACATGCAAGTCATCAATTTGCCCCCTGGATCTGGGGCGTCCTGGCGATGGCAGAGAATCCTGCAGCCTGGGCATCTTGATGAGTTTGGTCCAGCTCAAAGTTAAAGTTAGTCCACTGCCGAGGCATACAGGGCATCGGTGCCCTTATGGATGCACTTGTGTGCTGTGGTTGGAGTTATGCTGGACAGGACCCCTCTCGAGCTCTGGAATGAACCGGTGGCATAATAATTCAGGACTGCGGTGACCTTCACGATCAGTGTCCTCCTCCACGGGATGCCAAGTCCGTAAGGATGTGACACAGATGCCGCACTGTCTCTTTGTTGAGATAGAGTCTCCTGCGGTACATGCTGTCCGTCATCTCCTCGAATGACCAACAGTGCCTGTACACCTTGGCCATCACCAGCGTCCCCCTCTGGATTCCTCCTCAGCCTGGATGGCCGGATCTTCGAGGTGTGTGGCAGCCCCCTGAACATGGGGTGCCGCCTCCAGCCTGCGTTGGCGTTGATGCCTTCTCTAATGTCTGGCCTCTTGGGCTGTCACAGCACCAATAGGGAATCCTCTGCGGGATCAACAACACCAGTCATTCTGGTCTCTGAAAAGGAATTGGAGAAGGTGAGAGATTGATAATCCGTTCGGGCTTCCACCCCAGGACCTTCAAATTCACCAAGCCTCCCCCACGTATCCCACCTTCTCTCAGAGTGCCATCCACCAAGCCAGTTGTGCTGGAAAACCTCATTCTGTGAACTCACTCCTGGCCACAGCAGGAGCCCCTAGACCCCAAATCCCTGCCGGGAGCAATAGAGAGATCGTGCTCAGCTGCCGTCCCCTGATCCATGCTTTGGTCGCGAGGATATCCCCAGTGCTGCAGCCCAACTCTTGAGCGTTTGGTTGTTGGCTGCTGCCACTATGGTGTTGATGCTCCAAGAACTCAGGCACACTGTTCAGGCTTCAGGATTTGATTGAAAAGCAATGTAATAATCATCGTCTGAGATATGGCACGTGTACCATGAGAATGCAACTTGAGAATATTTTGTTTATTAAACGGTCAACAGTAGCATGCCACGAATCACAATAACCATTAAACAACAAGGAAACATCCACGTTCCATATTGGTACCAATACCAGCTCATTTTCACGAAAAAAAAACTACATGGCATCATCTCTTGAAGGTGCCTCAACAGAAATGGAGAATAAGCCTGAGAATGTGTTATCATGTCCAGAACTTTGTCCTAGAAATGACCTGTCCATCAATGTGTGAATTGTTCCACATATCAGTGCCATTCTCCATCTAGGAACCACAGCTGTGCAGGCCCTCCCACACAGCCCAATCTCACCAGAACCAAATTTTGCCATCCACATATTCCACTAGCGCTCAAGGTGCAGATGAACATCCTTGACTTCCAGCGTATTTAACCTGCGGTGATGTGCCAGTTACACACAGCACTCACCACAGCAGCAACAAAAGCACCAGCAATCTGCTGAAACATTTCTTCAACGGCGTCATCGAGTGGCCATTTTGGATCTATGTTACGCACCAGATCACACAGAGTCTTCCTGCCTCAAACCAGATTGCCTTCTGGACTCATAATATTAATAATAATAATCTTTATTGCCACAAGTAGGCTTACATTAACACTGCAATGAAGTTACTGTGAAAAGCCTCTAGGCACCACATTCCAGCAGCTGTTCGGGTACACAGAGGGAGAATTCGGAATGTCCAAATGACCTAACCCACACATCGTTCGGGAACTGTGGGAGGAAAGCGGAACCCCCAGAGGAAACCAATGCAGACATGAGGAGAACGTACAGAATCCACACAGACAGTGATCCAAGCCAAGAATCGAACCTGGGACCCTGGCGCTGTGAAGCAACAGTGCTGTCCACCATGCTACCATGCTCATACGTCCTCCTGAGCCCAGTGTTCCAGGACCCAGGTACCTTAGAAAAGATTGTCCTCCTCTATGGGTACAGGAAAGGAAGGAAACAGAAACGGCATCCTTCAGCCACCTGCAATCACAAGCAGGAGCAAGCAGCAAACACAATCTGTAACTGTGAAGTGCTCTCACAACTAACAAGGCTAATTACTCATTAGCAATAGCCTTCAGTTGTGAAGCTGGAGGCTGATCACAGTCAAAGGAAGTTAAAGCATATAACCCAGAACAGGGTTCTGTCCTGGAAGTGTTAGGTATGACAGCCAGGTCAGCTGTAGTAGCCCCTGTTTTGGATTTCCACTATATTTAGAGATGGCTTGAAGTCCTCACAGTCCAATGCCCTTGAGCTGTATGCTGAAAAATGGAGATAGCTACTTCCCTGCTCAGATCCCTTCAGTTGCCAATGTGTCAACATCACGTTTTTAAAAAGGAGTACTAAATGACGCCCGCGTGATTTCTCACTGGGGAGCTGGTTAGTTCATAGCAGGCCGTTACATTCAGATTCAGTCTTGCTAATGAGATGGAAATTGTTGCAAATTGAGGTTAATGATATGCTCACCATATTTGGGCGAGTTCTGAAACACCGGGAGTGGGCCGGTTAGATGGCAAATTGATTTGCGCCTGGCGCCGATCTCGATTATCGCTTCTCCCGCTATTTAACCAACATGTCCAGATCCATGCCGGGCGCAATGCGGTGGTTAAATCGCGCCCTTAGTTGACTGTCATCTCACTGGGGGTAATCAAAACCTCAGCCTACTCATGCAGTGTCATCCCCATGGAGGTGGGAGACATCCTTGAGTTCGTGAACAGGATAGGTTTACATAGAACATAGAACATAGAACAGTACAGCACAGAACAGGCCCTTCGGCCCTCAATGTTGCGCCGAGCCACGATCACCCTACTCAAACCCACGTATCCTCCCTATACCAGTAACCCAACAACCCCCCCTTAACCTTACATGGCAGAGCTGCTAATTCAAAAGTACAAACTATGCTCACATGTAACCTGTTTACCAACAGGCCCTTTCTTCCTGCTCCACCATTCCAATCGCTAAAAAAAAAAAAATTGTTTCCTCAGTGGCCATCAAACTAAAAGACGGGGCTGGAATCTTCATGCCAAGCAACCCAAAGTCCAGAGGTATTGTCAGCAAAGTTAGGGTGGTACATGTGGGGGTGGATGCATAAGAACATTGAGAACATTGATTGATTGTGATGGGAATGCACAATAATCTATCCACATGTTAATGTGTATGTCTCTCAAATTGATGTAGCCACGCGCCCATGAATGATTCATTTAAGCTTTCTTCATAAATTTAGATTTGAAAGCTGACCTTTAACATTCTGTCCCTCTGAGAGTGAATCTTGACACTATTTTCCCCACTTACTTTCCTCCTCCCCCTGTCTATGTACGTTATGTAAATTCTATCCGATATCTTTATCACTAATGTGGTTGAAACTTCCAACATTGTTAACTGTTTCTGTATATCAGTGCATTGTGCCCCATTTACTGGGCTTTTAGTCTCAATTGCAAAGGTCAGACCAGAGGGTGTGTTGCCTATTGTCATTGTGGTTTATTCATTGACAACTGATTACAATTAAAGCAGGGTTATCAGAGGCCTGGGAAAGGTTGCCTGCCTGCCTTCTCAATGGAGGCAACATTAATGTATGGAGTGCACTGACCCAACAAAAACAAAATCCAAAAAGGGAGGGGAAATGCTTTCAAATGAGAGAATGCAGGCATTGAAGGAAAACAGCCTTATTGTGTGGCATGAATAACGGACATTTAAAATTAATGAGTCAATCTCTCAGTTAATATGGAAGACTGAGAAATTTCATACAAATGCATAATGTATTCACTTTTAATATCAAATAATGTGATTTCAAGGCCATGCTTTTCAAATGATGTTATTAGTGTCCTTGAAATAATAAACACGCTCAGCAATATTGCATTTGCAACAACGGGTTATTAGATCAAGGTCCTTGTGGGAGAGCTAGCCCTGTGATTTCAGCAACTGAACTATATAAAGAACAGTTTGACAGTGTAATGATTGCAATGTTTCCATTTCACTTGCATTAGCGTCTCTTATGATTCTCCTGCAGATGCAGCACAGACTTTGCACCTTTTAATATTGAAGTTATTCATACTATCATGCCAAAATCGTTTTTGAGTATAACATGAAGTGACAGCTAAGGGCCACATTTTAGAATAAAGGTGCTGTGGTTCTTTATAATGTTGCTGTTGCAGTTCAAAATCACGACTGATTAAAAAAACGACTTTAGAACTGCAAAGAAAAGCAGGAACAAAAGAGTGGGCACGGACACTGTGAGACTGAATTCTGAGTAATGTAATTGCTAAATGACCAATTACATAGACTTTCACTCCGTGTAATTAATATTGTTTTTAAGTGCAAGGTGAACATGGGACATCTTCCATTAAATAAGAACATATAGAACATAGAACAGTACAGCACAGAACAGGCCCTTCGGCCCTCGATGTTGTGCCGAGCCATGATCACCCTACTCAAACCCACGTATCCACCCTATACCCGTAACCCAACAACCCCCCCCCCCCCCCTTAACCTTACTTTTATTAGGACACTACGGGCAATTTAGCATGGCCAATCCACCTAACCCGCACATCTTTGGACTGTGGGAGGAAACCGGAGCACCCGGAGGAAACCCACGCACACAGGGGGAGGACGTGCAGACTCCACACAGACAGTGACCCAGCCGGGAACCGAACCTGGGACCCTGGAGCTGTGAAGCATTTATGCTAACCACCATGCTACCCTGCTGCCCTCCATGCTACCCTGCTGCCCTCCATGCTACCCTGCTGCAAAAGGAGCAGGGGTAGGCCTGTGAAATTATTCAGCCTCCGAAAGAACCTGGTGAATTCTTTCATTTTTAATTGTTCACATCTATTTTATCAGAATATGAAAGAGTCAGATAGCCTCCTGACAACAGGAATTGATTGACGTTCAAAGGTCTCTCGGCCTTGAGTGTTTCAAAAGCCTATCAAAACTGCCACTGTGTGTATGAGCAATACTGACATTGTTGGCAACTTGAAAGAAGCTATTAAATGAAAAATAATTTTAACTATCAATTAATATTACTTCTAAACATTTAGGTATTTACCTCACGAAAATTAAGGCCTCGATTTTGCAGAGTCGGGACAATTCCCGGCTGGGCAAATCTTACCCAGGAGACAATGGTACAGATGGTTAGATTCTCTTTCAAAGAGGAAGGGGTTAAATTGGAGTTGGGTCTGTCATCATCTACCCCCCTCCACCCCGGAAACAGTTTGGATGCAACATAGGGGTTATTGGGTGCGGAGGCTGAATGGGTGAAAAGGCCTGTCTCAGTGTTCCAGCACTGTGAAAAAGAATAAGACAAAAAACAGCCTCTATCACTCAAATCTCACTCCCTCTCACCCACTCCGCATAACCCATCTATTATAGCCCATGCCACCTCATGACCCCACCCATGGCCCCTCATATCTTTCATGATAACCTATGCCCCTGCACCTGTAGTATAGGGTGCTAATAGCTATAATGCAAATAGCTGAGTAATCATCAGTCATGTAAGATCTCATGTAACCGGTATCTGAGGGAAGAAGATTCTAATGGAGTCCTGCTGAAGTCTGCCTCTATAAGGAGTGTAAGTAGTCCACAAATGATCAATAACATGGTTTCCAGCTCTCGTCTATCAAAAACACTCATAACCTGGTCATGATAATAATATACCACCCAGCCCACATGCTTCCCCCCTTCCACCATGGCCCTTTTCCCTCCAAGCCAACCCTCTACCAACCTCCCAAGGTCCTTCATCATTGCTATGCCAACCCATGACCTATGCCCCTCCAGCACCTCATGGCTCCTCTTACCCACCGTGCACATGCTCCCTCCAACCACCCCATGGCCCTTTAATGATAATCTTCATTATTGTCACAAGTAGGATTATATTAATATTGCAATGAAATTATTGCAAAAATCTCCTAGTCGCCACACTTCAGCACCTGTTCGGGTACACTAAGAAAGAATTCAGAATGTCCAAATTACCTAACAGCACTTCTTTCGGGACTTATGGGAGGAAACTGGAAATAGCCCCGATGTAAACCTATGCCCGTTTACTCACCATCTCGGCCGATCATACCCTCCATGTTAATCTATGCCACTCCACCCATCCAATGGCCCTTTAAAACCCACACCAACTGTGTGCCTACTCATGCCAACTCATGATCCCACTAACCATCCTTTTCCCTTACACCCTCCATGCCAACTCACCCAATATGCACCCTGGGGAAATCTCAGGACCCATGCTGATATTAAATAAAGTTCTTAAGTGTTAATTGATCAATTCACCACTTTAAAAAAAACTCCCATTGATAAAGACCCATTTACTATATTTAATTTCCTTTAACCCTGTATAAGAACAAGCATTTTAATTCATAGTTCCACTTCAAAGACTTTGTAAACACTTAGAGCTGTCAATCAAACTGAATTGACAGGCACCCAACTGTGATAAGGAACAATCATGAAATCAGTCATGCAGCACTAATCTTGTAAGGATAAATTACAGGCGTATGTCAACTGACAGAATGAAATAGCAAGCACCGATATTTTCAACACTGCAGAAGGTGTTAAAAAATATTTAAAGGGTAGGATGTTTAAAAGCCTTGTCAGCTCCTATGGGCAATTCCAATGAGCATATTGCGTTATCCATCTTTTACACACATTCATGCCCACTTTTAGCAATTGCAAAAGGCTCTTGACCTCTGCCAAAGGACACCTTCCCTCTCCCAAATGCCATCCTCCCTCTCCTAAAGGACACCTCATATCTCCCAAAGGACACCTCATCTCTCTCCAAGATGGCTCAGAATCATATGCAAAAGGGTGCTTTGGTGCAGTGCCAGTTTTTCTGTCGGAAATACTCATGAATCTGCCTCGGCATTGACACTTAGTCTCAGGACTGGATAATTCGCCCGCAGATCTTGTAGTCAGTGGTGAAGAAGAATGGGTGGAATTTAACTGGTGCTCTCCACACCGGAAGAAATGTTGGTGCTGCATTGACCAACACTCAACAAGGCCATAATGCACTGAGGGCAGCCTTCATAGAATCATAAAATCCCTACAGTATATTTGGCCCATCGAGTCTGCACCGGCCCTCTGAAACAGCACCCTATCTAGGCCCAAACTCCACGCTATCACCATAACCCCACCTAACCTTTTTGGACGCCAAGGGGCAATTTAGCATGGCAAATACATCTAACCTGCACATCTTTCGACTGTGGCAGGAAACCGGAGCACCTGGAGGAAACCCACGCAGAAACAGGGAGAAAGTACAAACACCACATAGACAGTCACCCAATGTCAGAATTGAACCCAGGTCCCTGGTGTGAGGCAGCAGTGCTAACAACTGTGCCACTCTATCCTCCTTGAGGTTAGACTCAGACAACTGACCTTCAATGGGAGGAAGACCTGCAATGGAGAGCTGTTGGTCAATCAAGTTGGATGGCAGCTCCAGCAGTCCCAGCAGTGCCAGAACACAGTAGTGAGCACTGCTAAGACTGCAAGTAGGCCCTGGGATGAAGACAGCCATGGCTTCGGGACCTGAGTAAGTATGAGGGTTTGGAAGGGCAGGGATCGTGAGCCTGCTGGAGAGGGTGCCTCAGATTGTGGCAATGGATTTTGGAAGCCTGGCAGAGAGGAACCGTGCTGCCCATAGCCATAAAAACCAGACATCACAAAGAAGACACTTTGGATAGGAGAGCAAATTAACAAACCATAACTCAGAACTTTCATCAACAATGCCAAGAATAAATATCCCATGATCAACATTGGGGAGGCCTTGTGGTGCAGTCCCTGCCTCTGAAATAGAAGCTCTCTTTCATGTCCCACTCAAGGACTTGATGGCTAAGGATGGCGTGGCCAAGCAGACTGAATATTAGCCTGCAAATGCTTCCAAAAAAATGTCCATGGCAAGAGTTAAGAGCAAGGGATATTCATGATCAGCCACGTGATGGAATGAAATTTGGATCTTCTACTATCACCATTCACTGTCATCGCCCTGAATTGCAACACGTTTATAAATGTGCATATTGCCACAACTTGAAATCCTTGGGGATAGTTTGGTTGAATGGCTGGTGTGGATCAGATCTCATAGAATCTCATAGAATTTACAGTGCAGAAGGAGGCCATTCGGCCCATTGAGTCTGCACCAGCTCTTAGAAAGAGCACCCTACCCAGGTCCACACCACCACCCTATCCACATAACCCCACCCAACACTAAGGCCAATTTTGGACACTAAGGGCAATTTAGCATGGCCAGTCCACCTAACTTGCACATCTTTGGACTGTGGGAGGAAACCGGAGCACCCGGAAGAAACCCACGCACACACGGGGAGAACGTGCAAACTCCACAGACAGTGACCCAAGTCGGGAATTGAACCTGCGACCCTGAAGCAATTGTGCTAACCACAATGCTACCGTGCTGCCCAAAGCACGGGGTTCGATCCAATTTTGATTGGGGTGGATTGGGGGCCTGCATCCTTGCTCTACCTGTGGTGGAGGATATGGTGCTGTGGGTGGAAAAGGCCTTCAAGGTAGGGAACTGAAGAAGACGAATGATCACAATTGTTATATTAGAAATGGCTGCGAGTCATATTGCTATATAAATGTTTATATTGTATATAAATGTTCATATTATAAATCTCCCATTTTGACAAAGGTGATAACTACCTCATCTTAAAAGCTTTGAAATATGTCAGCATGGCTTCCTGTCCTTGCTGCAATCTGGAAAAGCTAATTACTGAAATGCCTGTTTCCATCCAACTTTCCTTTTTACATTATCAATTCTTCCCTGCAAATATTCCTATCTATCTCTGGCAATTTGTTTTCCACAGATACTATTACATACATATATATAGATAAAACAAATTGCTGTAGATGCTGAAATCTGAAACGAAAACAGAAAATATGGGACAATCTCCGCAGGTCTGGCAGCATCTGTGGAGAGAGAAGGGAACTAACGTTTCAAATCTGAATGACTCTTTGTCACAGCTGGAGAGAACTGGAAATAGGGCCAGATTTGTACTGTTGCGGGGAAGGTTGTGAAGGTGCAATTCTGAAGCAACGGTTCTGAAGGTGCAATTTCTCTTCACCTTTGTGCTAGAAGCTATTTTCCTTATTAATTTCTGCCAGCAATCTATGCCCGAAGAGTTGTGGCTGCCAATTGTAAGTTTAAAAATGGCCACTCACAAACATTACTCTTTTTTGTTATGTGCAGATGAGGGAAGATGAATAAAGAAGGTATGCAAGGCAGATCAGCTTTTATCAGTGGTGGCTCACCTTATCCACTCATACTCACAAACCCTTGGGTGGGATGTAGACAAAAAAAAATGACTACAAGGCTGGGATACAATTTAAAAAAAAATTTCATTTGAGAAATTAAGCACTGTCAAAAATTGCATCACACTTTTTGGAACTTGTAAAGGTAATTTTGAGAAAGTTTGAGCGATTTGAAGGATTTTTCTGTGTGCTCATGAACAACTCGGTGAGTCCATACGGTGCGTAGTTCATTGGAAAAAATGACACTCAATACCCACTTGAGGATAATTAGGAAATTTAACCTTCACAACAAGAACTGATCTAATTTAGAACATTTGGCTGAATGCAAAGTAAAATAGGAGATGAGGATCATGTAAATGTTTTCTTCACCATGATGGGACCAGATGCTTTTAATGTACTAAGGCCTGGATACCTTGCTGCAAGAAGTCAAATAAGCTCATGTGTGTGGTCTCGAGTCTCTCATACTCGTCAATACAAGTAAAGTCGCCATAGTACCAAATGCCATAGGCTGCTGTCCCCTTTGAGGCGGAGAGCTGACTTGTTGTGATTTAATCTGAGGATCACCACACCTCAGACGAGGAGCAAGGTTGAGAAGGCAGGTCCTTCATAAATAACTCAGCTGGTATGGGGATTGAATCCACGCTGTTGGCCTCGTTCTGTATCACGAACAATATCTGTATCTGTGTCAAGCCAACTGAGATAAACTGGCCCCGACTTGTCAATACACCACACTCCCATTACTCACATACCAACTATCTCCATCAATCATAGCTCAGATCTCACATTCATAAGTTTCCCATCTCATACACTTTGCGTTGCTGCAAGCCTCACACCCACATTTTGTCAGCTATTCAACCATGATCACTGCATCACACAAACACACTGCGCCGCCTCCCTTTGTGTTGCAGGACCAATTGACACAAAGCCGCAGGCAGCAGCTCTTAACAGCTGGGGGACAGGCATGGTTGTATGCCCTGACCTCCAACGAGGATATGGTGCCTGCCATGATGTGGAGCAGCCATAGCCAAGTCTGTGGCCATGACGGCACTGAAGCCATCAAAGATGATAATAAGCTTATACCTAATCCTCTTTCTCACACCTCACTCCTCACTCGTCCCACATTCTCTTCTGACAACAGATGATCTAACATTGTACCTCTTACTTGCCTCCCTTTCCTCACTATCAGTCTTTCTCCTTTCAGATACTCAAGACCTGCAACCTAGCCAGGCAGCAGATGGAAAAACCAGAGGTGGAAGAACAGGAAGTTAGTGACGGAAAAGAAACACTGTAACTCACCCTCCCCACCAGCATAGATAATAACACTGCGCATGATTTCAAAGGTAACATGGAGGTGGGATCTGCATGTGATGAG